>NC_141004.1:22264073-22899222 GCF_052327205.1 Somniosus microcephalus | reverse complement strand
CTTCTGCGTTTCCTACATTACTCTTGAAGTGACTACACTTTAAAAGTACATTGGCAGTAAAGTGCTTTGGGATGTCTATGGTTGTGAAAGGCGCTATATAAATGCAAGTGTTTTCTATAATCAGAACTGGTTGGTGATTGGGTTCTATTATAAGGTTTTTAATGTTTTCTCTGAAGTAGTTTTATTTTTCTGAAATGGCAAGTACATATTTTCCCCCAGTAATTGTTTGTGTCGCAACTGCTTTCAGTTGGATTATCACTACAATATGCAGCAAGTGTTTGCTTATATTGTATCCTGCCTTTTAGATGTTCTGATGCTTTGGCTGCAATGAAAATGAATAGACAGATTGCCTGCCTGTTTCAACATAGGGAGTGGGGGTGGCATCGTGGATTTCTTGCCATGGTAGGAAGCAAGCCTACGTGGTCTGTGTGGGCTCAGAGTTTGCTCCTACACATTGAGGAGCTAGATGGGCTGAATGACATCCCATTCTTTCCTCTCATTGCTCCCTCATCAGCCTAAAATGTTTCCAGTCTGCGGCGGTGCTGAACTTGGAGCTGCTCCTCCTCCCTTCACCGTCGACCAACATCTGTCCTCCATGTCCCGTTGCTTTATGCCCTGAGGTATGGAATGGATCCTATAGAGGTTTTTATTACCTTCCCTTGGGCTGTTGCATTTTTTTGAAGTGTGAAATACAGCATCAAATCCTGGAACTAATGCACAACTAAATATTTTATTGGGGCTGTGAATGGCCATAACATTTTAATATTTAATCTTCATATTGCAGATAATTTTCAAGATTGCACTGTCTTCTGGAGAGGAGAATGAGCTTGTGTGACAGTGTAATCTCCACTAGCACAGCACGTAATCAAAAAATATTCTGTGTATCTTTGATCAATCAAATCATGTGACTCTTCTCTCCACTGCCTCGGGTTGTCTGGTTTAGTCTAGTAGTGGGCCAGACTTGCATGCCTTTTCTTTGAGTTATTGGCTAGATCATGCTCCTCAAATGGACAAGTGGTGCACTGATTTCTCTTGTGTGCGTATCACCAGTATGCCTGCACCCTTGAACATTCTGGAAAATTGTCTCAATACGATCTATTTACTGGATAAACAAAACTATTCTTGGTGTTTAGCTGTGTTGAAATGTTAATGTGCAACTCTAGCTGTTTTTATAGTTGGTTTGGTGGTGTGCTAATGTCCCCTGCCTCTGACTCATTGGTCTGGCGGAACCGGTCAGCGAATCCAGCAAGCTTACTTTTGGATTCGAAAGCTGGTGTCTGGGCTTTTTTAACATATAAAACCAATTGTCCCTAGCTGCCAACTTTAGTCTACTTTGGGGCTTGCCGCTACTCCGTAAAACCAGTATATCAAGAGCTGGTGGCACTAGCTTGCCACTGATCAATATAAAAGGCACTTCAATCGCCCAGTTTAAGACCTGTGTATTATAGAGACTTGTGAAATGAAAAGCAGGTAAAAGCACCATCGATTGGGGAAGGCAGATTTTCTATGTGTCGGTGTACAATAGGGTTTTATATTAAATTTTGGGCACAGTTGGAGACAGTTGTAGGCACTTTCTGAATGTGTCGTGAATGGATAGAAATATTTAGGAGAGAGGGCAGAAACAAGACTCTGCTTTAATCTTCCCCTTTTTTTGTTTCAATTCCTTCCCCCTTTTCTCCCCCCCCCCCCCCCCCCCCCCCCCAACCGAACAGAAGTCAGTTAGTCCAGCATTGTAGAAACTGCGTAGTCATAAACCACTCGGCCGAATCAGCAAGCATTAACCCCAGATGAAACTTCTACATTCATTCCAGAATGCACATCAAAGTGGGTAGCTTCATAAGTAAAAATGTATTGTTGAGGATTTGGGAGGGAATAACTGAATTTTATACTTTTTGCCCGATTCCTTTGCATTTTTTTGGGTGAGAGTCTAGTAGAGTATGATGGAAAAGAAAGCCCAAAGAAGGGTACATGTCGTTTCATCAGAATAATACCAGGACTTAAAGGGTTAAATTGGGTCAGGTTGCTTAAACTTTGCTTGTATTCCCTTAAGTATAGGAGGTTGAAGGGTGATCTAATTGGCGTGTTCAAAATGACACAAAGATTCGATAGGGTACAGAGAAATGATTTCCTTGTGTGGGAGAATCCAGAACAAAGGAGCGTAATCTTAAAATGAGAGCTAGGCCATTCAGGAGTGAAATCAGGAAGCACTTTCTCACAAAGGGTCGTGGAAATCTCGAACCCTCTCCCTTCCACCAAGAGGCAGTGGGTGCTGGGTCAATTGAAATTTTCGATACCGAGATCGATAGTTTTTCTTTGTTGGGCAAGGGATCTGGATCAAAGGCGGGTAAATGATATATTGAATGGAGGAGCGGGCTCGAGGGGCTGAATGGCCTGCTCCTATTTCTATGTCGAATGGGTTGGAACATTTACAAGGTAGATATTGACTGCGGAGTGCTGATTAAAGGAACTTCCTCCCAAACCGATGATGGTTTAGTTTTAGTGGCCTGTTTCTGCCGGAGGTTTCGGGAGGTATGCAAGGATTGGCTTGAGTGACTTTACTTCCTTCCCCTGTGACGAAAGTAATTGGCTCCCATTCTGCTCCTTGCCATGACTACGTGCTGGTCTAAAACTTGCTGTGTGGAAGGTCGAAGTTCATATTTTACCACTCCACAGGACTGTACGTTGGGAGTTCTAAAATGCTGCCTGACCTAGCAGTACATCTGATGATTATAAAGAATCTTTAACAACATTCATTACCAGCTTCAGACAACATTCATTACCAGCTTCAGACTGTCAATGATTTTAAGAGGGATAATGTTTTGGCCCAGGTGAACACCACATTAAGCCCAGAGGCAAAATGTGTACATCTAACCTTGAAATCTGAACCATTGGCACCTCTTCAATGGAAATGAGCAAGAGTTTTACTGGTGATGAACAGATTGTGTATTAAGACTTTGATGCTTGAAGCTCATTGCACTGAGACCCTATACCTTTTTGGTAATGGCTATTTCCTCTTTTCCTTCCTTTAGGTTTGTCCGGCAACCCGGCTGATCTCGATAAACGGAAACTAGTATTTGGTCAGAACTTTATACCACCCAAAAAGGCAAAAACATTTCTGCAGTTAGTATGGGAAGCTCTGCAAGATGTAACTTTAATTATACTAGAGATTGCAGCCATTATATCTTTGGGCCTTTCCTTTTACCGTCCTCCTGGAGGGGACAGCGAATGTAAGTATCCACGACATCTCTAATTAAAGGATGGTGCCGGCAACAATACTTAAGCTTGCAAAACATTTAAATACAAGAATAAATGTGTAAATCCATAGCTTTACAATGTCCAATGAGAAGGATTTTTTTGTATAAAATTGACCCTTTCCAATTTATCAGGCCCGTGTTGATTGTGGCTGGGGGAGGGACAGCTAACTGCTCCCAGACCCCCAGTAATGGTGTAATATAGGAGATATTAGATACATAGGTGCAGTGAAGGGATGAAAGTACCTCCACTTCACCTCTTAAAGATGAAGGGTGGGGGGGGGGGCGGGGTAGCGTTTGATTGGGGGAAAGTTGCTGCTTTTTTCTGTATCCAGACTTCTGGTTTGGCATCCTAGCACTGACATAAGAACATAAGAAGCAGGAGTAGGCCATACGGCCCCTCGGGCCTGCTCCGCCATACAATAGGATCATGGCTGATCCGAATCTAGACTTGCGTCCACTTCCCTGCCCGCTCCCCGTAACCCCTAATTCCCTTATCAGCTAGGAAACTGTCTATCTCCGTTTTAAATTTATTTAATGTCGCAGCTTCCACAGCTCTCCGAGGTAGCAAATTCCATAGATTTACTACCCTCTGGGTGAGGAAGTTTCTCCTCACCTCAGTTTTGAAAGGGCAGCCCCTTATTCTAAGATTATGCCCCCTAGTTCTAGTCTCGCCCATCAGTGGAAACATCCTCCCCGCATCCACCCGGTCAAGCCCCCTCACAATCTTATATGTTTCGATACGATTGCTTCTCATTCCTTGTACAGGTAGACTATCCTTTATCCGAACTTCCGAAAACCTCTAAAAACCGAAAGTTTTTTCGTTCAGCGTAAGTCGTGCGCACGACATGACCAGAGTGGCGCAGGGCAGAGGGTCACCGAGTTCCCTCCTGGGTAGGAGATTGCAGGCCGAGCCGGGCAGTGTGAAGGAGGTACCGGGAGAGTGAACCCGACAATACAGCAGCCCGTCCGATAGCTGCAGCGGCCGGTCCGATATTCTTTTCTCCCCCCTGACCCGACCCGAACCGCGGCCCATCGGATATTCTTTTCTCCCCCGACCCCCCCGCCGACGCCGACCCCCAACAAATTTCCCAATACCTTCTGAAATCCGAAAAATTCCGAAAACCGAAACTCGGCTGGTCCCAAGGTTTTCGGATGAAGGATAGTCTACCTAAGAAATTGAGCCACTCTAGGACACGTGCTCATCAGGACAGCTCAGTGCAGGAGGAAACCAGAATCGTTGGCCAATACAAGGAGGAAAATGACTGTTTAAATTGAGCCCACCTCCAAGGCCATCTAATTTTTTTTTTTAAACATTAAGAAGCAGGAATAATTTATACTGACAGTATTCCCCTTGGGTATTCCTTCTCCTTTTAATGTATTACAGGATCTGTGTGAAATTAGTTAATGCCCAGAAATTTGTAATCTAAAATCTATAGGCCAGTAACCAGTTATGCATTAAATTGTTTTGTGCTGATTCTCATTTCTGCTGGCTCTTTGATTAAAGTTGCTTGGCTCTAGGTTGATGGTCACTCACTTATTTATGGACCAGATGCTTCTGCTCATAATACATTTTGAGGGCTATATTTTTTCCCAATTGGAAATGCATAGTAATGACTCCAGATGAAAGGCTAAAATATAGTTTCTTTTGTTAACTATTATGCACAAAGTGTTGATGGATCTTAATTGTAAGCTACTATGTTCAGTCTGGTCTATTCATCTGTAATTATGTCCTCTACCTTTTTCTTGCAGTATGTGGGGAACCTACAGGTGGAGATGATGAAGGGGAGGCAGATGCTGGCTGGATTGAAGGTGCAGCTATTCTCCTGTCTGTCATTTGTGTGGTGCTGGTGACGGCGTTCAATGACTGGAGTAAAGAGAAGCAGTTCCGCGGACTGCAGAGTCGCATTGAGCAGGAGCAGAAGTTCACGGTGATCCGCAAGGGGCAGGTTATCCAGATTCCGGTGGCAGAAATCGTTACAGGAGACATTGCGCAGATTAAATATGGTGAGTTGTGAGGAGAGGAGCTAAAACATTCCACTTGACAGCTTGTTACAGCACTCTGCATTGAATGATGTGATGTCAGATTTTAAAGCGTTCCCACAGCGTGGTTCTTGATTTTGCTAGGTTGGAGTGGCAAGTGGAAGCCTTTCAACACTTGAAATTGTGTGCGCTGCAAGAGGAATCTTATTCTATATTACTTGCATTCAAGAGAGCATATGAAAGTTTTCTCTTGACCTCCTGTCGGCAAGTGGGTATTTAGGTCTTACATTTTTTTTTGCATTAACCCAATTCATAGAATCATAGAAATTTACAGTACACAAGGAGGCCATTCGGCCCATTGTGTCTGTACCGGCCAAAAAAGAGCTATCCAGCCTAACCCCACTTTCCAGCTCTTGGTCCGTAGCCCTGTAGGTTACGGCACTTTAAGTGCATATCCAAGTAGTTTTTAAATGCAATGAGTGTTTCTGCCTCGACCACCCTTTCAGGCAGTGAGTTCCAGACCCCCACCACCCTCGGTGGAAAAAAGTCCTCTCCGCTCCCCTCTAATCCTTCTACTAATTACTTTAAATCTATACCCCCCCCTGGTTATTGACCACTATAAGAGAAATAGGTTCTTCCTATCCATTCTATCTGGGCCCCTCCCTAATTTTATACACCTCAATTAAATCTCCCCTTGACCTCCTATGTTCCAATCTTTCCTCATAGCTAAACTTTTCCAGTCCTGGCAACATCCTCGTAAATCTCCTCCGTGTACCCTCTCCAGTGCAATCACATCTTTCCTGTAATGTCCAGAACAGTATGCAGTACTCTGGCTGTGGCCTAACTAGTGTTTTATACAGCTCAAGCATAACCTCCCTGCTTTGATTATTCATCGTTCCTAAATTATATCCACTGAAAAGTGCAATCCTGGCATGTTGGAACGCTGGTTCTCTAGTAAATATTGTATAAAATGACCAGGGAAGTAAACTCTTGTCTGGCAGGCAAGGAGATATCAGTGGGCCGATTTGACTGAAGCCAATGATGGGTGCTGAGGCAGAAATACTGAAAGCTATATGCATGCCAAGGATGTAAAGGAGGAAGATGTCAGTTTACCAAAGAGACACTATTTGGCTTCTTGTATTTGGAACTTTCTCCAAAGGCAGAGGATGGAACCACTAGCTTGTTTGGGAATATTGCTTGTGGACTCACTGCAGTGAGCCATATGCTAACTAGGCTGCTGAGCTGGAGGAAAATAAAGTTAACGCCAGGGGGAATAAAATAAGTGGAGGATTGAGAAATTTCCCAGCAAAGATTTTTTTTTTAATTGTAAATGTACAAAGTAGCTGTTGATGTATAACTCAGTTACCTGATCAACCTGCATAATTGCTGTTCCAACCTTTAGCAGTGAAAAAGTCTGTTTGATCCAATGAATGGTTCACTCCTCATGAGCAGTGAGCTGCTTGACATTGGGACTCATGGTATTGGGATATATTAGCAGGGATTGAGGATTGGTTAATGGACAGAAAACGGAGAGTAGGAATAAACGGGACTTTTTTAGGTTGGCAGGCTGTAACTAGCGGGGCACCGCAAGGATCAGTGCTTGGGCCTCGGCTGTTTACAATCTATATTAATGACTTGGATGAAGAGACGTGTCCAAGTTTGCTGCTGATACAAAGTTAGGTGGGAAAGTAAGCTGTGAGGAGGATGCAAAGACGCTGCAGAGAGATATAGACAGGTTAACTGGGCAAGAACGTGGCAAATGGAATACAATGTGGGGAAGTGTGAAGTTATCTACTTTTGGTAGGAAAAACAAAAAAGCAGAATATTTTTTGAATGGCGAGAGACTGGGAACTGTTTGTACTCTGACCTGGGTGTCCTTGTACATGAATCACAGAAAATTAACATGCAGGTACAGTAAGCAATTGGGAAAGCAAATGGTATGTTAGGTTTTGTTACGAAGGGATTAGTGTACAAGAGTAAAGAAGCCTTACTACAATTATACAGGGCATTGGTGAGGCCACACCTGGAGTACTTGCCTTGGAAGGAGTGCAGCGAAGTTTCACTAGACTGGTTCCTGGGATGAGGGGATTGCCCTATAAGGAGATTGAGTAGACTAGGCCTATGTTCCTTAAGGGGCTTGACTGGGTTAATGCTGTGAAAATGTTTCCCCTGGCTGGGGAATCTAGAACATGGGGTCACAGTCACAGAATAAGGGGTGGACCATTTAGGACTGAGATGAGGAGAAATTTCTCCACTCAGGGTTGTGAATCTTTGGAATTCTCTACCTCAGAGCTGTAGATGCTCCATCGTTGGGTATATTCAAGACAGATAAATTTTTGGGAAGGAAGGGAATTAAGGGATATGGAGATAGTGCGGGAAGGTGGAGTTGAGGTAGATGATGTTGAATAGCAGAGCAGGCTTGAAGGGTCAAATTGCCTACTCCAACTAATTTCTTTTGATCTTCACTGCCTCTAACTCCTGCCGCACATGAGCGTTAATCCTGTGCACAACCAGCACCATCAATTATGAGTCCCTGAATATAAGGTAACTAATGCAGCTATTTCCTAAACCGTTCAAACAGAACTGGTTAAGTGCTATGGAAATTCTACTCTGCCAAGGAGCACTTCTTGACCAGTCCATTGGCTGGTAAGACTTGGAAGTAGGTCATTTTAAACTGAATGTAGAGTGGATGGAGGGTTCCATTTGGGATGAACCAAGCGTGTGCATATATTTCATAGTTTTAATACCATTCTCTCCTTCCCTAAAACAGAGAAATATGGGGATTTATATTGTCTGTGTATTGCCTTTTACCTGTCTGAAGCCACATTTATTTCTTCTAAATTTTAATGGGCATGTGCCTTTTTGATTTAATTGAATTAACAGATTTGTAGTGCAAGTGTCATGGACTG
This sequence comes from Somniosus microcephalus, assembly GCF_052327205.1. Lineage (NCBI taxonomy): Eukaryota > Metazoa > Chordata > Chondrichthyes > Squaliformes > Somniosidae > Somniosus > Somniosus microcephalus. The sequence continues at coordinate 22,891,079 of NC_141004.1, read as the reverse complement.
AAGCAGTTTCTTAGAAGAGAACTTCCCAAATTCTGCTGAGATTCCAAAATGATGATCTGCACCACACTGGGTCATTTTAACTTTTGGCGATTTGGTGTAAAATGTGTGATATTGGATTGGCCGCGTGTTATACATCTCGCCTGATTTGCATTACTGTTGACTTAATGGAAGAGGAAAATCGGGTGGCCAATCCAATATCTATCGCCTGTTCAACGCCTACGCCAAAGGTTAAAATGACTCCCATTGTGTCTGTTTAATTTGGAGTAGAAGGAAAGATATTGAACAGGGACTAAAACTTTGGGGAGCTGTACATGATTGTCTGCATTCAAGCACATCCCTATCCTACCAGTGAGACCGCATGCAGGGATGTGTTGTCGCAATGTTCTTGCTCTAGATTCGCTTCTGTTCCAGTTGTCATCAGCTCACTAGGATATAAGCTTAATGTTTGTGCCTCCACAGGTGACCTTCTGCCAGCTGATGGTGTCCTCATCCAAGGCAATGACTTAAAAATAGATGAAAGTTCTTTAACAGGAGAGTCAGACCACGTGAAGAAATCACTGGTGAAGGACCCCATGTTACTCTCGGGTAAGCTCAAGAAACAGTTGTTTAACAGATTTAATTTAAGGATAATCAAAGCACAGATTACAAGTATAGTGTGTTCCTCTTGAGACTCAAGTGGGTGTTAGGCTGGTTTGGAGTCCTTGGGGCTAATTTTAACTCCTGGTGAGAAGCCATCAAGGGCCTTTGTGGGATGCCCAACAGATTTTAGCTTTGAATGCTGCCAGTCAGCTGCTTGCCTGCTGAAGGAGAGGGGAAATGAAGACTGCCGACTGCTAGATGAACCCGGAATGGGGATGTTGTGAGGATCTTGTGGCTGGGGAGGGAGCCTTGTGTAGCAGAGGCCCGGGCTTTCCTTGTGGGGCTTGGCGCGCTCCAGCACCCAGTAAGATTTTTTTTTTCCCAAAAGCTTGCCTTTAAGGGCCTTGTTGGCTTCTTGACTGCTTTACCTGGTGAGGCAGCCCCAACAGGCACTGTATTCAGAGGGTTAAAATGTGATAGGATCCCAATAGGGCCCCAAATTGCATTTATTAATGAGGCTCCCTGTGGAATCCGGCAGGACCCCCCCCCCCCCCCCCCACCCCAGCGTTAAAACGGAGAGTTAGCGTAAATGGAGCTGCTCCATTTTAATTGCTCTTTAGTCACACCAGGGAGAGTTAAAATACCCCCATGTGTGCATTTTTAATCAGTCTGACTGAATTTGTTTGGTTCGTTCCCTCTGCTACTCCCTCAATCACATTCCAGATCCTTTTATCTTGCCACTCTCTTAACTCTCCTAACAGATGGGAGTTAAAAGGAATGCAGTCTGTGTCTAATATATTCATTTCCTTTGCTCCCATTGCTGAATTTATGCTTCCTTAGACTAAAGGATTGCACTGTTTCCTTATTTTGTGACCGCTTTTGCATCTCTGAAGGCCCACTTACATTTCCTATTTCACTATTTGCCGCACATTGGGTTGAATGATCTCTACCAGTATCACCAGCAGCCTACACCTAGTGGCATTTATGAAGAAACCTCCCAAGTATGGTGAAAGCCTGGCGTAGTTTCTGATGCTGTAATTCTCTCTATCTCCTGTTATCCATCCTATCCCAAGGGCAGTGGCTTATATGGGGTGCTTTTCCCAGAGTTCTGGCAGCCCTCGTGTAACTCGCCATAGTGGCCATTCCTCATTTCTGAGCCTAGACTAAGTGCTACCAACTTGTTTGACCATTGTTGGGCTATCACTTCACTTGTTCTTCACCAGCATTCCCATGTACAATCCAGCAGAGGTGACTGGATAGTGATCAGGAGTAGAGAGCACAGCTGAATTGTTTTTCTTTGTAATTCTTGCCCCATTTCCCACCCTTTCCCCTGCCGAGCAGAAAGATGTTACAGCCAATTACAACATCCCATCATGGACCTGGTTGAGATTGGCTAACTCAACACAGATGAGGTACTACAGTGGTATTTCATATTACATGCAAAAAAAAACTTAATTCAGTGGTGCTAATTATTTTCAAAGTAAAAAGTTCGTTAAATTGACTAGTTTTCAAAAATTGCTGTGACCATGACTTATTTGGAACTATATTATTGGAATCTCTCTTTACATTGTTTTCCTCCTTTTCCCCTTCACCTTTATTGTCCTACTTCCATGTCCGTCCTCTGCAACAACAAAAAAAACCTGTAAAACCCAGCCTGGGGTCGTGTCTAGGTATCCATGGTCTTCTTGGGTAACCGCACAAGGATGTGTACTTCAGCCATCTGGGAAGCTCCTTGGGTTTCATTTCTCTTCCCCAGCTTATTTGAGAATAGTAAACCTACCCAAGAGTGAAAATGAAGTCTAAATGTCAATGATTAAGCCTCAAACACTCTCTCCTCCTAATTTAGTAACTAGTGTCTAAGAATTGCTACTAGGTCAGCCAGCTTCAATGGATGATGTAACTTTTAACCTACCTGTCTCTTTAGGTACCCACGTAATGGAAGGCTCTGGCCGGATCCTTGTAACAGCAGTAGGTTTGAACTCCCAGACTGGTATCATTTTCACATTATTAGGAGCAGGTAGTGAGGAGGAAGAGAAGAAAAACAAGAAGGGTAAGTAGGCTGCTTTCCCCCGCCCAACCCCCAAATAAAGTTAGAACTGACTGACCAATGTGTTTTTTTTCCAACCTGGTTGTCTCAAGAATGCACACGTTGGTTATCTAGCAGTATAAGTATAAATATTGGGCCTCAAGTGTAGAATTTCTAAGTATTTAAGTTCACGGGCGCCAAATTCTAAGCCTGGCCAAGTATTCTTGTGTGAGTGCTGTTGCCTTCTATTGCCCTCCTCCGATTTACAATACCATAATTATGTGAATGGTAAGTATTCCGTCATCCTGTACTCTGCTATGGCAATCAAAAACATTTTTTTAAAAACAGTATTCACACTTCCCAATTCATTATTTCCCCTTTTTATTAATTGCTTTTAAAACTGCGGGTGGTGATCCAGATTTCTTTGTGAAAGGACAGACTATGTGATGAAATGCAAACCCGGTTAAAGCCTTTTTACTGATTTGGTTACTACGTAATCAAAATACAGCCCTTTTTTATTCTCTTGGCTTTAAATTAAATTTCATTTTGACACACTGTAAATGTTAAAGGGATCAAGCGATGGTTCAGTGCAGTAATGTGTACGAGTGATTGATTGTCTTATAAATGATGTTACCTAGAAAAGTGCTCTGTATTTCAAGAGGCTTCATTGGGGTTTCTGTGTGGACCTAAATCAAGATTGCAAACAACAATAATCAAGGATTGCCTGTTGTGAGAAATGGAAGAGAGTTATATTCAAGATGTCACGCTTAATTTTGCATGTGTGCAACCGGCTAATGAGTAGAAATTTTCCCCCCAAATTTATTTGTTTTTGATGGACAAATACAGAACTAATGTGTTTTATTTCCAATTTATGATGTTGTCGATAATTGAGTTTATCCTCTGCTGAAATTTACCTTTTTTAATTCATTCTCTGGATTTGGGTGTTGCTGGCAAGGCTGGTATTTATTGCCCATCTTTAGTTGCCCTCGAAGGTGGTGGTGGGCTGCCTTGAATCGCTGCATTGACACAACTGAGGGGCTTTCTAAGCCACGACGGAAGGGCAGCCATTGGTGTGGAACTGGAGTCATTTACAGGCCAGACTGAGTAAGGACAGCAGGTTTCCTGCCCTAAAGGACACAGTGAACCAGTTGGGTTTTTAATAACACGCTTTTTTTTTCCTGTACCACTTTAAAAAAAAAAAATTAAACTGAATTCAAATTCTCAAACTGCTATGGTGAGATTTGAACTTGCATTCTCTAATTTACTAGTCCAGTAATATCCAGTATGCTACCATATCCATTTTTAACTTAAATGCATTAACTGTTGTCCTTAAATGTTTTGGCATAATTAAATTGATGTTTATTGTGAAATATGTTCCAGATGTGTGGTTTTTTTTTTAGTGCTTTACAGTTTGAAATTGGGGCTTAATTGCTTTAGCTACATAAGTAGTTTGATTTGAGCTGTTGTATCATTAGATTCCATATTCTAAATCTCTTTCACTTTTGCCATGGAGTTGACTCCTGGACTTTGAGAATAACTAATGTTCTGAGCTACTATGAATATTTTATTTGTGTAGCTGATTCTCAAACACACACCTTCCCAGCAAATATACCTAGGCCACGATTTTGCTAGCGCTCGGAGGAGGGTCCGCTGTCAAAATCAAAATGATTGACAGCGGGTTGGGAGCCTGCTCGGAACCCGCCTCCATGTAAGTTTCCAAAGTGTCGGGTCTGCGATTTCAGAATGGACCCGACACCAAGCAGTGGGGGAGGTATTTAAGATAATTAAATGCTTGTTAAACACTTGTTAACTACTATTTTGCCAGCCTATTTCTATTTTACCACTTTAACGAGGTTCACGTTTGGAGATCACATTGGGTAAGTAGGTCGGGTTCTCCGTCTCCCCATTGCTGTGAATAGGTGACAGCTGCAAAAGCATGAAAGCTACCATTTCACAGCTGTTCACTTTACAATGTCAGAAGTTTGAGCCTTCAGGACTTGGAAGACACTTTTGAGCTGTATGCAGTTTGGAAGTGTTTGGAGTAAACTCTCTCTCCACTGTCACCTCCTTGGAGCAAGCTCTCTCATCATTGACAGATCGCTTCTGTCATCTCAACTTCAGCTGCCATCTATTACAGCAACATTGGTGCCCTTGGGGGGAAAAAACCTCACCTTGGTCCTCAATCCCTTCACGATCAGCCCCACACCAACATCACCAACAACAACACCAACCTTCTCTGCAATCACCTGATGCTGCACAGGGCATCAGCACCTGATCACATTGCTGCCCGGGATGGCCTCACCATGGCCAGATTTACTTCACTTGACACTGTACACCCTGGCTGCCGCATGATGCACCCAGTTGACCCCACCCCACCCCTGCACCATAAAGCATCCCCACAATGCCCAAGCCATTCCTTTCACACTCCTCACCATTGGGGGTGGGGTGGGGAGAGAAGAATGTTATGTCTCAACATTCACTGGAACTCACTAAGACACTTCCAAAGGTGAGTACAGATATGTCCAATAAGGTAAAGTGTTGAAAATAAAGACTTCAATGTTTGACAGCACATTAACAGAAATTTTACATGAATATTGCATAAAACACCCAAGTGCCTACCCTTGTGTGTTGTTAGTTGGTATGATTGCACTAGGATGAGGGTGAGTGTGAGGGGTGGCTAGTGAGATGAGGAAGTGATGATGTAGATAGAGAGGGATGGGTGGAGGTGCAAGGTAAGTTGGTGAGAGTAAAGATGTGCAGGAATAGGGTAGGGAAGGCAGAGTTGTGGGGATGTGATGAGTGGCACAGCAGGATGAGGTTGAGTGTGGCTTTGCAGTAACGTTTCGTGATCTACTCTGATCATTGAAAGGTTTGCGCCACTGCAGCCTGGTCCTCCTGATGACATCCCTGCTTGTGTCCTCCTGTGCAATGTGCAACCAGGCTGCATTGATCTACTGGGAAGACCTCCTTCCTTCCAGAAAGGAAGAGAACCTCCCTGCGTGCTGTGGCTCCCTCCATAAGCACATGGAGGGAGTCATGGGAGAGCCTGGGTGCAGCGATGCACCTTTGTGCAGTGTTTGCAGCACCTCAATGCTGTAGAAAACTGACAGCAGAACTGTCCAAATCAATTTGGACATGGCCCATTTAAGGAAACTGGCTGATGACGCGTCATCAAATGACGTAACCAGACCTGCTTCCTGTTAATTGGCCGGGAACCTCGCAGGGCGGGCTTCACGAGCCTTATTAACGTAAAATCACTTGGAGATTGCGGGCTGCAGTAGGCAGCGGGCTTGGACCGCGACACCGACCCTGGCCGCCCCAGACCCACCTCGGTCAGCGAAATCGCGGCCCTAGTCTAACGGCGTTTAATTGGCCCATGCAACGTCCTTTTTACAGAACAGGATATGGATTCCTTCTGGTAACAATCGATTGTAACTGAAGTCTGTTGAAATACAAGCTGGTGACATTGTGCTTTATAAAACTTGGCTTGGACTCTTATTGTGGTCTTTGTAAAGTACCACATTTTATTTTTAATTGGCAAAGTAGCAGGCACTATTTTATCTCTGAAAACCTGGGAAGCAGTTATTGAAGGATAAGTGTCATTGCATATTTGCATTGTCATGGATTATGAACTCTAATGTTTGTAGATTGGTGCCTGGTCACTAATTACTAAACCCTCTTGAATTCGTGACTGCCATCAAAATGTATTGGGTCATCCATTCTAAAGCCTGGTAGGCTGTCCAGCAATGAATATCTGGATCTCATCTCTTTCTTTCTCTTCCCCTGCCCCCCCCCCCAAAAAAAAAAAGCTGTGGTTTTCTAGTCTAAACCATGTAGTGTAGGATGGAATGACCTTGGTACTGGCACACGTTGCACTGATCAATTTTTCAGACATTGATTCATTTTCAAAAAATAATTCACACTTTATTTGTAATTAATCCAACTCTTAAAATGGGTTTTGCTATGGTTCATAACTTTTTTTTCTTTCTTTCCTCCCCTCTCCCTGCTATTATTTTCAGTGGGCTATTTGATTTCAGTGATATTGGCACACAAAATATCCTCCCCGTTTCCTTTTTAGAATGACCACTGTAGACCTTAAAGGGTTGAATGCTTGGAGAGGAAACCATTTGTATAAATACGGTATCCTCTCTTTTTTAAAAAAAAAACACATTCCACTGAATGCCAAGAAATATTGTAAATGCTGTAAAAAGCCATGACTTCTCATTTCAACGTAAGAATCACATTTTCACAATGCGAGACCGCATCTTTTATCATTTTGTAAAACTTACATGCCCAGTATACCAATCCCAAAAGGAATGGGTTGGGCATAATGAAACCTGTAGAAATGCTTTTTCATTTGAATAAACATTTACAAAAGTGCTTTTTAAAAATACTTATTATTTAAAGCAAGTATCTCTGTAGTTGGCCTACATAAGCTGATTTTTTTTTTTAATGGCTATTCTTCAATGTCCTGGCCTCCTCAAACTGAGACAGTAAGAGTAGTACTCCTCAAATTGGCCATGATTTTCTGGTTCGTTTTTTTAAGTTCTGTTGCAACAATCCGATCATCTATGGAGACTACATGCATATAATTGAATCTTTTACAAGGCTGGGCATTTTAACTTGCTTTAGAACTGTTCATTATTGAGTTAAACTGCTGCCTAGGTAGGCCCATCTGAACAGATACTGTGTTTGTAACTGCCATGCACTTTGAAACATATATATAAGACCTGTAAATATGCCTTGACCAGAGAAACACGTTCACCAATTTAAGGGCCTTGGTTGTAGAAATGGTTTTGCAAATGCTTCACCATTCTTTCCATGTGCTTTAAGATGCTGCTGTTGTCTTCTGCAAAAGGCTTTCTCAGGTCTTGTATATGATTTAGAAGATAATTGGGCTTTAGCCATCTCACTAGTATTGCTCCCGCTGCACACAATAATTTGTTCATCATTGTAAACGTTTTGTAGCTGACTTGTGAAATGGTTAAAGTTGGATGAAGTTTCTTCTGTTTAATATGCTGTAAAATCATAAAAGTTCTTTCAATGTTATCTTTACAGTTGTTTCTTCCAAGAAAGGTTCATCCATATGATCTACCGAACCGTTTAGCTTTCAGTTTCCTCCCTTTTTTTAATCGTAAAGGAAATTTGCATTGACCAGCTGCTTTTACCAGAATACTGTCCTTTGTCCAATATGACCCTGCTCTCAAAATGTAATCCTAATTTGGGTTGGGGGGGCTGACCGCAGAACAAGAATGAAGGTTTGAAATTCCACAAGAGCTTTTGGGGACTTGTATTTTTGCACGTGCACCTATTAGAGAGACTGTGACTTCTTTTCATCTGGGGATGCCTGGAAACTTCCTGAATTTGGAGGGATTGGGGAAAATGTTCTGTGAATGTGAGGAGTTTTGTCACTGATCAGTTGTACTTGCTAATACACTACAGACTGGACTGGCATGCAAATGATTTACAGCCGTAGTTTATTTTGAAGCATGTAACAGACTGGCAATAAAACTGTGCAGGAGTCCATTTAGGGACTTGTATGATTTCGATTCTGCAGATGTATTGTGTAGTGAAATGATACACTGTACAATGTATCACCATGAAATGTGCACTTTAGGACATTGGTATCCAAATACCATTGGAAATTAGTCATTTTCCACCAGCACATTAAAAAGCAGTTGTGCCTTGAATTTAAAAACAAAATCAGCCACACCCAATTAGCTCTTTTTTACCTTGGTGGTTCTGCCCACTGCATGTTCCTTGGTTCTGAGATTTGGCCATTCTTCACCAGTCATCATATCCAAGTGGCTAATTGATTAAAAAGTGTGCAAGACTAAATGACTTGCTTATATTTTGTTGCTTAAAATTTTTATTCCATGTTGGACAAAAGTGCCTCCTCTTGACAACCCAGCTGAAATCAGGTGCAGAATTTAGGCACCAGCCTGCACCTTACCATGCATGCTGTGGTGTGACCTGTTGGGACACCAATATGCTGCAGCAAATAAAAACAGAAAATGCTGGAAATACTCAGCAGGTCAGGCAGCATCTGTGGGGAGAGAGAAACAGAGTTAACGTTTCAGGTCGATGACCTTTCGTCAGAACTGGAAAAAGTTGGTGATGGAACAGGTTTTTAAGCAAGTGTGAGGGCAGGGAAAGGAGTGATTGAGGCAAAAGGGATGATGGTGCTTCATCTCTCCTGCCTTCCATCCTATCACAGACCTTCCCTTTTGTTCTTTCCTCTCCTCCTCCCCCCCCCCCCCCCCTTTCCCTGCCCCTTACACTTGCTTAAAAACCTGCTCCATCTCCAACTTTTTCCAGTTCTGACGAAGGGTCATCGACCTGAAACGTCAACCCTGGTTCTCTCTTCACAGATGCTGCCTGACCTGAATATTTCCAGCATTTTCTGTTTATTTCAGATTTCCAGCATCCACAGTATTTTGTGCTTGTAATCTGCTGCAGCTGCCTGCAATTGTAGCCTTTTTTTTTTAAATTGAGGATCTGCTTCAAGTCTTAGGAGATGGGAATGTTTTAGCCAGCAGTATGATGACCTAAATCATTCCAAAAATGAGGCTGGTCATAGATCTATGCAGCTTTGTCACTCTTGAGTCATTCGGGCAGCCTCACCTATGGAAATCGCTTGGTCATGGCATCCCCCATTAATTAATTATACAGTGAAATGCCTACAATGAAACTAAATACATGTTCTATGTGGAGTATGGTGGGCATGAGGTAACTATGCCAAGAAGGGAAATTTTGTCCTGTGCTGGAGGGGTATCTCATTTCACTGGAGAAACTGAAGCTCGGGATGCTAGTAATTTGAAGAAATTCTAGCTCCCAAACATACTGCACATTATATTCCTTCACCATCTGATTGATTCCTCGCACAAATCCACTTTTCCATAATTTTATCTACTCAACAATAAACTTCAAAAGCCTTTAAATTGAGCTATGGGATAGCAGCTTATCAACACCTAATGCTTTTAATGAAATTCTTGCCTCTGCAGTTTTAACTGCAGAGTTAACCCATTTGACCAATACTTCTGTTATAATAGTGGCGGAAGTAATCTTGTGCGAAGACAATGGGGGGAATTATAACCCACCAGTTTAAAAATTGGGAAAACCGAACTCAACGTGGCCACTTTAATGGGGGCGGGTGCCGGGCAGGCAGTTAACCTGCTTGCCAGAGAGGGGGGCCTAATTTAAATATTTATAATGAGGTTGTGTGCCTCAAATTTTAACTACATTTTAAATTTAATGGCTTCGGGCCGGGTTTCCCAGGTCTCGGTCTCTGCTGAAGGGAGGTGAGAATGGCTGGATCCAACAGGTAAGTGCCTTTCCAGCACTGCTTATGGACCAGGAGGAGCAAGATTGCTATTCCCCCGGCACCAGCGCCACCCCCCCCCCCCCCCCCCCACAAAGCAAATCTGTTTCCCACTCCATGCAATTGGACCCCCACAGTCTATTCACGGGACACCCCCCCCCCCCCCCAGCCCAATCTCTCCAGCCCCCCCGACGGATCTCTCCACACCCCTGACGGATCTCTCTCTGGCCCTCCCATCTACCCAAGGCCCCCCGCCCCCGAGCCACGATCGATCTCTCCTTTCCTCCTCTCCGCTCTCCAGCTGCAGCCTAGTGCCGCAGGTCCTCCTGCCCAACAGTCAACCAACCTCTCAATCTGGCTGGCTGCCAGCTGGGAAAGCAAATCTAAAACTTTAGTTCGGCAGGACCTCTGGGGGAAACCCATATATCTGGGTTTCCAGCCGCTACACCTCCTCCCTGCCTCCCTGTAAATATCTGTGTTTGTATGTGAAATAAAGAGTAGCTTGCCTTTCAAAAGCTAGGCTTTATTAACCTTAAAAAACCAGCAGTACATGTTGAGCACCCAGTCTCAACCAAGCTGTAGAGAACTGAATTTAAGATGGCCACCACAGGTCACATGGAATCAACTAACCAATAAGTTTACAGCATATATCTCAAGGCAGGAAAACAGGCAACCAATTACAATGCTTCTTATAAAACAAGAATAATCACCACATTCACCCCTCCTTTTAAAATATACTTCAACCTAGGTAGCCTTTACAGTTTACAATTAGTTATTTATGACTAGAGCAATACATGTATAATGCCTTCAACAATTTTAAAATTTTACTATTAAATTATTAATTATTTTAAAAGTCCATTTTTAATCGGTCGACCGGATGTCTTGTTCGTGTCGACCTCCTTAACCTTGGTGGAGTTCCTTGCCCTCCCACACCAGGAGACACAGAAATATCTTCTGCAGGGAGGCTATCAATATCTCGATTATCAACGGTTTCCGGATTGGAAGTCCCATTAGAAGGTAGACTGGGAGGGTCATGAACATCCATCGGGGGCAGACTAAGAGAATTGTAAGTGTCTGCAATAGGATTAGAAATGTTCGTAGTATCTGTGACGACATCAACATTATCTGAATTATGGCTATTGTTAATGTCCGCCGGAGAGGGCTGGCCACCACAAGGAGCTAAGTCTTTAACTGAAACCGTACTTTCTTTCCCATCTTGGAATCGAATATGAGCATATTGGGAATTTGCCTCCAATAGCTCCACCGCCTCCAATAGCTCCACCTCCTCCACTAAAGGATCATACTTTGACAGTCTAACATGACGTCGGAGCAGCACAGGTCCCTGCATAGTAAGCCATGAAGGTACCGAATATCCCGTAGAGGATCTCCGCGGATAGTTGAAGAGCCTTTCATGGGGGGTCACGTTAGTAGCCGTTGAAAGCAATGATCTAATGGAATGCAGGGCATCAGGCAGTACCATTTCCCACTGTGTATTCTTAAGGTTCCGGGATGTCAAAGCCAACATAACTGCCTTCCAGATCACCCCATTGTATCGTTCGCACTGTCCATTACCCTGGGGATTATACGGGGTAGTTCTGCTAGTAGAAATTCCCCGACTCTGGAGGTATTCCTTCAACTGAGAAGACACATCCTGGCCTCCCATGATTAAAATCGTGCTCCACCCTTGATTTGCCACACACCGTGATGTCATCTAAATATGAGAAGGTGGCAGAGAGAGTTATCACTTATAAAAGCATCCATTGCCCGTTGAAAACAGGCGCCACCGTTAGTAACACCGAATGGTACTCGGCAAAACTAGTACAGCTTTCCGCCAGCTTCAAAGGCCGTATATGGTTTGTCCCTCTTAGCGATAGGAATCTGATAAGCACTCTTTAGGTCAATAGTGCTAAAAACCTTATATTGAGATAGTTTATTGATAAGCTCATCAATCTTAGGCAGGGGGTACGCATCTAATTGAGTATACCTATTAATAGTTTGAGAGTAGTCTATCACCATTCGCTTCTTATGTCTCTCATTAGTGGTGACAACTACCTGTACCCGCCAGGGCGAAAAACTAGGTTCAATGATTCCTTCCGATAAAAGACGTTGAACTTCAGAATTAATAAATTCTTTATCCTGACTGCTATACCTTCTTGACTTGGTAGCAATTGACTTACAGTCCGGCATCAAATTGGAAAAAAGTGATAATGGAGAAATGAATAAAGAAGTTAATCCACAAATAGACAAAGGTGGCTTAGTTCCTCCAAAAGAAAGACTGAGGGACTCATGTAATTGAAGCACATCATGACCAATCAAAATGTCCGCACAGAGATTAGGCAGAACGGATAGGCGTATATCAGTATACGTATTACCTAGGAGAATTAATTTCACAAGGCAACAACCAGCTACTTGTGAGGTGAGAGTCGTCTGAGCCATACACACCTGATAGGAAGCAGGCGAAATTTTCAAACGCTTCTCACAAACTGAAGACTTATAAAGCTCTCAGTACTGCCCGTATCTATAAGGGCCTTCACTTCTAACCCATTAACTTGGGCCATAACTATAGCTTTGTTTAGGCCATGGGAAAAGGCGGCAGAAACTGATGCAATAAACGCCCTATCTAAAGGCTGAATGGTCGCAGAGGAGGCAACTGATTTGCAAACACGTGCATAATGACCTCCCTTGCCGCATTTACTACACACAGCTTCCCGGGCAGGGCACTTCAGACGGGGGTGCCGGGAGTTCCCGCAAAAATAACACTTCTGAATCCTAGAGGCAACAGCTGCCGAAGTAGAAACTGTTTCGGAATCTGGTAAACCACTCCTATTAAATCCACGTGACTCCCTTTCATCCGGAACTGCCGAAACCACAGTCGCAGGCCGATCAAAAAGAGCATAAGAATCCAAGCTTTTCTGAGCCAAATCCAATGTAGAGGCTTGCTCAAAAGCACTCTTAAGATCCAAGGTCTTATTTTCTAATATCCGCTGACGAATTGATCTAGACAGTAATCCATTAATAAATGCATCCCGTACCGACTCTTCCTTATGTTCTTCTGCAGACACGGCCTTATAATTACAGTTAGCACCAAGGCGCCGGAGTGCTTGTAAATAAGCATCCAAGGATTCTCCCGCCTGCTGCCTACGGGCAGATAAAAGGTGACGTGCAAATACCTCATTTTTGGGTTTAACAATTTTTTCCAACATAGCAATAGCCAATTCATAAGTTTCACAGTCCAAAATATACTTATACACATCCGGAGCAATGTAGTTGATTAGTATATCCAACTTATTCAGAGATTACTGATCCAACACGCCCAAAAAGTTTTTAAATGTACGATACCAATGTTTCCATTGATCATCCACCCCTGCAGAATTAGGGTCAGCATTAAATCGTTCCGGTCGAAGATATCGTTCCATTATAGCAAAAGGTTAATAAATTGAAATAAAGAGTAGCTTGCCTTTCAAAAGCTAGGCTTTATTAACCTTAAAAAACCAGCAGTACATGTTAAGTACCCAGTCTCAACCAAGCTGTAGAGAACTGAATTTAAGATGGCCACCACAGGTCACATGGAATCAACTAACCAATAAGTTTACAGCATATATCTCAAGGCAGGAAAACAGGCAACCAATTACAATGCTTCTTATAAAACAAGAATAATCACCACAGTATGCTGCTAACTTCCAAGGCCCCGTGCTGAAACAATTGAACAAGTGTGCCCGAGGGGATGTTACCTTTTTGTCACCCGATGTCACTCTGCTTATTCATCAAAGTACGGAGTTCACGTTTTTTTTAAATCTCTGCATCCTCTATGGGAAGGTGATCAAATATCATCAAAGCCATTTTTGACTCGCTGCTCAGACTGGAATTTCAATCCTAAAAAAGTCCATTTTCAACTATTTATGTACTTTGGCATAATTTTGTTCCATTTCCTAGCAACAAATTAAAATATTTAACATGGTCAATGCTGAAAGGTTCGGTAACATATGGGAGAACTAACAACAAAATTAAGATGAATTGCTGTCTGTGCCCCTTGTAAAATCATTAACCACATTCAGACCTGATGAGGAAAACCTTCTCCAGAAATCCAAGGTTCCAAATTAATATTTTTGAACTAAAAGTGTATGTATATGTTGTATATATTTTATCGCACACACACACACAACCCAGACTATTTGACCAGATGATGATGATATCCATCAACTTTAGTACTTTGCGATTTACTAATTGGAGGAGCTGCCTTGTATTGATGCTAACATGTGTCAGGAGCAATTGGAACTGATGCTGCAGCTTTTCCCATGGAAATTACCAATTTTATTCTGAGGAATAACCTGGACTGAAAAAGGTTAATAACTCAAATGGTAAACACATAATTTGTGGAACTGAAATGACTTTACAGCAATCCCGTGGCATGTGCTAACAGTCAACATTTCATTCCCAGTTTCCGGCACTACTAAACATGAGCCTTTTACATTATAGCATTTATGAAGTCATGTGACGAGCATTCCACCCTTTTTTTTTGTTTGAACAGGTAAAAAACAAGGAGCCCCAGAAAATCGCAACAAAGGTAACCCTCATAACCATAGAAGAGCACACTAACTGGAAACATTCTTACTTCCTTTTTTTGTTTTAACCATTATCCTTGTTCTTCAAATTCGCTAACACAGTGGGACCTTCACCTTCTGTTTACGGGGGTACAACGATTATTGAAAAACCATGATCAGTTGCAACACTGTTTAATACTACTGGCCTAGTAAAGCTGTTCTGGTTAAGAACTCTTTTTAGGTGTAACCTCTTCAATATTATGCCCAAGGTGTCCTTTTATAGATCTGTCAGCATTTATTTAGGCAATGTGTTGACACTGCCAGTTTATCCATATGGTGAGATAGTTCCAGTGGCCTGGGTGAAAACTGATGACCTCTGCACGTATTGGTGATTTGTTTGAAGTGTTGGCCATAACAGTCTCTTCCAGCCTCTTCCAGCTACAAGAGATTTGAAGTGGACATCTTAAATACTACACTACTTTTTCGGTGCTTTCACTGCTCATCCTTTGCCACCTGCTGTCATTGGCCATTCGCTGTTGTTGGGAAGGGCAGAAAAGCACGAAATTGCAATAGGTATCTCCCAAACACCTATGAGATTTGCATTGAAAAGCCTGACTAATAGACTTCCATCCATTAAGGTCCTACTCTCAAGATGAGAATTTGCTCACTTGTTTAAGCCCCATTCGATGAGCTAGCTATAATCATTCATTTTGGCGTTACTAGTAAACTCGTATCTTTCACCCTTGTCCCCTCTCGAATAAGATGAGACCATGCACATCAAACAATCATGCTAGTGGAAACCTGTAATATAAGCATGGTGTAAATGAGATGTTTAATCAGTTTCTTTTTTTAAAAAAACAGTAATCGTTGAACCCCTACTTTTTCCTTCATAGTCTCAACATTCACGTTGTGGTTTCACTGTTCCTTCCAGGCTGTGTGGAGGACCTCATACTTCACCCTCTCTCTGCAGTTCAGCTTTCCTTCCTTCAGCCTCTCTGACATAGTCTTTGTCGTTTTTTTCCCCTCTTTCTTTGTTGCTCTTAGCTCTCCTCTTTAGGAAATGTAATCACTAAATAGGATAATGACATTCCAAACCTTTTAAAGGACATTTGTATCCTTGTGGAGCTTGTTGTTGACTTTCAGTTTTGGCATTGATGTCCTTGTGCTTTGCTACAGATTGTCATCATTGTGTTAATAGTAAGAGAGACAAGTTATTGAGTATCAAAGCACAACCTTAATGTATTTTTGTATGCAAGCCTTTGACAATTCAACAAGCAAACGTCTGAAGGATGATGCGTTCAGATCTGTGGGTATGAATATAAATTATGAAACATCTGGTCTGATTCACCAGAACCCCCCCCCCCCACTCAAATTGCTTGATTGACTTGATTTTGGAAATACCATCATAAACTTAAGTTATGGAATGCTGGGCAATTTCCACAACTTCATAGTAGACATTCAAAATTTTTTGTCATGCACTTTATTACTCAAAATATAACGAGTGGAATTCAAATTTCTGATTAAAACTTCTCTCTTTATATGATCCTCCAGAAAATAAATCTCTCTTCAACTACCAGGCATTCACCACCGGGGGAATGAGACACACACACACTGAAGAGTTGACAAATCAAATCTTTAGAAATTAAGTGGGTTTTTTCCTCCCATATCCCTGCAGCAGCTACAGCCTGTGATGTAACTTCAAAACTTCAGCAGCTTTTTGCCACTGTTTAGAGTAGGCTGCTACATGCGTTCTTTTGCAATATGAATTCTGACTTGAATGCAAAAATTGTTTAATTCCCCTCCTTGGAATCTTCTATCTGTATACCATTCCCATGTCTATTACTGCAGCTGTTTAATCAGCTGGTGACCTGTGCATAAGAACAGACTGGGTATTCTTCTTAATTCAGTACTGGTTTACAGTTGTAGCAGTTGAGCATTTAGACAGACCATGGAAAAGCTGGCCCCTCTATCTGCATGCTGGAGCACACGTCATAAGCTCTGTTAAATATCTAGTTGTCAGCTTGGCTCAGTTGGTAGCATGCTCAAAGTCCTGGGTTCTAGTCCAGGACTTGAGGAAATAGTATAGGCCGGCACTTCAGTGCAGTCCTGAGGGAGTGCTGCACTGTTGGAGTTGCCGTTTTTCAGATGCGTCGTTGAATCAAGACCCTGCCTGCTTGTTCACTCGATGCAAAAGGCCCATGGCACTATTTGAAGAGCAAGGAGTTCGCTGCCCTGGCCAACATTCCTCCCTCAACCATTGCCAACCAAAATAGTTTAGCAGGTCGTTTATGTATTTTTTTTTTGCTGTTTGTATGTCCTTGTGTATAAACCCGTGTTTGCCTGCACAAGTAACTACACTTTTTAAAAGTACTTCATTAGGTCTGAAGTATCATTGATGCCCTCCCTTATCCCTTTTATCTGGGATGATTAATGTTGAAAGGGGCACTGGGATGTCTCGTTGGCATCCATCTTCATCTAACTGAGGAAATTAATTTTCCATGATAACACTCCCAGGATGCCGTTGCGATTGTCTTGTTCTGTGTTGAGATATGGTTTGGGTTCAGTAGATGCCTGACTATGAATTGATTGACTGCTCCTAAGAGGGAATCCCCTCTCTGTATGGAAACTAGGGCACAATGAGTCCATGTAGACCAAATTCACGTTTTTTTTTTAAGGAAGCAAAGTTGTCTAACAGAAATCAGAGTTCCAGAAACGGTTGAGAATCTAGACCATATAAAAGTACAATGAGTGCAGCTTTACAAAGGATAGGTGCTCTTAAATTAGGTGAAGTGCATGGGCTGTGAAATTCCTTGGGGGTCCACTCTGCTTGCGCAAATGCAGTAGAATGGAACCCTCGCTTGCCGTAGTTCCAGGCTGGAGACCCTGTTCCCACATTTGAGGAAAGTGCCATTTGTGTGGCTGGAGCAGGCTACTGGCACCTGCAAGTGCACAAGTGGCACCCCCCCCCCCCCCACCCCCAACCCCCCAAACCACTATTGCATGGTTGGGAGAGTGGTCACAGCTGCGATGCCCAGTGGAGTCGAAGATAAATAATTAATGCTTTGGAATCTTTTGGCTCCAAAAGAAGCCATTCTGCCTCCAAACAAGGTAATCCATCCTTTTGTATAGAAAAGGTTTACGGCCTTTCAGAAGGCCTCCAAAAGATTCATGACAACTCTTTACCTTGACATAGGAGACACGGGCGGAGGAATTACTGTCGGCCTCTCTCTCGCTGGAATTTAAAAGTCTAGCAGAAATGAGTGCTGCCCCAAATTCCAGAACCCACCCAACTGAAAATTGGTCTTTCGAGTCCCAGGAATTGAGGCCATGGTCTAGGCAGCATACAGCCAGAATTCTTGTAATGTGGGCTAAAACCAGTGAGGTTTTAACTGACATCTTAGTTTTTTTTTTCTATGTGTTCAAGATTCCTGAGGATTGGAAGTGTTCAATATAAGCTGCCAGAAGTAAAGACCTGAAAGTATTTAACATTTAGGGGAAACCTTTTAAGCAATTTTGAAGAGATCTAGTGAGTAGACACTTGGAAAAATGTAACTGGTAACACAATAGTTGGCATAGGTTCAGGAAAGGGAGGTGGTGCTGTTATTCATCCAGTTGTTGGACCATGGTTTTGGTAGTTAATGTGACAATGAATCTATGGCTGGGATAGCTAAATGTGTACTCTTGGTTCTATTTCACTATCAATATTAAAGTAGTACATTTATACAATTTATTTTCTCTAAGGACTGCAGCCTTTGCATTATTTAGTCTTGTTCAATTTTTTGTCATTGGTTTTTGTTTGAGCTTCTTTGCAGTTTTCCCCCTGCGATTCAGCCTTGTGTGCACATAGGAATTGCTTTTTTCAAACTGAAGGTGGAAGGAACATCACTGGTAATAGCTGCTGCTTAAGGGGGTTCTGATTACCAATGGAATTTCCCTCCTGTGTCTTGGGTGCATGTCTTATTTCCTAATGTTGAATGCCAGAAGACGGTGGGTGGGGGTGGGGAAGAGAGAAATCTCCCATAATATATGGTCAGTCATAGTACTTGGTTATAGGCAACTGTTTCCTCCTCCTTTTCATAATGAAGTAACGGGCATTGTACATTGTACTTTTTTTATTTATTGTGTGCTACATGCTTCATTTACAGACACGAGCTATCCATGGTTTGTCTGTTTTTGCTGTCTTAAGAATGAGATATTGTAAATGTAACATCATTTGTGTCTGTGGCAAACTTGATACTGAATTTCACTATCTACACCTTTTAATCTTTTTTTTTGCGGTTTAACCAACAAAGTGATGCTTTGAACAGTGAAATTACTATTAGAAAATGCTTATAGTCTCAGTAAACGACTTTCCTTAATTGCTGATGTGCTGGGATCCAGCTAAAAGCTATAAAGATATTGACATGTAACGTTTACAGTCAAAGTCAAATATAATGACACCTTTTGCCTCAGTGATGTCGTTTTTGATCACTTATGACCTGCAGATCATATATTATTGACTAGCACAAAGGACAAATAGATGAAATTACAATGCATTAGAGTCTCCTTTTATAAATTGTTGCCATTGTGTAACCCAATCAAGGCAATATAGTATTCAAATTATTTATATCCCCATTTCAACAGTATACATATTTGAACCTTTTTTGCTTGATTCATTTCGTTATATTAAATACAGCTTGGACAGCTGTGCAAAAGTGACAAAATATTACCATTAAATGGAACAGTTTATATGAGTGACATTTTCTATAATGACTGCTTAAATTTACCTCTTCCAAACAACTTTAAAATTGAACCTTTAGAAACAATGAGGGCCAAATTGGGCAAAATGATAGATTGTCTCAGCTACTCTGCAGGAACTCTGTGCAGTATCCCATGTATGTTAAATAAGACAATTTATTTCCTCTGTTGTAGAGATTGAAATATTATCTATAGCTTCATAAATTGTCACTTTGCTGGAAGACCTTTACATTTGATCAATGCTCCCACATAGCTAATGTTATAGAAGTGTTACCTATGATGGTAAATGCCCACTCCTAATATTCTATACGCGCACACACACTCAAATTTCCCCACTATTGTCTTTGCCTAAACAATTGTATAATAGTTTAGACTATTTATGGAGTGTTTGCAAATCTGTTTCAATCTGTTGGACCCAGCTAAAGCTCAGGATGGTGTTGCTCTGGAGATTCAGCCATTGAAGAGTGAAGAGGGTGGTGACCTAGAAGAGAAAGAGAAGAAAAAATCAAACATACCAAAGAAAGAAAAATCTGTCCTACAGGGAAAGCTCACCAAATTGGCAGTGCAGATTGGAAAAGCAGGTACTGTAAACGGAAATTGCTTCTAGCAAAGCAAGAGCTCTATATTTAAAAAATATATACAGGTATATTGTCTGATTTTTCTTTTTCCTTCTATATACTACATTTCTTACCTATCTGTCTCCTCCAGCCCCACTTAACAAACTTTAGGACAGGCAAGATCCATAACTATAGAAGCTGTATGTTAAAGTTGGAGGTTACCAGATGTTATCCTGATTAGTGAAAATAGAAGTGAGATGTAAACTAGCAAATTGTAGGCAAGTCCAACTAACATCTAGAGTGGGGTAAATACTGTCCATGTTCATCTGTAGAGCAATCAGCATAATTTTAGAAATAATTGGTTCCCTGGTCATGAACCTACTCCTGTAATGTTAGTGGAAAAGAGAGATCTATGGGATGGAATTTACTTGGGTTTTCAAAGTGTTTGACAAAGTTCAGCCTACGAGGCTTTTAAAGACGATTAAGGCTCATGAAGCTTGCTAAGTTAGCTAGTTGGAACAAACTGGCTTGAGCATAGAAAGCACAAGCTGGTGAATGGAAAAGACTTTCTTCAGAATGGTGACTAATAGAGATCTTCCAAGCATTCAGCTTGAGGGCCACTTCTGTTCATATTTTTATCCTGTTTGGAAAGTATAATCATATTCTAAAACTTTCTGCTCAAGGCAATGTTGTAAGGAAGGTTGACAATTAGAAAAATCTAGACAAGTTAGGGATTTGAAGGATAAAGTAATAGTGATTGATGTAGATATTGTGCTTTTTGCAGTACAGTTGGGTTTTTTGGAAGCAGAGATGATGGATGAAATATCTGTAGAATTAAATAGCCAAGAGTTGAATAAGAAAGTTCGCTTTAAGGTTAGATTAACATCTGGAATTTTGTTTGGTTAATTTTACATGGTCTAGTAGAAATGTCAGCACCTTTTAACTTTGAAGGCTTTTCCTGTGGTTGGTTGTTATCTAAAGACTTCTTGGGTAGAGTCTGTAACCGGACAGGCTGCTGTGGACGGTGTAATCTTGAGTCTTTTCTCATTTCAATACTCTTGTCTCCCATCAGTGAAGAGGGTGGGGCAGTCTCGCTCACAGTCTTCCGATTTCTGTTGGTGCTATTCCATTCCATGATTGTCTGATTGGGGCCTGCTTTTGGGAAGTCAGGTTTTTATTTCTCCCTATTTTAAGTGCAATACCAGACCTTTGCAAAGGATTGAGTTCAGCATATGTGGTTAGCAGATTCTCATCGGGCAGATCAACTCCAGTTTAAACATTTATGTTGCAAGGAGAATAGCGACAAATTTGGTGGCGAGTTAATACTGTCTTGTCTGGTAAATACGTCCCAGTGATGTCCAGATGTGAGGAGGTGTTACAAATTAAGGGGGGGGGGGGGAAGGAGAAAGGAAGCTCTACAAGCTGTGCATTGATGCTGCTCACTGTGATGAAGCAGGAATATAATCCTATCGGCCAGACAGTTTTTATGAAGTGAGATTTGCCAGATTTGGTATTGACTCTGATTCATATTGTAAAGCAATAAATTACCTTGCAACACCATAAATTTGTGCACCCATGTGACAAACCCACACACGATTAAGTCCTGTATGACTGAGCAGTAAATTCTTCTCAGCAGTGCAGAGAATATATTCAGAAGTATTCTTTCGCTTGCACAACACACACGACTAGTTAAGTGCATTCTCATGAGAAGAATCTTTAGCCCTCAATTAATTAGTGCTTTCCCTTCTGTCGTCTTCTCCCCTCCCAAAACTAATGCAAAATAAGTGGAACTGCAAGTGTTGCTACATTTTTCTTTGGAAAAAGCGATCAAGCTTTTTCATTATGTTCTTTAATAAAGAATGTTTAAAATACACTGTAAACAAAATCATAAAATATGCAGCAATTAATGCTTAATGTTATGGGACTGACTAGAAGGATAGAAGTCCTAATACATCCTATAGTCATTAATAACTTCAGTATATTTCATTTATTCAATATAGTCAATAAATGAGCCTTTTCCTGTGTGTTGGTTAGAGGTGAATAGTAGATTATCCAGTGTAACATCTGATGGCAGCTTTACATATCAGTTCTGTTGGTCGAGAAATCTTGTACATTGAGTGAAACTCAGGATTATCATATACAGTGTGAAAAACAATGTAACTATCTGTTTCTAAATGGATATTCAGGTTAGCTATATGTTCTGCAAATTACTTTGGCTGCTTTATAAAAAAAAATTAAAAATTCTTTGCTAAAAATGAAAGTTAAAGCTGAATCTAGTTTGTTTTTCCCCTTTGCTTTCCAGGTCTGCTTATGTCGGCAGTCACAGTCATCATCCTTGTGTTGTTTTTTGTTATTGACACTTTTGGGGTTAAAGGCAGGCCATGGCTGGCAGATTGTACCCCAATCTACATCCAATACTTTGTGAAGTTTTTCATCATTGGAGTCACTGTGCTTGTGGTGGCAGTACCAGAGGGTCTTCCACTTGCTGTAACGATCTCTCTGGCGTATTCTGTAAAGGTGAGATCTGTTTACATTGAGAAATTAGATAAAGGGCCAAGGCCCATAGCTCAAGGTTGAAAAAGGTAGGAGAGAACATGAGGGAAATTGAGAAGTAGTAGGTTTGTGATGCATTTTATCTAATAAACTTGTCCTGAATAGAAATAAGTTCAGCATTTTGTGGAAAATTGCTGCAGCTATGTTGAGGCTATATTTGTGTTCCAGATTTGATTACATGGCAAGCTCATCTAAATTGAAAGCAATTATAAATTGTACATTGTTCTTATGAAGTACAAAGTGCACTGTAAACTACAAAAGAGGTACTTGACCCTCAATCAAAATCCATAAAAATAATTCCTCATTTACTGCTGTTACGCCTTTGGTTGTCACAGGTGTATTTTTTGTGCATTGTGTGCTAGTGACCATAAAATTGATATGACCGATTGTAATTCTGTTAGCTGGGGTGATGACCTGACTTGGTCTTTTAAAATTATTTTCCCTGTGCCCTTTCTGCCGACTACTCCCACCTCCAGCCCCATAGAATTTAGTGAGTTTTTCAATGTAGACAATGATGACCTTGCCTTTTATCTGTAATTGCCATTCTCTGATGATTACAGGTTTTGTGGGGAGTTCACTTGCTATACTATTCATGTTGAAAACTTTGACTTCTCTTCATAGCATAGCTTGGATCCATAGCCTACAAGGCTACGGACCAAGTGCTGGAAAATGGGATTAGAATAGACGGCTTGATGGCCGGCACGGACACGATGGGCCGAAGGGCCTCTTTCTGTGCTGTATGACTCTGACTCATGTCTTTGGTTTAAACGTCCAGGACAGGCCAAATTTACACCAAGTGAAAAATTGTTGGGTAATTTATTTTTGATAGATTCTAAAAAGTCAGTCCGCTTTAATGTTTCTGCCCTATGAAGAGTCTGCAAAAGGAGCCTCTTCAAAATGTTCCACCTCACTATTGTGTGCAGTAAGATCACCATCATAAAGCATCAAGCCAACATTCCCTTGTTCAAATCTATTATTCAACAGCAGTGACGTTCATTAGATCTCTCTCTACCTTGCTAACACAATAATAGCCAGATGTATTCCAGTGTAATTTTTCAATTGTATCTGATTACATTACAGTAATAGTTATGACTGCAATAGGGTTTTTTGTCCAAACATATATAATATGAAAAGGGGGAAAACATTTTTTTGTCCTGAATTATACAGTTAAGGCAGCTTGGCAGAGTTGTCTTGCATTTGCAAGTTCAAAACTCCAATTGCGCTGTGGTTGGGCATTCTCAGAAGTTGTTGGATTACAAGTTTAAAAAGGCCTTTAAATTGGCATGTTATCAAAAAGATGTGAAGGAGAGTTTATTCGATATAGCCAAGCTCCTTGTGATAGTGACCTTGAAGCATTTAAAATCGTAGTAAGGAGATGGCATGTTTGGAGCTGTTTGAAAAATCTCATGACTGGCTAGACTTGGAGATGGTGGTTCGAATCCCAGCCATGGATGATGTTTTGAAATTCCCCAGACAATATCTTGATATTGGCTGATTTTTGTTTAGCACAGCGTGAAATGGGGAAGAGGAGCCTAGCCAAAGAAGCCAAGGATACAGTTCAATTTCCTCTGCCAGCTGGTTACAGATCAGCATTGGCAATCTTTTCAGTCAGCACTCTTGCTTTCTCGGCTAAATTCTTTGGCGTGTGTCTAAGAGACAGCTGAAGAATGGAAGTGGCCACAATTTGATGGATTCGCATGATGCAGTCCATTTTCTAGCCTGCTGAATTAATTCTTGGTTTCATAAAGCTTTTGTAAGCATTTTTAATTTCTTGGGTATTCATTTCAAACCTTTGCTTTATCTGTGGTACAGTCATTGTAGAAAGCTGCTCCCCTGCGGTGATGTAACTAACCTGAGTGGTAAAATGTGTTTCCCACCTCTCAGAACATCTGCATCACTGTTCCAAGGAATGTATCCATTGATATTGAGAGCTTTCACATTTGCCATCTAAAATTTGGGAGCAAGTTAAAATAAAGATCGGATTAGAATACTCTTAACTGTTGACAATATAAGTCGAATACCATTTGTTGCATGAGTTTACAAGATTCACCTACCCATAACAACCATGACCATGCTGGAGGTTTGGCAAACTGCTGCTTTTCTCAAATTTATAATAAAATAAGTTGGTTGGTATAGGGTTAATCACAATCCGAATGGCTAAAAACATTACCCAGTTTGCCAAAGTAGGTGGTGATGCTTCCAGAGCTAGCACAAAGGTGTACTTTTTTCTCTGCTCCTGATGATTCAAAGGCATTTTTTTTGCACTAGAGAGAATTTGCATTTATATAGCACCATTCACTACCTCAGGACATCCCAAAGATTTTTACAGCCAATTAAGTAGTTTTGAAGTTGTAATATAATGCATAAAAATAGCCAGTGATTTTAATTAAGCAGTATAAATAATGTGGGAATTTAGTGTTTTAAAAAAAAAAAAGTAGAAATGGATCATCGGAATTTTAATTAAGCATTTTTGAATTGAGAAGTTAAGTTTTCAGCATTGCAAAGTAATACAGGGTATGTGAAAGAAGGTTTTAACCTCTGTAAGGGTACATTTGACTTAACTGCATCATCTGAGTAATGGAAAGCATGTTGGAGGGAAACTCCCAAGTGGCAGTGAACTCATTTAGCTATTGTGTAATCCTTTTTTAAATCTTTGTTTTGACAGAAAATGATGAAGGACAATAATTTGGTCAGACATTTGGATGCCTGTGAAACTATGGGCAACGCCACAGCTATTTGCTCAGACAAAACGGGTACTCTCACTATGAACAGGATGACCGTAGTCCAATCATATATTGGAGAAACTCACTACAGGCAGATACCTGGCCCTGATGCACTTTTACCAAAAGTTATGGAGCGGATTGTCAATGGAATTGCTGTTAACTCGGCTTACACTACCAAAATACTGGTGAGCGAGTATTTGGGGGAAATTCTTTGAAATGCTGACATTTTCCAGCTTTTAGGAAAGCTGAAGTGTTTTAGTTTAATATCCTAGTGGTCATGACCTTTTAAACTTGCTGGTTTGAATGGGGATTAGCATTCAAGTAGTGTTGAGCATTTCCTAAAGTTGAATCACTGTTCCTTGAGTAGAAAGGTCCTTTTATGGAAATATTCACATCTGGTCCACTGTCTGACTTGCATACATTGTAAACAGAACTGTCCGATGACCAAGGGAAGGCCAATCAGTCTAGTTTCTAACTTTTCCAAGTCTTTGTGAATGCTTTAAAATATGTTGGAAATGTTCCTCCTGA
This sequence comes from Somniosus microcephalus, assembly GCF_052327205.1. Lineage (NCBI taxonomy): Eukaryota > Metazoa > Chordata > Chondrichthyes > Squaliformes > Somniosidae > Somniosus > Somniosus microcephalus. Next base: position 22,865,514 of record NC_141004.1, on the reverse strand, counting down.
ATCCTGAATATACACCACACTGAAATTGTATATATTGGTTAAGGTGTTTACATATGTGGAAAGGAGGGAAAATGATTAATGGCTTTCCACAGTGTACATCATTGATAAATGAAGATATTGCATGGCTGTATTCCTATAAAGTTTTATCATTCTGGATAGCTTGATGTGTACAGGAAACTTTTTTTTTAATCCGGCACGGACAGGACCGACGTGGTGCCTGTTCATCAAAAATTCTGGATAACCGAAAGCTATAGTAAAAGATACGGAGCTGAGAGCTCCGTATAAAGCAACAAACCCTGTTGCTTAGCAACAGCTTCAGAACAATAGCCACAAGTTGCAAGCGTCTCTGTAGCTTAGCAACAGCTGCAGCCACACCCTTGCACAGCAACAAATGGAGGAAGGCAAGTAATAAAAGTTACCTGAACCTACTCCTGAATTTTGCCGGTTAACCGAGATTTCCGGTTATTTAGGTGCCGGTAAATCGAAAGTTTCCTGTATTATGGGGAATATTTACAGGAAATGTTAGTTGTGTTTATTACTGTTGACCTTTTTATTTGTTCCCTCATTCCCCAGCCCCCTGAGAAAGAAGGAGGCCTGCCTCGTCATGTAGGGAACAAGACTGAATGTGCTTTGCTTGGCTTTGTGCTGGATTTGAAGCAGGATTATCAGGCTGTACGCAATGAAATTCCAGAAGAGAAACTTTATAAGGTGTACACCTTCAACTCTGCACGCAAGTCCATGAGCACGGTACTAAAGAATGCTGATGGAAGTTTCCGCATGTACAGCAAGGGTGCCTCCGAGATCATTCTACGCAAGTGAGCGAGTTTTCTTTATTTAGTCATGTGTGATGATGGCTATGTAGATTTTGTCAGTGGGAATGAGAATGAAATCTCCACCAATAAGATGCGTCCTTCATTGGGCTATAAAAGGGTCAAGTTGCTGCCCTCAAAAGCTCTGAAGTAGGGGAAAAAATAAGGGAAATCCGGTTTTAATTGATACTGGGTCAGAGTTAGATTAGAAATTGCATGGCGTAAGCAGAAGACTTGGGGATTGGTTTCTGAAGATGTATGGTTATATACTCCTGACGTAGGCACATTTAAAGTAAAAATTATAAGAGTGCATAGTTTTTCTATTTCCTTTCATTCCTGCTTGTCCCTCTGTCATCAAAAGTGTTGGTGGGCAACTTATTCCTAGGTATTTACTAATGCTACTCTGAACCAGATGCCAGGAAGTGTTGAAAAACAGTCTGGGACAACTCTTTCCACTCCTGGTCTGCATTTCCCCAGAACAGCACTGCTGAAAGCAAACTTGCTGACCATTGGAATGGTCCAGTTTAGCATTCCTGCAATGTGCTGTGCCACCTCATTTCACCATATTTATTTATGGTCGAGGCTGATGGTGATTGACCGCGATATGGGTTTCACGGCTTAAAAATTGTTACGGCTCTTTATTTTGCCGAAACAGCAAGAGTATGTGAAGGAACTTCTAATGTGGAGTTGAGGTTGAAGATCCGCCATGATCTTATTGAATGGCGGAACAGACTTGGAGGGCTGTGTGGCCTACTCCTGCTCCTCATTCTTCTGTTCTTATCAAGTACTTCATTCTATTAGGTGCTGAGAGCAAGGGAAGGATGAGAAGCAAGAGGGAAGAAAATGATGACAAGATGACACTTAGCCCAAAAACTACAGCTGTACCTGGAGACTTGTTGTCAAATAGGTTTTATCCTGGTGACTCCAATGAGAATCTAAGCGGGGAAAGAAATGGGTTGGGCAGTGTTCCCTCATTGTAAAGAGGCAGTGCATTTTTGTGATCAAAGGCAGGGTCGCGTCTTAACAAATTAAACCGTCCAATCTGTTCAGTAAATTCAATTTTCATGCTTTCGTATTAATTTTTTGCCTTAATTTTTTGCCTATTTTTGTTTATATTTCTTGCTCCTTAAACATGTCACTTGTCTCAATCTCTGGAGGATCTGTAAACTGTTAACAAAGTTGTTCAATATAGTCATTCCTGTGAGCAATCCATTTTCAAGCCAAGATTCAAATTTCAATGCTCTGGTCTTTTCAGGGCTACATGTTCTTTTATATATGTGTATATATATTTAACTGATGTCTTCAGCCAGTTAATGAACTCGACTTATCAAAATGTTACACTGAAGTGCATGTTTATTCATGTGCAAAAGCTATATTTCAAAGCCATGAAAAGCAAACTTAGACCTGTGGTGGTGCAGCATATTTATGCTAACACTCTGTGGCAGAGTGCTGTGATGGAATTTCTTGCTGGTCACATTCCACTCCTGATTAACTCCTTGTTGTAGTCCGAACATCTAGTGGAATTGTAGAGATGAGGCATATTTCCTCCTTGCCCTTCACTTAGGCAGTAGGGGGTTGAGGGAGAAAGTACTCTGCCAAACACAAAGGGAGGAAATGCAGTTACTCTAAAACTAAAACCAGCTAAGTAATACTGTCCTCTATAGTTGGATGATGAATGCAGATTAACTACTTAACAGTAAAAATGTTGTCTTAAATTCAATTTTTTTCCCCCCCTTTTGATTCAATTTAAAATGAATGCACTGTGAAGGAATATATGGGAGAGTCTCTTGTGTAAATTGTGGACAAAATGGCTGTTCAGACACCCTTTGACTGTTGATTTAAGGTGGGACTCTGTAGTTTATGTAACTGTCTGGAGATATGTTGGGATAGCTGATTTGCTGTGGTTAAATCACAGCCAAAGTGGTGGTGTCTATAGGCACTTCCTGAGTTTTCCAATGGCAGACATCTGCTGCTATTGAGCGGTGCTAATCTTTTGGCTGGTTTTCACCACTAGTGTGTTCACTAAGTTGCATTTAGTGGTAGTGGCCCAATTTTATCTCTAGGTAGTCTATATTTGTATTTGGGCAATCTGGTGAGGTACTATTTTTTTTGAGGTAGCTGAGAAGGTCGATGGCACACAACTCTTCTGCTCAGACAAATAAGGCTTCAGTCAACATGCAAATGTAATGATTTCTGTCACCCCAAGTGCTCAGAATCTTATAGTGGCCAGGCTTCAGACTGCCTCTGGGATTTTCTCCTTGTCTAATAAATAAATCTTTTCTGAATGATGGCTGCAGCTATGTTTGTGGATTTTCATACTGTCCTGTTTGAGATCTAATCAGTTAAATGTTAACCCAGTAGCTGCTGAAACACTCTCTCTCTCTCTCTCTCTCTCTCTCTCTCTCTCCGCCCCCCCCCCCCGGCCCAATTCCAGTTGGTCGTGGTGAATACTGATTATTTTCACGGGATTCTCAATGGTGGAATCGGAAACACAATGCTGACTGGTATTTGATTATGGTGATCACGTCGAGAGGTACCCTTCCCTAACTGGCTGGTAGAGGGGTTTACTTGATCTCAAAACTTCCCACATTTTACATTTCAGTGCTAACCCTTCAAAAGGTGATTACAGCCTGAGTACTGCCTTCTGAAACCACTTAGGAAATTAGCATTTTGTGACTACCAAGGCACCAGTTGCATTCAAGGTTATATGGGATATGGTTCCATGGGTGCTGTTACTTTTCATGGCTTTGATTTTGGTGGGGTGGGGGAGGGTGTGCATATCTTAGCCAACCCTGTCCTTGCTCGATATCCATGTGATGGCAAACGAGCAGAATATTATGGCTAATTTTCTCCTCCCTAACCAAGCATTCCCACATGACCAACTGGGATCCGCTAACCTGGGAAATTCCTGCCCTGTATGCCTTGATGATTCACCGGATAAACTTGCTGGACCATTTGGGGGAGTCTACACTTCTACATCTATATTTATTTAATTTGGAGTACTTGACTGCCCATCGGAAAATCTGGAGTCTGAGACCCAGATTTACTGGTCAGTCCATAGCTAGATCGCTGGGTGGAGTGCTACACAAGTCCGCTTTTCCACCTTGAAGAATAACTGGAGCAAATCGTATTCTAACTTACCTTGCACTTGATTCATAACTTCTTGCTAGCAACTGAATGGCATTACCCAATGTTATAGAGAGGTCTGCAACCCAGATTAACTCTTCTGGGTGGAGGAGGATGGAAGGTGAGAATCTTGTAAAGAGCAAAACCAGACCTCTTGCAAAACCAGACCTCCTGCAGTGAACTGTTGAATGCTCAAAATGGCACTCTTTCATGCCTAATGTCAACTTCTTGTAATTTTAGAACTTTAACTTATTGTAAGTGTTTTTAAAAAATAAACCCTTGCTTTTCTTCAACAACAGAAAATGCTGGAAACACTCGGCAGGTCAGGCAGCATCGTGGAGAGAGAAACAGAGTTAACGTTTCAGGTCAATGACCCTTTGTCAGAACTGGAAAAAGTTGGAGAAGTAACAGATTTTTAAGCAAGTGTAGGGGCAGGGAAAGGGAGGAAAGAACAAAGGGAAGGTCTGTGATGGGATGGAAGGCAGGAGAGATTAAAAGACAAAAGGGATGATGGTGCCAAGGCAAAAGGAGATGGTAATGGGAAAAGTTAAGAAACAAAAGATGACTCTCTAGATGAGGTGCTTTTCTTCACTTCCTCCTCCCAGCCATCCAATGATATGGCTTGCAATCCTTCACTGATTTGATGGCCAGTGATGCATTTTGCTCCCTGTCGGTAACGGGTGCTGCCAACTAGTATTTTTGTAACCCAAGTAGTGTGTGTGTATCATGTGCAAAAAACAAGTGTTTTTTTGAAAATTATTTTTCAGGTGTACTAAACTACTAACTAAGACTGGAGATATAATGGTTTTCAAGGTAAGAGACCGTGACGAGATGGTGAAGAAAGTGATTGAACCAATGGCTTGTGAAGGGCTGCGCACCATCTGCCTGGCTTACAGAGACTTTGTTAAAGAGCCTGAATGGGATAATGAAAATGAGATTCTGAGTGACCTGACGTGCATTACTGTTGTGGGAATTGAGGATCCAGTGCGACCAGAGGTAAATTGGGTTTTCAGTCAGTAAATAACACACTTGCCTTTTAAACATTGTGAATCGCAAAGATCTGAAAAATTGGTACGTGCGTAGCTGTTGGATTATTTCCTCCATTATCTGTCATTCTGTAACTGTTAAAGTAGTGCAGTTGCCAGCTTGAATGTGCTATTTTTTTCCCTTGTATTATCTGAAACAGTTGTCAGTCTCAGTGAAAATTGGCCTGAGGCAATCTTTGATTATGTTGGCGTTTCCTGGACTGCAGTTACTTGCTGTCCACTCAATTGTCAAACATTAGGATATCCTACTATTGGTGCATTATGATGAGTGCCTAAGAACAGCAGTACTGAAACATCCGCAGTATTGAATAATGTGCTGTGTCTGTGGCTTCTCTGGTCGCTTTGTAAAATTTACATGAGTGTTTAATTTTATTATTTTTCTGGCTCTTTTTACAATGCCTTAAGGCTCAATGTAAAGTGAGTGCTAATGATGCAGAGTATTTATGAATGCAGTTTGTAATGGCAGCCTTCCTTCAGCTGCGCAGCCTTCATATCTTCATGTTGACAATTGGCTGATCCAAACTTCTTTGATTTGAGATGGTCAAACTTCACTCAGATGCTGAGTCCAGCATGTCCGAATCCTTTGTGAAGCGGGACACTCTCCTCAAGAAAACCAACTGGAGCTTATGCAGAATTATTCCCTCATGATTCCTTAGCTTCAGACAACTCTTGGCATATCTTAGAACCATGCCATGTAAATGCTTTCTTCCCCCCCCCCCCTGCCCCCGGTCAAGCAGGAAGGTTCCAGCTTCGCAGTATAGATAAATGCTGAGGCTAAAGTTTTCATGGTACAGAATTATTTTTTGACACCATTTAAATATAAATCTTTTTTGCACAGTTTGATCATTGAGATGCAGTCAATCTCCATGCATTGGGACAGCAATTAAGAGGCAACCAACACCTTTTAAAACAGTGATTTCAACTATTGATCTTTCAGGTCAGATGTCCATCTTTAAGACATATGAGCCTAAAATCTCTAGTGTGACTTTTTTTTAGTGCTCTCGTACTGTGCATGCGCACATATAACCTAGAAATTTATCTGCCCATTTGGGGTAAAATTAGGGTGTTATTTTATTTGCCGATCTCATCATCCCTCTGGTTTACCTCCTAGCGGAGCAATTTCTATCAAAAGCTGGACTCCACAGCACCACTGTTCCAATCCACTGTTTCACTGCTCCAGTGCTGTGATATTTAAATAGAAGCATTTCCTCCCAACTTCAGTCTAGGCTCCTGCTGCTGCTGCTTTAATATCTGAGGTCACCCAGCAAGATGTAGAGAGTGCAATTTCAAATTGACAGGCTGGACTGGAGTCGGGAGGGAGCGTTGCCATTTTAAATATCACCGCACTGGAGGAGTGGAACAACTGCTGGCAGGAATACACTGGTTGAAATGACAAAATTAGCAACATGTATTTGCGGAGGTCAGTCGTGCTGAAAATGATCAATTTGGTAGATCGAAGCCCTAATCTCAATTCTCATCTTGTAAGAGAGTCGTGGATTTTTAAGGTGGCATTCTTTCAGGCGATCTTGTTTACAGGTAACAACAGAAAATGCTGGAAAAACTCAGCAGGCCAGGCAACATCCGTGGAGAGAGAAAGAGTTAACGTTTCAGGTCGAAACCTTTCTTCAGAACTGAGAAAAAAGCAGGAAATGAAACAGATTAAAAGGCCAGTTTGGGGGCTGGGAAATGGGGGAGGGGATGAAAGAACAAAAGGGAAGGTCGAGAGGTGAAGAGACATTAAGAGATATTCAAGACGAGCCGAGATGGTAATAGGACAGGTAAAGAGACAAAAGATGGCTCTAGATGAAGTGTGAAATGCACTGGCAGAATGAGAGACAGCTGCCATGTGGGAGAGAGAAAAAGGAAAAGGCACAAACCAAAAGTGTGGATAAAAAATATATAAAAATATGATAGGGGCCGAGGTTATGATCTGAAATTGTTGAACTCGATATTGAGTCCGGAAGGCTGTAAAGTGACTAATCGGAAGATGAGGTGCTGTTTCTCGAGCTTATGCTGAGCTTCCGTGGAATAATGCAAGAGACCATGGACGGTGAGGTCTGAGTGGGAATGGAGCGGTGAATTGAAATGACCGGCGACCGGAAGCTCGGGGTCACCCTTACAGACTGAACGGAGGTGTCCTGCAAAGCAGTCACCCAATCTGCGTTTGGTTTACGGGTAGCCTTGTAAGCATTAGTATATTTTCACAATTAACAGTGTTTGCAAATACTGGGCAGTTTTTAGAATTGAACTTCTTTCTCCTACCACATTAAATAACGAGTCTGAGTGAAATAACGAGTCTTAGTGTAATAACGGCATTGAAACCTGCAAACAACATGAGCTCATCATATAGCAATAAAATTTGTTTATACTGAAATTCTGTTAAGCTGCTGCTCGGGGAGGCTGCATTGCTCCTGATGTTGTAGTCTTTTCTATCCAATCCTGAAAACTGGTCCTCTTAAGCAGATTTTAACACAAGTATTTTCTTCTCATTCTCAGTTAACTGCACAGCTTTATATAAAAATTACAGACCTCACAATTTTGATTAAATGTTCCATAGTTATTGACTCATGACTTCAAGCAGTCACCCGCTAGATGGCTACTTCTCCTGCATCATCATCATCTTAGGCAGTCCCTCGGAACCGAGGATGACTTGCTTCCATATTAAAAATGAGTTCTCGGGTGACTGAGTCCGATGCGGGACCTACAGTCTCTGTCACAGGTGGGACAGACGGTGGTTGAAGGGGCGGGTGGGTGGGGTGCTTGGGTTGTCGTGCGCTCCTTGCGCTTGGCTTCCGCTTGCTCCCGGCGAAGAGACTTGAGGTGTTCGGCGCCTTCCCCGATGCTTCTCCTCCACTTTGAGAGGTTTTGAGCCAGGAATTCCCGGGTGCCGGTGGAGATGTTGCACTTTTTCAAGGAGGCTCCTGCATCACTCACTCAACCATTGAATGTTTAGATGAGCACCCAGACCAAGACGGTCAAAGCGTGCACCATGGTGCGTAGCTACACAGGTCAATTCAACATTTTAAATGCAGAATTTCCATCTTGCTTTGTGACACTGATAACGTGGAAAATATTTGTGTTTGGAGTTGTTGGGTGAAGGGGTGGGGGGGGTTGGTGGGGAAGAGGCTGAAGTGGTAATTCTGTGATCCCACGCTTCCAGTGGGGAGCTGTGCTCCAGAGAATCTGGGTTTCCTGCTAGGAGTGTGGATCGTGGAACTGCCCTTGGTTTGAATTTGTAATTTTCTCTTGTTTTGAACCAGTCTTGAGCAGTGGAGTTTGAAAGCTCAAATTAGAAAAAACTCCCAATGACAGTACGCTAAGTAATAGCTTGCCAGCCACTGTTACCGTGGCAAATCATAGGCTGTTCAGTCTCGATTAAATTTAGAAGGCACAGACTTGGAAGAACAGACACAGATTTCTTTAATTAGGCTGCAAAGTATATGGTGTCAACAACAAATGGCAGAAAGCAGTCTAAATCTTAAGGGTGCAACAGTTCAAAGAATTCTGTGATCTCTTCTATTTGTCTCCTGCATCTACATTTTTTGTCCGTCCTGTAAGGCTGTCGATGCCTTTTGCAGAAGCTCTTGAATGGTTTAATTTACAGGTTGATGTCTGATCTTGCTGATTACTGTAGTTCAGTGTGTAATATCTGTAGGCTTAGTGCTTACTGGTTTTGTCACTGAACCAGCCAATAATATTCTACCCAAAAAAACTTCTGTACAATGCAGCTGCCATAACTGTTTCCAGAATCTTTATCAAAGTTAGTATATTATAACACTTAATGGGTTCCACATCATTATTTACAAATAAATTGCACTGAAATCATGCAATCTAATTTTTTAATTGATGTCCTCACTGCGAATAGCAGACTGTTGTAGATCACTTATCCTTGCCCTCCCCCCTCTCTCTCTCTGCCCCCTCCCCCTCTCTCTGCCCCCTCCCCCCTCTTCAGCTGACTCCCTACCCATCCGATGTTGTTGACCCCCTGAGCCTGTCACAGCGGCTTCCCTCTTGCTCCGACACGGCAAGAGAACCCCAGGTGGGCAGAGGAAACGCTTCAAGGACACCCTCAAAGCCTCCTTGGAAAAAGTGCAACATCCCCACTATTTTGCTACTTTGAACATTATCACTGGTTTGAAATTACCTTAACTTGGGCTCCTGTCCAATGGGTAACTATTCGACACCTAAAAGGCTGGGTGCCCCCTCCAGTACAATGTAAAGTTGTCTGTCTAACCAGTTGTACTTTTGAGACACGCATTCTTTACTGATATTCTAATCCTGCAAGATGCGCCATTGGTAACCATATTTTTCAAACTTTGCAGTTCATAAATGAAGCATTTCCTTTTTCTGCTGATTCCTTTCCTCATTAAAAATTCTAGTCTCCATAATATTAAAAAGGGTATAGAGGCACTGGCGACCGTGCAAAAAATATGTATTAGGATGATACCAGAAATGAGAGGTTATACTTATCAGGAAAGATTGGACATGGTGGGGCTCTTTTCTCAGAGCCTAATAAAGGTCTTTAAGATTATAAAAGGGTTTGATAGGGTATGCATAGAGAAGATGTTTCCACTTACGAGGGACACCAGAACTAGGGACCATAAATATAAGAGAGTCACCAATAATTACATTAGGGAATTCAGGCGAAACTTCTTTACCCAGAGAGTGACTGAAATGTGGAACTCGCTACCACAAGGAGTAGTTGAGGTGAATAGTATAGATGCATTTAAGGGGAAGGAAGCTAGATAAACACAGGAGGGAGAAAGGATTAGGTGACAAAGGGTGGGAGGAGACTTGTGTGGAGCATAAACACCGGCATGGACCAGTTAGGCCGAATGGCCTGTTTCCGTGCTGTAAATACTATAAGTAACAAGTTAGCCATTCCACCTCTAGTGCTTCCACTCTGCAGGTGGATGGATGTGTGAAAGCAGTTGCTGGTGGTGACCAGCTCACATTGTTCATCTCCCTTGCCTCTGCCCCCCCCCCCCCCCCCCCCCCAAAAAAAAAGAGGTTTTGGTGCCTACATTTTGCCACGGGCACATTGGTTAACCTGCACAGGACAGTACTAAGTTGTCTATGTCGGAAAAACATTTGAGGTTGAGCAAAATCCTTCAACTAGAATGCTGTGAGGAATCCTGAGAAAATATATTGTCCAAATTGATGGTAAAATGATGCAACGTTGGGTTTTGCAAACCCTCCATTTTGAGATAGTAGGTTTCTTCAGAAGTTTTTACTGAAATTGAGAACAAGTAGAATGATGTGCCCGTGGAATTGATAATTTATGAACGACGCTTAACAATGCAATCCAATTTTAATAATGTATAACACCAAGTACCTGATATCTTATCAGTCTGTTCCTAATTTAAATTCCTTGAAGTCACATGCTGAAGAACTTGTTCACAGTATGTCTGGAGATGCTTATTATCTATAAATAAACAAGTCCTCTTCTGAAGAGCCACAAACAGTTCAGTTGATTCCACTTCTTTGGTGAAAATAATTATACACCTCTGCCAGCTAATTTTATTGCCTGTGTTGAAAGGCATTTATTATTCCATGTCAGCTTACGTTGCTGTTTATTCCACTTAACCCGTTCACTGTTGCCAACTGTACATCCTGAATGATCTAAACACGCATACTGAAATCTGTTACCCTTCCTCCTCTTTCCTTCTATTCCCTGTCTCTCTCTCTCCACCTTTCCCACCCCCCCCCCCCCCCCAACCACACACTATCTTCTCTGACTCCTAAGCCCAACATTTGCCCCACTTTGCATCACTCTAACCATTGGACAGTAAATGTGCAAGTTTTCATAGAATCATAGAAGTTTACGGCACAGAAGGAGGCCAGTTTATGGCACCGAAGGAGGCCATTCGGCCCATCGTGTCTCTGCTGGCCCGAAAAAGAGCTATCCAGCCTAATCCCACTTTCCAGCTCTTGGTCCGCAGCCCTGTAGTTTACAGCACTTCAAGTGCATATCCAAGTACCTTTTTAAATGTGATGAGGGTTTCTGCCTCTACCACCCTTTCAGGCAGTGAGTTCCAGACCCCCACCACCCTCTGGGTGGAAAAAGCTCTCCTCCAACCCCCCTCTAATCATTGATACTCGACAGTTGAGGTTTCTGAATTCTTTAATTGTGATTCTTTTTCACTTTTGGAGTGGGATATAGTTAAGTGTTCATTCTTTGACCTGTTACCTGTAAGAAATGCTTATTAAAACAGCTGGCCATTTAGTTTTTTTTTTCAACCTGTGTGTACACACCTGTCTTTGGGTTGGAACAGAATGCTTCTTCCCTATCATAAACCTTTTTTTAGCACTGCTTTTGTGTAGCTTTCGCTAGCTGTGACATACTGTAAAATGAAGTGCTCACAAAATAGATGCATTCATTGAGTCTGTATGGAAAATGCATCATTGATCTGTATTAGGGAGGTTAAGGCATGTTGGTAGAGGCTGTGGTGTTAAATGCTCTGGGGGGTGGTGGTGGCTTCTGCTACATTTTTGTAAAAGTAACTATTTCAGTTTCTTTTGAGAGAATATCTAATTTTGTGAGCTTCGCAAAAATATCCCAACTCTTAGAAATTGGTTGCTATTATAGAGCCGCAAGAATGATTTGATGAAAAAGTTTGAAGAAACACGAGGAAATAAATTGATAAAGTTCTGTGAATTACTGTTTTGACTTTTTTTTAAAGGATTATGCAGTGCTCTGAGTTAATGATTGCAGTATACCTATCTCAATTTATTCACTGAAATTGGCTCACTGCCATTGCAGGTTCCAGATGCCATAATAAAGTGTCAGCGAGCTGGTATAACTGTGCGAATGGTGACTGGAGATAATATTAACACTGCGCGTGCCATCGCCACAAAGTGCGGCATCCTCCACCCAGGAGAAGACTTCCTGTGTCTAGAAGGAAAAGAGTTCAACCGGCTTATCCGCAATGAGAAGGGAGAGGTACGGTGCATACCGAATATCAGGTGCAGAATAACACAGTGGCGGGAAGTGACATCATTCCCAATGTGACAAAAGTACAAAATGAAGCTGAAGGAATTGTCCAAGCACTCTGTTGCTGCCGTGAGCTTACTCCAAAATTAAGGAAGGGGAAAAAAATGTAAAAATTTAAAATTTTTCTGCCATTCCTCCTCTTCTAAATATCTACGAGGACAGCTGCGCATCCTGCTGTCAATACTCTGCTAATGCCATATTGGAACTGGCCAGTAGCCCTATCAGGATTTTTGGGTTTCCTCTTCCCCACCCCTGCGCCCCTGCCCCGGCGTCCACTTCAATGAGGAACTGCCTCACGTCCAATGTTCCCTCTAATTTTTTGTTTTTTTGCGCGGCCCCTTTAAATTTGCTGCACAGCCACGTGTGTGTGTGGTATCTCTTCCAGCGGCAACAGCTGGTGAGTGGCCTGCACGTGCCCTTGTGATTGGCGCGCACCTTGGAGTGGGGGTAACCTTGCTCGCGTCTACTGTGCACCTCTATCAACAGAGTTAAACTTTGAAACTTGCTTACAGTAAATTTGAGGTACAGACTGCATTCTAAAACTAATACAGTTTTAATTTGTCAAAAGTGCACATTTTAAATTCCCAGTGAACTGCCTCCGATTCTTATCCTGTGAAATAAGACAGACTGCATCTTGCAGGCCTTTGTGATGTAAATACGTTTGCATGGTTCACGGAAGGATATTGCAAGGTTATTTTTTGTACGGGTTGTTCTGTGTTGTAAATATTATGAAGCTGTATTACTGGCAAAACAATGGAATGGTTTAAGGCATTTTTTTTTTTTTTAGTGCAATAGGTGGCAAGTATACCAGTCACTGCTTTGACAGAATAACTCACTGGAGTTGGCGAGAGAAATTTGTTTCTGTCGTTCTCCCTTGTGCAATTTTTTTTCTCCATGTTATTAAACAAATTTGGAAATAATTGCCAGTTTCATAATATATGGAGTCTGGCACCTGTACGATGGCATTAGTGATAAAATCCAATAACTTTCTTACAGTATTCTTGAGAGTGCTGGTTTTAAAAAATAAAAAAAAAGGGAAAAATTGCATCCATATCACATCTCAAGTTGTTTGACCTACAATGACGGCCAACCTGTGTCAGCAATGTCCCAAAACTAGCACGAAGATGAATAATCACCCATTCGGTCTTTGGTATTGATTGCGGAAGGAGAATATTCTTCCCGTTCAAAGGGAATCTTTAACCTCCACCAGGGAAGGCAGATGGGGCCTCAGTTTAGAGTATCAATAGGATGCTAACTCTGGCAACCTCAGTACTGCACTTCAATATTAGTCTAGTCCTGGAGCAGGCTTCAACCCACAACCTTCTGAATCTCCCACACTGATGATCCCAACGGAGCCAAGCTAATACTGGTCAGGAAAATGATGGTCTGTGTAGTGCAGCAGTTTTGATCCATTTTCAGCTTGAGCAGCAGCAGGTGTAACAGGTGATGATGGCCCGTCTGTGCTTTAAGCCTTGTTTGCTGTCCTACCACTGCTTCTGCAGCTGCTGAGTCACTAATATTCTTAAGTTGGAGCAACTGAGTCGTGTCTTCTGATAACTATGAGCAATAGTCTTTTTCAGTCAGTTCGCTGCTGGAATTCCCCTGGAAGAGAGGTGGTCTCAACAGGAAGGATGGGAGTTCATGTACTACCAAAGCAGCTCTTGCAAAATCCCACCATAAGTCAAAGGGAGAGAAATTTGGTATTGCCCCATTTGGGGTGCAAAGTTTAGCGCCTGGCGCTGATTATCACCTCCGACTGCAAACTTGGCATCTATCACCCCTGGAGGTGATTGGAGTGCTAAATCAGGTGCTACACACACCTCTCAAGGCGCTAACACCAAGGAGCGAGGCGCTGGTGAAGCTCATGTGATGTCAGTCAGCAATGGAACACAGACACACCGGTGCCGGCCAGTTCTTAAAGGGGAGGGTCGATCTTGCTCTCCATCCACACCTTGCTCATTGCAGCCTTGAAATTTGGCCTGGACAGACCTGTACATCAAATCTGCTGGAAAGAACAATGGAGAGGCCCATGGAAAGAGCTGAGTGCAGCCCCCATAGTCTCTTCTAAATCGATGCAAGGAAGGTCAAATCAAAATGAACATGCAAAGTGCTGCTCAGTACCCAAAACTCCTTCACACAGCGTTGAATCTCTCCAGAAGTGTGTCTCGCTCTCTCAGAATGCGCGGTGCAAAAATGTCACCGACCAAAAAAAAAGGCAGGAAGCGGTCGCCTTTAAATAGCACTCCCCCAGTCCCTTCCCGACTGCAAGACGCTCCCCTCAACCTGTCATTGCTAGCGGCAGGGGGCGCCACTCAATATCCGGTCCGGGGCATTGCATGCTCGACTGACGTCACGATCTGCGGGCGCAGGAGATCGTGGCGGTAGTGTTTAGTGCCGCCGCAAAATGTCTGGTCAATTTCTCGAGCGGCGCAAACATCACTGTGCCCGGGCGCCAGTTGCTTTGCACCCCATTAGTGCCCTCTTAAGATGCTAATGGGAGGCTCAAACCAACCGAATTTTTTCCCCCAAATTCTGGTAGCCTTGTATCACTTACCTAAAGAACTGACTATCTGGTCAAGTGATATTAATCATTGAACTTTGCACTGTTGGTGGGAGGTTGATGAGCAGCACTTTTTGCTTGTGCTTCAGTACATGTATGGAGCCCTCCTTTCCCAATTACACAATGCCGTGAAAACCTGGATTCGGCTTGCATTGTTCTAAATTAGTTATGCATCTTCACTCCTCGTCCTGTAGCAGATTCCAATCCCCAGGCGGGAGAGATCATGAGACTGTGATTTCACATGCAAGAACTGTACCAACTATGAGACCATTGGCAGTTCCAAAACTGGTGACATTCCAACCCTTCAATGATGCCAAGTCCCCCATCTTAATTACAATTCATTTGATCTGCCCTTTACAGGTGAAAAGCCTCGAGTGTTGTCCTTCAGCATGCAGCTCCGGCACCTTAACCACCTGCTGGGACAGGAACCATGGGCTGGATCACATTCAGTCCCAAAAGCCACAGTGGAGGCTTTCAAAGATCACAGTTGGCCCATGAGCTGTAAACTGAGTTCTCTGTACTAGATTAAAAAATACCCATTCATATTGGTGCATTGAAATGTACATTTATATCCTAGATATTTTGTGCTTGGCAATGGCAGATCTGATTCTTGCCCAGGACTGCGTGACGACCTGTCGATATATCTGGCTGACATTTACTTGGTGAAATGATTTCTGTGTTTGTGTTTTATCAATCATTTACTCTGCTCAGTCTGAAGAGTAACCAACGGTGAACATAAGCGGGTTCAGTCTGTTTCACATTGTGCTTGTACAATTGTAGGAGCAAGTGCTGACTGAGCAAACACAGGCTCTGCCGCAGCTGCAGAGCAAAACTTCCATTTTAAAATGGTTTTGGTACATACAGGAAACTTTCGTTTAACCAGAGGTTAAATGTCCGAAAAGCTCTATCTGCCGGCAAAATTCAGGAGCCGTTTCCTATAAGTTTTTTTACTTCTCGCTTTTTTTTCCCCAGTCGTGGCTCCCAAGCGTCTAGCTGAAGCTGTTGCTTAGCTACAGAGACGCTTTTAAGCTGCGGCCGACTGTTTTGAAGCTGTTGCTAAGCAACAGGGTTTGTTTGTTTCATACGGAGCTGAGAAGCTCCGTATGTTTTAACATTAGCGCTGGTTTATACTGCAGTTTTGATGGGACGGCACCAACTCGGTCCCGTCGGTGCCGGATACCAGAAAGTTTCCTGTATTAGTAATATCACTTTAATATGTGCAGACCCTAATGGTAACAAGTATGTTTGATGGTGAATAGTATATCAAAATATATTGCTATGGTTATTACAACAATTGGGGATCAGGCATGTCGTCTAGCGCTTTTGGGCACCACCTGATTTTGAGGCGATACCAGGAGGCTGCTGGCAATGGAATGGAGATATGTAAAGTTGAGGCACCCATGATGCTGGATCTTCACCCACTTTAGCACACCTCATTTTCCATCGCCAATTCTGATGGCTGGTTGAAACACCTGCCCTTTTTGGGCAAGCACCTGCAAATGAGGCAGTAAAGATGTATGATGGCCATAAGTCCCATTCTTCTGCCATATAGGAACAGGAGTAGGCCATTCTTGAGCCTATTTCATCATTCAGTGAACTGATGGCTGATCTGTACGTCTTTACCCGCCTTTGATCCATTTCCCTTGATGCCCTTGTCTAACAAATATCTGCCCATTCATATTCACGCCAGTACAAAATGGGCGTCCAGGGTTGATGAGCACTAAAGTGGAAGAGAAAGTAAATGTCTACATTGGCCAGTTAAAAGCTTACTGTGTTTCGTTTTTTTTTTGTTGCCAATTGCTTTGTAATCTGACTTCTGCCATTTACCGAGGAACTGCCATTCTCCTCTGTCCGTCATTCCTAATTCAAACAGGGAACAATGTCTTTCCCTTTGGGAATTCCCCTTTATCATTGCTTCTTAAAAGATCATGTGCAATAAAGAGATGCCAAGCTGGTGAGGCTGCACTGGAGGCACATGGCAGGCAACCAACCGCTGGTACCCACAAACTAAAGCATATAGGCATAGACATTCCTATATGCACTTGACTGAGGAGCAGTGCATACTCTCCAAAGAAGCCATCACTTAGTATGGGACTTGCCTTAAGATATTCTCTCAGCTATAATGGTCTTCAATGCCTTGTATTTCAGGGTGGGTCTGTAAGCCTGTGGTAAACCACTGTTATTGTTGTTCACCGTTGTTGTTGTTGCACACTGTACCTATGCATGCCTCAGCATGTCTCTGCTGGCTCCGCCCCTGGCTCCACCCACAGGCCCAGGTATAAAGGTGACTGCTCTGCAGCCCCCTGCCTTCTTGGAACCCAGTCAACCACGAGAGGCATGCTCTGTTCTTTGCTAATAAAAGCCTTTAGTTACTCTCCTAACTCTCCGTCTTTTATGAGTAATTGATAGCGCATCAATTTTATTAGCAAAAACAAAATGTCGACAACAAACGCTGAGCAGCAGGAGCTGCTGCGAGCCCTCAGACCAACATGCCTGGACCTAGACCCCCAAGAAGCAGGTTCGGCTACCAAATTCGCGCATTGGCTGCGTTGTTTCGAGGCCTACCTGCAAGCCTCAACTGTGACCCTGGATGAAAACAAGCTGGAAATCCTGGCCTCAAAAGGTGAGCCACCAAGTTTATACGATAATCCAGGATGCGACGACCTACACGGCGGCTATCGATCTGCTAAAAGGGCAATACGCATGCCCGGTAAATACGGTCTATGCCAGGCACCTCTTAAGATCCCGCAGACAGCAGCCCGGGGAATCGGTGGAGGCCTTCCTACGGGCACTACGGATACTCGGCCGAGGCTGCGATTGCAAAGAAGTATCAGCCGCAGCACACACGGAGGGACTGATCCGAGATGCTTTCGTTGCGGGTCTAAGGTCCGACTACTCCTGGCAGAGACTGTTGGAAAAGGGAGAAATGGACCTGAGAAAGGCAGTGTCCCTCTCGCTCGACGCGGCCCACAGGAATATGGACGCCTTCTCCCCTAACCGCTCCGCAACGTGGACGCCACAACCTTGGGTCATGGGACCGCCACCTTCAACTGCTGCTGCGATGTCCAAGGCACAGAAATGTTATTTTTGTGGCCAGGCAAAACACCCCAGAGCACGCTGCCCGGCGAGAAACGCTACCTGCTCCGGCTGCGGGAAGAAAGGACACTGTCAGCGCCTGCAAAGGTAAAACCGCTAACGCCAGCAGCGCCGCGTGCGAACCGTGGGGGCAGCCATCTTGTCCGCCATCTTGTGCTCCCCCAGCCGCGTGGGGATCGGGATCATGGGCGCCGCCATTTTGTCCGCCATCTTGGACGTCTCCAACTTCAACCACGGGGGACCCGGACTCAACCACCGCCTCATCTGACGACCACATCGACCCGCTCGACCATACACTGGCCTCCGTGACGCTGGACCAATCTCTCCCTCATCAACTGTCCAGGTCCATGATGGACATTACGGTAAACGGCCGCGCCACTACCTGCCTTTTTGACAGCGGGAGCACGGAGAGCTTTATCCACCCCGACATGGTGCGCAGTTACTCTCTCCCGGTCCTGCCGACGCGCCATCGGATCTCTTTGGCTTCCAAAGCCCAGTCAGCGGACGTCGTTGGCTACTGTGTAGTGACCCTTTCAGTACGGGGCACAGAATACAAAAATTTTAAACTTCTGGTCATGCCACATCTCTGCGCTGCCGTCCTACTGGGGTTGGATTTTCAGTGCCACCTTAAGAGTGTCACATGAGCGTACGACGGACCCCTCCCCCCACTCAGTCTGCAGCCAGCAGCTTTTAAATCGCCCGCCGCGCACCATTTGCAGCCTCTCCACCCTTAAAGTCCCCCCCCCCCCCCTCCTTGTTCGCTAACCTCACCCGCGACTGTAAGCCCATCGCTACCAAAAGCAGGCGTTACAGTGCCGGGGATAGGAGCTTCATTAAATCCGAGGTAGCGAGACTCCTGAAGGAAGGGATTATTGAAAGTAGCACCAGCCCATGGCGAGCACAAGTGGTGGTAGTGAAGACTGGTGAAAAACAGCGCCTGGTTATTGACTACAGCCAGACGATCAATCGCTACACCCAGCTAGATGCATACCCACTCCCCCGCATATCTGACATGGTCAATCAGATAGCACAATACCGGGTGTTCTCGACAATTGATCTGAAGTCAGCATACCACCAGCTCCCCATCAGGGCTGAGGACCGCCAGTACACAGCTTTTGAAGCTGACGGTCGTCTCTACCACTTCCTCAGAGTTCCCTTCGACGTCACCAACGGGGTTTCAGTCTTCCAACGGGAGATGGACCGGATGGTTGACCAGAACGCGCTCCAGGCCACTTTCCCCTATCTAGACAACGTCGCCATCTGCGGCCACTACCAGCAGGACCATGATGTTAATCTAGAGAAATTCCTCCGTATGGCCCAACGGCTGAACCTAACATACAACAAGGACAAGTGTATGTTTCGTACCATGCGCCTTGCCATTCTTGGCTGTGTAGTGGAGAACGGAGTCATTGGCCCCGACCCCGACAGGATGCGCCCCCTTATGGAGCTCCCCCTCCCCCACTGCCAAAAAGCACTGAAGAGATGCCTAGGGTTTTTCTCGTACTATGCTCAGTGGGTGCCCAACTATGCGGACAAAGCCAGACCCCTCATCAAGTCCACCTCCTTCCCCCTGACAGCAGAGGCCTGTGCAGCCTTCACTCCCATAAAAAGAGATATTGCAAGGGCCATGATGCACGCAGTGGATGAGTCCATCACTTTCCAAGTGGAGAGCGACGCATCCGACTTTGCCCTAGCTGCAACCCTTAACCAGGCGGGGCGACCCGTGGCCTTTTTCTCAAGGACCCTCCAGGGCCCCGAGATTCGACACTCCTCTGTCGAAAAGGAGGCCCAGGCCATTGTGGAAGCTGTGCGACATTGGAGGCATTACCTGGCCGGAAAACGATTTACCCTGCTCACTGACCAGCGTTCAGTAGCTTTTATGTTTAATAATAAGCAGAGGGGCAAAATCAAGAATGCCAAGATCTTGAGGTGGAGAATCGAACTCTCCACCTACAATTACGATATCTTGTACCGGCCCGGGAAACTCAATGAGCCCCCAGATGCCCTATCACGTGGTACATGCGCCAACGCGCAGGTTGATAGACTGAAGACCCTCCACAATGATCTCTGCCACCCGGGAGTCACCAGGTTTTTTCACTTCATCAAATCCCGTAACCTGCCCTACTCCATCGAGGAGGTCAGGACCATGACCAGGAACTGCCAAATCTGTGCCGAGTGCAAACCGCATTTTTATAGGCCAGACAGAGCAAGCCTGATCAAAGCCACGCGCCCCTTTGAACGGCTGAGCGTCGATTTTAAAGGGCCCCTCCCCTCCTCCGACCGCAATGTGTACTTCCTCAACATAATTGACGAGTACTCCCGTTTCCCGTTTGCCACCCCTTGCTCAGACATGACCAGTACCACGGTCATTAAATGTCTGAATGACCTCTTCGCCTTGTTCGGTTTCCCTAGCTATATCCATAGCGACAGGGGCTCATCCTTTATGAGCGACGAACTTCGGCAGTACCTGCTCGCGAGAGGTATTGCTACAAGCAGGACCACCAGCTACAACCCCCGGGGGAATGGCCAGGTGGAAAGGGAGAATGCGACGGTCTGGAAGGCAGTCCTTTTAAACTTGAAATCTAAGGGCCTTCCGACCTCTCGCTGGCAGGAGGTCCTCCCTGTGGCGCTCCATTCCATTCGGTCACTGCTCTGTACAGCCACCAATGCTACCCCTCACGAGAGAATGTTCTTCCCTAGGAAGTCCACATCGGGGATCTCGCTACCGACATGGCTGACTTCTCCAGGACCCGTCCTACTGCGGAAGCACGTGAGGTCCCATAAGACGGACCCCCTGGTCGAGAGGGTGAGCCTCCTCCATGCCAACCCTCAGTATGCTTACGTGGTGTACCCGGACGGGCGGGAGGACACAGTCTCCATACGAGACCTCGCACCTTCAGGTGCTCCCGAAACACCTCCCTCGCCACCCACGCCTACCCCCAGTACGCTTACGTAGCGTACCCGAGTGGGCGGGAGGACACAGCCTCCACACGAGATCTCGCACCTTCGGGTGCCCCTGAAACACTACCATTGCCATCCACCACTACCCACAACCCAACCCCACTAGACGGCATGCCGCAGCCCCAGGACCCGTCATTGACCACCCAACCACTCAATGAGACGCCAGATTCAACGTTGGATGCTGCACCATCACCGCCGCCACCACGACGATCAGGACGGCATACAAGGCCACCTGATAGACTTACTTACACGAACCTTTGGTACACTTCACCCCGCCGGACTCAATTTTAAACAAGGGGCGAATGTGGTAAACCACTGTTATTGTTGTTCACCGTTGTTGTTGTTGCACACTGTTGTACCTATGCATGCCTCAGCATGTCTCTGCTGGCTCCGCCCCTGGCTCCACCCACAGGCCCAGGTATAAAGGCGACTGCTCTGCAGCCCCCTGCCTTCTTGGAACCCAGTCAACCACGAGAGGCATGCTCTGTTCTTTGCTAATAAAAGCCTTTAGTTACTCTCCTAACTCTCCGTCTTTTATGAGTAATTGATAGCGCATCAAAGCCCAATGTCTGTCTACATGATGGTGTAACCCAGGAGTGTAACAGTAGTGTCCCATTGTGATCCAAACTGAATAATGCCTTTCACTTGCTCCTCTCTCGTGTTTTTGAAGATAACACTTAGTAAGATGTGGCCAGGTGTAAATTGTTCCGGTGCTTTATTTCACAGCAAGTGAATATATAAAACAACAATTATTATCTTGCTTGGTTCAATCGGTACAACTTGTCTCCAAAAAAAAAATAATAATAATCACACTGTGCCTCTGGGGACAAGTGCAGTATTAACTGGGGGTGAGCTACAATACACTCCTGCTAAAGTGACTATAATTGTTGTGCATTGCATACTGTGTAACTTTTCCTTACAAAAAGGCCTCCTCTTGGAGTTCCTAGAGAGTGAAGTCTTCCATGGACAGTAATAGGACCAGGGCAATGAGCCTGAGGAGGACCATTGATGGCTACAAGCCATTTTCATGCCAAACTGATAGGAGATCTTCCCTTGACTACCTTATCTTGCCACTGCATTAATGGTCCTGTCCTAGGACTAATATACCATCATCGACAGATCCTTCTCTGTTTGCATCAACTCATCTGAGCTCTCATTCATGCTGGCTGGTTAAAGCAACTTCTAAGCCTTGCCAAGAAAAATGTCAGCACATACAACATTGCCAATGCAACTGTAATTTTAATGACCACGCACACTGCATGTGTGCCTCGTGTTTCTTACCACCTTGCTTCCTCTTGGTGCCGGAATGTGATGGGTGAACTCTTAAACATAGCCTTGTGTTTCTCCTAGGTGCCACCTGAGTGGCTGAAGTGGTTGTTTGCTGCATTCCAAATGGTGCCTCTTGGGATGGAGGTGACCCTCACTTCATGGCAGTTAAGTCCTCAGGTGGTCTGACTGCAGGCAGCACCTCTTGTGCTGCTGCCTGGGCCGTCTGGTCCTTCATCCTTTCAGCCACGTGCAAGTATCGGAGAAGGAGGGATGGAGAATCTGCATGTACTACCATCATGCAACACAGCACTGTCCTGCATGTCCATTCCTCCCATGGATTGCAGTGCTGTGAAGCCATTCAGCATAGTAAGCGTTGTTTTAGAAATGGGAACCATGAGATCTGAATCCCCAAACTCTTCAGCCAAGGAATGACCTATCCTGTCTGCTGGCAGCAATGTCTTTCTTCCCATGTTGCAGTGCCAGTTCTTGCTCTCTTAGTCACCCAGTGCGCTCCTCTCTGGGTCAGTCTTTCACCTCGGTCAGATATCTCTTGATGCTTGAGATAGAGTTGAGTGAGTGACAACATGTGTTCTGAAGTGCGAATAGGATTGGTTCCACTGGTGCCTGGTTTTCATCTGGAGGAAGAAGCGAAGGTAGATTGGGTTGCTGAAGAGCAAAGTTCACTCGTCACTTTCAGTAGGAGTTGCGTAAGTGTTTCAAATTTTGCAGCAACAATTTGGTTCCTATTTCCCACACAAATAGGCGAAATCCTAGTCAGTGGTGTTCCTGACATCTGGAGCTCTCCCTTATCCAAATTAAGATAACTAGAAACTGCAACAGAGTCAGCCTGCTTCACACCTTCTGAAAGCATATCTTTTTTTCCTGACCTCCCAATTGTTGGTGTCTTGATCTGTTGTCTCGATGACCAGCACCTTGATATATTTATGCTGCAAGCTGATTTCAACGTTCTGTCAGGAACTTTTTCTCCAGTACTTTGAATACAGAAGCATGTGTGATTGACGACCGTAGCTGTGGTTTCTATACTTGAAATGTAGTTTAACTTCCACTTACAGAGCTCTTTGCCTGTCCTTTGGTTTGGCATAAACTGTGTGTGTGTGACTTCCTCATTGTATCAAGTCATGACCCTGTGTTAATTTCTTTCAAAAAAAAATAGCGGATACTCTTCCAGAACGATTCCTGTCCACACAACAGAGGTGGGAGAAAGCCACATGTCTGTTATGGTGTTGAATCCTGAAATGAACCAGCATATCTGTAATAAGTAATCAGCATTTTGGTTCATGAACCCTACATTTTGGGTGCATGGGGGAAAAATAATCAATGTACTTTTACATACAAAGAAAATATTGAATGGTAGTATTTTCTGGCTTTAATCATTAGTGTTGTATCAAGATTTCATATTTAAATCTTTTTATTTCTAAGGTGGAGCAAGATCGTCTCGACAAGGTCTGGCCAAATCTCCGTGTCCTCGCACGATCATCCCCAACAGATAAACACACACTAGTGAAAGGTATTCTTTAAAAGTTTTGTTCATTAACACCGCTGCACTGTTTCCCACCGTGTACCATCAAAATGGATATGCATTCTGAAAGTTATAGTCTACAAATGTTTGCTAGTTTTGATTTGTGATTGAAGTTACGTGGGGGGGGGGGGGGAAGGATAACTTTAGACTGTTTTCAATCTCTGTCCATGTTGGTGCAGGTCAGAAATGGGTGATATTAAGGGGGAGGAGCTGAACAGTGCTACAAAATGTCATACTTGTGAAATTGCATTTGGGAAGTTCGGTTATACGGAATAAAGCTTCGTGAAGTTTTTTTTTTATATATGGTTCATAATTCAGATGCATTATGTGGAATGCTTTTGTACTGTCCTATAAAGGATGTTGTCAATAAGCATTACATAACACAACTATCGGCAATTGCAAAGAGTTTAAACCGTACACAAGAAATAGGGAGACGCAGCAATCTGTACAAAACAAAGCACAAATAAACTAAACACACTTTTAAAAACTAGAGCCTGTGCTATTGAAACTTGCGTATTTGATTTCAATCCAGAACAATGGCAAAATGTGAAGCTGTCTTACTAATTTGGTTTATACTAGTTTTAAAAAGGGATTTTGTTCACAGAATGCAACCATTGAGCAGTTGTGTATGTAAAATAAACAAGTCAAGTTAGTGTACCTTGTTCTGATGTATTTGAGCTTCTGCACATCAGCAATGCTTAGCGGTTAGTGCAAAATCTAAACAGTTGCTAAGTAGATTGCTATTGCATTGAAAAGTAGGAGGAAGTAAGTCTTTTCTGTAGAGCATACTTCCCATCCGAGCTCATTTAAAAATGCTTGTGCGATAACTAATATTTCTCATCTTGGCAGGAGGAAGCCTTACTTTTAATCTTTTCTCCGCAGCCTATACAATACCATTTTAAGTCTGAAGCTCCACAAAGATCTACTCGGATGTCAGCCACCACGGAATATGTTGGTGAGCAGCTTCAAAGAATCAGCACTGATCCTTTTGGATGCTGATCAGGAGTCATCAGCATTTTTAAAATTCAATATTGGCTAGGTACAGTTTCTATTCTCGGAGACTGCGGCTGACGTCAGCTGAGTGCCTTTGCCAGGTTTGAGGTCCAAAGCACCAGGTGTCGTGAGGCTGTAGAGAAAAAAATTAAGCAAGTTTTCTCCTACCAGGTAGTTATTTAAAATGAATTTAGTAGCATCATCCTCATCATCATGGTGGGGGTGGGGGTAGTCCCTTGTACGACTTGCAGTTCCTTGAAGGGGAGGTCTGGTTTTGGGGTGGTTTTATAAATCCCAAGATTATCTCAATATCTGAGGGAAAGACTCAGGCAATGTCTTTTTTTTAATTGATTCATCAGTCTTGCACACAAGGAAGGCAACTTGTACCCAGCATCTGTCATTCACAAACTGCTTACTGACTGGATTTTCTGACTTCAAAGCAAGGAAAGACTGGAGGGAGCTTCAATCTGCAACATAACATCTTCTTGCATATCTGTTTATTAAAATTTAATCTATAAAGTGCCTCTTCTCTTACTGCCTAAAGGAGAAGGAAAGAACCAGCTATATTCATTAATGACTTTGTTCATTTGAAAAATTTATCCAGGCCATTGTGACTACTAAAAATCAACAGGTTCAGGATCATTTTGCTATCTTTTATCTTGAGTTGATGACCTCATTGGGGAATGCCAGCTTGGGGGGAGTTGCTGCACTTGGAGTAGTGAGTGTGCGTAAAATCCTGTTGTCATGCAATGATATACGATCCTTGACCAAAGGCGCTTCAATAATCTCCTCTCAATTTTATTTCATCTCTCCCTCATGTTGCTGTGCTCTGTTTCTCCAGGGGCACTTGCTGTTGGAACAAAAACATGTTCCACTGCTACCTCTGTGATTCTGCAAGTTAATCCGCTTAATATCTGAGCCATACAAACCAGGGCAGTGCTAGCTTTGATCCCCAGTTTGTGCTGATTATACCCATCTTAGTCTGCGCAATATTAGGGACACTACAGTTGGTCTTTGCATCCCTTGGATAAGGGTAGAAGAGTATGCAGGATGACTACTGGAAAACCCTGTTGACGCTTAGTGCCGAGGATCTCTCAAAAATGCTGGTCATTCATTGGGGTGCGAGGGGACACCAGTGCCTGTAGAACTGTAACCCAGAACAGATCGGAAGAAAACTGTTCCCAAAACAGCTGAAAGATGTCAGGATGTTCATTCTCAATGTTTTTTTAAGATGTACTGAAAGTGAAACTCCCTTTAAGGGGACACAACCTTTGTGGGGAGAAAAAATGATTACGAAGTCTTTGTTTTAGAACGGAGTGCAGTGGCTTTAATTTTGATGACCTGATGGAAATGATGTTTCTGGCAGCTCTCCTACCTCTCAGTTTTCAAACCTATTTAAAGAGGACAATGCTCCTTTTATGAAAAGCTACTTTGGACTTTCTGAAAAGAGCACCTTATGCAACATTTTAGGGAGCCCTGCATATAAGACACCATGATGACGAGGCTCAAGCTGTTTTTATAAGGAAGTGTTTAGACATAAGAATTCAGTGTAGAATAATACCCAGCGCTCTCTGCGCTGTTCAGTTTTAACAGTGGACCTAATTTTGGACTACGCTTTTTCCTACTGCCCACCAGAAGCAAAGAGTCATAGAGTCATAGAGTTTTACAGCACAGAAAGAGGCCCTTCGGCCCATCGTGTCTGCGCCGCCCATCCATCCCTGTCCAGTCTAATCCCATTTTCCAGCATTTGGTCCATAGCCTTGTATGCAATGGCATTTCAAGTGCTCATCCAAATGCTTCTTGAATGTTGAGGGTTCCTGCCTCTACCACCCTTTCAGGCATTGAGTTCCACATTCCAACCACCCTCTGGGTGAAGAAGTTCCTCCTCAAATCCCCTCTAAATCTCCTGCCCCTTACCCTGAATTTATGCCCCCTTGTTATTGACCCCCCCCCACTAAGGGGAAAAGTTCCTCTTTATCTACCCTATCTATGCCCCTCATCATTTTGTACACCTCAATCAGGTCCCCCCTCAGCCTTCTCTGCTCCAAGGAAAACAACCCCAGCCTGTCCAGCCTCTCTTCATAGCTGAGGCGCTCCATCCCAGGTAACATCCTGGTGAATCTTCTCTGCACCCTCTCCAAAGCAATCACATCCTTCCTATAGTGAGGCGACCAGAACTGCACACAGTACTCCAGCTGTGGCCTCACCAGCGTTTTGTACAGCTCCATCATAACCTCCCTGCTCTTATATTCTATGCCTCGGCTAATGAAGGCAAGTATCCCATATGCCTTTTTAACCACCTTATCTACCTGCTCCGCTGCCTTCAGGGATCTATGTACATGTACACCAAGGTCCCTCTGACCCTCTGTACTTCCTAGGGTCCTACCACTCATTGTGTATTCCCTTGCTTTATTTGTCCGTCCAAAATGCATCACCTCGCACTTTTCAGGGTTAAATTCCATTTGCCACTTTTCCGCCCATCTGACCAACCCGTTTATATCGTCCTGTAGCCGGAGGCTTTCCTCCTCGCAATTTACCACCCCACCAATTTTCGTGTCATCTGCGAACTTACTGATCATACCTTTTACATTCTCATCCAAATCATTTATGTAGATCACGAACAACAAGGGACCCAGCACCGATCCCTGAGGTACCCCACTGGACACAGGCTTCCAGTCACAAAAGCAACCTTCAACCATCACCCTCTGCCTCCTGCCACTCAGCCAGTTTAGGATCCAACGCGCCAAGGCACCCTGGATCCCATGGGCTCTTACCTTCTTAACCAGTCTCCTATGCGGGACTTTGTCAAAAGCTTTACTGAAGTCCATGTAAACCACATCCACAGCATTTCCCCCATCCACCCCACTAGTCACCCCCTCGAAAAATTCGATCAGATTTGTCAGACATGATTTACCCTTTAGTTGTTGATGGTTTTATATTTTTTTTTTTAATTTGTATTGAGGTTAAGTACAACGTTGTCAAGATTTAAAAAAAATGGATGTGTCATTTTTAGGTTTTCATGCAGGTTGTTCTTGACGATTCCTCTTTGTGCTTGGCAGACGTAGTATGTATAAAATACACCACATGGGACAGAATAAGAAGGAGTTTATAGTTTAATTACCCAGTACTGGCTACTCCAATGTTACTAAATCCACCAAAGCTTAAATAGTCAGTTGTACATGTCAATCTTTCTCGCTGTATGACGAGAGTCGATCTTTTTTACTGTATGACGAGAGTAATTCCTATGAAGTGCTGTCTTGTGGGTCTGTTGTTACACTGACATGATGGGCTGGATTTTCATTCAGGAGTCGGGTAGGAGGCGGGACTACGGCTTTCGGGGTTGTAGTCCCGCCTCCATCGAGATGCGGCCAACCCACGCGATTTTAACTTGATTGACATTGTTGAGCCCACCCAACGGACTCAGCAGGCCAATTAAGGGCCACCCGGCAACAGGTGAAGTCACAGACTGAAATTTCATCTGTCAAGAGCTTTTGACAGATGAAATATCAGTGCTTCACAGCTGTTTGAAGCTGTCCGACATGACAGTCTTACTTCTAAACTGAATCTTTCTTCATAGACTCGGTTAGAAAGCTCTCCTGCACAGAAAGCTGAAGGCTGTCACTTTTGACAGTTCGCAGCCATTCTGCTTTCTGTGCCGGTGAGATGAGGGACTCCCAGAGCCTAAAGGAAGGAAGGCTGAAAAGGTAAGAAAAGGTCATTTAAACTTCTTTAAACATTTTACACACACCAAACACACTTACCTTTGCACTCATGCACCCATCACTCACCTGAACACCGACATCTCGACCCCTCCAAGTCCTTCAACCCGACGGCACGCCTTGCAAACTTGGCGTGGTTTGGAGCCGTCGGGAATCCCACACTTCAGCATTAAAAATAGGGAATAGGCTAAAAACTGCCTGTTAACAGGCAGTTAATTGGCACTAATCCCTTCCCGCCTCGGGTAGGCGGGTCCCAGTGCGGGGTGGGTACCCGCCTCCTTTGAAACTGGCATGGAGGCGGGATGGGGTCGGGACCCCTGATTTCGGGATTTTAGACCTCCACACACCTCCAATCCCGACTCCACGGCACAATGAAAATCCTGCCCAGTGAGTGCTGCTTCCCTAATGCTCAAAGGTTGACGGTACACTCCCTGGAAGCAAATTTTAATATATTTTTGGGAGTGATGGGGATTGACTGCCAAAGTTGTTGTCTTGACTAATTTTGCCATTTAAAAAAAAAGTTTTATGAATGTGGTATAAAAATATATTTTAACAGTTTAATATTTGCATCAGCCGAGACATGATGTGAGCCTTTTGGTAATATTGAGTAAGGTTTCCATTAGACTGGCCTTCGTACAGCTCTTTGCTGAGTGGCGTAACTACTCACGGTACCAAACCCAATTAATTACATTGGACATTCCTTCTCTAACTCAATGGAAAGAGAGCAAGAACTGTTAACAAGTGTGGCTAGAGGTTAGTAAGTTTGGCAATATGGAACAGAAACAATGGAATTGTTCTGGGTTTCAACCCCAATGTGAGAAGTGAAGTTATAAACCTATTGAATCAAAAGCAAATACTCAATCTTGAATTCCTGATTTTCATTAAATTCTGAATTGACAAAATTATACACGTATAAGAAAGATAAAATTGGACTATGAAGCTAGAAATTTCTATAAAAATGTTTAAAACCTCCATCTACCTTTTGTACTTCCAGCATGCAACTTAAAGGTAATACAGGAAACTTTCTGATATCCGGCACTGACGGGACCGAGCTGGTGCCATAACATCAAAAGAGCCGGACATACCAGAGTTAATGTTTAAACATACGGAACTGAGAAGCTCCGTGTGAATCAACAAACCCTGTTGCTTAGCAACAGCTTCAAAACAGTCAGCTGCAGCTGCAAGCGTCTGTAGCTGAAGCTGTTGCTATAGCTACAGACCTTGCAGTGCTTGACTGGAGGGGGGGGAAAAAAAAGCAACGAGAACTAAAAAAACATATAGAAAACGGCTCCTGATTTTTGCCATTAGATCGAGTATTCTGGACATATAACCTCCGGATAAACCAAAGTTTCCTGTATATGCAATGCAATTACTGAAAAGGTATTAATGGCAGGAATTCTGCATTATTTATTGTGCCACTGATGATGGACCATAATATTGCATAGAGGTGCTTTTGCAATTTATAGGTAATATAATGAAAATGTAACTAATAATACAAAAACTTCTCTGCTGTCTGAAAGAATCCCAATATTTCCCAATTATGAATTGCTCATTGTCAGAACATTATAGAATCATAGGAATTTATGGCACAGGAGGAGGCCATTCGGCCCGTTGTATCTGCACCGGCCAAAAAAAAGCTATCCAGGCTAATCCCACTTTCCAGCCCTTGGTCCATAGTTCATTTGAACTTCTTTTTGTTTAAACAGGTATTATTGACAGCACAATTGGAGAGATGCGGCAGGTGGTGGCTGTGACTGGAGATGGGACAAATGATGGTCCAGCACTGAAGAAGGCTGATGTCGGCTTTGCTATGGTACGCTTTCATTTTCCTCAATATATCGAGGAATCGCTAAATTATAGTTGGTATCTATTCATTTAAGAAATAGGTTGTCCAATTTGTAATTGTCAGCTTGGCTAAGTGGTAGCACTATTGCTTCTGATTCAAAAGGTTGTAGGTTCAAGTCCCACTCAAGGGATTTGAGCACATAATCTAATTTGACCTTCAGTGCAGTACTGAGGAAGTGCTGCATTATCGGAGGTGCTGTCTTTCAATTGAGACATTAAACCGAGGTCCCATTTGCCTGTTCAGGTGGACATAAAAGATCCCATGACACTATTCAACAGGCAACCATGTTCCAAACTCTAATTAGGTCCTATTTGAAGACGGCTTGCTCCTGCAAAGGCCATGTATTCCAATGTATTTGCAATTTTGATGAGCTGCTCCCCATAGTTTGGCCATGCATCTGGTGGAAGAAAAGTGTTGCCAGGGCGCACTATTTGCAAGGAACTTCCATGTACAAACATCTCATCAGGGTCTGAATGCAGAAAGTTGCAACCTGGGTGTGGATGAACACCAGCCTTCCTTAAGCGGGAGACTCAAAACTGTAGCAGAAACCAAACTAAATTTTTATAACTTGCCTTTTTAAAGTTCTTGCATTCCAATATGGGATCTATGGTCTTGCCTACAAGTTTTAAAGCCTTTGTGGCAGGTTTTGTTAGTTGAAGTGTAAAAGCAAATTTTTCTAAACGCCGTTGGGGGGTGGTGGGGGGTTGGGAGAGAAAGGTGGTGTCATCTTTTTCGCCACCCCCCCCCCACCCAATTAGCAGATCATCGGTCAAGTGACGCTCCAATAGGAGACGTTTCATTCATTGTTGGACACTGCACCAGTATGTGGAGTTATGTTGTAGTGAGGAGAGTCATATTCGTTTCTTTTTAGACTAAAATGTTCAACCATAGCATGGTAGCCGAGGAACCACCCAACCGTCTGGTTGGCCATGAGAACTTCTGGCAGCATTTCTAAGATGCAGACCACAGAATTTTATTCTTCACTGGCAATGCAATATGTTTGACTAAAAGAGACTTTATAGTCATTGAATTCTCGAGAGCTGAACAAGTGCCAGGTCTGCATGATTTTTACATTGAGTTTTAATGTTCAGCAATAATCACATACTTGTCCCTAAAAGCATTGAAATGATTGTTGAAAGTGGCATTTTTTCCAGATACAGCAGGTACTGCCCTTATATTACACCTCTACAGTAAACAGATCTTCACCTCTTCCCCCTCCTGCCAAAAAAAAACTGGCCATAGATGCCCTTGATTGACCAAGGTTGCAAAATGTTAACCACCGCGTTGGAGTATTCTCAAGTTGAATATCAAAGGAATATTGTCCTCCAAGAACACATTGAAGTTCAGCTTATATCCAGGGTATGCTGGGTTAGTTATCTGTCCCTTTTCCCTGACATTGAGAAAGCTTCTGATTAAGTCGAACAGAATTACTTCTAGGATTCTTTGAAATTTGAACTAAGATTGATATTGGGTCCAGGCTTTAGTGAATGCTTTCTACTTTTATATTCCAAATTCTTGCGCTCCAGTGGACTGCCAAAGGCAAAGACTACAGAGGTGCCCATTTGTCACCAGGCTGCTTGTTGTAGTGCTGATACTGTTCTGTCTCAGTGATACGAACATGCAGAGGATTGGTACAGAACAAAACTGCATAAAATATCCCATTTTTATTTTGGTGACCCAAAGTGTTATAATTTGACAATTACTTGAGGGTGATATTCAGATTTGCCTATTGTTTCATAGTGTCATCTATAGGATTTAATTTGAGTTTAAAGCAATGCTCACATTGAATTGGGGTTAAAAACTTCACTGATACTAATCTCACTTGAAATTTGGATAGAATGCAAATGAGAAGAAAATAAGATACCCTCACATTTTTGAAAAGAATGATTGTGTGTTGGAATTTTCCCTATTAATCGCCAAACAGATTGTTCATAAGCCACTTGTATCATTTTTGTGAGTAATTAGATTGCCCAAATCGGTTCCTACTGAGGTTGTATTAGACCAAATTGTCTGCCCAACTAAACTAATTACTGGCTATGATTAGCATAGGAGTCTTGTGACAATCTTTTCCAATGGTTAGTGCAATGTGCAGAGTCAATGCATGTTAGAGAAGAATTGAGCCAAAGCCTTTTGGATAGAGGATTGGCTAACTAACAGAAAACAGAGTCGGGATAAATGGGTCATTTTCTGGTTGCCAACTGTAGTGAGTGGGGTGCCACAGGGATCAGTGCTGGGGCCTCAACTACTTACAATTTATATTAATGACTTGGATGAAGGGACCGAGTGTAATCTAGCCAAATATTCTGATGATACAAAGATAGGTGTGAAAGCAAGTTGCAAAAATTTGGCAGATGGAGTATAATGTGGGGAAATGTGAGGTTATCCACTTTGGTAGGAAAAATAAAAAACAACTTATTATTTAAATGGAGAGAGACTACAAAATGCTGCAGCACAGAGGGATCTGGGGGTCCTTGTGCATGAAATACAAGAAGTTAGCATGCAGATACAGCAAGTAATTAGGAAGGCAAATGGAATGTTGGCCTTTATTGCAAAGGGGATGGATTTTAAACGTAGGGAAGTCTTGCTGCAACTGTACAGGGTGCTGGTGAGACCACACCTGGAGTGCTGCGTACAGTTTTGGTCTCATTTAAGGAGGGATATACTTGCATTGGACGCAGTTCCAAGAAGGTTCATTAGGTTGATTCCTGAGATGACGGGGTTGTCTTATGAAGAAAGGTTGAGCAGGTTGGGCCTATACTCATTGGAGTTTAGAAGAATGAGAGGGGATCTTATTGAAACATATAAGATGCTGAGGGGGCTTGACAAGGTAGATGCAGAGAGGATGTTTCCCCTCGTGGGGGAATCTAGAACTAGGGGGCATAGTTTCAGAATAAAGGGGTCGCCCATTTAAAACCGAGATGAGGAAGAATTTCTTCTGAGGATCGTGAATCTGTGGAATCTCTACCCCAGAGAGCTGTGGAGGTGAAGTCATTGAATATTTAAGGTGGAGATACAGATTTTTGAATGATAAGGGAGTTGAGGGTTATGGGGAGCCGGCAGGGAAGTGGAGTTGAGGCCAAGATCAGATCAGCCATGATCTTACTGAATGGTGGAGCAGGCTCGAGGGGCCAAATGGCCTCCTACTGCTCCTATTTCTTATGTTCTAATTTTAGATCAGTTCTTGTGTTGGCTACTTTTGCTCTGTATAACTTGGTGGTAGACGAGGAACTGAGGTACTAACGTGAATGGGTTTTGAGGGAGAACTCTGTGTGCTGTTCATAGAAATATATATTGCACCAAATGGTGACGCACAAAAGATCGAGGCTGAGCTGGTGGAAAGTGGGTTATGTTTTGTTGATCAACCATACTGGAATAACCCAGCTCAGAACTGTTTTTGGGGGAGGTGGGACCAGTACAAACCGGACGGTTTGCACCTGGGCGGGACCAGAACCGATGTCCTTGGGGGAGTGTTTGCTAGTGCTGTTGGGGAGGGTTTAAACTAAAATGGCAGGGGGTTGGGAACCTGTGCAAGGAGACAGGAAAGGGAAGCAAGGATAGAAACAAAAGACAGGAAGGAGAAAAGCAAAAGTGGAAGGTAGAGAAATCAAGGGTGTAAATCAAATGGCCACAGTAAATAAGAATTCTAAAAGGACTATGTTAAAAAATCAAGCCTGAAGACTTTGGCCTAGAAATTCCCTTGGGTTTGCGCCCATTTAGGGGCGCAAGAGTGGGTTGCGCCGGAAGTTGCGTCGCCGCTGAAATTAGGTGGGCCTTTAAATCGGCGTAAGCCGGTAGCGCTGCGCCGGCACCGATGACGTCATCGGTGTGTGCAGCGCCCCGGTACCGCCCGAAACCACGCCGATCCCCATCTTCAGTAGCGGCTGCCTCTTCCCTGGCGGCCACTAACAACGTTTTGAAAACCTGGCCGTGCTGCAGCCTTAGAGGCGCTATTTAAAGCGGAGGTGCGGCCGGCCGCTTTTTCGGCGGCCGCCTGCCCGCACTTCCTTCCCCGGCCTCCTCCACCGCCCCCCCCCCCCCCCCCGCGGCATTGCCGGCTGGTTTCCGTGGAGCCCGGCACTTCGCCGTTGTGCCGGGCTCTTTTGCCGGCACTTTCAACGGGGCTCCGGCCGTTGCAGGCACCTCCCCCTTAAGAGAAGGGGGAGGCCTGCAGTACAGCAGCCTGCCGCTCCGCATCGGGTGGCGCAGCGGGACCGGCAGCGCTGAAATTCACTTTCAGCGCCCCAAGCGGGGCGGGCACACCCTGTGCCAGCGCCCGCTTCCACTTTGGGGCGCTGAAAGTGAATTTGGGGCGGGCACAACTGGCTCGGCGGCGGGCACTAAATTTCCGGCGCAAACGTGCTGGCGGGGCGTCACCGAATTTGTAGGCCTTTGTGTCTTAATGCGAGAAGCATTCGTAATAAGGTGGATGAATTAGCTGCGCAAATGGATGTAAACGGATATGATATAATTGGGATTACGGAGACATGGCTCCAGGGTGACCAAGACTGGGAATTCAACATCCAGGGGTATTCAATATTCAGGAAGGACAGGAAAAAAGGAAAAGGAGGTGTGGTAGCATTGCTGGTTGAAGAGGAGATTAACACAATAGTAAGGAAGGATATTCGCTCTGATGATGTGGAATCTGTATGAGCAGAGCTGAGAAATACCAAGGGGCAGAAAATGTTAGTGGGAGTTGTATACAAACCCCCAAACAGTAATGCTGAGGTTGGGGATGGCATTAAACGGGAAATTAGAGACGTGTGCAATCCGGGCACAGCAGTTATCATGGGTGACTTTAATCTGCATATAGATTGGGCTAACCAAATTAGTAACAATACTGTGGAGGAGGAATTCCTAGAGTGTATACGGGATGGTTTCCTGGACCAATATGTTGAGGAACCAACTAGAGATCAGGCCATCTTAGACTGGGTATTATGTAATGAGAAAGGATTAATTAGCAATCTTGTTGTGCGAGGCCCCTTGGGGAGGAGCGATCATAATATGATGAATTCTTCATTAAAATGGAGTGTGAAGTAGTTGACTCTCAGACTAGGGTCCTGAATTTAAATAAAGGAAACTCGTATGAGGCACGAGTTGGCTAGGATGGATTGGGGAACATTACTTAAAGGGTTGACGGTGGATAGGCAATGGCAAACATTTAAAGATCGCATGGCTGAACTATAGAATTTGTTCATCCCTGTTTGGCATAAAAATAAAACAAAAAAGGTGACTCAACCGTGGCTAACAAGGGAAATTAGGGATAGCATAAGAGCCAAGGAGAGAACATATAAATTGGCCAGAAAAAGCAGCAAACCTGAGGATTGGGAGCAGTTTAGGATTCAGCAAAGGAGGACAAAAGGATTAATTAAATGGGGGAAAATAGACCAAGAGTAGGCTTGCAGGGAACATAAAAACTGACTGTAAAAGCTTCTATAGATATGTGAAGAGAAAAAGATTGGTGAAGTCAAGCGTAGGTCCCTTGCAGTCAGAATCAGGGGAATTTATAATGGGGAACAAAGAAATGGCAGACCAATTAAATACACACTTTGGTTCTGTCTTCACAAAAGAGGACACAAATAACCTCCCAGAGATGCTGGGGAACATAGGGTCGAATGGCAGCACGGTG
The DNA here is from genome assembly GCF_052327205.1 of Somniosus microcephalus. Lineage (NCBI taxonomy): Eukaryota > Metazoa > Chordata > Chondrichthyes > Squaliformes > Somniosidae > Somniosus > Somniosus microcephalus. The sequence continues at coordinate 22,829,929 of NC_141004.1, read as the reverse complement.
GCATAGTGGTTAGCACTGTTGCCTCACAGCGCCAGGGACCCGGGTTCGAATCCGGCCTCGGGTGGCTGTCTGTGTGGAGTTTGCACATTCTCCCCGTGTTTGCGTGGGTTTCCTCCGGGTGCTCCGGTTTCCTCCCACAGTCCAAAGATGTGCGAGTTAGGTTGATTGGCTATGATAAATTGACCCTTAGTGTTAGGGGGATTAAATACGTGGGGTTACGGGGATATGTGTTGGTGTAGGGATTACGGGGATCGGGTGGGATATGTGTCGGTGCAGGCTCGATGGGCCGAAATGGCCTCTATCTGCACTGTGGGGTTTCTGTGATTCTGTGATTCTGTGAATGAGAGGGAGGAATTGAATGAAATCAGTATTTGTGGGGAAATGGTGTTAGGGAGATTGACGGGATTGAAGGCCGATAAATCCCCAGGGCCTGATAATCTACATCCTAGGGTACTTAAGGAAGTGGGCCCTAGAAATAGTAGATGCATTGCTGGTCATCTTTAAAAATTCTATAGACTCTGGAACAGTTCCCATGGATTGGGGGATAGCTAATGTAACCACACTATTTAAAAAGGGTGGTAGAGAGAAAATGGGGAATTATAGACCAGTAAGCCTGACATCGGTAGTGGGGAAAATGCAAGAGTCCATTATAAAAGATGTAATAACAGAGCACTTGGAAAACAGTGACAGGATCAAACAAAGTCAACATGGATTTACAAAAGGTAAATCATGCTTGACTAATCTACTGGAATTTTTTGAGGATGTAACTGGTAGAATAGATAAGGGAGAACCAGTGGATGTGGTGTATTTGGACTTTCAGAAGGCTTTCGATAAGGTCCCGCATAAGAGATTAGCACGTAAAGTTAAAGCACATGGGATTGGGGGTAAGTTACTGTCTTGGATAGAGAACTGGTTGGCAGACGGGAAGCAGAGTTGGAATAAACGGGTCTTTTTCCGAGTGGCAGGCAGTGACTCATGGGGTACCGCAGGGATCGGTGCTAGGACCCCAGCTATTCACAATATATAAATGATCTAGACGAGGGAACTAGATGTAATAGCTCCAAGTTTGCAGACGACAAAAAGCTGGGTGGGCGTGTGTGCTGTGAGGAGGATGCAGAGAAACTCCAGTACGATTTGGACAGGTTGGGTGAATAAGGCAGATGCATGGCAAATGCAGTATAATGTGGATAAATGCGAGGCTATCCACTTCGGTGACAAAAACAGGAAGACAGATTATTATCTGAACGGCAATAGATTGGGAAAAGGGGAAGTGCAATGAGACCTGGGTGTCCTTGTGCACCAGTCGCTGAAGGTAAGCATGCAGGTGCAGCAGGTGGTTAAGAAGACAAATGGTATGTTGGCCTTCATTAGTGAGAGGATTAGAGTACAGGAGCAAGGATGTCTTGCTGCAGTTGTACAGGGCGTTGGTGAGACCACACCTTGAGTATTGTGTGCAGTTCTGGTCACCTTATCTGAGGAAGGATGTTCTTGCCATGGAGAGAGTGCAGCGAAGATTCACCAGACTGATACCTGGGATGGCAGGAATGACGTATGAGGAGAGATTGGGTCAATTAGGCTTATATTCGCTAGAGTTTAGAAGAATGAGAGAGGATCTCATTGAAACTTATAAAATTCTAACAGGACTAGACAGACTAGATGCAGGAAGGTTCCCGATGGTGTGGGAGTCCAGAACCAGGGGTCTAAGGATAAGGGGTAAGCCATTTAGGACGGAGATGAGGAATTCCTTCACCCAGAGAGTGGTGAACCTGTTGAAGTCTCTGCCACACAGGGCAGTTGAGGCCAATTCATTAAATATATTCAAGAAGGAGTTAGATATATTTCTTCAGGCTAAAGGGATCAAGGGATATGGGGAGAAAGCAGGGACAGGGTACTGAATTTGGATGATCAGCCATGATCTCATTAAATGGCGGAGCAGGCTCGAGGGGCCGAATGGCCTATTCCTGCTCCTATCTTCTATGTTGCCACCAATTGGTACAGAACACTGGTAACTCGGGTAAACTATATTTTAGGAAACACTCCATGCTGGAGTTTCTCCAAACTAATTTTTTTTTAAAAGGCTGATCCAAGCAAGATTGGACTTTACTCGGAGGACTTTACTTATGTCCCCAAGTTTTGCCAGCTTTATTCTGTTTGTACATTTAACGGTTGTGTGTGGTGCTGCAAAGGGAATTATTCTATGAAGTCTAAAGTTATCGATGAGCTTTTGATCAGATTTACTTGTTATTATTAAGGGTTGGTGTTTATATTTCAATATACTGGACTAGTCTGACATAGCAAATGCTTTTGGTCTTCCTCATTTGCACTTATGGTGCCAATGAAGATAGCAGTAAAGCTTTTTCTTTTATAAGGAACTGAACAGTTTTAATCTGCAGTCTTGTGTTTTCATTATCACCAATTAAGATGAAGATCTTCATGAATAATTTTAGCGGTCACCTTTCAGTTAATCACCAAGTCTGCCACACTGAGTCAGTAATAAGAAACCAAAATCTGACTGCAAAAATAAGAAACCAAAATCTGACTGCAAAAATAAGAAACCAAAATCTGACTGCAAACCTAACACCAATATCTTCAAAGAAACACTGTGGTATAAATTAGTCTGGGCCTGTTTTCAGGCTGCAGCTGAACCAAGAGGCCTGGGAATCGATGGAAGTTGGTCCTTGGGCCTCCTCTGAATAATCGGGGCGAGCTGGCCGCACCTTCGACGGGGAGATACAATTGGCAGCCCTCAGGTGAAGTCCGTGATGTGGGGGATTGGAGTGAGCCACGGTCAGGGTGGGTGATCACCAAGGGGGAGCGCGCTTGCTCTTCCTGGCTTCCAACTAGGGTTTTTTTTTTAAATCAAAAAAATTATTTTATTAAAAAAAAAACGTTACTGTGGTTGGCAGTCACGGGGAGCCGCTGGAATCTCCTAAGCCCTGAATAGGCCTAATATCTGCTTATCCATAACTAATTTTACAACAGGCGTTGGGTCTCAATATGTTAATTAGGGGGCTAACTCCTGATATTGGCGACGCCTAAAAATAAATGGGCCTCACAAATTTAGCAGTGGGATCCAACCAATGACCCTGTAATTTTTTTTGGGTGCGCGGTTATTACCATTGTAAAGCCGGTGAGTGGCACGCACGGGACCTCTAGATCACTTGGACTCATCCCTGTGCAGACTTGGGCGCAGGCCAACCCAGTGCTAATTCTGTATGCTTGTGCCTGTTTTATACTGGGAAGAAGGGCCACAGCGCATACCAATTTCTACCCACTGCATTCCATTCGAGGCTGAATACGTCTCTGCACTGATACCCTACACACAACCAGCTCTAGGCAAACCTGATTTCTAAAAGTAGCTTTTCCTAATTGTGATAATTCAGTCTTTAAGTCCCAGTAATAATTCTTCTATAAGGGCTCAAATAAATAAACTTTTGCCACTGCTCAAGGGCACAAGTTCAGTGTTTTTACTTGCGTTGGGAGTTTCCACTGCTGTGTTTGTAGTTCAGAGCTTAATGTAATTCAGCTGCAGGCTTGTGAACTGGCACTGGGTAATGGTGTTTCTGCCATTTAAGATTTATTTCCCCCCCCCCCCCCCCCCCATTTGATGTATGACCAACGAGTGTCATTTTTTGTTTCTGGCCTCTGGTTCCTTAGAAGAGGAGCCAAAGATTTTGTAAACTTCTATGGTTTTGTGGAATAGTGGTCTGCTGAATGTATCTAATTGTGGTTGATGTTATTTGCCCATGTACATGTGGTGGAGGCGCTTCAGGATACTTGAATGAGCAGTGCCTATACCATTTGAGTAAAATGTAAACAAATAAGGAAAGCCCACATTACAGAATGAATCTTTTTTGCACCTTCCAAAAAAAAAGCCAGAGAGAAAAGCACTATGCCTAATGGTAATTGGCGGGCTAATTTGACATGATTATAGGAAATACCAGTAGATCTCCTGTGGGTTTTTTCCCATGGAAAGTTAGGACAGAGCAAGAGAATGGGGATCTGGATCTATTACAGATATACAACTGCAGGTGTGATTGGCCCAGAATATGCTGTACATGATATACATAGGAAATTTAATATAATGGAGATTAGCCTAGTAGAAATTCATTTCGCATCTGAATATTATTTTGCTGGTGGCACAGCCAGGAATAATGTCATTCTTTACAAAGTCTGTTTTTTTTTCAGTTTGAATAATGAATTTAACTGCTTACAGCTTAGTGAGCTCTGCTAAAGAGATGATTCATTCGCAAATTTTTTTTCTCTTCAAAATTCAACTTGTACAATTTTAGGCCAACCAATAAACCAAGACCTTAATTAGTATGAGACAGAAACTGAAGTCTACAGTTGAATGCAGTGGTAAATGTTTACATAGAACATAAGAAATAGGAGCAGGAATAGGCCACCCGGCCCCTCGAGCCTGCTCCGCCATTCAATAAGATCATGGCTGATCTTGGGCTCAAAGCCACTTCCCTGCCTGCTCCCCATAACCCTTCACTCCCTTATCTTGTAAAAACCTGTCTATCTCCACCTTAAATGTATTTAATGACCCAGCCTCCACAGCTCTCTGGGGCAGAGAATTCCACAGATTTACGACCCTTGGAGAAGAAATTCCTCCTCATCTCTGTTCTAAAAAGGCGACCCTTTATTCTGAAACTATGCCCCCGAGTACTAGATTTCCCCACAAGGGGAAACATTCTCTCCTCTTCTACCTTGTCGAGTTCCCTCAGTATCTTTATGTTTCAATAAGATCACCTCTCATTCTTCCAAAATCCAATGCGTATAGGCCCAACCTGCTCAACCGTTCCTCATAAGTCGTCAACCTCATCTCTGGAATCAACCTAGTGAATCTTCACTGAACTGCCTCCAATGCAAGTATATCCTTCCTTAAATAAGATCAAAACTGTATGCAGTACTCAAGGTGTGGTCTCACTAATACCCTGTATAGTTGTAGCAGGACTTCCCTGCTTTTATACTCCAACCCCCTTGCAATAAAGGCCAACATTCCATTTGCCTTTTTGATTACTTGCTGCACCTGCATGCTAACCTTTTGTGCTTCATGCACAAGGACCCCCTGGTCCCTCTGCACTGTAGCATTTTGTAATCTCTCTATTTAAATAATAGCTTTTTTATTTTTCCTGCCAGAGTGGATAACCTCACACTTTCCCACATTATACTCCATCTGCCAAATGTTTGCCCACTCACTTAGCCTGTCTATATCCCTTTGCAAATTCTTTGAGTCCTCTGCACAACTTGCTTTCCCACCCATCTTTGTATCATCCGCAAACTTGGCTACATTACACTCGGTCCCTTCATCCAAGTCGTTAATGTAGATTGTAAATAGTTGAAGCCGTGGCACCCCTCTAGTTACCGTTTGCCAACCGGAAAAAGACCCATTTATCCCGACTCTGCTTTCTGTTAGTTAGTTTCTTGCTCTGTACCTGTGTTGGATAAACAGTGAATTGATGGCATGTGGCATATGCAAATGGAACATCAAAATAGCAACTTTTTACCTAGGTGTATGCTCCGGAAACCCTTGCCCAGGACTATCCAGTGATACCCTGAAGGATATTTTCTGGATTTCTTCAGTACTTTTTCCAGATAGATGTAATAGGCAATCCCAATCATTGAAACTTTGCTGGTATTTGAAGTATAAGCAGTTTTCCTTGCGCTATATGATGAAATATACGTTTAAAAATTAAATCGCCATCACCCCTGCTCAGTCCATTTATATTGTGCTTCACATCTTGAGGTGATCTTCCAGGCCTGTGTTAATGCAGCACTTGAGCCAGCTGTCGGGGGCAGATGCAAGAGAGCTCCTTCTTTACCTTGTTCTTCATTTTCTGTGTTGCTCATGTCCTCTTACTAACGCTTGTCTGATAGGTGGTATTGTGGGTGTGAACCCCTGATGTGGTGCTTATTCTAAATGTCTATCCCAGACCATGTGATGTACTGTGCTGTGAGAACAAAACTTGTAATGTTTATTTCCGTGAAAAATCAAGACTCCAGAATGGTGCTGCAGCGACGTCAATTCATCTCGCCCTGCATGTGCGGTGCACTGTAGCATTTCCTGTGATTACAGCACTGATGTTGGCATTAATAACTACCATTCCAATACTGCTAGGCTGAGACGGAAGGAATTAAATATTGGGGCCCCACTGCCACCTACTGGTTTCAGAAGTTTAATTCATTTCTGTTTTCATTAGAACTGAGCAATGTAGCTGTGCCTTTTTTCTGGTATATGTGGAGTCATTTTCATACTTTGCACAGGAGGTCTTGGTCTTGCATGCCAGTCGTGAATATCGGAAATTAGAGTGCATGGCAGGCAAGGCTTCATACCAAAAGAGTGAAGTTGCAAATATGTGAAAGAGGGAAAATTGAACTTAAACCGCAGTGGTTTTTTAAAATAAATAACCGGTACCAATGCAGCTATTGTATATCTAGTTCTATCATTGGAGAAGCCAGCTTGGGCAGCCACACTTGGTTCCATCACTCGCAGGTTCCTAATTTTACTTCATTATCACTTTGCTGTTTGTTGGACCTTGCTGTGCGCAAAATTGGCTGTCGCCAATTACAACAATGACTACGTTTAAACAGTAATTCATTGGCTGTAAAGCGCTTTGGGACGTCCTGAGGTCCTGAAAGGCGCTATAGAAATCCAAGTGTTTCTTTTAAGACACAATCTCTGACCCATTTTTGTTTTAATCTTTAAAGGGCATTGCGGGAACGGATGTGGCAAAGGAGGCGTCGGACATCATCCTGACCGATGATAACTTTACCAGTATTGTTAAGGCAGTGATGTGGGGCCGCAACGTATATGACAGCATCTCCAAATTTCTGCAGTTCCAGTTGACAGTAAATGTGGTTGCAGTCATTGTCGCATTTACTGGTGCTTGTATCACCCAGGTATACCTTTGTGGAGTTGGGCAGTGTTGTATTTCACCTTCCTTTTTAATTCTTCTATATGGCTATTTAGTTTTGCTGTATTTGCCCCTGTATTTAAGTGGGATGCTTGATGATGTACACTCTACGTGTTTACTGTTTTTCCTCCTGTGCCTGGTTTACATAATCAAGATGTTATCATTTTAGCATCATTGGGTTCTCCATAGATAGTCTCTAACTGCAGCTTATTTGCCAGCTAACTGTAATATCAGTGTGGCAATCTCATTGTTTGAAGTAGTGTTGGAGGAGGATTGCAAGGATCAGGGAAAAAAAACTTTTGTAAAAGTGATTACTGATGAGACAATAATGACTCAGCAGACACAGGACACGCAAGCCCCTCCAGACCTTATTTGGGAAGAAGTGCTGGTGGTTATGTCGGAGGCAGAGTTCACAATGTTAAAGTATAAATCTTTGCACTTTTCAGATTCCAAAGATGCAGGCCTAGAAATTGAGTGGGGTTAGCGCCCATTTTGAGGCGCTAGAGAGCCTAGCGCCGCAAGTACAGCCGATTGAGAAATTCACTTGGGCGCTGCCATCGGCGTTAGCCGGTTGCGCTGCGCCGGCACCGATGACGTCATCGGTGTGCGCAGCGTCCCGGTTGCCGTGGCAACGCGCCCGAACGCCGAAATTGAGTTGCGGCCGCCTCGCCCGTGGCAGCCGCAACCAACGATTTTTCAAAAGTTCGCTACGGGTCTTAGCGCCGGCGCATTAAGGTCGCACGGCGGCCGGCCGCTTTCCCGGCGGCCGCCTGCCCGCACCTCCCTCCCCGGACTCCTCCAACACCCCCCCGCGGCACAGATGCGTGTGGGCCGCGAGCCCGGCACTTCTCCGAGGTGCCGGGCTCATTTTTCTCCACAGATCAACGGCCAGCGGTCGGGTGCAGGCAGCTCCTCCTTAACGGAAGGAGGAGGCCTGCACTTCCCCAGCCTGCCGCACCGCATCGGGTGCCGCAGCGGCGGATTAGCGCCGCAATGCGGCAGTCAGCGCCCATTGCGAGGCGCTGACACCCTCCAGTAGCGCCGGCAGCCGTCTGGGCGCGGCGCTACTGAATTTTTGGCGCGCGCAGGGGGACTTAGCGCCGGCGCTAAATTTCCGGCGCTAAAGCCCTGGCGCGGCGCCAACTCAATTTCTAGGCCGCAGTGTTTAAAATTAAAATATTCATATGGACTGTAGACTGGGCCATGTGTTAGGAAAAGTTAGCATGCAGCTACAGAAAGCAATTAGGAAGGCAAATGGCATGTTGACCTTTATTGCAAGGGGGCAGGAGTACAAGAGTAAGGAAGTCTTACTACAATTGTACAGGGCTTTGTCGAGACCCCACCTGTGCCCAGTTTTGGTCTCCTTATGAGGAAGGACATACTTGCCTTGGAAGCGGTGCAACGAAGGTTCACTAGATTGTTTCCAGCATTTTTTGTTGTTGTTTCACTCAGCAGGTCAGGCAGCATCCGCGGAGCGAGAAACAGTTAACGTTAACTCTGTTTCTCTCTCCGCAGATGCTGCCTGACCTGCTGAGTGTTTCCAGCATTTTCTGTTTTAGATTTCTAGCATCTGCAGTATTTTGCTGTTGTATTAGTGTTCACTAGATTGATCCCTGGGACGAGAGGGTTGTCCTTTGAGGGCGAGATTGAGTAGATTGGGCCTATAATCTCTAGAGTCTAGAAGAATGAGAGGTGATCTCATTGAAACATAAGATTCTGAGGGGGATTGACAGGGTAGATGCTTCCCTTGGCTGGAGAGTCTAGAACTGGAGGACATAGTCTCAAGGTAAGGGGTCAGCCATTTAAGACTGGGTGGAGGAGGAATTTCTTCACTTAAAGGGTTGTGAATCTTTGGAATTCTCTATCCCAAAGGCCTGTGGATACTGAAAAGTTGTGTATATTCAAGGCTGAGATAGATAGATTTTTGGACTCTTGGGAAATCGAGGGATATGGGGATAGGGCGGGAAAGGAGTTGAGGTCAAAGATCAAATTGAATGATGGAGCAGGCTCGAGGGGCTGTATGACCCTCTCCTGCTCCTATTTCTTATGTTCTTATGAAATTGGTGAAGGTTCTACTGTTGATCACAGTCCTGTTGGAAGTCCACATGATGAGTTTGCCACGTGAGAACCGGGGTGGATTTTACTTAGAAATTCCACTGACACCACACTTTGTTGTGACCTGGAGTTATGAGCAGGTTCCCTATGTAAGCCTCCATTTTGGTTAAGGATAGACCAGATAAGCTCTGCAGGCAGCCAGTCAATGAGTTAGTTGGTTCTAGAGCAATGCTGGCAGTGTGCTTGTCTTCTCAGTCAAGACAGGGCAGACAATGAATGGTAAAACTGGATAGGGAATTAAAGTGACCTTAGTGAATAAAATGTGGCCCATGATGTAATTCCTCTTGCATTTGTGATCCAGGAAACAAACTTTACTCAAACCTCTTAAAAAGGTGTTGAATTTAATTGTCTGTCTCTTTTTAAATTCCAAACCAGGATTCTCCATTGAAAGCTGTTCAGATGCTCTGGGTAAACCTGATCATGGACACATTTGCTTCCTTGGCTCTGGCAACTGAACCACCGACGGAATCTCTCCTGCTTCGCAAGCCTTACGGCAGGAATAAGCCGCTGATCTCTCGGACAATGATGAAGAACATCCTGGGTCATGGTGTTTATCAGCTCACTATTATCTTCACGCTTCTCTTTGCAGGTCTGTGGAGCCAATAGTACATTTTGGTTCCTTGTATTTCATTTCTACTACTAAACTTGAGTGAAGCAATTAACATGATGCCATGCAAATATCCTGGGGGAAGTGATTTATTTTTGTCACAAGGCAACTCTCTACAATGATAAAACTCCAATATACACAACTTCTCATTCAGTGTTGCCATTCGATCCTGTTTGCCGATCTGTAAGCAAAAATCAATTGCTGCTTTTTAAAATTTCATTTTTAAAATCTTCATTAGTGCTGTCAGATGTTCTGACAATGCGATCAAGTGCTATACAACTGCAAGTATTTCAGTTGAAGCCGTTTAATTGTATTGTTTTTCTCCCACTACTAAATACATGCTGCTCCCAGTGCCTGCCCAGCCAGATCAAACCTAATATGCCAATGTACCCTCCCACAAGCACTGTGCAAAGTGTACATCTCCAGGAAAATATCAATGTATGTGAACTCCTACGAAAATTAATTTTAAAGGTCATATTCATTTCGGCTGTAGAGACCACAGCCATTATTTAAACTTATAAATCAAATAAACCAAGGTATTTCCAGCTTTAAAAATAAATTAGAATGTCAATTGCACTGAAGCATATAGAACATACAATTATAATGCCCAAATCAGTAATCTGGGTGAGTATAACAGCAGACTGATGGCCAGTGTCAGCAATGATGCTGATTCCACTGTGAATTCTTTAACCTTTGTAATCAAGTAATAGAAATGGAAAGTAGATCAAACTAGCTAAGACATGTAGGAGCCTTGGTCATACCCCATCTGGAGTACGGCATTCAGTTCTGGGCACCGAACCACTGGAAAGATGTATTGGCTTTGGAAGGGGTACAGTGCAGATTCGCCAGGATTATACCAAGGCTTAAAGGGTTAAATTATGAAGACCAGTTGCATAAACTTGGCTTGTTATTCCCTTGAATTTAGACGGTTGCGGGATGATCTAATCTAGGTGTTTCGAATGATAAAGGATGTTGATAGGGTACGTGCAGAGGAACTATTTCCTCTGGCAGGGGAATCCAGAACAAGGGGGCATTATCTTAAAAATTAGAGCTAGGCCATCTGGAAGTGAAATTGTGAAGCACTTTCTCAAAGCGTGGTGGAAATCTGGAACACTCCACAGGCTGTGGCTGCTGGGTCAATTCAAATTTTCAAAACTGAGATTGATGGGTTTTTCTTGGGTAAGGGTATCAAGAGATATGGAACAAAGTTGAGGTACAGATCAGCCATGATCTAATTGAATGGTGGAACAGGCTCGATGGGCTGAATGGCCTCCTCCTGTTCCGATGTAGGTACAGATGAGTGAATTCATTTCAACCATCTAGTTCAGCGTTCCATGGAAAACCAAGATCCCATTACAGCATCCAACTGGCTCTTGAAGTTTGTGCCTCCACTCACTTACCCGGAACATCATTCCCACTATTAAACACACTGTTTAAATAACAACTTGCATTTATATAGCGCCTTTAACGTAGTAAAATATCCCAAGGCGCATCACAGGAGCGTAATCAGACAAAAATTGATGCCGAGCCAAAGAATGAGACATTAGGACAGGTGACCAAAAGCTTGGTCAAAGCAGTAGGGTCTTAAAGGTGAGATTTAGGGAGGGTATTCCAGAGCTTAGGATCTTTCACCAGTTTGTACTTGTGTCCACTGCAGTCATGGTTTATCTTGAAATAGTGGTTAAGATTAGCATTTCTATTCTACCTGGTATCTTGCATGCCTCTCATTTGACTCCTTTCGAGATGGCCATGTTTTTTATGAGGGGTCAGTCTTCTGGCCCTTCTCCATACTCTGGCTTGGATGCTTCCCTTGTGCCTCAGCGAATGCAATATTTAAAGCGCAGCCTGGCCAGAGCAATATACAGCATCAACATGTTGACCTTATCGGCCTGTTTTGTTAATTACTGCTCTGTAATGATTGAACTTGGTCAATGTGGAGTTTATCATCCCTTATAAATCTTTCAATCTTCTTACCTACCAAGTTCAGTAGCATTCATTGAACTATTATAAGCACAACTTTTTTTCCAATCTGTAAGACATTGGGGGGGAAATTTGGTTGCTTTGCGCCTCCCGTTAGTGCCAACGGGGCGCAAAGCAACTAGCGTCCGGGCGTGTCGCCACCAATGCCTCCCGCGAAATTTAGCGGTGGCGGTAGCCGTTAGCCCCCCCCTTGGCCCAGCGCTGACGTCATCGCCATTCGCAGCACCCGGATCGCGCCCCGGCCGCAATCTTCGGTAGCGCCCCCTGACTTGCCGCCGAACGCCATGTCCGATGGGGTATGGGGGGCCTACCTGCGGACGGGGCGACGCTAATTAAAGGCGAGGGGCCAGGCGGCCATTTTTGTTGCTGGCCGCCTGACAGCATCTGCCCCCGTTGCTGTCCCCGGCCTCCTGAGCAGCCACCGCCCCCCCCCCCCCCCCCCCCCCCCCCCGCGGGGTGCCGGCTGCGCTCCGTGAGCCCGGCACTGCTCTTGAGTACCGGGCTCTTTTGCCGGCACTCCGATCCCTGGTGGCGCAGCTGGGCCCCGGGTTGTGCTGCGCAAGGCCCCTCCCCTTTAAGAAGAGGGGGAAGGCCTGCAGTACAGCGGCACATAGCGATATTCCCTCGCAGCACCCCAAGGAGGAGGCGGGGCGCTTCCAGTAGAGCCCCGCTTCCCTCTTGGGGCGCTACTAATGAATTTTGGCTGTGGGGGGCGCTGCGACTGAATTTCCCCCCCATTGTCCTTAACTGTTGAGTTTCATATGCTATAGTTTTACTCGCTTGCAAATATGTTCTCGGCCCTTCTGTAATTCCTTGGCTGTTTAATTGGACTCACTGCTCCCTGCACCCACCAGATCTCCCCCCCCCGCCCCACCCTTTCCCATCTGCCTATTTGACCAGTTTACATTGCATCTCTATAGATCCACCAGTAGTGGCCCCAGCAATGATGCCCAAGCCACTGCACTTAGTACTGCTCACCAGCCTGATGGCACTCCCTTAACTACTACCCATTGTTCCTTTTATTTCAGCCTATTCCTTCTCCATCTCAAAATTTAATGCAGGCTACCCACTGCCTTAAGCATGTGGAACTTTATCAAAGGCTTTTTGAAAGTATCATCACAGAGCATTTGAATCTCCACTTCAGATGTTACTGTTCCAAGAACGTTGGGTAATGCAGGTTTTGTCCCTTCTCAAAGTGTTGGCTGCCATTTGCTTGGTTATTTTGATATAGGTTATCCTCAACTTTGTTCCCAAGTGTCCGCTTAGCTCAGTGATGGCTTTCTAATATGAGTCGGAAGGTTTTGGATTCAAGCTGCATTCTAGGACTTGATCGCATAATCCAGCTGGGTACTGAAGGAATGCTGCATTGTTAGAAGGGCCACGTTTTAGGTGAGATGTTAAACCCATCTGGTTGTATGCAAAAGATCCCCTGACACCTTTATTTCAAGAAGTGGAGCAGGGCACTCTCTGTCCTGGCTGATAGTCACCCCTCGACCAACATCACCAAAACTGATTTAACTGATCATTCGTCTTTGTAGGACCTTGCTGTGTGCAAATTGGCTGCCACATTTGCCTATAAAATAAGTTTGACTACACATCAGGTGCTTTTGGACATCCTGCAAATATGAAGAGCACTGTATAAATGCCACTTAAAATAATGGAATCAATCATTAGGTTGTTAGTTACTGGTATAAGACAAATGGGTCTGTAATTAACAAAGTTTATTTTATCATTCTTGAAATATAGGTACCACGCTGTCTTATTTCCAATCCACTAGGACCTCCCCCATACCCAGTTACTCCCTCATGATATTCAACGGTATTTCATGACATTGGCGCAAGTCTGTTGGAAACTCCAACAACTTGTATTTATATAGTGCCTTTAATGTAGAAAACTGTTCCAAGGTGCTTCACAGAAGCATAATCAGATGAGAGTAGATACCAAGCCAAATAAGACGATATTAGGAGGGGTGACTAAAGGCTTGGTCGAAGTGGTGGGTTTAAAACGGTGTCTTGATGGAGGAAAGATAGGAGGAGAGATTTAGGGAGGGAATTCTAGATATTGGGGCCTAGAGGGCTGAAAGCATGGTCACCAATGCTAGGCCAAAGGGAGTACAGAATGCACAAAATACCAGAGTTGGAGGAATACAGATTTCTCGGAGTGTTGTAGGACTGGGGGAGGTTAAAGATGGGGAGGGCTGAGGCCATGACTGGATTTGAACACAAGGATGCAAATTGTAAATTCAAGGCATTGGGAGACTGGAAATCCATGTAGGTCAGTAAGCATTGGTGTGATGGATGAGCGTGACTTGGTGTGGGGTAGGATAAGGTCAGCAGAGTTTTGGATGAGCTGAACTTTATGAAGAGTTGAGCCTGGGCGGCTGGCCAGGGGAGCATTGGAATAGTTGAGTCTGGAGGTGACTGAGATGGATGTGGGTTTTGGCAGCAGATGGGCAATGTTAACCGATGTGAAAGTAGGTGGTCTTTATAGGGTCAGAAGCTCGGCTCCGAGTCAACTAGGACTCGGAGGTTGTGAACAGTCTGGTTCAGCTGGAGATGGTGGTCGTGGAGAGGATGGAATCAATGCCGAGGGGGCTGAAGACGACGGCTTTGGTCTTCCAGTTGCAGCTCATGCAGACTTTTGTAGTGTAGCCACTATTGTAATGTAGGAAACACGGTAGCCCATTTGCTCAGGTCTCACAAACAGCAATGAATGTTCAGATAATCTGTTTTTAGTGATGTTGGTTGAGGGATAAACATTGGCCAGGACACCGGGGAGAACTCCCCTGCTCTACTTTCAAATAGTGCCATGAGATCTTTTATGTCCACCTGGAAGGGAAGACGGGGCCCTTGGTTTAATGTCTCATCCAAAAGACGGCACCTCTGACAGTGCAGTGCTCCCTCAGTACTGCACTGGAGTGTCAGCCTAGATTATATACTCTAGTCTCTGGAGTGGAACTTGAATCCATAACCTTCTGACTCCAAGGCGAGAGTGCTACCACTGAGCCAAGGCTGACGCTATATTATAACCTTTCTGTCCACACATGCCTTCCTTATTTCTTCATAAACTGTCCTCCTATCTCTGACCCAATGGTTTATAGCAACCCCCTAAAATTACTGTAGCTCCCTTTTGTGTTATGTACGTCCAGCCAGGTGATCCTGCACCAATCTGTACATTCCACCATTTCATGCAAGCATATATCTGTAAAGGATCTTTTTTCTTTGATCTGATTATTCTTGCTCCAGTTTGGTTAAGATGTTTTTTATACTTTCAAATGGCAGCCTGTCCATTATGATACCATTTTTTTTTTTTAAGTATCAATCCACTGTAAAAGGTTGTATTAGCTTTTCTGTTTCACCAGCACGGTGACATAGTGGTTAGCACTGTTGCCTCACAGCGCCAGGGACCCGGGTTCGAATCCGGCCTCGGATGACTGTCTGTGTGGAGTTTGCACATTCTCCCCGTGTTTGCGTGGGTTTTCTCCGGGTGCTCCGGTTTCCTCCCACAGTCCAAAGATGTGTGGGTTTAGGTTGATAGGCCATGATAAAAAAAATTGACCCTTAGTGTTAGGGGGGATTAAATACGTGGGGTTACGGGGATAGGGCTTGGGTGGGATGGCTGTCGGTGTAGGGACCGGGTGCTAGGGTTTGGATGATCAGCCATGATCTCGTTGAATGGCGGAGCAGGCTCGAAGGGCCGAATGGCCTACTCCTGCTCCTATCTTCTATGTTTGAAGAGTGTTGTGGGAGGAAGTGTGGACATTTTTGGAAGTATATAAGGGAACTGCATGGACAGCTATATAAAAACCCGTTCACCCAAGGTACAACTGTGATCACTTCAAATATTCTCAATTGTTTGTTACCCACCCCCTCCAATGTGATCAGTACATAACTTTTAAAAACAAAATTGTGCACTCTTTTTCTAATTTTATTATTTGAACATTAACTCCCTCTGGTTTTTCCTCCCCTTTCCCAGGCCATGAATCAACGTGTGCTTGCTCAGAGGCCTCCACCAGGGTTGAGTAATTGAACTCTCCTGAAATTAATTCCCCTTCCCGATCCCTTAGTGAGAAAGTGTCCTTGATTGGTGCTTCCTGCATCCCTGGAGCTACATGCCGGCACTACAGTGAGCAGTACTTCTCGTGATCCTGTGTTAACTGGATTGTGACTAGTGGGGTACCGCAGGGATCGGTCCTTGGACCCCAGCTATTCACAATATATATAAATGATCTAGACGAGGGGACTAGATGTAATATCTCCAAGTTTGCTGTGTGCGCTGTCAGGAGGATGCAGAGAAACTCCAGTACGATTTGGACAGGTTGGGTGATTGGGCAGATGCATGATAATGTGGATAAATGTAAGGTTATCCACTTTGGTGGCAAAAACAGGAAGACCAGATTATTATCTGAACGGCAATAGATTGGGAAAAGGGGAAGTGCAACGAGACCTGGGTGTCCTTGTGCACCAGTCGCTGAAGTTAAGCATGCAGGTGCAGCAGGCGGTTAAGAAGGCAAATGGTATGTTGGCCTTCATAGCGAGAGGATTCGAGTACAGGAGCAAGGATGTCTTGCTGCAGTTGTACAGGGCCTTGGTGAGACCACACCTTGAGTATTGTGTGCAGTTTTAGTCGCCTTATCTGAGGAAGGATGTTCTTGCCATGGAGGGAGTGCAGCGAAGATTCACCAGACTGATACCTGGGATGGCAGGAATGACGTATGAAGAGAGATTGGGTCGATTAGGCTTATATTCGCTAGAGTTTAGAAGAATGAGAGGGGATCTCATTGAAACTTATAAAATTTTAACAGGACTAGACAGACTAGATGCAGGAAGGATGTTCCTGATGGTGGGGGAGTCCAGAACCAGGGTCACAGTCTAAGGGTAAGGGGTAAGCCATTTAGGACTGAGATGAGGAATTTCTTCACCCAGAGAGTGGTGAACCTGTGGAATTCTCTACCGCAGAAGGCAGTTGAGGCCAATTCATTAAATATATTCAAGAAGGGGTTAGATATATTTAAGGCTAAAGAGATCAAGGGATATGGGGAGAAAGCAGGGACAGGGTACTGAATTTGGATGATCAGCCATGATCTCATTAAATGGCGGAACAGACTCAAGGGGCCGAATGGCCTACTCCTGCTCCTATCTTCTATGTTTCTATGTCATGATCCAGATCACCGTGTGATCTCCACAAAGATTTTCTATCTCAACACCACAAAAACCAAGTTGATTGTTCTTGTCCTCTTCACCCTTTTTATAAAACGTTAAGTAGTTAAACAGTCAGCTGTTTAAAATTTTCCTCGTCAGGAGATTCTACTGGAGGGACAGAATGAGAGGAAGTGAATGCAAACATGACTAGCTGGCCTCACTTGAATTGAACCTTCTAATGGTTAATCTAAGAGCAGCATTGACCGGTCACTTTGAGGTTGAGTCTAGTTGGTGCCACCTAATTGCAAGAAGACTTGTAAGTGTAGTCAACTTGGGAGGAGATAACTACACATCAGTTTAAGGGAAAAGTGTGTACACTTCTGTGGAAAGTGCTATTGATCATTATACAGGAAACTTTCTGGTATCCGGCACGGACAGGACCAACCTGGTGCCGGTCCATCAACAATGCCGGATAACTGAACGCTATAGTTAAAAGATACGGAGCTCTGAGCTTCGTATCTAGCAACAAACCCTGTGCTTCAAAACAATCGGCACAAGTTGCAAGCGTCTCTGTAGCTTAGCAACAGCTTCAGCTAGATGCTTGCACAGCCACAAATGGAGAAAAAAAGTAACAAAGTAAAAAAAAAAAAAATTATCTGAACCGACTCCTGAATTTTGCCGGTGGATAGAGCGTTCCGGATAATCGAAAGTTTCCTGTATTGCCAAAGTTTTGAACTTAATTGCTGCAGCTTAGTAAGCTTATGAAGCAGCTGTAATGGCCGAGTCTGGGGCTGACTTACTACAGATTGATGTTTTGATTGTCAGGAACTTTACCATTCTTAATATTGCAGCCGATGGCCCCCCCTTCTCTCCATCAGCTACAATTAGAAATATAAACTTCTGAGCTGTTACTGGATTCGCCAGCTTTGCTTCTGCCCGATGCTTGACTGGGAACAGCACTGGGTGGAGAAATGGGAAGGGTGACCATGCCAGGAGGTTGGTTATAATGCCGTTCTCCTGAAATCGGCACTGTAACGTTAAAACTGAGACTAGAACTTTAAACCATTTATACTGTATTCAAGCACGCCTGATGAACAGCTTAATATACTTGAGTTAATGCGAGGGGAGAAAAAGGAACAAAAATCGCCTTTTATTCCATTAACTAAACCAGTTTTTATTGAGGTAATCTTGTCTTTATTGGTGTGGAACTGGTTTGGAATTTCTCGTGTTGATTGGGTACAGATTTTGGTTGGCCAACATGACATTGCTCCTTTTTATAAATTATTTCTAATCGTTGACAAAACTATTGTTTTGCACAATTCTGAAATATTTACTTCATATTTTGGTTTGCTCCTGTAAAGTGGGCTCCCTTCTAACAAACCAAGATATGCAGGAAGTTAGAACTAAAACACTGGCTGTTCGCAAAATCATAGAGAAAAATGGGCATTACGTTTGCAAGATGTTAATTTTCAAATATTCTTTCTAGGTGAGAAGTTTTTTGACATTGACAGTGGGAGGAATGCTCCACTCCACTCTCCTTCCACGGAACATTACACCATTGTATTCAACACCTTCGTCATGATGCAGCTGTTCAATGAGATCAATGCTCGCAAAATTCACGGGGAGCGGAACGTGTTCGAAGCAATATTCCGCAACCCAATCTTTTGCAGTATTGTTGTGGGCACTTTTCTAATTCAGGTAAAGCATTATTCTGGTTGTGTGTTTTTTTTTAAATGGCGCTTTAGCTTTAAGCTCCTTTACAAATCCATTCTGTGGGCAGCATGTCGAAATTTAAACAGGTCAGAATGTTGTGGAATAATCAGGCTAGTAATGTCAATCTCCTTCCACCCTATGTTTAGTTTTATCTTTTGCAAATTACACATCAAAGTGCACTGAATGTAGATCATGTGTATACAATTCTATCTGCCTCACCTGAAGTTATACACTCAACTAAGGTTTCATACAGCACCTTCCAGTTGCTTTCGCTCTGACTGACTGCAAGGTGCTGTCTGTTGGACTGTTTTCTTTTTTTTGTCCTATTAACGTCAGATTTCTCTCACACTCAGTTGTAGCAATACAGGATCAGTTTTTATTGAAACCTCATACTATCCACAACCAGTATGAGTGCACAGGTCTTTTCATACTTCACCATTCCAGTATGAGAGCGAGCTCCTGAACAGTGGTTCACTGGCATCCCTCATACCAAATTTCACCTTTTGATTACTACATTGCATGTGTACCACCAATAAATCATAGTATATCAAAGATACATATAAATGCCAACAGAATAACATCAACTAAACAAACAGGCACTTAACTATTCTAATTATTTTATTGGCATCATAAACTATTTCCATCATTTATATTACCATAAACACAAGTGACGTGATTCCCGACCTGATAGCCACGCAGGTCAGCTAGCCTTCTGATCTGTAGAGATACATTTGCCTTAAAATCCCCTTACACAATTTACAGCCTGTGCTCAGTGGAAAGTTGTTTTAACTTTTAACTCATCGTGTACTGGTCTCATCGACAGCCCAGAAAGAACATTTGGGGTACCCAAATCGTGCGAACCCTCGTTCCCACACTGTCCTCTCATCCAACAGCCATTTTGAGCAAATTATTCTGCCTGAGGGGGACAAGCAGATGGTATCACTCTACGCAGTATAGGCATAAGGTGCCTTGCACAGTAATTTAAGTAGCAAACCAAAGACTAAACCTGTGAGGGACTTGTCAGGTTGGTTTGCTTAAGGCCTGGTGTGTTTCCTTAAACTGTAGTGATGTAAACATTACATATCCATAGCAAATGCAAGCTATTATGATGCCCACTGCAGTGTGGATGAGAACAAGAGTTACTTCATTCTAACAGTGCATACAGTTTGCATTAGGAAGCATATTTTGGTGCCCATGGCAACAGGCAGATATGTGTGTAGTGCTAAACTTAATGCTCTTCTATCCAGTGAACATTTGGGTCACTTTAGAATAAGTTAACAGAAACTGAGAGAATGTTTAAGATTATTGAGTCTTATTTTGTATTTTGCGAGTGGGAAATTTTAATATGCAGAATAGCAGACTCTTGAAAGAACTGGTCTTTTAATCTGGTCTTACTGGAATGTTTATCTTAAACATTTGCCAGTCATGGGATCTGGGTTTTTTTTCTATTAAATCTAAGTTCCTGTAAACAACTGCTGAAAAATTATTCCGGCAGAGTCTGAGCATCAAATTGATCGTTTGTCATTTTTAATTATTATTGCATGTGTAAGCATTCTTTAAACTGATTTAATATTTGCCAGAAAAGAAAGTGGACTTTTTGAAAGAAAATTACTCCACCTTGGCCTTGAGGGGTAACTTTTGACGAATGAAATTACAGTGGGAACGTCTCCTGCAGGGAGTGCACATTGAGAATTCAGGAACCCCAACCCCACGATTTCCCATTCACTCATTTTAATGGGGGCAAAAAAAATCACATCCTGATTCCCAGTCTGTAGATGGCACAATTCTCCCCCCCCCCCGGCAGCTTGATTCTGACAAATTGACCCATTTGATTTAAATTTTAGTTGCAAGAAATTTGCACAAATTCACATTTTTGCGGCTAATGTCACTTAATAAACTAAGCTGTTGGAAGGCTTTCACAGCCTAGAATTATACTGCAGTCAGTGCAAACTCAAACCCAAGGGGTTTCAACACCTCAGGACTTTAATGTGCTCCTTAAACTCCCAAGTTATACTGCTGTTATTATGTTAATGTGCACCCAACGCCATTTCCCATCAATGTAAAAAAAAAGGCAGTATAACTGCACTGGAAGAGAACTGAAGACATTGCACAGCTATTGAGGGGTTTCTGCACCATTTGTACCTGTAATTAAAGTAGTGGGAGATGGAAATCTTGTGGCTGACAAAAGAAGCAAAGCACTGATTTTTCTTCTTGTGTTCTGACGTTCACTAATGGAAACATCAAAGACTTTGTTGTTCAGCTGACAAATCTCTTCACACGCTTATTTAATTAAACTATTTATTGTGGCTTTGGACCGATGGTGAAGAACTTCCTACTGGGCTGAAATATCAGTGTAAAATGTTTTAACTGTCGAATTGAAGGTGAACAAAGTTGTTTACGTGGTAGTGAAGGAGATTTAAATAAAATGTTAAGTAGCATTTGGTTGTCTCGGGCTTTACATGAAGTGGCCTCCAATGGACTATTCTAGATGCTTATCCTTTAAGGAATTGCAGGATGTAGTAAAACACATTATAAGTAGCGTAGACATGAAAGACAAAGCCATATTTTAAGTTGCTTTTTTGCAACCCCCAATAAATTGCGTGGGTGTAGAGATTTTAGTTTAGAGAACTGCATGAAAGTGAGTTGTGCACCAGTTTTTGGGTTCCTACATTTTGAAAACTAGTGTGCTCTGAAAATGACTGCTCATGTTTTGATATGCGAGGCTCTGGTTTGACGAGAGGGGTATAATGCTTGATTTTTTTCTTTGCTGCAGATTGTCATTGTGGAGTTTGGAGGGAAACCATTCAGCTGCTCAGGGCTGACTCTTGACCAATGGCTGTGGTGCATTTTCATTGGGGTCGGAGAGCTTCTCTGGGGACAAGTAAGTTGCTGTATTTATCCTCCACTGGTGTGTGCACACGTACAGCTTCAAAAGGTGGCCTGCACAACCCTCGGCCAAGCCCAACAGACTTTGTGTGTCTTGGTCCAGTTTTGATTTGGTTTGATCTAATTCATGATGTTTTTGGCCAAGAGGGACAGTGCCCTGCCTGATGAATGTGAATTACAAGATAACCTGAGAAGGTTTCACCACTTTAATAACATCAGCAACAGTTTGCATTGATAAGAGCACCTTTTTTAAAGGAGTACAACGTCCCAAGGCTCTTAACAGGCGCGTTCGCAGAGAAAATTGTAACAAGGTGGCTTCAGTATATTCAGTGCCTCCCAACTGATTTGATTTGGAACATTTGCACTTTCCCTCATTCTGCCCTATAATCAGAATTGGAATTTTATACGATATACAGATTAAAGCAAGACAAAATGTTATCTTCAGGTAATCTCCTCGATTCCAACAAGCCGCCTGAAGTTCCTGAAGGAAGCTGGCCACGGCACCACGAAGGACGACATCCCTGAAGGAGAGTTGATGGAGGATAATGATGAAATTGACCATGCCGAGATGGAGCTTCGCCGGGGACAGATCCTCTGGTTCAGAGGTCTGAATAGAATCCAGACTCAGGTATGCTGACAAACTCATAGCCCACCACAGCAATGGATCGCTGACTGGAAGCTGTCATTCCAAATGAACTAGACCACTTTGCCCCAAAAGGCTGCCAGTGCCCACTATTTTTAACCAATGTCTTTCAATGAACTGTGTATTTATTTTTGTTTTAAATAAAACAGTATTTATATAAACTGTCCCTGCTCGAGGTAATATCCACCCAAAGTTATACCATGTGTCTAGAACCAATCTGTATTCAAATTCTTGTTTACCTGGCCAAAAATAACCTCTACTTCAGGAATTCTACTTCTGTCTCTTTCCCCTCTCTCCAAATGGCTGTTACACATTTTTCATAGTGCCTTTTCTCCTTTCACTGTTCTATTCTTGTTGTGGGGCGCTTGATCTTGTGCAGTATAACTGGGACTCTACTTCATTTCATTTATTTTTATTGTGTTTTGCTTTATTTTCCTTGTCTTTCCACCCACTTTTTATCTCTCCTTTCACTCCCTTTACCTCCCTTTTTATTCTCCGTGTCTCTCTCTCTCTTTCCCCCTTTCTCTCTTTCCTTCTCTCCTCTCTCCCCCTCCCCCCTCCTTTCTCCTCCCCCCCCTCCTTTCTCCTCCCCCCCTCCTTTCTCCTCCCCCCCTCCTTTCTCCTCCCCCCTCCTTTCTCCTCCCCCCCTCCTTTCTCCTCCCCCCCCTCCTTTCTCCTCCCCCCCTCCTTTCTCCTCCCCCCACTCCCTTCTCCTCCCCCCCTCCTTTCTCC
This sequence comes from Somniosus microcephalus, assembly GCF_052327205.1. NCBI lineage: Eukaryota > Metazoa > Chordata > Chondrichthyes > Squaliformes > Somniosidae > Somniosus > Somniosus microcephalus. Next base: position 22,807,192 of record NC_141004.1, on the reverse strand, counting down.
TTCCCCCCTCCTTTCCCGCTCTCTTTCTATCTTTTCAATGTGGAGCAAAGCTGTCTTATTCTCTGATTCTTTGCAGATGGGCGTAGTCAACACATTCCAGGGCGGACCTTCCTTGCAGGGAGCGCTGAGGCGGCAGCCCTCCATAGTCAGCCAGCACCACGATGTAAAAAATCTTTCTACCCCAACACATGTAGTGCTTTCTACTGGCAATACTACTCCTACTACTTCTACTACTACTACCACTGTGGGGCGTGAGTGCCGGTTTCTTAAAAACTGCATGAAATTAATATCATCTCCGTCCATGCACTTAACTTATTACTATCCTTTTTTCCCCTTTTAGTTTCCTGAATGTTCTCTCATTTCAGCCTTTTTTTTTGTTATTTCAAAGGTTGCTGCATCTAAACGTTTTTCTTTTTCTCGCAGGAATGAAGTTTTTCAGATAAATACTCGAAAGGTGTCATTTAAAAAAAAAAAGTGTGTGTATTTAAACTAGGGGTGCAACGACTATTGTCCGATTCAAAAATCCATCAGTTGGACCAATATTGAATGTTTTTTTTCTGATTTTCTCGCTAGATCGAATGTGCTGTAACTTTAATCAGTGCATTCACCTAAAACAAGGCAAATACATTAACATACTTTTCCTTTTTCAGACTGTTTTATAATATATATAGTTTTGAAAAACATTTTAAGTTTTTTTTGAGGTTGAAAGGTTTGACATCAAGTGCCTATTTAGGTTAATATTGGGAGAGATTCTGAAACTTTACGAGCTTATTTATATTGCATGTTCCCCTTGATACAGATTCTAGTTTAAGACTTAGACACCATTCAGCAGTTTGGGACGATGACTTCCTATTATAAAAGGAACAACGCTGCAGTGGTATCTATCTGCCGCTTACACTGAGATTAGCGAGATCGGCCTGTGTAATTTCTTCTGAAGCTACGGACCGAGTGAAATGAGGTCCTTCCGCAACATATCTCTTGCTTGTAAATCAATTTAATTTTCGAACAGAAGAAATGGGAGCAGGAGTGGGCCATCCGGCCCCTCGAGCCTGCTCCGCCATTTAATAAGATCATGGCTGATCTTCTACCTCAACTCCACTTTCCCGCCCGGTCCCCATATCCCTTGATTCCCTTTTTCTCCCGCACCCACCTGCGATTCCCAAAATCTATTACAGAGCATCCGGCGTGCAATGATTCGCATATGTTATAGTGTTCAGTTGAGAATTAAGTTATCTGTAATCTATAATTTCACCAGAGATTTGAAACTTCAGTCACAGACAGAACACTTTAACGGCCACCTTGTTTCATAGCAGCTCCATACAGTTAATGCACCAAATGACATTTGCCAGTGCTTTAAGGATTGACTTGGTACTTGCTTGTGGTAAATAATAACTTTGTTCTGCTTAGCACCCCTCTTGCAATCAGTGAAATGGAAAGTTTATATTTGGGGCAAGGGCAGTGATTTCAGCACAAGACACTTTGTTAAATGCAGGGATGTCACAATACAACTTTTAACAGCTGGTAACTGAATCTTGTTTTCTTGTAGCTTGCAGCTATATCTGGTTCCGTATAGCACTAATCCCATTTTACTGTATAAAGGGCAATGCAAATCGACGTTGGATTGGACCTATGCTGCTATGTCACCATACTATACTGCAATTGTGTCAAGTTGCTAATTAAACTTTGTTCCGGGGGGGGGGGGGGGGAATCTTTCCACTTTCCTCTTCTTCTATAATTGCGCTTTACAATTCCCATTTTGTCAAACCTAATATTGTGCAATATGTTGACTTGCCTTTATTGTATTATGACATCCCTGTAGTGGCCCAATGGTGAAAGCGTGTAAGTGCACAGTGAGACTAAGATTCCATTGTGCAACTTCTAATATTCTTTGCACCTCTGATAGACGAGTTTTATTGTCTATTAATCCAGCTTGAGTTCACGGTGTAAATGTTCGAGTGTAAGCCCAAGAGTATTTGACTTACTTCAAATGTCGGAAGTCTCTGGTATAAATGCATGATGTGAAGGTTGTGAATTGACTTGGCTAGTAGAGCTGGGAGCCTCTATTTCCAGCTCCAGGCATCCTGAGCAGTAGGGTGCCAGCACCATTCAGTGCAAAAAGTGAGAGCTGCTGGCTGTACTGTAAACCTGTTGAGAGCAATAAGTTGTAAACCAGATTCGGAAGGTATGGGCATCAATTGTGATTTAAGTATTTTTATACGTAGGTACGCTATTGTTTGCGAAATGGTATACAGAACTAAATGGAATAATAGTGTAATAGTTAGACCTTCAATATAGGCATCAAATGTCTGCATGTATGAGAAAGTTATTTACAGCCAGTTATACAAGTATGGTTAATTGATTGTGCAGCTGGATGCATTGTAGGAAACGGCTGCAGTTTAGTGGCCTTGGTGTGCAGGCTGCTATCTGTTGAAACAAAGGCCATTTATAGAGTTTACCATTTGTGCTGCTATTACTATTCAGCCTTAAAAAAGGGGGGGGGGGAAAAGAAGAGAAATACTGTTCAATCTTCCTGAGAAGTGACTCTAAAATGCTACCGTCTCCTTCGGGAAGAACATTCATTTGTATTCTGTGACAGCTAATTACTGGAAGCCAGACTCTTTCCAGGTAAACTCATCTTTCTTTTGCAGCAGAAGACCGTGCCTGTGAAAAGTATGTTGCTTACTGTCTAGTGATTGTGTTGTGGGTATGTTTCTGATGCGACTGCAGCCTTTTACATGTTGTCTTGCAATTGAGCTTTCAGCAGCTGTGCTTCATTGCCTTGGGAGCAGTAACGTTGTATGGAATTCAAAGCCATAATGGTTTTTCCTTTTTTTGTTGTTGTTGATCTCCCAAGTTAGTAGCAGCCACAAGGCATGTCAAAGGTGGTGGTATTTTTAAACTTAAGTGTAGCTGTTAAAAATGTTTGCTTTTAAGCTACGAGCTCAGGTAAGTTTGAGCTTGTAAGCAGCTGCTTCTAATTGGAATGGCAAGTGCAGAATCTTGGCAGTTCGCGTGGTTTGGTTCTGGCTTAATAATATCATCACCGCTGTGAGCACCCCTGTCCAGACAGTAGAAGCTATTGCAATTTTAAAATCTACTGAAGGAACTCTTCATATAACGTGATCTATCACTGTGCCATTGGGGATGCCTTTAATCGACCTCACGTGGACTTGGTAAATTTCAGTCTCGAGTGGTTTTTTCCCCCCTGTAACAAAATTTGGGAGGTGGTTTGCTTAGCAACTGCCACAGGCTTCTGCATTATTTTGAATTTTCTTCCTGATAGTTTAGATGTGCATCAGCGCTTCTGTTTGGGGGGGGGGGGGAAATTTGAAGGGCGAATGTAAATTGCTTGTGTTTAAACGGTAGAAAAAATGAGATGCGCATAGAATTTATATTTCATCGCATTAGATTTGATTATATTAGAATGTCATTACACACTGAGCCTACCTGAACGAGAAGTGCAAATTTTGGTTTAACAGCTCCTTGTGATTTAACAACTATGGTAATGGTTCTCCACTCCAGTGCAAAGTGGAGAGCTGCACTCAGTGCTAAAATGGAAAGTTCAACAAACTCATGCAGTGAGAGGCAGGCAGTTACTGGCCTTGGCATGAATTGGGCAGGTGGAAACTGTGATACCCACTCTATGTACTATGAAATATATAATAAATAATTGGAACACAATTAGGAGCAGGAGTAGGCCATTCGGCCCCTCGAGCCTGCTCCGCCATTCAATAAGATCACTGCTGATCTTCGACCTCCAACTCCATTTTCCCACCCGATCCCCATATCCCTTGATTTCCCCTAGAGTCAAAGAATAGCACAGCCTTGAATATACTCAACGATTCAGCATTGACAGCCCTCTGGGGTAGAGCATTCCAATGATTCACAACCCTCTGAATGAAGAAATTCCTCCTCACCTCAGTCTTAAATGGCTGACCCCTTATCCTGAGACTATGCCCCCTAGTTCTAGACTCTCCAGCCAGGGAAACAACCTCTCTGCATCTACGCTGTCAATCTGCCTCAGATTCTTATGTTTCAATGAGATCTGTACCTAATGTACAATTTAATTTCATAGCATTTACATTAAGCTTCGTAGAACTTCACCGTTGCATCTTTTGCAATATCTCAACAAGCTTATCCAGCAAGTAGCTGAGGTGCAGAGACCAGGAAGGCCCCAGGTTCGACCCGCCCCTTTTCTCTATTGGCTTATTGGAGGGGGAGGGACTACAGTTTGCCTCAATGACACTGGGTTACTAAAGTCCAAGATCAGCAAGTGTTCCTGCTCCTGATTGCCATCCAGTAATAATCCTCCTCTATTGTCTGTGTGGATGTCAAGTAAGGACCAGATCTGGGCTGGCTGTAATGTGGTGGAATAATATGATGATGAAGAATGGTTAATTGGGTGAGACGGGGGCGGGCTAAAGGAGTCAGTGTCTTTAGGAAAGGAGAGGGAGAAAGTTGGTAGAAGGGAAAAGGTTCACTCTCTCACATGACATTGTAACCGCATCTCATTATTTGGCAAACTCCAAAGAGCCTAGATCTTCAAAGGATATAAACTAATTAAAACTAAAGATAATTTAGCTCTTCGTGGGATTTTTTTTTGTAACACCACAAGTTCTGTTCAGGAGGCCTTTGTTGTGGGAGGGGGATGTTGAGTCTGTGTGTCCCAGTTATGTTTAGGATCAATCACTGGACACAGACAACAAGAATAACTTTTAACAGGTCTTTACTATTCAGAGGTCAGGGCTGAACTGCCCAGCAAATCCTTACACAACACTTATATACCGGTGTGGTCACCACCGTTATTACAGTATACAGCAGCCAAGAGAAAGTAGTACATCTCTTAAAGTAGTTCTCTTAAGGTGGAACAGGTTACATACACCACAATCCTCCCTTTTTAGCTTAACAGTTATATCCCCATTTAACATAACATAATAACATATATACAACTTCATGCAAAACAGTTCAAAGATTCAGTCTCTGAGGAGGCCTCCTGATTCGAGTTGGATAACGCCTTTCAGGGGTCTCTGATTCTCGTCGTTGGGGTGACTCATCTAGTTGGTCTCTTATGGATTGGACATCATCATCAGGTACATTCACTTCTGAGGTAGATGCTTCAGGTTCACTAACTTCTTCCACGGTTGTCTCTGCCGTAACCATGGGTTCGACCCTTGTTCTTGATTCTACCAGTTGGTCAGCATGACGCCGTATTACATTTTCACCAACATCTACCGTGTACATCAGGGGTCCTTGTCTGGCCCGAATTGTTCCAGATTGCCATTTCTCGTTTTTATAACCCCGGGCTAACACTGGTTGTCCTATTTCGAAACTCCGAGTGCTCTTGTTATTTATATGCTGGAACTGTTTATTTTCAACTTCCCTCCGCACATTTGGTTTTAACAAGTCCAACCTGGACCGCAACCTCCTGTTATAGAACATCGTGGCAGGACTTTGGTTTGTCACTGCATGGGTGGCGTTTTGATATGCCAGTAGGAATTTGTCCACCTTGTGTTGTAGTGGAATCTGATCTTCGCTCATGGCCTTTATCGCTTTTTTGAACGTTTGTACAAATCTCTCGGCCAACCCGTTTGTAGCCGGATGATATGGGGCAGAGGTATAATGTTTCACCCCATTCTTCTTCATGAATTTCTGGAATTCTTCTGACACGAACTGCGGTCCGTTGTCTGAACATATTTGTTCTGGCAATCCATTTCTTGCAAATATCGTTCTCAGCACCGCGATCGTCTTTTCCGAGGTAGTGGTAGTCATCTTAATCACTTCTGGCCATTTAGAATGTGCGTCCACCGCAATTAAAAACATGGAGTCCATGAATGGACCAGCAAAGTCAATATGTACACGTTGCCATGGGGTTGAAGGCTATTCCCATGGATGCAGCGGTGCAATCGGAGGTGCATTTTGCACTTTTTGGCACCCTGAGCAACTTTTCGTCAGATCCTCTATCTGTTGGTCGATACCTGGCCACCACACAAGCCCTAGCAAGGCTTTTCATCTTGACTCCCCCCAGATGACCTTCATGCAGTTCCTTTAGAACTCTCTCTCTTAACTTAGGAGGAATAATCACCCTTGTTCCATACATCAATGTTCCTTGACAGACGGACAGCTGTTCTCGTCTTGCTGAGAATGCCGGTAACAGTGGATCACCATGTGCTGGCCATCCCTTCACTGTCACTTCGTAGACCCTGGACAGTGTCGGGTCATTCCTGGTTTCTCTTTCAATACTTGCATTGGTGACTGGTAAACATTCGATGATGGTCGAGTGAAATAACTCAACAGGGTCAACCGTCGGTGCCTCCTCCTCTGTAGGTAGTGGCAGGTGCGACAGCCCATCAGCATTACCATGCTGCTTTGTACCTTTGAATTCTATCTGATATTGATGTGCTCCTAGGAAAAGGGACCATCTCTGGAGTCTCTGTGCTGTCATCACCGAAACACCCTTCTTAGGGTTAAAAATGGATACCAACGGCTGGTGGTCTGTCAGAAGCGTAAACTTTTGGCCCTGCAGGTAATGATTAAACTTCTTTACTCCCCACACAAGGCTGAGAGCCTCCCTATCTATCTGAGCATAGTTGCGCTCAGCGGAGGTCAATGATCTGGATGCGAATGCAACTGGCCTCTCCTGGCCATTTGGCAACTTGTGTGAGAGTACTGCCCCAATACCATATGGAGAAGCATCACAAGCCAAACGAATAGGCAGCGTTGGGTTGAAGTGAGCCAACACTTCCTGAGGTGATCAATGCCTTGCTTTCGCAAAAGGCCCTCTTACAGTCCTCGCTCCACTTCCATGGTACTCCCTTCTGCAAAAGAGCATTCAGCGGGTGCAGCACCGTGGATAAATTTGGCAGAAACTTATGGTAATAGTTAATCAACCCTAGAAACGACCTCAATTGGGATACATTATCCGGAGCGGGAGCCTTCACAACAGCTTCGATCTTGTCAGGAGACTTATGAAGCCCCTCCTGGTCAATGACATGACCACAGTACGAGATCCGCTTCTGAAAGAACTCACATTTCTGGCGATTAACTCGAAGTCCATATTCTTTCAATCTGGTGAGCACCAGTTCCAAGTTTGCAAGGTGTTCCTCGTCATCATCTCCTGTAATCAGAATATCGTCCAGGTAACATTGTGTACCTGTAATACCTGCTCCATGGCCCTCTGCCAAATTGCTGGAGCCGATGCCACTCCAAAAACCAGTCTATTATACCGGTACAAGCCTCTATGCGTGTTGATCGTGAGATACTGGCGTGACTCTTCCTCAACTTCCATCTGTAAGTATGCCTGCGCCAGGTCCATCTTGGTGAAGTGTTTCCCGCCAGACAACGAAGCGAAGATATCCTCAATCCGCGGAAGCGGATACTGCACCGTGTGAAGCACCGGATCAACAGTGATCTTGAAATCTCCACAGATGCGAACCTTCCCCGGTTCCCCCGGCTTGTTGCTTGATGAACGCTTCATGACGGGGACAATGGGCGTGGCCCACTCACTCCAGTCTACCTTAGACAGTACTCCTGAACGTTCTAGCCCTTCCAGCTCAGCTTCCACAGCAGGTCGTATTGCATAAGGTACCGGTCTGGCTTTGAAAAATTTCGGGTTTGCATGTTCTTCAACCTTGATGTTTGCCGCAATTCCTCTGTGTTCCCAGTCCCTGTTGGAACATCTCTTTAGCATCGTCCAATATTCTGGACAATCGTTTAGGTTTGACATCTTTTGTACCGGAATCTACCGTTAGTGCTTTTAAGGAATGCCAGTCCATATTTATTTTCCTAATCCACTCCCGTCCCAGTAGTGGTGGACCTCCCTCAGGTAGCACATATAAGTCCATTCCTCAGCTTTCTTTGCCCTTGTGGACCACCTTTACCTCTATCTTCCCGATGGGGTATACTCTTTGCCCCGTGTATGTTTTCAATACAATCTCCGTATCCCGTAGGGGAATATGTGGGAATAACCTTTTGTAATCTTTCTTATTCATGACCGTCAATGCCGATCCAGTGTCCAATTCCATCTTCACTTGACTCCTGCTATCTGAAGTGTGACCCAAATTGTTTGGAGGTCTGCTTCCTTACCAACATTGTGTACTCTTAGACTACCCAGTTCATTACTGCTGGAGTCTGAATCTGACTTCTGTTAGTTCGAACTGTTCTCTGTCACCTTGTGTACCTTTCTGTACTTTTCCTGTGGTGACTTTTTGTTGCTGGTCTTCTTTCCTGACCGGCATACTTTAGCTATGTGACCCAGCCTGCCACATTTTCTGCATTCCTGATTTTTGAACCAGCACTGGTTCTGATCGTGCGTTGTCTTTCCACAACGATAACATTTTACTGTACTCAAGACCATTTGATTGGTGCAGAGTTCCGGTGACCGTAGCTGCATTTCCGCAGTGCCTCTCGCTGCGGCTTCTTGCGATGCTGCAATAGTGACAGCTTTATCAAGCGTAAGATCATTCTCCTCAAGCAGTCGCTTTTGTGTTCCTTCTTTTAACAATCCACACACAAATTTATCTCTCAGCGCATCTGCTAGTCCTGTTCCAAACTGACAGTACTTCGATAGCTTATGTAGTTCAATTAAAAATTCAGCGTTGCTTTCGTCTTTCAACTGCGTTCTCCTGTAAAATTTAAATCGTTCCGCTATCAGCGGCATGGGGTTTAAATGATTTTTCAGGACAGTAACAATATTCACGAAAGTCTGATCCGCCGGTTTATTTGGTGATAGAAGGTGCTTCAATAGCCCGTATGTCTTCGCACCCATTGAGCTTAATAAGGTTAGTGCTTTCTCATCATCTGGTACCTTATTTGCTTTACAATAAACTTCCATGCGTTCTACATACGTGGTCCAATCTTCGATATCACTATCAAAGGTATTAATGCTCCCATGTTTAGGCATCCTTGCAAGTTTTTAAAAATTTTTTCTTTTTCTCAAAATGGCGGCTTCCCGCGCTTGTCTTCTTCCCCCGCCTACTAAAATGGCGGCTTCCCGCGCTTGGCGGTCTTTCTCGCGCTCGTCTTCTTCCCCCGCCGACTACAATGGCGGATTCCCGCGTTTGCCTTCTTCCCCCGCTGGCTGCAATGGCGATTGCCTTGCTGCTGCCGTTCTCGCCTCCCCAGCGGTTCTCACTCCCCGACGCTGCTTTGCCTCGCAGCCCCGCTTGCAGCCCGGTCCTTTACACTGGCTGCGTTTGAATTCTCCGCGGCTCTCGTGCCTTAAGCTTCCCCATCGCTGCGCCTCTCGGCCTCGATTGCAGCCCGGCCCTTTCTACCGGCCGTGGTCGAGCTCTCCGCCCTTGTTCCTCCGTTTTCCCTCCCCTACTCCACAGTCAACGCGGCCGACTTTCTGCTCGTGTCGCTGATCGGCTTACCCACCACCGTGGTAGAAGGGATGATCACTGCCTGTCGCTGATGGAGGGCTTCGTGGTCAGAATTAACCCGGGTTCTCGATGCCTCCCGTGCGATGGTGCTCAGCAGGATGATGAGGGCGGATGCCTCTTCTCGACGCCCGTTTTGAGGACGAAGCTGCCTTGGATGTAAAATTGCCGCAGGGTAAGATCGGACTCGTCGCCACTGTTGAGTCTGTGTGTCCCAGTTATGTTTAGGATCAATCACTGGACACAGACAACAAGAATAACTTTTAACAGGTCTTTACTATTTGGCGGTCAGGGCTGAACTGCCCAGCAAATCCTTACACAACACTTATATACCGGTGTGGTCACCACCGGTATTACAGTATACAGCAGCCAAGAGAAAGTAGTACATCTCTTAAAGTAGTTCTCTTAAGGTGGAACAGGTTACATACACCACAGGGGAGAAGGTGGCAGCCTAAACTGAAGGAGAAAAATGAGAGGTTACAACTGATGTGGGGGCAAAGGCTGAAGATTTGAAAATATCACCTGTCGGGTAAGATTTTTTTTGTACCTCTTTTTAATCATGAGGGGCACCCAAACATTCCCAGATATGGGAACATTATTCAAGTCTAAGACAGAATTGGGCTTTGGAGAGAATTAAGGGAAGAAGTGTTCATCAAGAGAAGAAAACAAAGTTGCTTGAAGGCAGCTTTACTAATGGAATGGATGGAAGAGTTCTGTGCGAGGTCAAAGGTGGCAATAAGGCAACAAATGCCAATGGATAAATACAAAGGATGGAGCTATCAAAGTTAAGATATGATAGCTGTTGGTTAGACTTGCAAGATCTGAAAAAACCAACTTTGAGGAAGCTGGATTTTCACTGCCCCATCTAAGGAAATTGAGATGAGGTTATCGTGGTTCAGCCATTGCACTGTAAGGTAAATGAAGGTGGTGTGCAATGAACATAGTTTGCAAGAATTTGAGCAGAATCAGCAGAGGAGTGCATATGGTCAACTGGCTAACGAAGGAGATCATTTCTATTGGACGGGATGACTAAGCCCTGGGATCCCTGCTTTGAAAGTCATATGACCCTTCAATTACAGCACAAGTGATTTGAGAGGAATCTGGATGGTCATGAGCATAGCTTTAGTGGAAGATCATAAGATAACTCGTTTAGAAGTGCAACATACCAAATCTTGTTCAAGGTATGAAAAATTATTCACCAAAGTTCCAAGGGTATATAACATAGGAACAAGAGTATGCCGTTCAGCCTGTTCTGTCATTCTATTAGATCATTGCTAATGATCATTGCACCTCAACTCCCATTTACCCACCTTTGCTCCATATCCCTTGATAACCTTACCTAACAAAAATCTGTTGATCTCAGTCTTGAAAATTTCAATTGACACAGCATCCACATCCTTTTGAGGGAGGGAGTTACAGATTTCCACTACCCATTGTGTGGAAAAAGTGCTTCCTGACTTCATTCCTCAACAGCCTCATTCTAATTTTAAGATTAAGCCCCCTTTATTCTGGATTCCCCCACCAGAGGAAGTAGTTTTTCCTCTCTATCTACCTTATCGAGTCCCCTTACCGTGGTGCAAACACAAGCAACAAGATCACTAATGGAACTGTTGTTGAAAACTATACTAATCATAGATTAGGCTTAAATATTGATGTAAAGACAATGGAGCAGTCATTGGAAAAGTAGCTGGATGACCTTTCTTCAGCATAATTGAACACAATAACATTTCCAAGAAGGAGGAAGCGTAGACTAGGAATAAAATTAAATAGTTGGCATGGATGAGAGTAATCTTGAAGACCATGAGTGGCTGTTTGCTAACATAACTGCTAAGGACATCTAATGAAAATCTTTAAAAGTTTTAAGAATAGTAAGATCACAAGTGTCCAGGAACTCCCAGGTACTTGGTCATTACTGTTTAGGAATTTAAAATCAAGTTGGTGGTTTTTTAAATGTAAATGTAAGGCAACGGCATCTTCCTTCAGACAATTGAGATTTTTTGTTTGCCTAAATGCCTTCTTGTCAACTAATTTTACTTGCTGTTTCCCAACCATTTTCCTGACTAGGCTCAGCTTAACTCCTCTATTGTGCCTCTGATCAAATCAGTTTGAACCAGCAGCCAGCCCTAAAATACTGTAGTAATATTAGACTTCAGTTCCATTTCATTTCACATACTATAACTTTATTCAGTTTATCTGTCGCAAATGAATATTGAAAGAAATCAACACGTGGTTATGTTATTGTATTTATTTTTCCCCACGTAACAGGAGGAAAAGGGCTAAAGTCTGTATAACTTGTTTTGGTGCCTTTTAGGTGGGGGGACGTAGGGAAAGGAAGTGAGTCTGGCCTAAAGAATTCCACATCTCCGATGCATTAACTTTAAAAATGGTTACTAACTGTGAGATTTTAAGCTATGCACAGTGAAAATGTTGTAATATTAAACCAAAAATTAAATCCCAGGTGAGTTCACTCTTCAGTCTAATGCAGCACAAGAAGCAAAGATGCAGAAACTATCTTTCCAATAGCACAAATCCTCCCCAAGAATAATACAGTAATTGGACTGATTGGGTAGAGGCCATTTACTCCACTGCTTTCCTATTGGTCGCTAACAGTTATTCTATCTAGTGCTCTTACTGGTCAGCCTTTACCAATGTTTTTTTGCTGATCGCTTATTGATCTGCTCGTCTCAGAATGTGTATCTGGTGGTTTTCTTTCCCCCCCCCCAATCATTCTAATAGTACTTAGTTTGCAGAATTTGTTAGACTGGTCTAGGTTTTCTTTTCTTCGCTTGGCACAAGGCATGAAAGAAAGAAGGTATCAAAAAGTGTGCCAGAGATACAGGATGACCAAGTCGCAGTTTGTTGTAGGACATGGCATCTCCAGGTGAAGCCAGTCTCTCAAGGTTTGCTTTGATTCAACAAGTTTGCAGCTGTGGCCTTTGAGAGAGCCCTAAATGTGCTACAGAATGGAATATTGGGCCTATACTCGAATGTTTACACATTATTATCTTCTCTGCTGCACTGCATGTCTGTGTGTTGCTGATTGTGAGCTTGTATATTGTGATGTTCAGCTTGTCCTGCTGATTTTACCAATAAAATTACCCACCATGCAAAAAGTTATTTTTGACTACCAGCATGGGAAGTTTTGACAATTGGTTGTTGTGCATCATGGTTCCATTGTGTTGTATTTGCTGTTGTACAATTTAGTTGGATTGTGGTAATTTTTTTCACTTGTCTTCACGTGATACATTTTTACACTTTGCTTTAAAAGGCAATGTCCAACCTAAGTGATTTTTGGTCCATTTTATTTCAGTGCAGTAAGTGGTATCTTCACAGTAATCCAGTGTTCACATCTTTAGAATGGCAATTGCAGCTGTTGGTGGACATCCCTCCAGATGGAAAAGTAAAACTTAGTGTCTACGGTGCAACCCATTTATACTCATTTTTATATCTCTCTCTGCTTATTATAGAATCCAATACACTCGTCTTCTGTTAATTTCTGTCATTTATTTTGTTTTATGTCCTAATGCTACCCATTTAATGTCCTACATTTTTTGGGTTATCTTCTACCATTCTGTACAAACTGGTGGTGTGTGTTCATGACACATGCAGTGACGAGCATTTTAATCCCCTTTGTTGGCCTGTGAATGCACTTAAACCATAGGAATGTTCTTCTTCTTAGGCAGTCCCTCAGAACCGAGGATGACTTGCTTCCGCACTAAAAATTAGTTCTGTGACTGATGAGTCCAATGCTGGACCTACAGTCTCTGTCACAGATGGGGCAGACGGTGGTTGAAGGGGCGGGTGGGTGGGGTGCTTGGGTTGACGTGCGCTGTTTGCGCTTGGCTTCCGCTTGCTCCCGGCGAAGAGACTCGGTGTTCAGCGCCTTCCCGGATGCTTCTCCACTTTGTGCGGTCTTGGGCCAGGGATTCCCAGGTGCCGGGGGGGATGTTGCACTTTTTCAGAGTCTTTGAGGGTGTCCTTGAAGCTTTTCCTCTGCCCACCTGAGACTCTCTTGCCGTGTTGGAGCTCCGAGTAGAGCGCTTGTTTTGGGAGTCTCGTATCGGGAATGCGGACGATGTGGCCCGTCTATCGGAGCTAACCGAGCGTGGTCAATGCTGGGAATGTGTGACCGAGCTAATTAACCTCATGAGTAGTATCAATGGTACAGTGTATTGGTGCTCCAGTGTGCTGTACCATGGACTGGTAAGATGTGGGTGGCTTTTCCAAGATTCCAATCTTTCCCCAATCCCCATCCAGGCTGGTGCCGAGCTTAAGCTACATGCTTTCCCTCGTGTGAAGGGAGGAGAGCATATAATGTCATCTAGCTCATAAACCCTGTTGGCAGAGGCTGTAATTCTGGTCACTTGGCCACCCTCTCAACTGTGAAGTTGTGCATGGCATTTAGAGGGGGAGAAGGCAATGACATTTCAAGGAGACATTCACCTATTCGTAGCCCAGTCTTTTTAAATTGATCCTTTCACCCGTTTCATTTCTACAACCTGTTTCGCCTTATTTTGTTTTGCTGTATGGTAGCGCATCTGAGTCTCTTCACTTTTTTGACTTTTGCTTTCAATTCTTTTCAATTCTGTTTGTGCTTTTTAAAAGCTCCTTAATGTCCTAAATCTTGCTGTTAAATTGGGTTTTATAATGAGATGCCTCCACTTTTTTAGTTTGTGACCCAATCAGATGTCGGAAATTTTGCTGTTAAAGGAAATTTTTTTAACTCTTTAGCTTAAAAGAATGGGATGTCGCTTTAAAAAAAATAATAAATAAATAAATAAAAAATAAAAAAATTGTCATCTAAACCAAGCATTGCCTATTTTAAGTACAGTCTCCATATCAAGCATGGAAAAGCTGTATCTTTGTTCGAGAATTTCAGTTGAGCAACTAATTTTAATTTTTCTCCATTTGTCACAAGTTACATTTCCAGTGTTGTTGTTGTTGTTGTTTATTTTACAGCTTCCACTGCACTCAGTCCTGACCACTTAATATCGGCAACATGTATGATCTCCATTCTCACAGCACACTCTCTGCCAAAAACAATCCCACTGTTCATCTCCAAGGCCAAGTGGTTTTTCTAACTTTCTTTTTTGGCTTCTCTGCCCTACAGATCAAAGTGGTGAATGCGTTCCGTAGTTCCTTGTACGAGGGGATAGAAAAACCGGAATCTCGAAGCTCCATCCACAACTTCATGACCCACCCAGAATTCGGAATGGAAGATGACGAGCCTCGGATCCCGCTGATTGATGAGACTGATGTAGAAATCAATGGACTCGCCAACTGTGGTGCCCCAAGCCCACCACATTCACCCAATAAGAATAACAATGCAGTTGACAGTGGAATTAGCCTCCCCCTCACGGACGCTAGCAAGCTTGCCTCCTCCGCTCCAGGGAGCCCCCTACACAGTGTGGAGACGTCAGTCTGACCTCACCATGAGCTCCAACCTTTGAACTTGCAGCTTTCACACTATTTCATCTTGTCTTGCAGGAAGCAAAAAAATTGTATTTTAGTTGGCAAATTGATGGAAAATCCTCAGATCCTAAAGCATCTTGTGTAGGATGAGGGAATGTTTCTGGCATTGTGCCATTTAAACATGAAATGCCATCTGAGGTTTTAAAACAGACCAACCTGTCAAGCCAGAAGAATGTACAGAATGATGATAGTTAACAGAATTGAGAGTAATTTATAAAGGCTTTTACTTTTCCTGTCACCAGCACTTTGCAGTTTACAAGACTCCAGTTTCCATTTGTTTAAATTGGAAAGGCCACAGATTTCAATGACAGTTGCTTCTTTTGCATCTCTCCACTATCATATATATATTTCCTGGAGTCTAGTTTCCAGTATGACAAACAGGATTTGACTCCACGGTCTGGGTAGTGTTAAGGGGTGGCGGCGAGGGAAGACTAAGTATTGGTTGCTAGTTGGATATGATGTGATTTTTGACCAATTTCACATTTATCTTTTTTTTGCAGCCAACTTCCATCATTTTATTGAAGTACGCAAGAGGCAAAGTCTCCTAAATTTCAATGTGCTGGTGGTGTGCTTGACATCACTTGCACACTAAAACTGTCTTTCTGTCTCCTGGCAATGTGTAATGCATGTCTACGATCGACTGCCTAATGAGGCAGTCAGCAGTGATGCTACACTCTGGTAAAGCTGCTCAACATCCTTCCAAAACAATCTTAAGATCAGAAACTTTTGACAGTGGGGGGTGGGCGGGGGGAAATTGTGTCCGTGGGTTTTTTTTTTGGGGTTGGGGGGGTGGTGGTCAGATGCAAGTTCTTTTTTTGGTTGCCGTTGGTTGCCAGACTTGTAGCTTCCCATTAACGTTGAGGGGGGAGCAAAATCTAATCGTTGTCAATGTGCTGGTAGTGTGGCAACATCACATGCACACTGAAACTGTGTTCTGTCTTCTGGCAAGGTGACCGCTGTCTGCGACTGACGGCCTAATGAGGCAGTCGACAGCGATTCTATTCAGAGTTACAAGTAATATAACTGATGTATGGTAGAGCTGCTCGGGTCCCTCTGAGAAATCGAGATCAATGACCTTAAATTTTTGGATTTGTACCCTTTTCAAGGAAATGGATAACCAACTAGGAGTAAAAATTGGTGAGAATTTGGTTTGGAATGTACATTTCAGGCAGCTTATTTGCTACTTTCATTTTTAAAGCTTACTGCTGGGTGTGCAATTCCATAATGGCAGTGTCCGCCCATTTAGTTCTACTTTGGGGCTCTTTGTAATGAGACACACACTTAAACTAGAATAAAAAGGGTACTGTTAGCTTTTTTTTTAAAACAAAAACTAACTCATAGCCAGACTGAGGAAAGCATAATGACATATTAAGTATGATTACATTTGAATGCACATGAAGGCTTTGTTAAAACCTTAGCAAGCCTGCTGTATCATCGCACGCGCTCATATATGCACCCGTTTAACCCATTCACTTGCCTGTACCATGGGATTTTGGACATGATACCTCCAGAAGTATAGTTAGAATATTGACCACGTGTTGGTGCCGTCTTAATTCAGTGAAGTTGTTGACAATTAGCCAGTGTGTAGCATTCCCTGAATAAAGCGCAAGGGGACCCAATAAGGCTCAACATAAGTTTAGTGAAGTTTCAGGAAGGGCAGTTAACAAAAGTGATCAAATTTTCACATCTTTTTGCTTATGCAGTAACTTATAGCACTAAATGGTTGATGGATGGGTGAAAGGGTTGCACCTCATAATATCATGCAAGTATTGAGTACAGAACTTTGGATAAAGGGGAAGATCATCTGTACTGATCAATTGCTTGATAGAGTGGAGCATTTTCTATTTGATGGGACTAGACTTTGTATTTTACCTGCTATCTCAACTTTGGTTGAGCTCCCAATTTTCTGAGGCATTTGTCCACTTGAAATATTGTCAACGGTGACTCCCCCCTCGAAGTGATAACATCTGCAAAGATAAAATGCGCTACTGCATGCTGGCAATATGCCCGATACTTTTCCTAACTGAAATCCGAGACATGGGCAAATACTGAATTACCCAAAAGTTTTGGTTTTTGTGTTTGTTGGCCTAAAATAAGCTGTGTATATAAAACAAATGCATTTTTTTCAGGTACTCCAGGTATTTATTTCCACTTATCTGCTAAAATTAATTTCTAAATGCTCCTGTAATCTTTAGAAGATGGTGTAAAGGCAAAGAAAAACTAAATAATGAAGTAAGCAAAAGAGAAATGTTGCAATTTATCTTTGATCATATTATTCCATAGACCAACCAAAAAGGGATACTACAGCTTTAACAGAATAATGTTGAGAATATGACTGTCCAGGTTTCACTTAACTATGAAGGAAGTGAAAGGGCTGTTTCTTTACCACTATGCACTAAATGGATCTTTTGGTTTAATTTATTTGTTACCCAAACCAAAATCTCTTCTGCGTGCTTCTTGCTGGCAAAGTTGTTGAAATATTTACATGGCGTAGTTTGTTGAAAAGGTGTAACCTTTTGTTGTTGGAAATTGTTCTAGCTACTCCACAAGGATTCTCTAGTGTTCAGACAACTCTGCCTTGTCACGGAACGTCAGTAGATGCATTTCACCTTTTAGTTGGAGTTCCACAATTGCACAGTAGGAATGTTGAAAAGATACTATAGTAATGCTAGATAAGCAAAGCTGTCTCTGTAGGCAAGTAAGAAATTGAAGAATATAAATTGGGCAAAAACTCATAGAAACACATATGCTTATTTTACGACTGAACCTAACCAACAAACAGAAACCTTTGGCCCTTTTTTATTTACTCTTGAGTTGAGAGCAATTTTGCTGAGAGTTTAAACTACTGGTTGAATTCAGAGCCTGAATGGAAGAGCCTTGGAAGTATCTGCTGCAACAAAAGTTTTTTTTTTTTTTTTTTGCATTAAACATTTTTCCATTTTGTCTAAAGCTTTCACTTCAAGTAGCACGTGTCCCATTGTGTAAGCAGTGACTTTTCCAAGTAAGCTCTCCACTCGATCTGCAGTTTCTGCTCCACTGTCAAGTTTTGCTGGTTGCTGGAGGCGCAGTGTCTAATCTGGCTACTCTGTTCTACTGTGATTGTTCATGTATAAGTTTCTTTTTTTTTTAAAGCCTTTAAATCTACTTTTCTCAATCTTGCCATGGAGCATCTGAGTCACAAGATATTTATTTCCTTTTAAACAAGACCCTCTTGCCTTTTTAATTGCAGATTTGGGCAGATTGAGTTGCAGAGAAATCTCTATGGCTGTCCCTGCGATAATGGGTTGCGATGCTTTGTCCTCGTGTATTCCCACAGAGGAGATGGGAGGCTGGGAAAATAGTTGGGTTCCTGGTAAAGATAACTGTTGAAATTATAGTTTGAGGTCCTCGGTTGGGCAAAAGAAAAATAATATTTAATGTGTATTGTGTATCTTATAGTTCTTAACCTCTGTAAAGGCAGGCAGAGTGAATGGAAACTACCTGAGGTCTGATTCAGCAGCTGGAAGATCCATTTCCGGCACACTCAAATAATGTAACGCCTGTTAAACTCTCTCTAAGCATGAGTACTTGGAGTGTGTCTGAAGCAAAAGCTCATTATCCAAATCTGCAAAAGCTAGTTGAGTTCCAAAGGGCTTGAAATCGCTCATCGTCAAGAGATGTGAATGTTCAGTGGTCTGAGCGAGAACGAAAGCAAAGCCTATGGGGCGGCTGCCATAAGTTTTATTTTGCAGATGAATGAATGCAGTTGCACCAGCATTAAGGCACTTCCATAGTCAACTGCTTCAGCAGAGCAGCTGTTCTGTGCTGAGCGATTCCAGTATGAAAGCAGCAAGCCAATAAATTAATGTGACGACTTATACGGGAGGTATGGTTATTACTCAAATTAAAATGAAATTTGTGTGCAGGAAGTTCAATGCATTATGATTGATCTGCCTTGGATTGAAACATGGAGCACAATTGGCAGACGGCTCTAAATCTGTGGAAAATTAATGTCTGTGCCTGTTAATTGCTGTATGTGGAAAATAGTCTCGGTGACAGATACAGGCAATAGTCAAGAGTCTTGTCGTATGCTGCCCCTATAAAGTGCAAGCTGTAGCTTATACAAAACAAATGGAAAAAGTCCTGTTCTTAACTAAAAGCTGGTGTTTTCAGTAAAACTGATGCTGACTGCAGTTTCCAGGTTTGAAGGTAAATTCCCCTGTCATTCTTCAAGTGTCCTTTATCCTTTATGTGCATGATCCTCGGCCTATGGTTTTAACATAACACATGGGCCAAGAGTTGCCACTGTAATCCTCCAACTCCAGTCGATGCCTATACATTTGTGTCTTTCCACAGCCCCATAGAAGCAATAGGATAATGGACTACAGTTGTTTCCTCTTATCTATCTGGCAGTTGCCCCTGAAATGGTGGCATTCTGGTGATTGGCAAACAGAGCTGGTTAGTAAGTGGTACACAAACTCCAGACTCCTTTCTTGACTTGTCATTTTTCACCAGTATGGCTGATATGCCAACTTCTGGCACTTTTTGATAGTCCATCATTATTGGAACTTTGCTGCTTCTGCCCCATAAAATTAAACCGCTACTGAGAAATATTTGCATTAGTATCGGAGTGTAGCAAGAGGCTATTTTTAAAAAAATATTAAGTTTTGCTCTAATCTGTGTCTCCACTCCCCCCTCCCCCAGTGATTATACATATCTGGGTCAATCTCTGTCAACTTGCACACAGATCAGGTCAAGTTGAAAAGATTTGCTCACTATCTGACCTGACCTTTTTAATCTCCCATCCCTCTACCATTCCTGCATGGACTTGAGATATTGAAAGGCTGACCTCTCCAGGTACACTTTTCACTTTATTTCCTTGGTTTCAGGCAGGTCTCCTGTGTAATCACAAACACCCCAAGCTATTGAAAAGTGAATTTCAGAATCCAATAGACGTTTTCACACTAAAAATTTCAAGAGATTACTGCATGCCGAGTAGCAGCTGTTAACCGTTTCTCTGGTATCTTTAATAGCTTTTTTTTTCTCCCAGGGTGTGCTATTAAATTGAATTTAAAAGCTTGTTTGTTTTTCATTTCTTCCACACCCCCCACAAAAAAGTATAGACTGATTAGTAATCACAAATTCTTCAGCCAGTAACTGAATCCTAATTTAATGACATGTTACAAAGCCCTCCTACATTAACCTTTTGTACCTTGGCCGCATCATGACATCAGGATAAACAAATGCCACTAGCATTCTGTCTAACCTGGTTGATGACCGCTCACACGAGCGTGCAAGTGTCCAATTTAAAACAATCTACCTTTACAGTTGAAATTAATTTGATGGGAAGTGTGCAATTCAGAACTGTGATGTGTATTAATGCACGTTCTGCCAGGGGCTGAAGTGTTCCTTGTTAAATCAGTGGCTTCTGTAATGAACTAAACTGATCGATGTGTTCAACAAATGTTCACTTTCTGTTCGAGACTCGCCATTTTCAGTGGATTTCTCCCACTCCTCCCGTTGCACTTCAGGCCCAAGATAGTGGCTAGATGATGAGTGACATCTGTACATTAATCATCACTACGTATGACGGAAGCAAAACTGAGCAGAATAAAAAGTTCAAAGGGCTATATAATGTAGCTTTATTTTCTTAGGGAGCAAAATAAAAACTATTACATAAAGTATTCTGTTTGTAACACCTGTTGTATGTCTGTAGACTGATGACTCAAGATTAAACAAAAAATAGTTTTGGGGGGGTAAAGGTCTTAATTACACTAAGAATACACCTCCGTGTCACTGCATTATGTCATTAGTGTGAAAAGGGATATATTTCCAGTTTTTGGGACCACGAGTGTTAAACTTTTTAAAAATTGTGTATGAAAAACACTCTCAATCCCCTTCTCCCCCCCCACCCCCACCTTTATCTAGTCAGGTAAGCTGCTGGAGGAGTGTACATTTTAATGATCGGCTTCCTAAAGGCATGCCCTTGTGGAGCAAGTAATTGTGTACTGCATTCAAATACTTGACTGACTTGTTCTGTAGTATTAAATGATGGAGAGAGGTGACGAACCAGTTGAAGTGGTGGCACAGTGGTGATTGTAGACTGCCAGTTTCCTGACAGCTTTTTTGAGGCGTTTTCAATCAACTTTGTCCTGGCCCAGAAGTGAATCAATATTTTTTAAAACGATGTATCAAATAATAATGTATCTGGATGTTGTCTGTGTGGGTTAACATTTTTTCAAACAAATTTACAGCTTTTTTGTCTGTGTGCAACTTCTGTTGCTTCTCGGCAACAAGCACTCTCCGAACCCTGCGTCAAGCCATGCTTACAGTGAAGGATT
The DNA here is from genome assembly GCF_052327205.1 of Somniosus microcephalus. Taxonomy (NCBI): domain Eukaryota; kingdom Metazoa; phylum Chordata; class Chondrichthyes; order Squaliformes; family Somniosidae; genus Somniosus; species Somniosus microcephalus. Next base: position 22,786,023 of record NC_141004.1, on the reverse strand, counting down.
GTGGGATTTCAGAAGAAATCCATCAACGAACTTTGACCTCTTGACATTAGAAAAGCTTGTATGATCTGGATAATTCTAAAGAATGTAGGACACGAAACTCTTTGCCCGAGTTAATATCAAATTGAAGTGAGACAATGTAAATGACTGACTCTTGCTTTATTCAATCCCATGAAACTTTGCAGCCAATATCCTTGCAGTTTGCTTCATTTTTGATTTTTTCGAAGCCTCTGTTTTAATCTGGGGAAAGAATTTTACAAAAACTCAAGACCACAGATTATGCAACAGGTTATATGCATGTTTGTGTCACAATGCAGTCATCATCACCTTGGTAACAAGTCCTTGATTTTGTTGATGGACATTTTTATTTCCTGTCTACAGACAGCCACTTGGGGGACATCTTTGCTATCATAATAAAATTGTGCTCATTTCTGAAGTATTTTTTTATATATATATACATTTTCGTTGATTAAAATTGGTCTGAGAATTTTGCTTTGTGTATAATTCTGTTTCTATGTATAATGTTCTGTCTTCTTGGCTTAATTTAAAAGTGAGCAATTCTAGAAAAGTTTTTTTTTTAAATACACACTATGGCTTAAGTTATTGAATAAAATGTATGGTGCTGTAGCTTAAAGGTATATATTCTGTTCAATAAGTTTAAAAAAAAATAGTGCAGCTTCGCTAACTTATGCCTTGAAAGATGGGATACTTATTAACTCTAATGTGTGTGTCCTATGTGTGCATGTGTGTATCTTGAAGCAAACCGCACAGACTTGGGTGCAATGTCGAACGCACAGTACAGTACTAGGAAGTTGTGTAATATCTTGGTTGCCTTTCCTAACCTTTTACATAGGAACTAAGGGAATCCTGTTAATGGAATACATCCAACTCTTAAACTTTTGCCTCCACAGTTTACTGTTTTCAATGAAAAAAATGTTCTAAGTGTGTTCAACGAATATAAATGTTGAACGAAAAAGGCAAAGATGTTACATCAATTTCTGTGTCGTGGCAACATTCATGTAGTCCACTTTCATCTGATTCAGTGGGACTTGTTCTTGCTCAGTTGAGAAGCCCTCGTGGTATAAAGAAATGAATAAGACTTGGAAGGAAGTCTTGTGATGCAATGCCATTACACAAGTGAATGTATAAAATGTATTTTTCGGTTCTGGACAATTCCATCCTTCAATAAATACACTAGTGAAGCTAAACTATTTCTTTAAAAGCAGAAGAGAGCAAGATTGAGGTATCCAGTAACTAGTGTAATACACACTGGTATTTTTGTAAAAAAAAATGAAAAACTTTAAAAATTTTAGAAAATGACTGAATAATTATGTGGTATGCATGACTTACTGTGGTGGATCAGAGCAATATGTACCCTGGTGTGTTTGCCACATTAGAGTTCAGCTTGGAGTGCTGATGCTGTATCTTGCATTTTGATATTTTTCTCTTATTACCAGTGACATAACCTCTATGTAAAATGTTTTGCATGTATTTATATGGTTCTTGTGATGGAATGAATAGTCAAAACAGCTTCTTCCAGAACACACAACAATCGATGACGACTAGTACATTCAGTTGGGAAGCAAAAGCAAAATTTCAACAACAAAAAAAAAAATTGGCAATGATTTATCAAACCTTAAATGCGTGATTCTAGAAGCTTCAGAGTATTTTTTTACCAGCAGCCTGCATTTGTGAATCATGAATAATGTATCCTGCAATCTTTGTGTATTAAAAGAAAAGAATAAATATTTCTCCATCAGTTGTTTATGGATAACTTTTTTATCCTGTTGTAAATAAACTGTCATTTTTTTGTGTTTATTTTGAACTATGCAAATGGGTCCGTAACTGTGTGTTTCTTTCATTTTCTCTTCAGTTAAATCTGTGTTTTGGTGAAATGTGTTTTGTTTTGGAAGATGTGTAAACCATTTTTGTAGTAAATGAACATGTGGAATGCAGTCTCTCCTTTTCCTGTCGAGCAAAGTTCAGACAAAGATGTCAATTGAGTAAATACAATAAAGAATCTGGGGGAATGGAACATTATTGTGTGTCTCTGTTACTAGTAGGACCGTGTCCTGGATCCAGGGGCTGCTGTAACTTGGCTCATACCTATGTGGATAGAAACTGTGTGTAACTGCCAAGGGGGATTGGCAACTAAACTTGAGCAAATATCCAAAATTGCAGCCAAAACTAACTCCTTTCTACAATAGTTAATTAAAAGTAATATGACTTTATATTAAATTAGTCATTCTACAATAGGAAAACACTGTAAATCCTAATTAATTTAGGAGGTGCATTATTCACTCCATTTTACACAGAATTAACTGAAATTTTCTCTGGGCCATATTAAACTAATGGAACTTTGCAGTATTTGTCTGCCTTTAGATAGCCAAAGAACTGATCTCTCTGGTTTTGATTCCACAATGCACAGTGTGACGTGATGACCACATGCAGTAATGATGGCTGCTAATCACACTGCAACCTGTGGTTCATGTGATTTACGTGGAACATGGTGAAAAGATGTTGCAGTGATTGTCTTGCTCTGAACTGAATGGCTCTTGCTTTAAGTTAATAGATTTGATGTGTGTGAAGTGTACTGCTTTGCCTTTTTACTAACTAGATTGGGGGTGGGTGGGGGGGCTTTATCACTAGGTCACGTAGCTCTGTGCAAGCTTGAGACTAAATATGGCAGCAAAATAATGTAAGGTGGTAGCCCAAAAATAGACTCCAAATTTGTGCATTGCCAAGTTTAGATCCTAAATTGGAATACTGAAATGGAAGAGTGTGAACTTTCCTTTTTATTGTGTTGTCCCTTAAACTGAGCATCAGCCTTTCATTCACTAAATTCTACATGGGAAGGTACTTTCAGAAACCCCCTTCAATTGAAACATTGGTTCAGAGCCGCTCAAGTACAACCTCAACCGAGGATTCCCCTCTAGCGTGGTTGACATGGCCCTCAGCCGTGTCCGTTCTATCTCCCGCACTTCTGCCCTCACCCCTGCCCCTCCCAGAACCACGATAGGGTTCCACTTGTCCTCACCTTTCACCCCACCAGCCTCCACATTCAATGGATCATTCACCTCCAACGTGATCCCGCCACCAAACGCATCTTCCCCTCCCCTTTCAGCATTCCGTAGGGACTGCTCCCTCAGACACCCTAGTCCACTCCTCTATCACCCCTTCCTGTTTGCCCGGCACCTTCCCATGCAAGTGCAGGAGATTCAACACCTGCCCTTATACCTCCCCGCTGTCCAGGGCCCCAAACACCCCTTCCAGGTGAAACAGCGATTTACTTGTACTTCTTGCAATCTAGTATACTGTATTCGCTGCTCACTATGTGGTCTCCTCTACATTGGGGAGACCAAACGCAGATTGGATGACCGCTTTGCGGAACACCTCCGTTCACTCTGTAAGGGTGACCCCGAGCTTCCGGTCGCCTGTCATTTCAATTCACCGCTCCATTCCCACTCAGACCTCGCCGTCCGCGGCCTCTTGCATTGTTCCATGTAAGCTCAAGGAACAGCACCTCATCTTCCGATTAGGCACTTTACAGACTTCCGGACTCAATATCGAGTTCAACAATTTCAGATCATAACCTCGGCCCCTATTATATTTTTATATTTTTTTTATCCACACTTTTTGGTTTGTGCCTTTTCCTTTTTTTCTCTCCCACATGGCAGCTGTCTCTCACTCTGCCAGCGCATTTCACACTTCATCTAGAGCCTTCTTTTGTCTCTTTACCTGTCCTATTACCATCTCGTCTCATCTTGAATATCTCTGTCTCTTCACCTCTCGACCTTCCCTTTTGTTCTTTCATCCCCTCCCCCATTTCCCAGTCCCCAAACTGGCCTTTTAATCTGTTTCATTTCCTGCTTTTTTTCTCAGTTCTGAAGAAGGGTTTCAACCTGAAACGTTAACTCTTTCTCTCCACGGATGTTGCCTGGCCTGCTGAGTTTTTCCAGCGTTTTCTGTTGTTACAACAGATTAATAGTCCACCAGTGATCTTTGTTTCAATTGGATGGTAAAACGAGATATCCACAGAATGTCAAAGTTCCTCATTTCTGGAGCAAATATGCCTTTCTGCTTAAGTAAATATCTCCTGCCTCTCTAACCCTAAAAAATATTTTTAAGCTAACTCTGGCCCTTCTTTCCCAGTGTTTGATCATCACATAGCAAAGTAAAGAACCAAGGAAAAATGTAATTGGAGTTTTCGCGCTGGGAGAGGGATAATTTGTCAAGTGGCAGTGTACTGGATCATCCGTCATTGAGCAGAACCGAGCTGTGTGTTTTCAATCAAAATGGAAAGGTTGACTTGCACTCAGCCGTCATCTGTCAAATCAGGAAGACTGCTCTCAGTAAAGGATCCCTCTGTCTGGTTGGATCATGCTTTGTTGAAGTGGGCGACTCTGTTCTTTGTATACTACCTGCTGAACCGAGAGAGTGCAGCAGCGTTTTTTTTTTATTTCTGGGACATCCAGGCATATCGTTCCGGCATAAAACAGAAAATGCTGGAAATACTCAGCTCAGGCAGCATCTGTGGGGAGAGAACGTTTCAGGTCGGTGACCTTTCATCAGAATCCCTTTGCTGTTTATGTAACTATGTTGCTTTGTGGAAAAAATGAAAGCTTCTGTATTTGGATTGAAAAAATGATGGGATTAATGCCTACCTAATGGTTAGTGTTTGAAACTGTTGGCCTTTCCAAGTTAAGTAGATGTTATTTAAGACCAAGTTCTCTGGGCTTGTTTGTCTCCCCGAGAGAGCTAATGATTGTGAAGGTTAGACACTGAAGGTGATTACAAGAGCACACAATTAACATATTGGCAACAGGAGTAGGCCATTCAGCCCCTCGAGCCTGTTCCACCATTCAGTGAGCTAATGGCTGATCTGTATCTCCACTCCATTCACCTGCCTTGGCTCCATCTCTTATGCCCATGTCTAGCAAAAATTGAACTAGCATCTACTGCTTTTTGTGGGAGTGCGTTGCACCACTTCATGCAAAGGCCCATCACCAGTGGGAAAAAGTTTCTCTCACTCCATTCCTTTCAAATTCCTAAAAACCTCAAATCAAATCACCCCTTAAACTAGATTTGTATTCCCTGGAATATAGAAGGTTATGTAATATCTCTTCAGAATGTTACCAGGGCTCCAAGAGTTAGATTATGGTGAATTTGTGCTGCATTCCTTCCAAGACCACCATAATCCTTTCCAAGATGTGGTGCCCAGAACTCTGCACACTACTCCAGATGTGGTCGAACCAGGGTTTTGTATAGCTGTAGCAAAACTTCCCTTTATATTCTAGCCCTCGAGTTAGTTACAAAGGCGAACATTCCATTAGCCTTTTTAATAATTTTTTGTACCTGACTGCTATATTTGTGATCGGGGTACATGGACCCCTAAATCTATTTGGACCTCCTACTGTTCCTAGCTTTTCACTATTTAAATACTCAGATCTCTCTTTTTAAATTCATTCACGGAATGTTCGTGTCGCTGGCAAGGCTAACAATTATTGCCCATCTCTGATTGCCGGAGGAGGTGATGGTGATGGCGAGCCACCGCCTTGAACTGCTGCAGTCCATGTAGTGAAGGAGCTCCCACAGTTGTTAGGAAGGTAGGGCATTTCATTCAAAATGGATGACTTCACACTTGCCTGCATTGAAACATTGCCCTGGTTACTTCAACTACTATTGACTCACTAGTTAATGCAAGGAGATGATGGAGAGTGGAGATTGGGATTGTAAAGTTGGCTGCCATAATCCATCCCAAATTTCAACTTATGACCTAAACTTGCTGACTCTCATCAGATATTTCTTCAAATATTTATGAAATGGTCCCTTGCTAGGAATTTGCCCCTTAGAAACAGCTGGTGGGGAAAAAAGTAATTAAGGGACAACTTCCATTGGCTCAGTTGGTTTCACTTGTCCGAGTCAGAATTTTGTAAGTTCAAGCCCCAAAACTCGAGTGTAGTCCAGGCTGATACTATAAGCTGAAGGACTGCTGCACTGGTGGAGGTGGTATCTTCCACTCAAATATTAAACTGAAGCTTCAACTGCTTGTCCTAATGGTTCAGGTGGCCATTAGAAATCTTTTAAATAGTGTCAAAAGAACAGGGACCTTGTCCCAGTCTCCTGGTCAATATTCCTACCTCAACTTACAGCAATGAATGGGCCTGTCATCTCATTGCTATTCATGGGATCAATGGCTACATAATGGTTAGGGTTTGAAAGTAATTTGTTATACGCAAAGTGGTGTGACCGGATGAGGTTCTATATAAATGGTGGCATAGTGGTTAGCACTGTTGCCTCACAGCGCCAGGGACCCGGGTTCGAATCCGGCCTCGGGTGACTGTCTGTGTGGAGTTTGCACATTCTCCCCGTGTTTGCGTGGGTTTCCTCCAGGTGCTCCGGTTTCCTCCCACAGTCCAAAGATGTGCGGGTTAGGTTGATTGGCTATGATAAATTGACCCTTAGTGTTAGGGGGATTAAATACGTGGGGTTACGGGGATAGGGTGGGATATGTGTTGGTGTAGGGGTTACAGGGATTGGGTGGGATATGTGTCAGTGCAGGCTCGATGGGCCGAAATGGCCTCTATCTGCACTGTGGGGTTTCTGTGATTCTCTGTGTTCCTGGTATAGCTTAGTTACTCTGAACAGAATTAGAATTTGCTCGATAAAAGGTGGAATACTGTATCTTCCTGGCTCTTGCTGCCCCTGCCCCACCCCCACACATACAGGTAGTTGAGGGGTCTAGAACAAAAAGACATAGATATAAGATTTAAATATAAAAGGATTTAGGAAAATTTAGAGAAGAGAAACTTTTTAATGAGGTTAATGAAAAATGCACTCTGAGTTGGTGATTGAAGTCAATCATATCCACTTTTTAAGAATAGGTTCGATTTGATGGTTGAAGGGGAAAGAGCGCAAAGATATGGGAACTGGTTGGGCAATTGGGATTAGGACCAATGTTCCTGTTAAACTGTGCGGAGGTCCCGCGCAGGCCGATCACTGGCGTTTCAATTGGACATTTCGCACAGGGATCGTTAAAGGGACCGCAGCGCACCCAAAAAAAAATGGGGAATATTGATTTAGGACAACTGCTTGTGTGGAGGATAAACACCAGCGTGAACAGGTTGGGCTGAATTGTGTTGTAATTTCTAGGTAAAAAAAGAGACATTTCCCACTTAAATTGTTTTTCTCTTTCCTACAACACACAACTTTCATTAAAAAACATAAATAGGAGCAGGCCATTCGGCCCCTCAAGCCTGCTCCACCATTTAATGAGATCATGGCTGATCTGATTTTGGTCTCAACTCCACTTTCCTGCCCGCTCCCCATAACCCTCGACTCCCCTGTTGCTCAAAATCTGTCTCGGCCTTGAATATATTCAATGACTCCGCCTCCACAGCTCTCTGGGGTAGAGAATTCCAAAGATTCACGACCCTCTGAGAAAAAATTTCTCCTCATCTCCGTCTTAAATTGACGACACCTAATTCTGAGACTGCCCCCTCGTTCTACATTCCCGGACGAGGGGAAACATCCTCTCAGCATCTACCCTGTCCAACCCCCCTCAGAATCTTTCATGTTTCAATAAGATCATCTCTCATTCTTCTAAACTCCAACGATTATAGGCCACACTTTCCTCATAAGACAACCCTTCCATCCCAGGAATCAACCTGGTGAACCTTCTCTGAACTGCCTCCACTGCAAGTATATTTTCATCCCAGATATGCGAGCAACTGATCCCAGGCTTCCAGATATGTTACTTTTAAAGCAGTTAGTAGCAAGTATGCAAAACTACCCTTGATTTATATTTCTTTTGATTGCTTGGCAATGGGTATCGTGCTCTATTGCGGAATGTAATGTGTTGATGGGCTTTTACAGATTATTTATCCAATTTGAAATATTCGAATGGATTTTGTGAAATGCGGTGCTCCCAGTTACTTTGCTGCTTCCCTGCTCGCCACTAGCACAGATTTAACAGAGCTTGCTCTAAAAGTTCCACCACTACATTATGCTCTCGGCAGTAGACTGGCGGCAAAACTGTTGCAACATCTCACACAACCAGTTTACGAATAAAGCTTTTCCATGATGGCTCAATAGAATAAGTGTAGTGCATCAAAGACCCATTTCTTAATCTCTACTGGGGTGAACAAGCTTTCAAATCTCGAGCGCTGGGGCGGGGGAAATAACTGTACACAGAGAAGAGCCACGTTTTAAATATAATGCCCACTGCCACTCTCATCATCTCTACAAGTATGCATGCGAGAGATGTTGAAACCTAGACCAGCCTTGTGATCTTTGACATGCTTTGTTTCCAATGTTCTCATTCATTCTTAATTGCAAAACACTTTATATGTGAGGCCAGCAAGGCGGCTGCTTTACTGTTTTTTTTCCCTCCTCAAGCCACACCATATACAGGACGTCGTCTGTGGCTACAGCAGCGGGACTCTTTCAATTCTAAATGCTGACCAATTGTGCAGTGCATTCTAATCACTTACCTTGTGGTTTTCTTGATGTCGCTAAACATCTTCTGTCCTTCAGTCTGGGGCAGCATGTGAACTCTCTGGCCGTCTCCCAGGCACACAGTTGAAGGGCCTCTGTGTTTTACAATGCAGCGGTCAGAAGGTGGCCGATTGCTTATCCAGCACCATTTTCACCAGTACATAAACAATCCGTAAATCACGCCTTTTCCCCCATTCCTCTCTGTTTCAGGAAACCTCCCAACTGCTCTAGTGGCTACAACTGTATTTGTGTCAATTTAAGGGCTGTTCAGGGCACTTATGAGCTGCCAGCTTGCCTCCTGATTGCCTATTTTTTGCCACGAGCACGGAGCTCAACTTCTGCAGCCAACATGAGGCCCAGGTCACACCAAAATTGCCATTATGGGCTATGCTGCCAAAACTGGAGAGCTTAATCCCAACTATTTAAATGTAGTTACAAAATATTGACAGAGATGAATGTCTACAGTGGGGGTTCTCTATCTGACAGGAAAGAAGAGGATGCATAGTATGCAGTTGGTGTCTGTCTTATGCAATGGGCAGAATCTGTGTACCTACAAAAGAATTCTGAATAGGTCTAAAATTAAACTTTTCAGACGTTTACAGCTGACATGCTTTCCTCAGGAAAGTGAATTGGTCTTGTCTAAGAAAATTTAGAATTCCTCCTTGAAATTTTAAAGAGAATAATCGCTAAGACTCCAAGCTTGATTACTTCCTAGCGAATGTTTCCCCTTCTGAGCTAAACTATCAAAAAAAACCTGCAATAAGATCTGGACTTTTTTTGTTTCCAGCCCAATGCCTACAGCTTACTGGTATGAGATGGCCAGTGTCTTAATGTATGGCGCAGGGTACATTCACTGCACCTGAATGGTGAGGCCCTAGGCGCCCCCGATATTGGGCCTCGGGACTCACCCGATGGAGCCGGCGTGGTGCGAACAGCCAGGCAAGGAAGAGACCACCAAGACCAGCCCCCTGCTACTGTCGTAGCGGCCCACAGGTAAGTGAAGCCGGAGGTGGGAGGGGTCGACGGACTGCGTTCTTGGGGTCGGAAGGAGCAATCTTGCTCCTCCGGACTCCACATTTGATTAAGTATATTTCAGAAACTTGCCTTGTTGGTAGCAAAGATCAGATTTTACTGAGTGCAGCTGTCACTGGCACCAGCTGCAATCTTGCAATGGAGGCCTCAAACTGGCATTGGCCCCTTATTTGCATATGCAAAGGGACTAATACCTGTTTCAGGCATGGGCCTTGGACTTTTTTTTCCCCTTTACCAATCAAGAACTAAAATTTGCACATGCTTCCTGCCCACCATATTGAGGGTTTAATAGGCCAGTTAGCACCCAAAACACGAGCGCTGCGAGGCTGAATTTATAAGCCATTGCATTTGAAAATGTGTCAGTGAAGCACTCTGAAACCATTCTGAAATGCATGATAAGACGCTATAAATGCAAGACTTTTTAAAAGAAGTACTCGCCCTAAAAGTTCCTTGCTCTTTAAATAAATCATACATTAAACCTATATTTTTAATGTCTTTTTTTTTGCATGGGAATAAGCAACTATGTACCTCAACATCTGCATCAGATCCAGGACATTGCTTACAATCTCCTTGTGCAATGCAACTACGATCAGGAACTCAGTGGGGTGAAAACGGTGTTCTTTCACTCCAAGGTATTGAGGACTGGCGCTCTAATGGTCAGGTCCAATGTTTGATTTTTTTAATAAACAATCAATTCAATATGAGCAAATTAATTAAACTGGATAATATATAATTCAATGATACATCCCATCTCATTGATTCCTTTTTAGCTTTATTAGATACACAGATGATTGATTAATGACAATGTAAAAAAAAGTGTTAATTATTCAAAATGTATACATCTAAAACTATATTTCCGAGAAGGTTCACTCGGTTGATTCCTGAGATGAAAGGGTTGTCTTATGAGGAAAGGTTGAGCAGGTTGGGCCTATACTCATTGGGAGTTTAGAAGAATGAGAGGTGACCTTATTGAAACATATAAGATTCTGAGGGGGCTCGACAGGGTAGATGCTGAGAGGATGTTTCCCCTCATGGGGGAATCTAGAACGAGGGGGCACAGTTTCAGGATAAGGGGCCGCCCATTTAAAACAGAGATGAGGAGGAATTTCTTCTCTCAGAGGGTCGTGAATCTGTGGAATTCTCTACCCCAGAGAGCTGTGGAGGCTGGGTCATTGAATATATTCAAGGCTGAGATAGGCGGATATTTGAGCTACAGGGTTATGGGGAGCGGGCAGGGAAGTGGAGTTGAGGCCAAGATCAGATCGGCCATGATCTTATTGAATGGCGGAGCAGGCTCGAGGGGCTGAATGGCTGACTCCTGCTCCTATTTCTTATGTTCTTACTTTCTTATTTTCAGTGTTTTTTTAGCTTTTCCTTCCAGTTTTCCCCTACTTCATCCCTTTTCTTTTGTATATAAAATTGAAAATATAAATGTGTGTAATAAAAAAATTTAATTAAAAAAAATAAAATTTCACCAGAGAAGCCATCAAGTCCTGGTGATTTCCCCCAAGCAGAGAGGCGAGGAGAGCATATCTGAGTTTGAATACAGGAATAAATATACCCTTGTATCTCCTCAGGACAGACCCTTCAAGATAAGAAGATATTCAAATTAGTTTTGGAGGCAGAGCATTCGCAATTACATAAAATCTCATAGTTATGGTCCATTCAGTTTTATTTCCTTTATTTGCTATTTATTTATTATGTAAGCCATTTCTTTCTTTGCTTTTTTGATGGATTGATTTTATACGCAGCCCATGGGTTTGTAGGGGTAGATACTGGGCTTTCTCTTTCAATGGTTCTTGTTACGATTTTCGGATTGTAGAAAGGTGCGGTATTTAGGCGCCATCTAGTGGTCTTGGTCAAAATCTCTCCAGTTTCTAAGTTCACCATCAATGGGTGGTCACAGATGTGTACATGGAGCAGAATCATCTGAATTCTGCAGCACAACAGGAGGACATTCGGCCCATTGTGTCCGTGATGCCTTCAGCATCCTTTACTGTACTCGGTAATAGCTCAATATATATATTTTTAATTACCCTGACCCTAAACTGCAAAATTAATTTGCTATTTTCACTAGCTTTACTAAGCCCAGTTCCTACTTATTTTTTGATTAAGCTCTTGCTAGATCTTTCTTCAACCTTCTAAGTTCAAGGGAATACAAACCATGTTTATGCAACCTGTCCTCATAATTCCTTTAAGCCCTAGTATCATTCTGGTGAATCTGTGCTGTACCCTCCTCCTAGATCCAAAGCCGATGACCTCACACTTCCCCACATTGAACTCCAACTGCCGTTGTTTTGCCCACTCACTTAATAGGTCTAAGCCCCTTTCTAACTATCTACTTAACTTACTATGGCTCCTAACATACAAGGAACATACAAACACAGAACCATAAATGGAATGATATAACAGATCATCTCTGTCAAGTAATGGACAGAAACCATGAAGACATTAAAGAATCAAAAGATGTTTAAATACCTAAGGAAATGGGAGACCTGGGGGAAATGTGAGAACGTGGAAAACCCAGGAATCAGGTATGAAATTAAAACAGGTTTGAAAATGAGGGTGTAACTAAAATCAAGCTACTGAAGTCAGCATTCAGACCAGAGGGTAACAAGGTGCCTAGGAGAACGATGAGATATCGGGGTGGAAATAGCGGTCAGAGGCTTGCCGCGGGCGAATGCCTCCGACCCGTAAGAAAACTCCGCACCTACCTGATTGCTCCGGACCTTCGAAGACTCGCGGTCCTGGACCTGTAGGCCTAGGCCTGTGTAAAGGTCCATGTATCCCAGGGGCGCAGGCGGGGCGCAGGCGTCCCTGGGATCACGTGAGCCGGCCCAACCAGTCACAAAGGGGGGAATTCCCATTATGGGGATTCCATTTACCTACGGAATCTCCATAAGCATGAATAGGAATCCCCTAAAAAAAAATAATGTCACACCACTGAAATAAAAATAATCATCACAGGTTCAAAATTAATTAAAACACTATTTAATTAAACATATAAAAATAAAAATTTATTTTTTGAAAAATAAATTTAAACATTTTTAAACAGGACAAAAATAACAAACCAATTTTAAATGTAAGGGAATGTTTAAATGATTTTAAAATTTTTATTTTAACATTTATTTAAACCCTTACACTGGCAAAAAGCGGCCGCATGCCTGCTTTTACCAGGCGAAAGGGTTTGGTGGGTATTCGTTGGGCAAATAGCCCAACTCTCCGCCAGCGAATGTCAATGTACGCATCCACTGGAAAATCAGTCAAGAAGCTTGACAGATTGCAAGTTCCGGGTTTTCGCGCCTGCGCATCGCTTACGACGGTGTACGCTGTCGGAGGCCCTGGAAAATCCGGGCCATTGTATTGGGCTTTGTTGGAACAGTGTAAGAAGCTGATGACAGAAAATTCAGAGTAGAAATGGGAGGGGGAAGTGAAAATGGTAAGCTACAGGTAGCTGGGGGTCACACTTGCGGACAGAATCAGAGGTGTTTGGCAAAGTACATATCTAATCGGCATTTGATTTTCCCAGTGCAGAGGAGACTGCACCATGAGTAGTGAATACAGTATACTAGATTAAACAAAGTACATGTAAATTGCTGCATCTCCTAAAGAGTGTTTGAGATCCTGGGCAGTGGAGGGGGTGAATGGGCAGGTGTTGCCTCTCCTGCGTTTACACAAGAAGGTACCAGGGGAGGGGCAGCTAGAAGCAGGCTTGAGGAAATAGAGAGGGGAGGGGAGGGGAAGATATGTTTGATGGTGGGATCATGTTGTAAGTGGCAGAAATGGTGGAAGATGATTTGGCAAGTGTGGAGGGAAGGAATTGGGAGGTGACAACCAGCAGACTCTGTCATGGTTGTGAGAGGAGGAAGAGTCGGGGCAGAATCGCAAGAAATGGGCCAAACCTGGTCAAAGGTCCTGATGATCACTGCAGAGGAGAATCCTTGTCTTAGGAAAAAGGAGGCAATCACAGAAGTTCTGGTGCCGATGGTAGAGTCATGATAGCAGATTCAACAGAGAGGAAGAGACTGGGAGAATAGGGTGCAGTCTTTACAGGATGAGGGGTCAAGAAGTATATTCCAGGTAGTTGTGGGAGTCAGTGCAATTGTAATAGATGTCAATGGAAAGCCCATCACCAGAGACAGATGGAGAGAAATCCAGAAAGGGAAGGAATGATTTAGAGATGGACCATGTGAAGATGACAAATAACTGGAAATTGGAAGCATAATTAATCAAGTTCTCAAGATTAGAGAAAGCAGTACACACACACACACAATGGTCAAAGTAACAGAAATGGGGATCAAGGAGGCGGCAGGCAGGGGGGGGGGGGCAGAGTGCCGAGTAGGACTTTGAACAAAGGGCTAGAAATTGGGCACCTTAGCAACTCCAGGGGGCGTTAATGGGGCGCAAGTGACTTTTTGCCCGGGCGCGGCGCCGCTAACTCCCGCTAAATCCAGCGGGCATTTAGCGACAGCGGTAACGCCCCGCTCTGCTGTGCAGGCGATGACATCATCACCGTGCGCAGCGCCCCGTTTTTGCCCCACCTGCAAAATTGGCCCGTGCCCCCTGAATCCACGGCAGGCGATGACAGCGACAGATTCAGGGGACGGCAGGAGGCTCGTGGGGCGCTGACTAAAGGGGAGGTGGCGGGCGGGGGGAAAAAACGGCCAACTTACTTGTCGCGGCCAGTCTTTGAACGCGGGGTCCGTGCCACGATTTGTCAGCACGGCACTCAGTGCCGGGTTGCTGGCACGGCTCCCCGCTCCCTGGTGGTCCAGGTAAGGCCCCGCAGAGTTGTGGGCTTGGGCCCTCCCCTTTAATGAGGGGGAAGAGTCCTTCCATGCGGCAGCGCTACGCGGCCCAGTGCGTAGCGCTGCAGAACGCACCGGCCCGGTATTCGGGGTTAGCGCTCCAAGAAGGAAGTGGAGCGCTTGAATTAGTGCTCCGCCTCCCTCTTGGGGCGCTAAAACTGAATTTCGCTGTCGCCGGTGCTAATTAGCGCCCCAAAATTGTCACTAATTTTTCCCCCCAAAGATTTTCAACATTCCCTACAAAAACAGAAGCATAGTTGGGACCCGGGTGAGTTCTCATAGAAAAACCTTTTACGTGGTGGAAGCGAGGGGAGTTAAAAGCTAAAGGGGCTCAATTTCAGCTTTGCTGCCTGGCATAGCAGATCACCCGCCCGATATAAAACCCACCTAGAATTCGGATTGGATTCAGCCACGGTCCGATTTCTAGGCCATGGTATAATGGATGACTAATAGAGCCAAGCTATGTTCTTTATTACCCTTTCACCTGTGTCATGTTGCCTTACTGTGCTCGCAGACTGTACAATATGAAAAACTGTCTAGCAGTGAGGTACAAGGCAGAAATTCAATCTGATAAACCATGAGAGCACAGTCAGAACAATTTACAAACATGAACAGAGCCCCAGGATTGAATTGCTGCCTTAAACTCTCTGCCAAACAATTCTCATTCTTTCTAATACAGTGTCTATAATTTACTTTCTGTCCCTACAGGCTCAAGGAGACTATATATCAGTTTTGTGCAAGACTGCTTTCAGCTCCCAAGAAGCAATGGCTCTAAGGGGGCTGTTGCTCCAGACTCTCTTCATAAATCTTCACCACAGGGTGAACTGTTAAAATGTCTCGTGAGAAAATGAAATACTATTTGCTGTAATGGGAACTTGTTGCTATGTGTGAAACACACATCTCTGAAGATGGAAATTAATTTTGAAGAATCATAAAGAATGGGATCCTTCTCAAAGTCCTTGCACCAAAGAAGTTCCCCTCCCCCCACCCCATTTGTTTTTATAGACACTCGGTGTATTTCCTCATCGTTTCCAGTGCATTAGCAGTGGATAGGCAGCATAGGAATTTTATTTTGCAAGAAAATTCAGGTGCAATTCATTCCCGCTACTTGTGCGCCTTTCAAATGCTTCCCCCGAATTTCCTTGCACTTTTTCAGTTTTCCCATGATCCACCCACCAAGTCATGGGGTTGGGGGTAATATATTAACATGGAGAGGATTGGTTAACGGACAGAAAACAGAGAGTAAGGATAAACAGGTCATTTTCAGGTTGGCAGGCTGTAACTAGTGGGGTGCCACAGGGATCGGTACTGGGGCCTCAGCTATTTACAATTTATATTAATGACTTGGATGAAGGGGCCGAGTGTAATGTAGCCGAATTTGCTGACGATCCAAAGCTCGGTGGGAAGTAAGCTGTGAGGAGGACACAAAGAGCCTGCAAAGGGATATAAACAGATTAAGTGAGTGGGCAATGAGGCGGCAGATGGAGTATAGTGTGGGGAAATGCGAGGTTATTCACTTTGGTAGGAACAGGAAAACAGAATTTTTTTTAAATGGTGAGAAACTATTAAATGTTGGTGCCGAGAGAGATTTAGGTGTCCTCGTACAGGAAACACAAAGTTAGCAGGCAATTATGAAGGCACATGGCTTGTTGGCTTTTATCGCAAGGGGGTTGGAGTACAGGAGTAAAGAAGTCTTGCTACAATTTTACAGGGCCTTGGTGAGACCACACCTGGAGTACTGGGCACAGTATTGGTCTCCTTATCTAAGGAGGTATATACTTGCTTAGAGGCGGTGCAATGAAGGGTCAGTAGATTGATTCCTGGGATGAGAGGGCTGTTCTATGAGGAGAGATCGAGTAGATTGAGCCTATACTCTCTGGAGTTTAGAAGAATGAGAAGTGATCTCTTGAAACATAAGATTCTGAAGGAAATTGACTGGGTAGATGCTGAGAGGTTGTTTCCTCTGGCTGGGGAGTCTAGAACTAGGGGGCATAGGCTCAGGATAAGGGGTGGGCCATTTGAGACCAAGATGAGGAATTTCTTCACTCAGAGGGTTGTGAATCTTTGGAATTCTCTACCCCAGAGGGCTGTGAATGCTGAATCGTTGAGTATATTCAAGGCTGGGATCGATAGATTTTTGGACTCATGGGGAATCAAGGGGTATGGAGATTGGCGGGAGAGTGGTGTTGAGGTCAAAGATCAGCCATGATCTTATTGAATGACGGAGCAGGCTCGAGGGGCTGTTTAGCCCACTCCTGCTCCTAATTCTTATGTTCTTATGTCACTGCTGGTCTCATTTGCATATCTCAGCATGAGCCAGTGGCATAGCAGCTGCAAGTTTCCTGGGTTTGCATTCTGGATAAATAGACTGAGGCACAATAGCAGCCAGGGTCAACTGATACAGATGGATATGAGGCGTTCTTGATACAGAAGAGTGTGGAGATTTTGAATATACATTTCAAAACATTTTTTTGTTATTCTTCTGACACGACACTTAGGGGGGACAATTCCCCCTTGGGGCAATAACGTAGCTACTTTTAGCGTCCCGAAAAAGTTAGCACGCCCCAAGCAGGAGGCGGGGCGCTGCTGGAAGCGCTCCCCCTCCCTCTTGGGGCGCTCCCATTGAATATCACGGCGCTACGTGCAGCAACGCCACACGTGTCAGCATGTAGCGCTGCGGTATTACAGGCCTCCCTCCCCTGATTAAAGGGGAGGGGCCTAGCGCAGTGCGCACCGGGGCCCTGCTGGACCACCGGGGAGCGGGGTGTCGGCAAAATAGCCCAGCACTCAAGAGGGTTAACATAGAAACATAGCAGGTAGGAGCAGGAGTAGGCCATTTGGCCCCTCGAGCCTGCTCCGCCATTCAATGCGATCCTGGCTGATCATCCAAATTCAGTACCCTGTCCCTGCTTTCTCCCCATATCCCTTGATCCCCTTAGCCTTAAGAAATATATCTAACTCCTTCTAGAGTATATTTAATGAATTGGCCTCCACTGCCTTCTGTGGTAGAGAATTCCACAGGTTCACCACTCTCTGGGTGAAGAAATTCCTCATCTCTGTCCTAAATGGCTTACCCCTTATCCTTAGACCCCTGGTTCTGGACTCCCCCGCCATCGGGAACAGGCTTCCTGCATCTAGTCTGTCTAGTCCTGTTAGAATTTTATAAGTTTCAATGAGATCCCCTCTCATTCTTCTAAACTCCAGCGAGTATAAGCCCAATCGACCCAATCTCTCCTCATACGTCATTCCTGCCATCCCAGGTATCAGTCTGGTGAATCTTCGCTGCACTCCCTCCATGGCAAGAATATCCTTAAGGTTAGGAGGAGTGCCGGGCTGACGGACCGCGGCCGGCACCCCGCAGGAGGAGGCCAGAGGGGGGGTAGGTGCTGGCAGGCAGGCAGCCCCACCCCCCCCAAAAAAATGGCCGCCCGGCCCCTGCCCTTTAATTATCGCCACCCCGGCTGCAAAAAACTCTCCCTCTGACCCTGTCGGACATAGCGTCCACGGTAGATCAGGGGGCGTGAGCCAAGTTTTGTGGCCGGGGCGCTGCGCACGGCGATGACTTGGGGAGCGGGGAGGAGGCACTCCTGCTCCTCCTGGCCCACAAAGAGTGCTGCCAGAGGCTGTCCTCGCCTCGCTGCAGCTGCTGAGAAAACCAGCCCGCTACACTAAAACCTGCAAAGCAGGTTAAATCCGAGGTTTCCAGCCTCATTAACATATTTAAAATGGCAACCCGCCTCCTGGAAGTCAGCAGGTTGAGGCCGACTTCCCAACACATTTTTGCCCATTTAACCCCCACCCCCACCCAATGGTAAAATTACCCCCATTGTGTCTAATTCAGGGCAAACTTTAGGAAGGATGTCAAGGGTTTCGAGTGGGTGCAGAGATTTACTAGAATACTACGTACGAGGGACTTCAGTTACGTGGAGAGACGAGAGAAACTGGGGTTGTTCACCTTAAGTGAGCAGGGAAGGTTAAAGGGAGAGTTAATAGAGGTGTTCAAAATTACCCCGCTGGCAGGAGGGTCAGTAATCAGAGGACACAGATTTAATATTACTGGCAAAGTACCAGAGGGTCGATGAGAAAAACATTTTTACGCAGCATGTTGTTATAATCTCAAAAGGTGGTGGAAGCAATTTCAATAGTAATTTTCAAAAGGAAATTGGATATATACTTGAAAAGGAACATTTTGCAGGGCTATGGGGAAAGAGCAGGGGAGTGGAATTCATTGGATAGCTCTACCAAAGAGCCGGCACAGGCACGATGGGCCGAATGGCCGCCTCCTGTGCTGTAATATTCTATAATTTTATTCTAATTTCAACACTGATTATATACACTATCACCTTGCCATTCAATTTGGGTTTAGTTTTCAACAAGCGTTGAACTTTACTGCCAAGTCCCTGCTACAAGGAGCTACTAGCTGTGGTCAAGGGTCCAATACATTATAGTATGGTTAATGCCTAGTTTGATGGAACCAAGTTTAGTTATCCATACAGTTGGCATATGCACATGTTCTAAATAGGATGAGCAGAGTATAACTTTAGTAATAATGTTCAAATAACTATTTTGAAAATAGTAGAGGTTGTAATACATGGTCTCAAGGTTTGGTATTGAGAAGCACGTGAGCTGGTGGCGGTAGGAGGGGGGGTTAAAGCTGGTGAAATTGACAACACGCTGGGAGACGGCTCCAACCTGCCAACTTCTGGGTTTTGCTCCAGTGCGTTAGGCTGCGTGCGTGCGAGCACCCCCCACCCGATTACCTTTTTTTTGGTTCATTCACGGGATGTGAATGTCGCCGGTAAGGCCAACATTTACTGTCCCTCCCTAATTACTGTCGAGAAGGTTCTGGAATACAACGGAGTGGCTTGCTGGGTAGTTCAGAGTCAACCACATTGCTGTGGGTCTGGAGTCACATACAAGCCAGACCAGGTAAGGACAGCAGATTTCCTTCCCTAAAGGACGTTAGTGAACCAGATGGGTTTTTACAGCAATCTGGTAGTTTCATGGTCACCATTACTGATACAGTACTAGCTTTTTATTCTAGATTTATTTAAATTAGTCCAGTTTGAACTAGTCCAGGCCTCTGGATTACTAGCCCAGTAACGTAACCACTATGCCATTGTACCCCTATGCCAATTGCTCAATTAGAGCGATAGACAGCTTTTTCCACTTTAACTGTGATCCACAGGATTCTCTTGAAACTCACCAGTGAAAGCAAGGAGAGAACACAGTGGCAATTGAACAGGGTCAGTGAAGCTCTGGGAAATATGGCACTACATACTCAGTGCTTAGCTGCTTTTGTACCTGCTAGTGGGAAAGGGTGTTCAGAGTACTTTTGCTGAGAGTTGACTTTCTACACTTTGGAGGTTTGATCTATCACATCAGAATAGGTGCTGCTTATGCTGCCTTAGATTGGAACTCAGATGAGGATCAAGCTGACCAGCAGCAGCATTCTGATCACAGACCTGTAGCTGTATAGAAGAGGAAGAGCAGCAGAGAGCTGCAGTTCGCAGGAAGGCTTATCCACCGCACAAGGTCTACAGGCAGAGGATCAGCTTCCGCGACAGCCGAGTGAAATGAGGCCTAGTGGCCTCCAGATGGGCATTTGGAGGAGTCGGCCATACGAGCCTGTTCCGCCATTCAATGAGATCATGGCTGATCTTCGACCTCAACTCCATTTTCCTGCCCGATCCCCATATCCCTTGATTTCGCTAGAGTCCAAAAATCTATCTATCTATCTCAGCCCTGAATATACTCAATAATTCAGCATTCATAGCCCTTTGGAATTCTCTACCCCAAAGATTCACAAACCGGAGTGAAGAAAATCCTCATCTTAAATGGCTGACCCCTTACCCGGAGACTATGCCCCCTAGTTCTAGACTCTCCAGCCAGGGGAAACAACCTCTCAGCATCTACCCTGTCAATTTCCCTCAGAATCTTATGTTTCAATGAGATCACCTCTCATTCTTCTAAACTCCAGAGAGTATCGGCCCAATCTACTCAATCTCCTCAAAAATCAACCCTCACATCCCAGGAATCAATCTAGTGAACCTTTGTTGCACCGCCTCTAAGGCATGCATGTCCTCTTTCAGATAAGGAGACCAAAACACTGCACAGTACTCCAGGGGTGGTCTCACCAAAGCCCTGTACAATTGTAGTAAGTCTTCCTTACTCTTGTACTCAAACCCCTTGCAATAAAGGTCAACATGCTATTTGTCTTGCTAATTGCTTGCTGTACCTGCATGCTAACTTTGTTTCCTGCACGAGAACTAAATCTCTCTGAATACCAACATTTAAAGTTTCTCACCATTTAAAAAAGTTTTTCTATTTACTACCAGTGAATAACCTCACATTTCCCCACATTATGCTCCATCTGCTACCTTATTGCCCACTCACTTAATTTGTCTATATCCCTTTGCAGACTGTGTCCTCCTCACAGCTTACCTTCCCATCTAAGCTTTGTATTGTCAGCAAATTTGGATACATTACACTCGGTTCCTTCAGCCAAGTCAGTAATATAGATTGTAAATAGCTGAGGCCCAAGCACGACCCTTGCGGCACCCCACTAGTTACAGCCCGTCAACCGGAAATGACCCGTTTATCCCTACTGTTTTTTGTCCGCTAACCAATCCTCTATCCATGCTAATATATTACCCCCCCAACTCCATGTAGCAACCTTTTGTGTGGCACCTTATCGAATGCCTTTTGGAAATCCAAATATACGACTGTTTTGATTTCTTTTTGGGTTCAATAAAGACTCATTTCTGAAAGAGAATGTTGTTTAATCTAAAGTCTTGTTCAAGACTTTCTACAGCTTTTTACAGAACACACTATGCTGTGATGCATCTAGAATGAAACTGAAAGTAAAACTCCTCTGGACTGCTTGTCTCTCACATGACCTCTGCTGGTCAGGCACAAGTAATCAAAAACACAGACAAATATGCTGTAAGGCATAAGTAATCAAACACAGACAAATATCATCACTATTTGCTGATATCATTACAACGACATCCACTAGTTCCTCTTTATCTACCCTGCTAGTTACATCCTCAAAAAACTAAAATTTGTTAAACACGATTTTCCCTCCATAAAACCATGTTGCCTTTGCCTAATCAGATGTTTTTCTAAGTGCCCTGTTACCACTTTCAAGTAGACAAGGGACAGCAGGTATGTGTGACTCAATATGAAATGGAATTCAGATGGACTTCAGGCAGATTAACTAACCATATGCTAAAATTGAAAAGTAAACAGCCCCTCAGAGGTAATAATATAAATCAAGAGATAATGGTTTGAAATAAAAAATAGAATTTGATTTGCTGTTTAACTGCTTTTTCTTTGCATGCATAAGGCTGTTTTTGCTGAAAAGGCATTTAGTCCAAAAAAATGCCCTTCATTAGAGCATCAGCATTTATTATGTGTTAAAAGTGCTGGCATAGCACCTCAATGAATGAGAAACATCAGACTGGTAGATCCTTGATATTTAGTAGTTTATTGGAGGAAGTAATGGAGCATCCATTCTCTGGCAGTATTGAATCATTATGTATCCATTGCAAACTCGTGAAAATTGTCGCACCACAAACAAGCCAACTTAATTTCTTAATGACAGAACACCCAGAGGTGACAAAACAGTCAAAACTACTTCAAGGAGAACGATGAAAAGGTTGGAAAATAAATAGATAAACAAATCAGATACTTATTAACTTTAAACTGTAAATTACTCACGGAACAGACCAACTGTTAATACATAGGGCATTTTTCATGGAATACATGAAAACATAATCTCTCCCATAAAGAAAGACAAGAGTGTGCAGTAATAGCCTGTTAGAATTACACCCATATGGGTCACTGTATGGCACAATACCAACGTAGACTTTTTAAATTTAGAGAAAGTAATTCTGTTCCATTGTAAATGCATCTTGCCTCAGTTTCAAAGTTGAAAGCTAACAAACTATGCGGACAGACGCCACACCTTTTGTGGGTTGGGAGGAAACTTCAGTTTTAACATTCCCAATAGCAATCTCAGATAGCCAGTGTTGTCACTAGATTTTGTGACGCGTAATGGTTGGCACAAAATTTTTCTACTATGTCCAGAAAATATCCAGTAGAATTTTACATTTTGTCTTTCCAAACTAGAGTTGCATCTAGAATAAGCATTTTCAGCTATACAACACCAAGGTGAAGGACTGGCCCATAACTGGTGAAGGTAATAGTGGAATCAATGAGCGATGATGCATCACGAGCATACAGTAAGTATAACATTAAAAGCATATTGGGTTACGTGCATGTTTTGCAGCCCTATAAACGTCTTGGTATCAATTGCTAAATATGTCTAGTAACAACAACGGCAATCAAGATAAAAGGTTACTAGATTAGTGTTTCTTATAATCCAATAATAGCAGTGAGTTTCAAATTCTAGGTGGTGCGAGCTAGCAGGCGATTTGACGACTGCAGGTAATGCAGCAGCAAACCGAGTCCGAGACACCATCACTTCCTCAAGACAAGAGAGGAAGACAAGAGTGCGTTAATCGCGGTTTCTCCAGAAAAAAGGATCTATATTGTTCTGCAATCCAATGAAGACCATTATGGAATATAGCCTAATATTGGAAATACTAATCAAAATATCACTGTGGTTAACCGCCCAAGATTTCACAGACAAACATATATTTAAAGAAAATGACAATTTAAAAAAGTGGCAAACACATTTTTTGTATCATCACTGTTCACAAAGAACTGTACACCACTGCTCAAAAACCAACTGGGCAAATAAATAAAGGTAGAACCCAATGCTGGGCTGTTAAACATACGGAGCAGAATCTAAAGCATTCCAAACTTCACAAATACCTTCCCTCACAAATTTATCTTCCACACAATCCAGTGTATTTCCTACACTGGTGTACGTGGCACTTACGCTGGCTAACAGTAAATCACTACGTTGCACCCAGGTTCGAATGGCAAACAAAAATCTAATGAAGCTACATTTACGGTACTTCAACTTGCTACATTAGTTCTCACAGTGCAGTGCCAATTAAGTCATTAACCAAAGTAGTTACTGAATGTTTTCTCCCAGTATGTTGTACAGCTGATATAGGAAATGCAGGGCAAGAACGTCATGGTAATACACTGCCCCAGACATACAAAATACACAGCCCTGCCTCCCAGTATACTGATCTCTCCCATTACACTGATCTCTCCCATTACCTCCACATGGTGTAAAGGTGATTGGAAAATCCAAGATGGATCAAGAGCCATAAACAAACAGAGATAGTTTTATGCTTCACATTCAATTAACCCACCTTGGCAGCAGCCCATAATAAAGCATGTAGCTACCCTATAAAAGTTCTTATGACTGTATTGATTGGCTGCGCACACACAGGACAAGGCAGTTTGCGCTTATATAACATTTTAGCACATGCATAGCATGCTACAAGATGTCCCGTCTTTCCATGGATGATATTCCCAGTCCTGGGTCGCACACCACAGAGAAGGCAAGGCCCCAAGCGGTTCCTCTGAAAATGCAAGGATTCCTCATATCGTGTTTTTGCTTCTTCACCCACAGATTCAAGCTCCTCTCTACTTTCAGACAAGCTGATAGTTGAAGTGGAAGGTTGCAAAAGTCTTTCTAAGGATTCAGAAGAGCCACGCTGGGCATGTTTCCCTTTCTCCTTGCATTTTAGTTCTGCAGTCTGAATCAGAGGCTCAGAAACCGACCTCCTACAGTCAGGGACATCAATACCTTCACTGTGCTCGGTCTCCTCAAAACTGGCAATTGATGGGTCCGATGTGGAATGTACAAACTTAGGACAATTGAGGTGCCAGCCCTTGCGAAATGCCCAGCACCGCAGGCAGTACTGTTTTGGAGAAGGATTACACTTCCCACATTTGGTGCATTTCCAAGAGTCCTGAAATGAAAAGCAGGTATTGCAAGTCACCGTGGTTTAGTCCTATATAGCACTTGGAAACAGGACATACATTTTGGATGATCGCTGAACGCTGTGTGATTTTACAACATATAGCAAATCTCGGGCATCAATTTATTGTACATTTTATTTCCATCACCAACACTAACTTTCAAGCTGTGAATTCAATCAATATTTAATAGTAAATTGACCAACAGGAACAGAAAGGAAGAGTTTTTTTTTAAATCTTAAGGTATTATACAGCATTTACATGCCTTTTAAGCAAGTTTCTAAAATTAAATGTGAAGCACAAATTGGACCCTCTTAGGCAGAACCCAATTGGACTCAATTGTGTAAAAACTACATTAAATTAAAAATATAGCAAGAGTGAAGGATCAGCAGTAATTTCTGCTGGTCTTATGTACCACTAAAGTTGCAGTACTTTAAAACTGCATTACGGCAGAAGTTCATTTTATAGAACATTTTATTGTTGTACGTAAAAGAAAAAAAATTGCATTGATATTGCACCCTAGCACATCAAAATATTTCACAGGTACAAAAACTAATTAAAAAGGCTAATGGAATGTTGGCCGTTATCTCAAGAAGGCTGGAATACAAAGGGGTGGAAGTTATGTTACAACTGTACAGAACTCTTGATTAGACACCAAGGATATATTGGCTTTGAAGTGGGTGCAGCACAGATTCACAAGAATGATACTGGGGCTGGAGGGGTTCAATTAGGAGGACAGGTTGCATAGACTATGCTTGTATTCCCTTGAATGTAGAAGATTAAGGGGTGATCTAAAGGACGTATTTAAGATAATTAAAGGAGGGGGACAGGGCAGACAGAGAGGGGGACAGGGCAGACAGAGAGGGGGACAGGGCAGACAGAGAGGGGGACAGGGCAGACAGAGAGGGGGACAGGGCAGACAGAGAGGGGGACAGGAGGGTCAAGTGAAAATTTCAAAACTGAGTGATCGGGTTACAGAACCAAGACGGGTAGATGGAGTGAAGATAAAGATCAGCCACGATCTAACTGAATGGTAGAACAGGCTCAAGAAGCTGAATGACCTACTCCTGTTCCTATGTTTCACATGATGAATTACTTTATAAAGTGCAGTGACTTGTGTATTTTAGTTTTTGTTAATAATGCAAACCTGGAAAGCAATTTCAATTAAGCATAAAATTAAAAGAAAGGATTAGTTTATTCAAATTCAGCCAGAGTTCCCGCTCCTGATTGCTGCCAGTGAGCCCTACTGGAAAGTGTGCACATGTAGCTATTAGGAGGACAGGGTAGCTTTTGCTATCCAGCCTGTCACAAGAATGGCCACTTGAAGCTCATAGGTACACCAAAGGTATCACAACACCCGATGTGTTTTGCCCAAAAGAATCACATTTAATTTGGTGTGGTAAACAGATTATATACAAATTGATGTAATATTACAATAAGCCTTCGACCTGTATTAACACTGCATTGTGTGTTATCTTAGCGTGTGTCTACAACAAGTAAAGCACAGAACTGATCAAAATATCGGGACATTACCTTTAGATCACTGGAATCTTCAACCACTTCGGAGATTTCCGTGTCAGTATCATCCCCAGAGTGTGGCAGATCCTCATTAGCTTCATATATTGTAACTTCAATAACCTATAAAAGGGAGGAAAAGAGGGGGGGGAAACTAAGACGACACCAAGATAGCTGCTGCTAAACTGCATATGTAAGTCACTAAATGATTAAGTGCACTGTGATTCTTACCTTGGCTACTTGCAGGTTAGGATTACCAACTTTTCGCATTCACGGTGAAGAATGATAATGATGTTGGGATTTTTTGTTTTACCCAGTGACAGTATCGTGCACTCCCAAGTCATATGACATAGGTTAGGTGTACTGTAGAACGGTCTACATACACCTGATGACGTACAGACTTCAATGAAGTGCCACCATACTACACCAGAGCAAAATTTCCCCACACATTTCATTCTTGTGTTTTCTATGACCGAGCTTGTTGAATTGGAAGCAGTTTGTGCTAAATTCAGGGCATTTAACTTAGTCAATTGCCCACAAGCTCAAATTTCTCTTGTGAAATTAACAGCCTTCAGAGAAGAGACCTTTATGACATCTATTTGGACTAGTTTCGACTCCAAACCCCAAAGACCGTATTCAAGGTTCTTCTCCAGTCAGGAAAGTGTGCACTTTTTAACCTGAGACAGATAACGACCAGGGTAAAACAATCTTTAACTAGCTATTGCCATCAGTACCAAACTTTACAAACATTTCAAAATGTAAGTGAGGTTCATTCATTTCTTTAAATAAGTATTGTACATTTTGAGACTAAACTGCATTAACAGTACACAGATAAAAGATCACAATGTGCTTATGGTCTTTTTAGGTTTCCAGCTCCCTGGCGACATGTGTTTCTTGCCAACTGCTCACCAAATTACTATTATCCAAAATGACAATTAAGATAATCAAAACAGTTGTTAAACTTTGTGAATAAAACTAAGTTTACATCAGATATTTATCTAATTATTGAAAGAAAGGAAATCTGCGACATTACTGTGACAATACAAGCACATATAAATGAGTTAATATCAACATAGAACTCAATAACCAGTTAGACTATTTTTTTTAAATTACGTTTTCCAATTAACTGCTTCTCCCAAGGACAAAACCTGGTGAATGGCCAGTTAGCCGTCTGCCTTTGGCTCTTTTAATTTCTGGGTGACGACTGATGAGCGCAATGCGTCTTCCACAATTAAAAAAAACATTGGTTTGGTCAGACTAATTCTAAAGACCGTCAAAGATACATTACATTGAAACTTTAATCTACTCTTCATCTTATTCAATACGAGTTACAACAGCATTTTAAATTAGAGGACTCACAAACAATATCTCAAGCTGGGGGTGGGGAGGAGGGTCAGGTATGACTGACGTGTGCAGAAATAAATTGCCTGGTTCGACATTCTGCCTACCTCCTTGCGATCTATGTTTTTTCCTTCCTCCCCCTTCTGGCCCTCATATTCATCTTTTTCTTTTGGCTCAATGGTCTCCAATTTGATTTCCACATTTATTTGGTCACTGGCAGGTTCATTCAGAAACCACAGATCATCAGTAGAGTCAGAAACAATGGCAGTGTCTACATCCTGTAGAATCAAAATGCAGTATTAATGTTGTAATCTTATTCAACCCAGAGATAAAACTAATCAAGCAAGTGACCCTTTGGCACAACGTAATGATCTTCTGCCATACAGGGAGAGTCCTGATCTCGGGTCAATGGGCCCCGATACATCCACTGGCTAGTTAAGTTGGTCCTCCGGCTGGGAGGGGAAATAGGGGCTTTCAACATGGCTCTTGGTTAAGTGGTCTGTGTATGAACAGATTTATTAAGGGGATCTGCCATCCCTCTGGAGGTTCTGCACTAGCAATCTGGCTGGCCTCCATGGAAGAAGAAATGCGAGCTCAAATTCCAGTGATCAAACCAGGCATAGGGAGAGAAGTTGAAACCCCAATACATATCTGCCAGATAGAAATGCTAGATTACGATCATCTTACTCATGCGTCAATGGCTCAAAGAATGGCACTGCCAGAGAATAAGGCCAAAATGGGGACAATTTCTGTACAGTTTGTTTTAGGATGTCCATCTCCACAGCAGTGGGCTGGGGGTTCCAAGCTGGGCTGACTTAGAGATACTTTCTCTAGTAATTTTGGTGGCCTGCTCAGTCACTTCTTGGAAGGGTGATTTACATTTTATTTTACATTGTATTTTGACTATCCCTATGCTTGCATAGTCCAAAAACTGCCCAGAAGGGCTTGGCAACACCTTTTTGGGTATTAAAGGAGTCATCTCACTGGACAGACATCATCTGTGGGTGGCTCCGCACTGCTAAGTGCAAACTGTGTTCTGCATGTGGCTTATGTAATATAGTCAGTACCAACCTCCAGCATAGCCTCCTCACTCAAGTCTGATGGGTGCAGGCTTGAGTACACAGTGAATGACAGGCCTGGTCATGTGTTGCCAGAACTAGCTTGAAAACCTCAAGTAATACCGCATCCCCACAGCCAAATCCTCATACTACTCCTTGCTTATCCTTGATAGCAAGGACAATCCCAAATTCAGTAACAAACCATCTCCTCCAACTGCTCCCTTCAAGCTCAGCTCCAACATCAAAGTGAGGCATTCATGGATCCCACGCCACTGCTTCCTCTCTCCCTTCCAATACTCCAGCCCTGACCTTGTAACACACTAACTTCCACCACACCTCACCCATTGCACTCAGAGTTTATGTCCTGCACAAGACCCAACTCCTGCATCCAGACCGTCCTCAGTATCATAGACATCATCTGTGACAACCATGGCACACTATGCCTTCATGCTCTCCACCACATGGTCGACTACACCGCCCTCTCCCATCATTTATCCGCTGTGGTCCACCTACATGACATCACCTTTGCTTGGTTTTATTCCTATCTGTCCCAATATAGCCAAGCACATTGTAAGGAGAGAGAAACCGTTGCTGGCAAAGTCACCTCAGAGTACCGCAAAGTTCCATCCACACCCCGTCCTATTCCATGTCAACACCTTCTCGACATCATCTGTAGGCATGGGGCCAACTAAGTGACAATCTTTTATTATGTTTTGCAGTTTCGGGACTTTGTCCTCAATGACACGTGGAGTAAACACTCTATGGGTAAATTCCGAGAACCCTAGGGAATTGTGGGAGGCAGCACTGTCACACTTTAGAAACAAGCATTTAATTCATCGCTAATGCCAATCAGCTATCATGAATGAGCTTACTGCACAGTATTTAAAGCCTCTGGCACAAGTGTTGTCAGCTGCAGTTAGACCTTAGCTTGTTTCCAGGAGATATTGGCCCAGAAATTCGGGTCTCCACGGGTGAGTACGCATGGGGTACTCACCCATAAGCCCAATGGAAGTGCCGGTTTCGTGCATGCACTGCGCATGTGCGGGAAGCCAGCACTTCCGTTCCCCTGGAAGAAGGGGTTAAGAGGTGGAACGCGTGCGCAGGAGAGGCTGCGCGTGCGCATCAAACTTACTTTTTTTTGTTGCAGGTTTTCCCGGGAGGGTAAGTCTCCAGAAGTTAGACATGTAAAAAGCAGTCACAAGGCCTGCTTTTTACAAGGTAAGTGGTGAATTAATTAAAATTAAAACATTTTTCCACAGGTTTATTATTTTTAAATACTTTAAAAAAAGGTAAGTTTATTTTTAGCCCTGTTAGAAAATGTAATTAATTTTTTCAAAAATTTAAATTATTGTTTAAAATAGTTATTTCATGTAATTTATAGTTTATTTAAAAAATGTGATTTTTTTTTTTATTGGAAGATTTAGTGATGTTTTGGGGCTTATAGTATTTATAGATTTGACAGGTCTTCCTGTCAAACTTATGAATGAAGCATTCCCTGCTACCATTGGCTCTCCGTGGCCCACGTGATCCCAGGGGACGCTTCGAACTAACTGCGCCCCTGGGATACGCAAGCACTGCGCGCCGGCAGTTGGAGGAGGCCCAGGATCGGAATCCCACGCGGGCCCACAGCTCAACGGCCGGCGCGCTAGGTAAGTGCAGGTCAGGGGCTTGCACCCACAGGAAGCCCCCGACCCGAATTTCTGGGCCAGTAATTCTACGGTCAGTGCGGAGGGTTATATCAGACAACAGCGTATCTGCAGGTAAGCTGTCTGCATATTTCCAGTTTTGTGCCTCAGTCCCCTTTAGTTTGCTTTTGCCTGATTTCTGGTAGCAGTTTGCCTGCCTATTCCATCAGGGAATGGCGTTTGGCACTAGAGAGCTTTTCAAAAAGGGGAGGGAATAGTATTTAAAAAGGTTAAAAAAAAAGTAACAAAATAATTGAGAGAGATCACTTCACCTGGTTGCTGTGAATATCAGTTGATCCGCTCTTCCTACTTCCATAATTACTACGCAAGCTTTTTATAAACCACCATGGCAGTCCAGCAGCATCCCAGAGCTCAGAAACACTATCCGTTTTGAATTTTTTGGCTTGATATTCAGATGGATCATCTGTCACAGACTCAT
This sequence comes from Somniosus microcephalus, assembly GCF_052327205.1. Taxonomy (NCBI): domain Eukaryota; kingdom Metazoa; phylum Chordata; class Chondrichthyes; order Squaliformes; family Somniosidae; genus Somniosus; species Somniosus microcephalus. The sequence continues at coordinate 22,755,746 of NC_141004.1, read as the reverse complement.
CTACAAAATTAAACACATTCATTTTTTTTTCCAAAACTATGCTCACTGGGTTTGACCGTTCTCCAATTTTAAGAGGCAGACATTTCCCCAAGTTCAGTACTGAAAATAGGCAGAAGTCTAAAAAAAAAGGTCCAGAAATAGATTTTATACAAAGTAATTTTAAGCAGCAAGAATGAGCTTGGGAAATCTTAATCCAGCTCCTAGTTGGCATGGGTCCACAGCAGTCCCCAACTGACAATCTAATCTCACTCACATAGCAGGTGTAGAAAATGGGGAAACGGTCACTTGGTGAATATGGGGATGTTCTTCTCAGGTCCAGGTCTAGACATATTTTCGGGGCAGACGGGAAATAACTTCCACTCAGTTTCTGGCTGTGCTACATCTGACCGAGGAGTGCTTGATGCCAACACTGGGTGCCGGCAATAGGAAGAGTTCCATTCCCCAACACTAGCATCCATCATAATGAGCACAAAATAAATAAATAAATAAAAGTAGTTATAATAAAAAAGGAGAATGTTCAAGTAGGAAAAAGCTCGAGCAGTTACTGGGAGTCAAGTAATACTGATGGATTGATTACTGGAAGCGATTCCAGATAATACAAGGATATGGTTGCTTAACCAGGAATGCAAGACCCTGAGGCACTTGGGTAAAGTAGATCATCATTTTGGGGCCTCACATGTGGGGGTCCCAGTGACTGAATGGTTGGAATTCGACCACCCAGAGAGTAACTGGGCAAAGAAACAGATATAAAAAGATACTGTTTACTGATTTTAACGAAGACAGATCTAGAAAAAAAATAAACTGGTGGTATTCACAACCAGCACATCATATAGCAGTTAGACTTGTAGCCAGAGTTCAGTACGAACACAAGGCACAGTCCACTATCCAAACCATCAAAATGTACAATGGGATCATCTGGAGCCTTTACTTTGATTCAACTTTATTATAGAAATGATGACATGTTTTCTTTGGGGGGGGTTCTTGGGTGGGGGTTTCTTGGGTTTGAATCAGACAGTTGTGCATTCACGCCTCATTCCAGGACTTGAGCATACATAATCTAGGCTGGCACGTCAGTGCAGTAGAATGGGGGCTGCACTGTTGAAGGCACAGTGCTTCAGATGAGATGCCTGCTCCAGTGATTCAGGTGGAAGCTAAAAATCCCATGGCACATTTGAAGAGCAGGGAAATCTCCCGCTATCCTGACCAACATTAGTCGCTGAACCACCACCAAATAGAGATTAAATTGTTATTTGGCTCATTGCTGTTGGTAGGACCTTGCTGTATTGCAGGGATATGGGGGAAGAGCAGGGGAGTGGGACTAACTGGATTGTTCTTTGAGCCGGCGCAGACTCGATGGGCCGAATGGCCTCCTTCTATACTGTACTATTATATGATTCTGCATACACAATGCCTGCCGCTTTTGCACTTCAAAAATAGTTCATTGCATTAGAATGTTTGAGACATGTAATAAGTCACCATAGAAGTACAAATCTTTCTTTAAACCTCAAGCTGACATAAATAATCTGGCACTAACCTGATTCAGAGTTCTTTCTTTTCAAGTGTGAGGTAGCTGAAGTTGGTATGTTCCAGGCAGTTGTTTCTTCACTAAGTTCCCCTGATGCAGGGCACTGTGTGGGGAAGACAGAGTAAGGAGCAAATGTTTATATGATTATCTTTTAATTGTGAATAGGATGTAGCAGTTCCACTCAGTCACCGTCCTGTGTGTCGATAAAAAGGCAGAACCCAGGCTGGATGTTCTCAAACCCCTTGGAAAAAAGATTTAAAAGTAATTTATAAATTCAAATTATGAAAGCAAAAGTTGTATCATTTATGTAGGTGTGCAATAATTGCTTTTCTCTACCAGTATTCATAAAGTCAAACTATAATGTAACAGTGTTAGACACTATAAATGCAAGTTGTTGAAGTCAAGTCCAAAAGGATCAGGAATGGGGAAAAGAGAAGCCAGCTATGTAAATTAGGAAGTAAAAATGAGTAGCCATAATTATAATTAATGTTCAAAAGGCTTGTCTGCACTGCATAGTGTAGATCCATGCAAAATAATATTCTATAGAACATAGTTTTCCTCTTCTAATTTTTCAGCTTTTAGTTTGCGCTGCCAAGTAGAGATTTAAACAAACTCTAAGCTTGTGTTTTAAGAAGCTGGCCACTGCTTATAAGAGTACAACTAATTAATTGTAAAATAAAAAAAAGGTAAGAATAGCTAACAAAGTAATCACCACCATTCCTATCTGCAACAAAGTTTCCAGGCATACTAGGACAGTTGGAGCATACAAAGACAATGGCACTCTGGCTATTGTATATCCAAATTCCATGTACAATGTCCCAGATCTCAAATTACTGCACTGGACAAGAATGGAAATTTGTGCATCTTGTGTTGTCCCCCATTTCCCCCACAAACAAAGTGGTACTTTTAAAATTACATTTTTAGGTGTACAAGGAGCCTGTGCATTTCTGCCATCTTCCACAAACTGAGTCAAGTGAACAGAGAAAGAGATGCTACATCCTTCAGCACACAGAGAAGAGAACTCTGGAAAAAACAGAGAAGGAGACTCTGTCCCACCCGTCTGAGCTCAGGCGAGAGCACCCTCAGACAGGAAGTACAGAGACGGGGCCACTCTGTACAAAACAAATCACGCAGTAGTTTACCTTCGGATGATCTTCCCTCATAGGCAGGCATTTCGTATCCTTTACAAGTGTGCGAGTCTGTGCAGCATCTGCATTGCAGGTAAAACAAAAAAAACACCTTCCCCAATATTAACCATTCTCACAACAATCATTTGGAATTCACTGCGCATTACCACGCAACCTCGGTCACTAATTTAAAACGAGGAAGAAGGATTAGTTTCCCTCATTAATATTCTTCTTTCACTCCAATGCTCAGTCACACACCTTCCTCCCCAGCAGAAGAAATCAAAGTGCAGATCTGCAGTTAATGCAAGGATTAAAGAGGATTGTTATTTAGTACAAATATGCATGTGAGGGAAGATAAAGGAACCCAATTTCTTATTTGACATTTTATACTTGTTACCATTGAAGCTTTATAGGAAAAGCTTTTTGCATCTGAATAATACACTTGTGTAACTCAGGAAAGATTTTCCATCACTTAATATATATTTGTAACGATTGCTCTAACTGCAGCTCAACGTTTAATCACGCTAAAAATAAAGGTTGAATTCCTAAATTTTACACATTATTCTATATATTCAATGTGTTCTTCATCTGTGATCTATTGCGTATCAATGTATTAATCACAATGAATCAAAAGTTATTGGAAAAAAAGGTACTCATTTTATTGCTGCAACACATCTTTGAGGTACTTTGTACGTACACACACTTCAATGTATTACATGGATGCAATTGCACATCTATTGGTAGAAAAAGTAGAACACATGCCTTGCATTGCAAAATTTAATTCAAGTAGACATGCTGCCATGGAACAGTACTTGGTATAACTTGTCCCACATTTCAATGTCCAGTTGCAAACTGTATGCTTCTGTATCATGAAGCACTGGCATCCACTGGGACTTGCAGTTCAGAAGGTGTGAATGTGGCATGAAAGAAGCGACCTGAATGGTAAGCCATCAGATAGGCATCTATTTTAATTCCTTACTTGTGCCGAGAGTCACTTTCCTATCAAAATATTCTGTGATATACTAAAAACCTGCCTTTGGGATTACAGATGAGAATTTGTAAATCTATGTACATAAACTGAAAGGGGGCAATTCAGTAACAAGCCACTTATCACGTACCCTCAAGCAGGAGGTTGGAGTTCATATTCAGGCACTGATTGACATTCCAACTCACCTGCCCCCACTGGGGGGAGCTTCATCAGTTCTTGGCCAGATGGAGCACTTTGTAGTGGAGTGCTCACTCTCGAGTGGGGAGGCTCAACTGGCAGCACCAGTTCCACCCTGCAGAAGTGCAGCTTCTGTCAGCTGATTATGGAGCAAAAACTGAAAGCAGTCACTGAAATCTGCATCCAGAAGCATGCCGGCTGGAAAATGAAGCACAGCGGCAGCAGGGACCTACAAGGGCAATAAAAACAGGCGGGGGGGGGGGGGGAAATGCAGATATAAATAATATTGCATTTATTATTTTAGTTATTTTTAAAATGCTCAAATTTTAAAAATACCAAGCCAAGGAATGCTTACAGACTAAATTTCAATTTTCATTGTTTTGAAACTCATGTATAAATCAATTGCAACTTTGCGTCCTCCTTCTCATCTATTCCCCCCCACCTCCCAAAAAACACCAGGTGTCCACCTGCATTGGGGAAGATGAGGTGATCTGCATTATGGTTGCCATTAATATAGTTCAGTGACTAAATTGTAACTCATCATCCAAGCAGGGAAAACTGGTCTATTTTCCAACCTTCTTGGATGAGTAATTTGCTCTCAAATGGTACTGCAGGTAGTGACCCACTCAGTAAGTGATGAATTATACACACCAAAAGTAATACAGGAAACTTTGAGATATCTAGCACCGACGGGACCGAGCTGTTGCCGTCCCATCAAAACTGCCAGACAAACCAGCGCTAATGTTGAAACATACGGAGCTTTTGAGCTCCGTATCTGGCAACAAACCCTGTTGCTTACAGCTTCTAAACAGTCGGCCGTACCTTGCAAGCGTCTCTGTAGCTTAGCAACAGCTTCAGCGAGACCTTGCAGAGCCTGACTGGTGAAAAAAAACAAGAAGAAAAAAAACCTAACGAAACGGCTCCTGATTTTTGCCGGTGGGTCGAGCATTCCGGACAGTTAACCTCCGGATAAACCAAAGTTTCCTGTAAGCTGGAGTGATATACACAGACCTCTTAAATGGAAGTAAATTACTTGCACGATAGATTGTTAATTCAGGTGACGTCCAGTATTAAATTACATGTGATCAGATAGGGTTGAGCAAAAGTTATTTTGATATAGTTTACCAATATGAGAACTGAAATTCAAATCAACACAATGAAATCAGGCAGGTTCTACAATGGGCATTTTCAGTCTCCACTCTTCACCCAGTCTCTCTGCAGGCCACACACCATTCCTTTACCAAACAGACAGATATGTCCACGAGTTCCTCTGGCAACGGCTCTCTACTTGGCTGCTAGATGCAGGAAACTTTGTGATATCCGGCACCGACGGGACCGAGCTGTTGCCATCCCATCAAAACTGCCAGACAAACCAGCGCTAATGTTGAAACATACGGAGATTTTGAGCCCCGTATCTGGCAACAAACCCTACAGCTTCTAAACAGTCGGCCGTACCTTGCAAGCGTCTCTGTAGCTTAGCAACAGCTTCAGCTAGACCTTGCCGAGCCTGACTGGTGAAAAAAAAGCAACGAAAAGGAAAAAAAAACTAACGAAACGGCTCCTGATTTTTGCCGGTGGCTCGAGCATTCTGGACAGTTAACCTCCGGATAAACCAGTTTCCTGTGTGCAAATGCTGATTATGTGGTCTCCCCTTTAATAGCCTGGCCAAGACTGGGTACAAATCCACTTATTAGCACAAGCTGGCACAGCATATTCATTCAACTTAATTTAATTATTTTCTATTCAGAACCCATGTCTCAATCCATTCATCATTAGTTTATGGTATCAAAGCACATAAACACTCTTACAAGCTAAACATATTAGCCCGGACTTTGCTGGTGCAGCTCATCTCACGTCGTGCCCGGTTAGTTAGACTTTTTCCTGCACCCTTCAGCTCAAACATATTTTGCCCTGCAAGTTGCTGAAAGTGCGAGCTGGTAGGGCAACAGGGCATCTGAGACCTTGGTGAATGACAGGACCAACAGTGTGTCTCCTCAACAATGAGACTTAAGGATTGAGAAATAAACAGAGGAAGGTGAATTAGAGTGGGTGAATTCAATGTCACATCAGGTACAGAATCAAAAATAAAGGAGGGAAAGATTGGATTGCGAGAAAAAAAGATAAAGTGAAAGAAAAAATGTAAATTAAAAATGTGAAAATTTTTAATTCTCCAACAATTCACTACCTAAAGGAATGAGACTCCACAGTTTAAATTGTTCACTTGCTGGGCCAGAGGGGTTGATGCTTGTGGGAAATATAATGGGCAATTAATATGCAAATATAGCAACTTCATGATACTCACGGGGAGGTTAAGGGCGAGATGACGCATTCAGAAATCGTCCAACAACTCGTGACGATTCGCAATTCACGGGGTATCTCTTCCTCACTACAAGTTGCTGGCCGATTTGCAGATTAATAACAGTGCGTGTTGTTCATACGCTGTTATTTTTTTCAGGAAATTGTGGCCCAATCAGACTGAATTTAGACCATGCTTTTAAAAACCAATACCAAGGTAACATGACAAAAACCAGTGTACAAATTTCACGTTTTTGAAATTTTCCACAAGCCAGAAATAAACCTAGTTGGAGACCTTTAGAAAACTTTCATTCCTCCTTCCCTCCCTGATAACAGTTCTGAGCCTGCAAGACAACATTAATTTGGAGTACTCTTAAATAATCTCTACATTAAATGGATATACAGTATCTACCATTTCATTCTTACCAATACCTACATGGCGTTACCCTTCCCCACATTTCTGTACTGCTTTTTTTCCATCTGTCCATTATCTTACTCCCTCATTTTGCAGCAATACAGTTCAAACAATTGCATATGTATGCATCACTACAGGAACAAGGATCCAAAATAATATACATACCTTGAAAGTTGGCAGCTATCAGGTTCCTCGAAAGCATTTCATACAATTGGCTGCAAGGAAATAAGTCCATTGTTAAATACTGCAAGACATATCATCCATTCAGTCAGCTTGCAATGCATTAAGAGCAAGTGGCTCCTTCCTGGATAAGCCTCCATGTCATGGCAGTCCCTGGGCATTCATGTTCAAATCCAAAAATACAGGTTAAAAGGGTTATTTGTTGCTGGTAAAGAACCATTAACATACATTGGAGATTGTCAATCCAGTGCGGATGCAAAATGGCACATAACTTTGTTGTGGGCCATTTTTCCGCTTGACATCATCTCCTGTGCTGTAGCTCATTGTACAGGATCACATCACAAATCAATATGCTACCAGACTGGGATTCTTAATGAGTTGTGCTGTTCTATTCAATCTTGTATAGAATTTTAAAAAGATGTTCAAGAAGTGCAAACATGAAAATGTGCTAATGTATATATTTCACTCTAAACAAAAATACATTTATAGTTGTTCTGACTTGAATTCGCAACACAACCAGGCCACTCAGGCAAACTAAGACCAACCAAACTCATGTCCTAAGAAAACGTGCACGCAAATCTGCCAAGACTGAGAATTTGAATATACAGGAAGCTTTCGTTTAACCAGAGGTTAAATGTCCGGAAAGCTCTATCTACCAGCAAAATTCAGGAGCCGGTTCCTATAAGTTTTTTTTAAACTTCTCGTTGCTTTTTTTTCTTCCCCCAGTCAGGCTCTGCAAGGTCTAGCTGAAGCTGTTGCTTAGCTACAGAGACGCTTTTAAGCTGCGGCCGACTGTTTTGAAGGTTGTTGATTCACATGGAGCTCAAAAGCTCCGTATGTTTTAACATTAGCGCTGGTTTCTACGGCAGTTTTGATGGTACGGCACCAGCTCAGTCGTCAGTGCCGGATACCAGAAAGTTTCCTGTAGTTTGAAACCCAACGGTAATCAGAAGTTGGAATTGACCTATAAACTGCATACATTTGAGCTCTAGCCTACATTACAACAGTGACTATACTTCAAAAAGTACTTCATTGGCTGTAAAGCACTTTGTGACGTCCGATGATCATGAAAAGCGCTGTATAAATGCAAGCCTTTCTTTCTTCTTTCTAGCCAATTAAAAATTTTAATTCCACTTTCAAAATCAGTCACAACATAAAGGACTTTAATTCTAGATCTATATGATAATTCAGAGTACACCCAATATAAAACCCTCCTCAAAGCAACCTTTTAGCCAAAGGACATATATTTCTTACGCTTAGAAGCATGTATTTAAAAGCATGGAATTATCAGATGCATTTAGCTAAATCGGCCACTTAAAAGGCACTTCATATACTTCAATATGCTCCTACCCTTACCCAGTACTAAAGTGATCTATCACATCATTTCATTATCCGTACCATATTGAAATAGAGTTTAAAATGTTAATAAAAGCCCTTTTGGAGGAGGCAGATTAGCACAGAAATGAGTCAGTCTATATTAAGCCACTGATGTATGGGTTTTTAAAATTAAAGATAAACTGCAGAATGTAAAAAAAAAAATTGCATTTATATAGCACCTTTGCATACAATCAAAACCAAGCGTCGTCTTTGGTAAGCAAGGTTAGAAGGTGGGCGGATGTAATGCAGTCACCATTTAAGATGGAAACTGCTTCAGTAAACTTGCCAGGCTGACATTTCAGTGTGCCAAGTTTATATAGGCAGCCTCCGTTATATGTGTAGACACCAATGTTCCGTATAACTTTTTGGTTTTTTTCCCCCCCACTTTGTAAGTGGCTGCACGGCCCATTCAAATGTTCACACGTACACAGTTATTCCAATTGAAAAGCCAGCAAGAAGCCTGCGCAAGAGCTGCGCAGCTTAAAAGGGAACATTGGTAGACACAAGAATTTTTAATGGAAAGAGAGTCAACAGGATATGCATACAGATGGATTTTTTAAAATAATTGTATAAAAAACTGAAGATATATGCCAACCAATCCAGACTCTATGGTTACCCAAAGAGTTAGACTGGATTAGAGAAGGGCCACACCTCATCTAGGTGGGATCACCAGTTGGCACCACTGCTATTACAAATACTACAGAAAAGTTGGATTTTAATGGACAGGTTAAAATGCATCCCATTAAGGATTTCAAATTGCTCTGGATCTCCCTTCAGAACAGTCCAGCTGCTTTCCAAAGAATGATAATAAAAAGGAATTAAAGGCCAAAGATCTTTACCTTGGATCTTTAACAGAGAAGCTCTGGACTCCGAATACTTTACCAAGGTCATCATTTCCACAATGTACAATATGTTGCTGCTGCTGGTCATAGAGTTGCTTTAACATTATATACTGACCAAGATAATGCATGACCTGCAAAAGAAACCACAAATTAGAAAACTCATACTAACAAAGTTTTCTAACAAAGGTATCAGAAGTGTTTTTAGCTAAGACTACGTGGATAGACTGGAGAAGCTGGGGTTGTTCTCCTTAGAGCAGAGGAGACTTGATACAGGTGTTTAAAATCATGAAGGGTTTAGATAGAGTAAATAAAGAGAAACTGTTCCCAATATCTGAAGGGTCGATAATCAGAGGGCACAGATTTAATGTGATTGGTAAAAGAACCAGAGGCAACATGAGGAAAAACATTTTTACGCAACAAATGGTTAGGATTTTGAGTGTACTACCTGATAGGGTGGTGGGTACAGATTCAATAGTAGCCTACGAAAGGAAATTGGCTAAATACTTGAAGGAGAAAAAATTGCAGGGATATGGGGAAAGAGCGAGGGAGTGGGACTAACTGGATTGCTCTTCGAAAGGACCGGCACAGACTCGATGGGCCAAATGGCCTCCTGTGCTGTACTATTCTATGATTCCAAGACCCACCTGCTGGACAAACATCAACAGCAAGTTCCCACTGGTTAAAGCAGTGATTAGCTGAACCACACAGATCAAGGTGAGAGTTTCAATCTCCAGTGTGTGCCAAGTTAGACCATCGCAGCATAGGTGGCAGGTTGTTATTAAATATTACTCAGGATGTGGGCATTGCTGGCAAGACCAGAATTTATAGCCCATTCCTAGTTGCCCTGAGAAGGTGGCAGTACGGTTTGATACAACCGAGTGGCTTGCTAGGCCAATTCAGAGGGCAGACATGAGAGACTGGAGTCACATATAGGCCAGACTGGAGAAGGGTTTCCTTCTCTAAAGACATTAGTGAACCGGTTGGGGTTTTAAAAACAATGTCAGCTTTTTAACCGATGCCAGCCATTTATTTCCAGATTTTTAAAAAATTCAAATGATAAACTGAATTCAAATTCTCAAACTGGCATGGTGAAATGTGAACTAATTTTCTGGATTCTTAGTCCAGGTTTCTGCAGCAACATAACCACTACACCACTGTACCACTTCGTTGTGGTCCTACAACTTGGATATGGACTTGGAGTGCTGCAACCTACAAGGCTACAGACCAAGAGCTGGAAAGTGGGATTAGGCTGGATAGCTCTTTTGCGGCCAGCAGTCACGATGGGTCAAATGGCCTCCTTCTGTGCTGTAAATTTTTATGATTCTATGATACGATTAGCCTCAGCACCTCGGTTAAGGGAAGGGGGAGGTGAAGAAGAAAAAAAAATAACCAGCGTTTCCATTCCGGATAGCTATCCAGAAACCCTGCCTGGAAATGCAAGGTATGGACAGGATCAGAGTCAGCTGTGCTGCCACCAGCAGCCTCCCCCAAAAAGTCAAACACGCCGACACGGAGCACATACGGCAAGGAGTTCACACCTTAGGGAGAGGAGAAAAGGGAGGACAAAAGCAGCAGAAAGAGGAAGAAAAACAAATCTAGGAAGTTCTTGATCGCAGCTCTATTAATCCTCTCTACAACCAATCATAGGAACAGGAGGCCATTCAGCCCTTCGAGCATGCTCTGCCATTCAATGCGATCATGGCTGATCTGCGACCTAACTCCATATACCCGCCTTTGGCCCATATCCCTTAATACCTTTGGTTAACAGAAAGCTACCAATCTCCGATTTAAAATCAACAATTGACCTAGCATCAATTGCTGTTTGCAGAAGAGAGTTCCAAGCTTCTACCACCCTGGTCTGGCTTTAATTTTTAGACTCTGCCCCCTAGTCCTAGAATCCCCAACCAGCGGAAATAGTTTCTCTCGTTCTACCCTAACTGTTCCCCTTATTACTAGTACATGTGTGACAGTATCCCCAACTTTAGAGTTTCAGTATTCTTCTTTGCTTACAAGGTAGTACCTCCTCTGTGGTTGTTAACCAAGATTAATAAATGAATAGATAAAAAGCAAAAAAATTGCAAAAGCTTCAAGTCTGAGACAAGTACTCTGCTGACAAAAGGACTCCATCCCATTCCAATGAAGCTCACAGCAAGCGTCGTATCTTTCTCTTGGGCATTCTAGCGCCACACTCTTAATGTTGACTTTAATAAATTTCATTCCATTAGGGTATACTGGCAAAGTGGGATGGGTATGGCAGCATCTGGGGAAAAGAAAATGGGTTACGTGGGGTGGAGTCCTTCATCGGACCACATTATTGGCCTATGATGTTGGCTGTCGTTCTCTTTACCGATAGACCGTAACCAATTCTGTCAGTGTGTCCCTATTCATTTCAGACCCTCAGGCTTCCTTGATCCCATTCTCATTAAACACCTGACCACCCAACTTCCCTTCCTGGCCCCCATGCTAATCGACATTGTAAATGGTTCCTTTTCCTCAGGCACAGTCCCTCTCCCTTTTAAAACCACCATCATGGCCCCTCCTCAAAAAAAACATGCTTGTCCTTCTCTCCTCAAACTACTGACACCACCACCCCCCCCCCCAACCACCCCTCTCCCCCCTCCCCCATTTCTCTTGAACATGTCACCTCCCAGATCGGTGCACATCTCTCCTGCAACAAAGAGAGATGACTGAAAAAGATGCAAGAACTCCAGGATCAATGAGTGCTCGAATCAGCTGGTGAGTGGAGAATAGCTTTTTACATTTGGCTCCCTACACAGCATTCATCAACTAGAGAACTCAATAAAACCATTGGAAAAGAAACAGAATGCAAAATAGATATATATAAAACAAAATTATCTGCCAATTTCAATCTGTGGTCAGGGGGTAATGAGAGAAATCACTCCATTATAAGTGAATCAGAGTTGGCCACTGCATCAATTTGCAGACTTCAGTTCAAAAAACAACTAAGAAATTGAGTGGCCAGTCATCAAACAACTTAAATTTGTGATGCAAGACAAACGTGTGGATATATCAGTCAGGAAGTGTCAAAAAGCCACTTTGCCTTACTAATTATGGCCTCAGGGAACAATGCTCAGGATGTTTGTGCACCACCATCCTCTACTTATTTTGCAATATCTCTCCCCGTAGACTTAAAGAGACCAATTTGAGCGACAAAGACCAGGCATCATGATGCAATTTCAAACCGTGTCACTATCCCAGAGCCCATTTTATGCATGCGTCATGACATTATTTTGCATAATTAAAGCAGCACACAAATGATTATGTGCCTTCAGTAGCTCAGATCAGGAGGCATCAAATCTGATGTCATCTAAATGGTAGAGATTGCCACCTTCACATTGCAAGTGCTGCTGATGGTTGAACTGTGTCTGCCATCATCGGCACTCACCTGAGCTAAAAGTGCCAAAATGTTCGAATCCTCAGGCAATTGATGTGAGCTGGTCATTGCGACAATGCTGCAGTACCCGGTTTATGACACTAGAGGTACTCAGCAAGCAATGTAAATAGTAAATTTCCCTTTAGTGACAGAAAACTGACACTGCAGTAATTAATTCTTTTATTCATAATACAGTATTTGCATGGTAGCACGATATTACATTTGCATTATTTATTGAAGCATGGGTTTGGAACTATTTTGATAAGTCTATTTAGTCCCTATAACTACCTAAAGCAATGTTAGAAAAACAGTATCAGTTGTCAATAGTCAAATAGAAGATATTTATTTCATGTGATATCTTACATCATAAAACAGTGGCAGGTGAACTGCAGATCTTTTACAGGTGGAGTACCTTTATGAGCAGTATTCGATGTATATGAAGTACATTCATGATTTGTGTGATCAGTTAAAAATGATTTTGATCTACACTGATCAGTTTTGCTGCAAATTTCACTATGCAACTGCACTAATTTTTTCTTGCATATATTTGGTAACAACAGGGAAAGATAAATCATGAATTTGACTGCTGGTTGTTGGAAATGCAGAGGAAGGCTTGGCAGGCCAATGGGCAGATCAGCACTTAACGTTTGCCCCAAGCAAGCCTGGCTCAATAAATGATGGTTGGCTCTGCAAGTGTGTTACTGCATAGAAAAGGAACAGTTCCAAGCACGAGTACTGTCTCGGAGTTTCCATGTAGAAGGCTTCACAGACCGGTATTCCGTGCAAATCTGTTGGATTAATACAGACTACCGGAGATATATCCAGGCTCCTTTAGTGTTCTGCAAATGGAAAGGCTGCAATGGAATTTCTACCGTAGTACAATCGTTCTCTCCTGCTGCAGAACTTCTCCCTTGCTGTTTTTTCTCACTGCTCTGGGTGTTGGGATGGCACTTGCACGATGTTCAGCTCATACTCCAAGCATTTGCCAACTATACTTGCAATTAGCAAACGTATTGAGCAGGAGGCCAAGCAAAGCAAGTGGAGTCTTTTTTTTAAAAGAATAGATAGAACTGAAATAAAATGGCACAGTAGCCATTTTGTGAAGTGACGAGAACACCAAGAGGCATCATAATTTTTTTTTTTTTTAAATGGCGATGGAGTGATTACAGGAAACTTTGGTTTATCCGGAGGTTGTATGTCCTGAAACCTCGATCTAACAGCAGAAATCAGCAGCCGTTTTGGTTAGGTTTTTTTTTCTTCTCCTAGCATTTTTAAAAAAAAATTTTTAAATAAAAAGTCAGGCTCTGGAAAACATCTCTGTAGCTTAGCAACAGCTTCAGAGACGCTTCCAAGGTACGGGCCGAGTATTTACAAGCTGTTGCTAAGCAACACAGTGTTTGTTGTCAGATACGGAGATGAAAACCTCCGTATCCTTCAACATTAGTGCTGGTCTATCCGGAAGTTTTGATAGATCGGCAGCAGCTCAGTCCCGTCGGTACCAGATATCAGAACTTTTCCTGTAATAGGTGAAATCACAGCATGCATCAACTTGGAAAGCTTAACATCTGGGATATTTCACTCTAGTGCCCTGGAAACCAATGGTGATATCTAGACAGAATGATACCCCTTGTTGGAGTAGCATCCACCACCGCATTTTTGGCAGCCGTCAGAAGTTGGGTACTGAATTTTACAGTTTTCTGCACCAACATCCTGTACCTAGTGTAAGGTGTCTAAACTAAAGGCCACATGTGGCCCTCAAGCTATTGAATCACAAGCAACTCACTGGCACCACAGATGGAAAATGGAAATTGGCAGCTAATTTTATTATTTGGTGGTTTGAATTTTGTGGGACTGGAGGTTTGGAAAGGACTGTTCTAACTCTGCTGCATCATTGGTGTGTAAATCAAAACACCAAGATGCAAATTAATGGGAACATGGATTTAACCTTGTACATGGCTCCCAAGGCTCCTTGCTACATACTATGCAGCCCCTGAATACAGAAAGCTTGGACACCACTGACCTAAGGCATTCAGGCATAGTCTACATCTTCTATATACTCCGGGTGTCCTCTTCACAGAATCTACATTTCCTTGCCATAGAATTTTAAAGGCCCCTTGGTATATCTACATCACAGGAACAGGAGTAGGCCATTTAGCCCCTCGAGCCTGTTCCGCCATTCAATGAGATCATTGCTGATCTGTGACCTAACTCCACACACCTGCCTTTGCCCCATATCCCTTAATAACTTTGATTAACAAAAATCTATCAATCTCAGATTAAAAATTAACAATTGACCTAACATCAACTACCATTTGCAGAAGAGAGTTCCAAACTTCTACCACCCTTTGTGTGTAGAAGTGTTTCCTAACTTCACTCCTGAAAGGTCTGGCTCTAATTTTTAGACTATGCCCCCTAGTCCTAGACTCCCCAACCAGCAGAAATAGTTTCCCTCATTCTACCCTATCTGTTCCCCTTAATATCTTGAAAACTTCGATCAAATCACCATTTATTCTTCTAAATTCCAGGGAATACAACCCTAGTTTGTGTAATCTCTCCTCATAACTTAACCCAGGTATCATTAAGTCTACGCTGCACTTCCTCCAAGGCCAATATATCCTTCCTAAGGTGCGGTGCTGAACACAGTACTCCAGGTGTGGTCAAACGTAATAGACTTAGATACCCATTCAACCAGGATTGCTGGAAAATTTCTCCCAGAAACACTCTTAGCTAAATGAGAGATATGTCTTTTTTTTTTATAAAGTTGAATCCACAATTCCTAACCAGCAATCAAAAAGTCATGCCCAGCTGAAATTTGCATGTGTGTTCTTTGGAGGGAGCTTATTTGCATTAAAAAATTCTTGCATTGCTTTACCTCCTTCAATGCGAAGGTTTCTCCTGATGCACCTGCTTCATGCAGAATGTTCAGCAGAGGTGCCTTTGGTCTAATCTAAAGAGGAAAACAAAACAGAGGCACACAGCAATTTTAAAAAGCACATCAAAAATGTAATTCACATTTGTTATCCACATACACATTTCTCATTAGTCAGAAAAGTTTTAAAAAGGCAGATATCAGAAGCATCCATTTGGCCTTTCTGGCAACATGCACTTACACTGCAAAGCACAATGAAAATCCAGATTGGAGTTTGTGAATAATTCAGATTAACAGAAATGTTTGAAACAAGAACAGTACGTCCACTTCTAGGTCACTTCACTAAATGAGGTTTTCAAAGTCCCAGAAGAACAACAACCAAATAACAGCTGTGTTGTAGTTTGAAGGGGGCAGGTTTTTAGAACTAGTGTACTCGCGCTTACCCTACAACAAGGATTTTTGATTTTAAAAGATTCCATTGCAATTCAGATAGATTAACATTTCGGTACAAAGTTAGACTTCACATAGCAATTTACCAGTGTAACAAGTCTGGTGAAATTCACCCCCCAGTGGAATACAATGTTTTTGCATTAAAAAAATAAAAACATTTTACAAGATCATCATCATCATCCCTATAAATTAAAGAGTCACTTTTTGCAGTCACTGCCATTGTGATTCTGTATTTCGGTCACCAGTGACAACAACAAACAGCTGCTTCAGAGTCGTGTGCAAGGAAATGAAAAGTCTTCTGAAGTTTTTTGAATGTTGCCATTTTCTTCAGGTGGAACTAAAATTACAATTTTGAATTTACAATTTTAAAAACTGGTACATTAGAACAATGAATAGTGGGGAAATAGCAAATGGTAGTAAATTGA
Organism: Somniosus microcephalus; assembly: GCF_052327205.1. Classification (NCBI taxonomy): domain Eukaryota; kingdom Metazoa; phylum Chordata; class Chondrichthyes; order Squaliformes; family Somniosidae; genus Somniosus; species Somniosus microcephalus. The sequence goes on along the minus strand of NC_141004.1, from coordinate 22,739,682 downwards.
AATCATTGTAAAGGATTGCAACACATCACAATTTAAAAATGCACCAACACTACCAGATACCAGTAAGCCAATTTGAGATAGCTTATCAGAAGAGATGTGAAGCTTGGTGATATTAAATTGTTTTTAGTTTGAGATATCAAGTCTCACACACAACCATATTTTAGCAGTTCTGGTCACCACATTACAGGAAAGATGTGATTGCACTGGAGAGGGTACAGAAGAGATTTACAAGGATGTTGCCAGGACTGGAGAATTTTAGCTATTAGGAAAGATTGGATAGGCTGGGGTTGTTTTCTTTGGAACAGAGGAGACTTGATTGGGGTGTATAAAATTATGAGGGGCCTAGATAGAGTAGATAGGAAGGACCTATTTCCCTTAGCAGAGAGGTCAATAACCAGGGGGCATAGATTTAAAGTACAGGAAACTTTGGTTTATCCGGAGGTTGTATGTCCGGAAACCTCGATCTACCGGCAGAAATCAGGAGCCGTTTTGTTAGGTTTTTTTTCTTCTCGTGGCTTTTTTTTTCTCCCAAACAGGTAAAGTCTCTCTGAAACTGTTGCTAAGCTACAGGGACGCTTCTAAGGTACGGGCCGACTGTTTAGAAGCTGTTGCTAAGCAACAGTGTTTGTTGTCAGATACGGAGATGAAAACCTCCGTATGCTTCAACATTAACGCTGGTATGTCCGGCAGTTTTGATAGATCGGCAACAGCTCGGTCCTGTCGGTGCCGGGTATAACAAAGTTTCCTGTAATTGGTAGAAGGATTAGAGGGGAGTTGAGGAGAAATGTTTTCACCCAGAGGGTGGTGGGGGTCTGGAACTCACTGCCTGAAAGGGTGGTAGATCCAGAAACCCTCATCACATTTAAAAAGTACTTGGATATGTACTTGAGATGCTGCAAGGCTACGGACCAAGAGCTGGAAAGCGAGATTAGGTTGGATAGCTCTTTTTCGGCCGGCACAGACACAATGGGCCAAATGGCCTCTTTCTGAGCCATAAATTTCTATGTTTCTCTGACAAATACTTTTTTTTTAATGTTTATAGGCAAAGTTATAGTTTTGATCATACATTACCTGACCAACTTTTTCTGCTGAGACACTGCATGGGTTATCAGATGATGTATATGGTTTAGATGTGGAAGCTGTTGTCATGTTGACAGGGAAACTGTGTGTCTGGAGAATAGAAAAAGAGAATAACATTTATAACACTGGCCATCAAGGAACATTTAACACAAGTCGAGTGCTTGAGTACAGAAAAGCAACAACAGCAAGTTGTACAGGTGGCAAAATCCATCTGCCTGCCAGATCCATGCTAACTGTTAATATATAATCCAAACCAACAGCATGCATTTTGAATTACATGAAGTGTACAAATCCCTGGAGCTATAACTTAGACAGAATGGCATCTGTCTTGTCCTACTTTAGGAAAATGAACAATTGCCACCAACAATGGTGGCCTGAAAGATTTCACATAACTCGAGAATTTCAACCCAATTTTAAACTCTTGTGCATTGCCAACGACCAGAAAGTGTGCCCGATCAGAGGTTTGATTACACAACACATCCAGCTTTTCATTACTGTTTTCCACAGTAACTTTTAGCCAGGCAGATCCAGCATCATGGATGGCTAACACAAGTAGATTTCCAGATCACTGAAACCTCAAATAAGCGCTATAATGTTGGCACATCACACAATAATTACACCATCAGCTTCAGCATGATATTCTCAAACAGCATTAAATATGACAGAGCATAAAAGGTGCATTAGTACAGGAAGGTGGCTTTCAATTCTCAGTTTTTAAGCTAAGTGTACGTGACCAATGCACAGCGCAGGTTGGAGATCACCACGTTTGGGCACATTGGGTTCTGCATCCGCTTCTACCTTGCACTCCGGCTTCCGAATGGAAATTCAATTTTGATGTTAAAATAACAAGTAAAAAAAAAAAGGTTCCGAGGCAGTCACTGCCAACATTCAATTCAGGCAACTTTACAGTGGAGCTGGACCACATACTTTGTGCCCATTTGGAGTCTAAAGTCTTTTGTATCAGTGCAAAATCTGTAATGTGGCTGGCCTATTGGAATCTAGCTGTAGTGTGCTTTTTAACTACCATCCAGGGGTCAAAGTCAGAAGAAAATTAAAAGTATAATCACGCAGACAAATCGCAAAGCCAGAATATCCACAAAAAACAAAGAATTGCTGATATATAAAGGTGCAGAAAAATCATTTTAAATTAGCATGGCACACTAGTAAGTCAGATTTTCATGGACCAGACATATTCTTCCCTCCACCAAAAAAGAGTTTTAATTTAACTTAATACTTACATTGCTGTATAATTTAGAAAGGTCTTTGCTCTCTCCCTCTCAACTATTAACTAAAATTGTCAATTAGGTGACTCAGTAAGTACCGGCATGTTCAGACATGTACCCACAAACTGGTGTCTCACTCATCCTGTCCAGTCAGTCTTGCTGAGTCACCTGCAATAACTGTGGATAATCATTTTAATGGATACAGGACAGCCCAATATTCTCTCCCCTTTAGGCACCAAGAGTCACCAAAACCATTCTGAATGGTCACACCCAAGTGAAGAACCCATTTTTCTCTTTATTGATTAACTTGTTTACACTTCCAGGATTCCCTCTTTTGCACTAAACCACCCTTTTTGGTTTTGCTTTGTCTTTTTAGGACATGGACGTTCTGCAGTGAACCTATTTCCAGGCCCCAACACTGCTGTGAGCTCACATGATTTTTACGGTAAAAAGATGGCCTGCAGTTATAAAGCACCTTTCAGGACCTCAGGGCGTCCCAAAGCGCTTTACAGCCAATTAAGTACTTTTGAAGTGTCTTCACTGTTGTAAGGCAAGAAACGTGGCAACCAACTTTCACACAGCAAGTCCCCACAAACAGTAATGAAATAAATGGCCAGATCATCTGTTTTAGGAGTTGGTTGAGGGTTAAATGTTGGCCAGGACACCAGGAGAACTCCCCTGCTCTTCTACAAATAGTGCTGTGGAATCTTATGCCCACCTGAGGGGACTAGACAGGGCCTCGGTTTAATCTGAAAGCCAGCACCTCTAACAGTGCAGCACTCCCTCAGTACAGGAAACTTCACGATATCCGGCACCGACGGGACCGAGCTGCTGCCGATCTATCAAAACTGCCGGATAGACCAGCACTAATGTTGAAGGATACGGAGGTTTTCATCTCCGTATCTGACAACAAACACTGTTGCTTAGCAACAGCTTGTAAACACTCGGCCCGTACCTTGGAAGCGTCTCTGAAGCTGTTGCTAAGCTACAGAGACGCTTTCCAGAGCCTGACTTAAAAAAATGCTAGGAGAAGAAAAAAAACCTAACCAAAACGGCTGCTGATTTCTGCCGTTAGATCGAGGTTTCCAGACATACAACCTCCGGATAAACCAAAGTTTCCTGTACCTCACAAAAGTGCCAGCCTAGATTTGCGTTTAAATTTCTGGAGTGGGGGAAGATGAGCACACGATCTTAGATGAGAGAATGCTACCACAGATCTCAGATGAGAGAATGCTACCACAGAGCCATGGTTGACACCTATGAAAGCAGCAAATCAAAAATTGTGAATCTCACCAAGGGCACAAAGGTCATTGAAACAAAACAAGGTCAAAGTCCACAGAAGCCCATAATCCAACTTTCCTCAACACCCTTCCTTAAGGAAACAGCCAGAGATAAATTAAGATACCTGAACGTGGCCTAGTGACTATTCTTCATATACTTCCTCCTCCATGTGCCTCCCCAATTACACATCTGACCTCTACTCGTCTCCTAAACAGCACTGGTGAGATCAGAAAAAAAGGTAAGAACTGAATTTTTTTTTTCCTGTATTACCCTCCCTTTAGCTGTTAGACAGACTGAAGTTCCAGGAACTTTTCTTTCAACCAAACTAACCATCGCACCAGATAGCTTTGTGGGTTCACAGAACACCTGCTAGGCTGACGCATTATGCAGTGGTGATGCTTCTGAAGAGGGGCAGCAGGTGTTGCACCGTAAGAAAAATGATAAAAATCTGAATAGTTTGTTTTGAATTGTGTCGCTTACTGATCAATGAAGGAACAGAATTGATAAGAAGTTGCAGTCAGAAACCTTAAATGAACCCCAGATGAAGATTGCAGGCAGAAGGAGTTCACATCTACTGTGACAAGATAGTGGCATGTTCAACAGCAATTTTTAAAATGTGTAAAAGTCTATCACGTCAGCATACCGAGTAACCAAATTAACCATTATCTTCAGTCTTTCACCCTATTTGAATTAACAGCCTCAGCTACAATGAGGTACAAAGGACTTATCATCTGCCACAAAAGCGTATATTCAAACGTTTCTAATCAGATTACTGAAATATCCCTAGTCTCACTGCACAAATACAGGAAAAAACTACAAGAATCAATAGGATGATCTGCCACACCCAAAAAATTCTTCATCTTCAACCAATTCCTCAACTGTTTTTACTGGAGATTAATCCTGTGCCACATCAGCCCCATTTATACAGAGCCGTGAATTCACCAACGATAGGGAATTCAACGTGGCTTTAAATGTACTGCACAGTTATTGCAAAGTTGCAGTCAATCTGGCCAGTAAAGCAGCAGCTTCCATTTACAGGAAACTTCTGTTTAACTGGCACCTAAATATCCGGAATTCTCCAATAACCGGCACAATTCTCACTCCGAAAACTACAGTATAGTGTCGTTTATAAGTTTTGTTTTACAGTTAAGTAATTAAAGAATTATGGATTACCCTCAACTGGCAGTACTGTACTTAATCAAGCATCTTCCACCATCCATTTAACACAACATTCTGTAGGTGAGTACCCAATTATACTGCACATTTCTTGATTTTTTTATTTTTGTTTGTTAAAAATAGCCTCGGTAGATAACCCTCTCCGTTATCCAGAATTTTTTTATCAACCGGCACCATCCCGGTCCCATTGGTGCCGGATACCAAAGAGTTTCCTGTATATACTGTCTTTCACCATTAAAAATGATCCCAAGGTGCGTCACAGAAAGCATGTGGGAAACAGATGTCGAGCCAGGAAAGGGGAAATTAGGAGGGGTGACTAGTAGTTTGGTCTTGCAAAAACCTTGCCAATGGCAGACAGACAGGCAATATGGAACCCACATTGATGGCCTGTGAAGTCAGGCTGAGCAGTTGACCCACCCACAGCCAAACCCAAAATGGCAGCACAGCACCAGTGCAGGCTATTAGTTTATGGTAACACTAGTACTTTCTGTTGTAGGGGTTTGAGTGCATCTCCCATTCCAGGAGGATGTCCTTGCCTCTAAAGAGTGGCATGTCTTTCATACTACAGTATCGATTCTGACAGCACTCCTGCTATCAAAAGCAACCCTTTAATATAAAGGAGCTATTAGCCTAACATCAGTAGTAGGAAAAAGCTAGTCTATTGTAAGCGATGAGATAACAGGACACTTAGAAAATATCAACGGGATTAGACAAAGTCCACATGAATTTATGAAAGGGAAATCGTGTTTGACAAACCTACTGGAGTTTTTTGAGGATGTAACTGGTAGAATAGACAAGGGAGAACCAGTGGATGTGGTGTATTTGGATTTTCAGAAGGCCTTTGATAAAGTCCCACATAAGAGGTTAGTGTGCAAAATTAAAGCACATGGGATTGGGGGTAATATACTGGCATGGATTGAAAATTGGTTACCAGACAGGAAACAGAGAGTAGGAATGAATGGGTCTTTTTCGGGGTGGCAGGTGGTGACTAGTGGGGTACCGCAGGGATCAGTGCTTGGGCCCCAGCTATTCACAATATATATCAATGATTTGGATGAGGGAACCAAATGTAATATTTCTAAGTTTGCTGACGACACGAAACTAGGTGGGATTGTGAGCTGTGAGGAGGATGCAAAGAGGCTTCAAGGCGATTTAGACAAGTAGAAAATATATGGCAGATGCAGTACAACGTGGATGAATGTGAAGTTATCCACTTTGGTAGGAAAAACAGAAAGGTAGAGTATTATTTAAATGGTGATAGATTGGGAAATGCTGATGTACAAAGGGACCTGGGTGTCCTTGTACACCAGTCACTGAAAGCAAACATGCAGGTGCAGTAAGCAGTTAGGAAGACAAATGGTATGTTGGCCTTCATTGCAAGAGGATTTGCGTACAGGAGCAAGGATGTCTTACTACAGTTGTACAGGGCCTTGGTGAGACCACACCTGGAGTACTGTGTGCAGTTTTGGTCTCCTTACCTAAGAAAGGATATACTTGCCATAGAGGGAGTGCAACAAAGGTTCACCAAACTGATTCCTGGGATGGCAGGACTGTCATATGAGGAGAGATTGGGTCAACTAGGCCTGTATTCACTAGAGTTTAGAAGAATGAGAGGGGATCTCATTGAAACGTATAAAATTCCGACCGGGCTAGAAAAGACTGGATGCAGGGAGGATATTTCCCCTGGCTGGGGGGTCTAGAACGAGGGGTCACAGTCTCAGGATACAGGGTAGGACATTTAGGACTACGAGAAGAAATGTCTTCACTCAGAGGGTGGTGAACCTGTGGAATTCTCTACCACAGAAGGCTGTGGAGGCCAAGTCACTGAATATATTTAAGAAGTAGATAGATTTCTAGACACAAAAGGCATCAAGGGGTACGGGGAGAGAGCGGGAATATGGTATTTTCTGGATCTGCTGGAGTCGTTCTGTCAGACCTGGGCCCTGACAATAAACCCCCAAAAAACCAAAGTCCTTGTGTTCCAGCAAAGATACAGACATCAGGAACCCAAAATAAATTTCACACTAGGAACAACTAAAATTGAACAAACCACTAACTACACATACTTGGGCTTAAAAATCGGTTCTGCAGGAAATTTTCATCTGGCTGTGAATGAACTGAAAGAGAAAGCAAGAAGGGCTTTCTATGCCATTAAAAAATCAATCCAAATAGAAATCCCAATTAGCATTTGGCTCAAAATGTTTAAATCAGTAATTGAACCAATTGCACTCTATGGCAGTGAGGTGTGGGGACCGCTAACACAACAAGAATTTGCAAAATGGGACAAACACCCAATTGAGATCCTACATGCAGAATTCTGTAAAAGCATCCTCCGGACTCAAAGGAAAACTGTAAACAATGCATGCAGGGCAGAACTAGGCCAATATACATTAATAATCACTATCCAAAAAAGAGCCACCAAATTTTGGAAACACCTAAAAATGAGCAACCCCCACTGCTATCATTACGAAGCTTTGAAATGCCAAGAGAGGACCATAAAGAAGAATACCCTCAGTCAACTAGTCCTGGGACTCAGTGAAGTAACTACTAACACTACTAACAATAACCAGCCCCAGGACAGTGACAGCGTAACAGAAAGAATTCAACCCAACACAATTGTCACTAAAAAGGAAAAATATCTGTCATATTGGGCAGAAACAACAAAAACCCAAAACAAACTCAATTGCTACTTGGCCCTAAACAGACAATACAACATGGCTGATTACCTGACCATGGTAAAGGATAGCAAACTGAGAAAAACCTTGACAATGTACAGACTTAGTGAACATAGCCTGGCCATCGAAAAAGGTAGACACAGGCAGACCCGGCTACCGAGAGAGGACAGGATATGCTCTCACTGCAGTCAGGGAGTGGTGGAGACAGAGATGCACTTCCTCACAGCTTGTAGAAAATATCAGGGCATAAGGGAGAATTTCTACCCAAAATTCACAAAAATATGCCCGGAATTCAGAAATTTGAATGACGACCAAAAACTCCCATACCTACTAGGGGAAGAGAGAAATTGTGTAACCTTAGCAGCACACTATGTTACAGCTTGCCATAAACAGAGGGACAACCAGTAAATCTAAGAAAAGAGTATATACAAATTATATGAATGTATATTTATACACTCAGGGATATATCTGTTTATACACTGTATGGATAGATCCGTGTTTATGTGTTCAACCATAAATGTTTTTCGATGCTTTGGCAACATAAGATGTACCTTGACATGCCAATAAAGCGATTTGAATTGAATTGAATTGACAGAGGATCAGTCATGATCATATTGAATGGTGGAGCAGGCTCGAAGGGCCGAATGACCTACTTCTGCTCCTATGTTTCTATTAGAGATACAATGGTACGGTTCATACAGCACATCCACACAGTTCAGCACTTTAGTGATCTGTTGCTGCGCAAATAGAACAAAGCTCACATTAAAAGTGAAGCAAAAGCTCAGGCAATAGCACAATTACAATGCTACTTTACTGAAATTTGTTTGTGGCTGCTAACCTCACATCTCTAACTTTACCAGGGTGGCTCAAATATAACACTTCAATATCAATATAATTAAACTAATTACATTTATCACAAAAAGATAGTTATGATAATCATCTTTTTAGACTAACAATATACTACATATCAGAAAATGTTACAAAAAAACTGTTGCTCCATGCAAAATGATTGGCAGAAGAATTGGGTTCTCTGTATTCAGTAAAATTATCACGTTCGTATCCAAACATGGATATATACCTTGAACACAGCATTTTCTGACGTTTCTGATGGAAGAATCAAAAAGTTGACTGCCCTAAATAACAGCCTCAGAATTCAATGGTGACATGAACCATGTTGTAATGACGCAATAATATGTAACACACTCCACAAGCCAATCTGGTATGAATTTTACTTTAGCAGCACAAAATAAAGCTCCAGCTCCAAATGGCAATCCTGAATCCACTTACATTTCAAAAATTACTTAGGCATCAGCCTTGGCTCACTGTTAACACTCTTGCCTCTGAGATAGAAGTTTATGGATACAAGCCCCACACCAGAGATTTGAGTATAACCCTGGCTGACATTAGTGCAATGCTGTACTGCAATGTTCCCGCTAATTTTTTTCCTGCGAGGGCCCTTTAAAATTTGTTGTGTGGCCGCACATGCGTCATCTCTTCCAGCAGCAACAGCTGGTGAGCGGCCTGCACGGGACCTCATGATTGGTGCGCAGCCACGCACCTTAGGGGGAAATACTGCTGTACTGTGGAAGGTGCTGTCTTTCAGATGAGGCAATAAACCAAGGCCCCATCTGCCCTCTCAGCTGGCTGTAAAAAATCCTGTGGCACAGGAGAGTTCTCCCAATATACTGGCTAATATTTATCTCTCAACATTACTAAAACAGATTATCTGGTCATTTATCTATCTGCTGTTTGTGGGACCTTGCTGTGAACAAACTGTCTGCTGCATTACAACAGTGACTAGACCTCAAAAAGCAATTCATTGGCTGCAAAGCACTTTGGGCCACCCCAAGGTCCTGAAAAGGTCCTATATAAATGGATTCTTTCTTTCTCCATTCAGCTATTTATTTTTTTTAAACACTAATTTTTGCTCTTCAAAACTTTTAAATCAGAAGGAACTAGTTCTTAACATGAATTAAAATGCTCCTTTGGAACTTCACATCAGGTAACAAGTTGCAACACACTGTACCACAAAACTCTTGCGGATACAAGAACAGACTGTTACTTGCAAACTGGCCACTCTATTTAAATATTTTAAACACTGAAAAGCAATTTGTCCTGGGTGGGGGGAAAAACTTTCCAGATTCAATCTGGACATACTTGGAAACTGTAAACCCTAATTCCAGAACTATGCTTACCAGGTGAACTAAAGGTAAACAGTGCGAGAGCCAAGGGTAATCCAATTACAATGAAATTCAGTTTTAGCAATCACTACTTGTAATGATTGATCAGTCCTTATCAAAATCACAACCCGTATCTATCCATGTTGGTTAAATTTGCTTCTAATGAATGGGATTCAGTTGTATTGATTAGATTAGTTCTAATTCATCATTATCCAATCTATTGTTTCAGGACAAGAAAGAATTTCACAGCCCATTCTCGGCTCCTTAAAGACAAACACTGAAACTCAGGAGTTATTCACAGATTGCCCATTCACCTGTGGAGGAAGTTCAGAAAGATGCTCGGCTAAGCAGCGAGTGGGGTGCAGGCTACATTGCGTGCAACCAGCTGGTAGATTCAACAATGTGCGTTGCTCAGTCACTTTAACCCAGCGCTCCAAAAGATTAAAGTGCCAATGAAAAAAATGCTAAATAAAACACCATCTGATTATTGTACGTTCAACACATACTTCACTCACTAGTGCTTGGAAGATTTTAACCAGAAGCCTAAAGTGCCAGGAGTGCATAGTTCAGTACACAGTAACATTTAACAATGCTGTCTGTTCATCAGCAGCTATTATAGGACTGACCAATTGTTATAATAATCAAATGTATGCCTGCCCAAATCAATTATAACCAAATGACGTGGCCCTCAACCGTGTCCGTTCTATTTCCCACACTTATGCTCTCACCCCTTCTCCTCCCTCCCAGAACCACCATAGGGTTCCCCTTGTCCTCACCTTTCTCCCCACCAGCCTCCACATTCAATAGATCATCCTCCGCCATCTCCAGCGCGACCCCACCACCAAACCCTCTCCTCCCCTTTCAGCATTCCAAAGGGATCGCTCCCCCCGCGACACCCTGGTCCATTCCTCAATCTCCCCCTCCCCTTCTCACGGCACCGTCCCATGCAAGCGCAGGAGATGCAACACCTACCCCTTTTTACCTCCTCGCTTCCCACTGTCCAGGGCCTCAAACACTCCTTTCAAGTGAAACAGTGATTTACTTGTACTTCTTGCAATTTAGTACACTGTATTCACTGCTCACGATGCGGTCTCCTCTACATTGGGGGGGACCACTTTGCGGAGCACCTCTCTTCGGTCCGTAAGCGCGACCCTGAGCTTCCAGTCGCCTGTCACTTTAACTCTCTGCTTCACGCCCACTCCGTCCTCGGCCTCTTACTGTTCCAACGAAGCTCAACGCAAGCTTGAGAAACAGCACCTCATCTTCTGTTTAGACACTTTACAGCCTTCTGGACTCAACATCAAGTTCAACAATTTCAGACCATAACCTCTGCCCTTATTTTTTCCACATGGCAGCTGTTGATGATTCTGCCATTCCCATTTACACCTCTTCTAGACTCATCTTTTGTTTCTTCACTTGTCCCATTACCATCTCCTTTTGTTTTGTACTATCATACCTTTTGTCATTTAATCACTTCTGCCTTCCACCCAATCACAGACCTTCCCTTTTGTTCTTTCCTCCCCTCCCCCCTTTCCCTGCCCTTGCTTAAAATCTGATACATCTCTAACTTTTTCCAGTTCCGACGAAAGGTCATCGACCTGAAACGTTAACTCTATTTCTCGCTCCACAGGTGCTGTCTGACCTGCTGAGCATTTCCTGTATTTATTTCAATTATAACCAAAGTTCACCAAGTATAGTGGTGTACAAGAATATTGCTCTTTATAACTAGGGCATAAAACACACTTATACAATGAGCCAGTACACTTGCAGAACTCAGAAAATGTGCCAAGTGTATGTACAACGAACTGCAAGATGTACAAGGTCATATGTTGTTAATGTAGTGTCACAACAGGTGTTTTCACTTCCTTAAAAAGGAACCACGATTTAGGAAACAGTTGGTGCAGTTCTGGTTTGCTCATATTTACTTCTGTTTAAACACCTGCAAATGTGTCAATATCTGCACAACTATCTACCTCAAAATGCATTCCAATTAAGTATTAAAAGTAAAGAACTTTCTTAAACCATTAAGCAGTGAATTTCAGTCAATTTTACACATCAGTGAATAGCGAGCCCAAATGCTTTTGAGAGACACCAAGTTCCATGTACTTCTGCCAACCTGGTATATCATATTCACTGCTCCCTTATATTGGAGAACCACTTTGCTGAACATCTCCATCCGGACCGCCCCATGTGTCAACTCTCCCTCCCATTTCCTCTCAGACGTCCACAGTTCCAACAAACCTCCATGTAAACTTCAGGAATAGGGCCTCGACTTTCTCCTGGGCACTCCACGGCCCTCAAGCCTGAATACAACTTTAGCAAATTCCGGCCCCTTTCCTGGTTGGCTTCTCCCATCTTCCACTTCATTCCCTTCCATTGTGGAACTGCTTTTTTTGTGTGCAACTTTACCATGCCTCTTCAATGTTTTGATTATTTTTTATTACTTTCATTATTTTTTGTTCGGTTAATGATTCTTCACTGCCTCACTGAGATGATTTGTAGATCACCTCTTTCCAGTTTCTTTAAAACTATTCACAGACTATTAAATCTATCAATTAATGTCTCTCAATCTCTCCTGCTTTCTATCCTGTCGCTGACCTTCCCTTTTGTTCTTTCACCCCCTCCCCCTTTTCCCAGCCCCCACTTGCTTTAAAATCTATCCCCTTTCCTGTTTTTTTCCAGTTCTGACAAAAGGTCTTCGACCTGAAACGTTAACTCGGTTTCTCTCTCCACGGATGCGGCCTGGCCTGAGTTTTTCCAGCGTTTTCTGTTATTTCGGATTTCCAGCAGCCGCAGTATTTTGCTATTGTACATCCTAACTTGGTCCGCAGCAAGCAGACACAAATGAACTTTACTGCAGAAGGCACTGATCAGTAATGGGCATCCCGACTGATTTTCCCTAGTTCTGACGAAAAGGTCATCGACCTGAAACGTCAACTCTGTTTCTCTCTTCACAGATGCTGCCTGACCTGCTGAGTATCTCCAGCATTTTGTTTTTATTTCAGATTTCCAGCATCCGCAGTATTTTCTTTTTGTATTTTTGATTTCCCCCCCCCCTCCCTGGCCCAGGAGCACCAAGGCCATTCTTAGCACTCCCAACGTCACCCCAGGTGAGATCAGCTAACTCCGCGTAGAACAGGGATGAGAATTGCATTTACCGTTTTAATCTTTGCAGGCTGGGCATTTATGCAGATTTAAAAATGTAATCTATTTTGCCACTCACCAATCAGAAAAAAATTGAGTTTGCAATGAGAGTCTTTTCAGATAGTAAGTCTCTCTCCTCACATTTCTGTTTATCTATTTCAGTGGATATCTACATAGCTTTATTGGATCAATTCAACTGATCTGGAATCAGCTGGGTTAGATATCCCTTATTGCAATATAAAATCCAAACAAAAAAACTTTGCAAATTCAAATTTTAAATTGTGGGGTTACAAATACTCTCACTAAGAGGCAAGAGCAATGTACACTGCAAGATGAGATGACTGTTTTAACCACGATTCTCTATTACTTCACCAAGTTTAGTCACTGAATTGCTCTACAATTTTTTAGTCACTGAATTGCTCTATAATTTTTTTTTTTAAAGTGCTGAAAAGAGCAGATGGTGCAGACTTGGTGAGTTGTAAACCAGGGGAGGGACAAATGAATTGCGAGTTTGAAATTTTTTTTAAAAATGCACAAGGCTGTAACTTACCCTTTCTGCTCCATATAAAGAGCCCAATCCCCGGATCGGCACAGCAGCAGCCTCCATTTTGCAGGACTGAGGCCTACAGGCTGCAACTCTTCCCCCGGAGCCTGGGAATAAACGTTTTAACTCCCCGTCCACCGCGCGGCTGACTGGCATCGGCGGCCTTCCGCACTTACACTTAATGCACGTCCATAGTGCCGGGACTGTGTCCGATCCGATTCTGGAAGAGGGAGTGAGGGGAAGAAACAAAAAAGAAAAAGCACCCACTCGGTTCATGGGCCGCCGTCACCTGGCCGCCATGATGGCGCCCGCTCAGCAGCCCCGCTTTGATTGACGGGCGGAACCCCGCCCCCTCGGCTCATGATTGACGGGGGCAAGGACCCAATCAGCAGCGCGAGACCAAGAAACTTGTCGAGCCTGGGACCCCTGCCTTGTAGGCATGAGGGCTTGTGAGTGTACAAAGAGCTGAGACTTGAGCTCTGTAAATGTGATTTACCGTAAAATAAAAAGAAAATTAAAAATCAGCAGCACGAGACAAGCGCTTCGGTCTCACCAAAGCCACTGGCCATTTGAGCCCCGCCCGCCAAAATGCTGCACCTGCTTTGAAATAAGTGTGTCAGCTCAGTGGCTAGCACCCTCGCCTCTGAGTCAGAAGGTTGCGGGTTCATAAACCCCACTCCAGAGACTTGAGTGCAAAAATCTAGGCTGACCGGGATCTTACGGCTAAAGGGATCAAGGGATATGGGGAGAAGGCAGGGACAGGGTACTGAATTTGGATGATCAGCCATGATCTCATTGAATGGCGGAGCAGGCGCGAGGGGCCGAATGGCCTACTCCTGCTCCTATCTTCTATGTTTCTATGACAGTCCAGGGCATAGGATTACATAGGATATACGGCACAGAAACAGGCCATTTGGCCCAACCCATCTCTTTTCTTCTTAGGCAGTCCCTCGGAACCGAGGATGACTTGCTTCCACATTAAAAATGAGTTCTCAGGTGACTGATGAGTCCAATGCAGGACCTACAGTCTCTGTCACAGGTGGGGCAGACGGTGGTTGAAGGGGCGGGTGGGTGGGGTGCTTGGGTTGACGTGCACCCCTTGCGCTTGGCTTCCGCTTGCTCCCGGCGAAGAGACTCGAGGTGTGCGGCGCCTTCCCGGATGCTTCTCCTCCACTTTGTGCGGTCTTGGGCCAGGGATTCCCAGGTGTCGGTGGGGATGTTACACTTTTTCAAGGAGGCTTTGAGGGTGTCCTTGAAGCGTTTCCTCTGCCCACCTGGGGCTCTCTTGCCGTGTCGGAGCTCCGAATAGAGCGCTTGTTTTGGGAGTCTCGTATCGGGCATGTGGACAATGTGACCCGTCCATCGGAGCTGATTGAGCGCAGTCAGAGCTTCGATGCTGGGGATGTTGGCCTGAGCAAGAACACTGACTTTGGTGCGCCTATCCTGCCAATGGACTTGCAGGATCTTGCGGAGGCAGCGTTGGTGGTACCTCTCCAGTGCTTTGAGGTGCCTGCTGTACATGGTCCATGTCTCTGAGGCTTACAGCAGGGCAGGTATCACTACTGCCCTGTAGACCATGAGCTTAGTGCCAGGTTTGAGGTCCTGGTCTTCAAACACTCTCTTCCTCAGGCGACCGAAGGCTGCACTGGCACACTGAAGGCGGTGTTGGACTTCGTCGTCGTCTGCCCTTGTTGACAGTAGGCTCCTGAGGTATGGAAAGTGGTCCACGTTGTCCACGGCCTTGTCGTGGATTTTGATAATCGTGGGGCAGCACTGTGTGGCGGGGGCAGGTTGGTAGAGGACCTTTGTCTTACGGATGTTTAGTGTAAGGCCTATGCTCTCGTATGCTTCGGTGTTTACGATGGTTTGGAGTTCGACCTCCGAGTGAGCGCAGACGCAAGCATCGTCTGCATACTGTAATTCGATGACAGAGGATGGGACAACCTTGGATCTGGACTGGAGACGACAGAGGTTGAACAGTTTCCCGTTTGTTCTGTAAATTAGCTCCACTCCAGTGGGGAGCTTACTGAGGGTGAGATGGAGCATTGCAGCAAGGAAGATTGAGAAGAGCGTTGGTGCGATGACACAGCCTTGCTTGACCCCGGTTCGTATGTGAATTGGGTCTGTGGTGGAACCGTTGGTCAGGATCACGGCTTGCATGTCGTCGTGAAGCAGGCGGAGACTATGCCAGTGTTTATGCTCCACTCGAGCCTCATCTAACTCTATCAGCATAACCCTCTATTCCCTTCTCTCTTGTCTAGCCTCCCCTTAAAATGCATCTAATACTATTTGCCTCAACTGTGGTAATGAGTTTCACATTCTCACCACCCTCTGAATTCCTTATTGGATTTCTTGGGGACTATCTTATATTGATGGCCTCTAGTTATGCTCTTCCCCACAAGTGGAAACATTCTGTATCTACTCCATCAAAACCTTTCATAATTTTAAAGACCTCTAATAGGTCACCCCTTAGCCTTCTCTTTTCAAGAGAAGAGGTCCAGCCTATTCATCCTTTCCTGATAGGTGTACCCTCACATTTCTGGTATCATCCTTGTAAATCTTCTCTGCACCCTCTCCAGTGCCTCTATATCCTGGTTATAATATGGCGACCAGAATTGTACACATTACTCCAAGTGTGGTTTAAGGTTCGATACAAGTTTAGCATAACTTCACCACTTTTCAATTCTATCCCCCTAGAAATAAACCCTAGTGCAGCACCGAGGGAGTGCTGCATTGTCGGAGGCGTCGTCTTTCGGATGAGATGTTAAACCGAAGTTCTGCCCTCTCGGGTGGCCGTAAAAGATCCCATCCCACTATTTCGAAGAAGAGCAGGGGAGTTATCCCCGGTGTCCTGGCCAATATTTATCCCTCAACTAACATCACTAAAGCAGATTATCTGGTCATTATCACATTGCTGTTTGTGGGAGCTTGCTGTGCGCAAATTGGCTGCTGCGTTTCCCACATTACAACAGTGACTACACTTCAAAAAGTACTTTGTTGGCTGTAAAGTGCTTTGGGAAGTCCGGTGGTCATGAAAGGCGCTATATAAATGCAAGTCTTTTTCTTTCTTTCCTAGGGTACAGTCGGTCTCCAATGCATCACCCAAATCTCCAGCTGTTGGTAGGAACATGCTTTATGCAAAATGGCTTCAGTAAAATAATATACAGAATTGCTTTGGGATGTTCTGAGTGATATAAGGAGCTAAACAATTCTATTTACAAGAAAAAGTATTACCTAGTTGTCCATCTCATTGCTGTGTGCACAATGGCTGTTGAACTTGCCTATATCAGACACTGCACTTCAAAGTAATTCAAGACTTTGAGATGTTTCTCAGATGGGATAAGGCTCTGAGCTCATTAAATACTTTTTTTAAACTGTTACTTAGCAAGAATATGGAGGGAGAGGTGGGGTGGGAAACAGGAGTGAGCATATTGGACCACCTTTAATGCTGTAGTCGTCAGCAGAAACCAGAAGTTCAGTACCATGCATATTCCTGGTAAAACCCAGTTAATGTTAATTAATTTAGCCAAAGCTCAAGCTGCAGTCATGGAGAGTACAGCAAAGGCCTCAGAGGTAGCAGAGGACATAAAAGGAGAGTCTAGACTAATGGGGAAAATGGGGAGGGAAAGAATAAGATTTGCATTTATATAGCCTTATCCCATCTGAGAAATATCTCAAAGTCTTGAATTACTTGGAAGTGCAGTGGCTGATATAGGCTAATTCGACAGCCACTGTGCACACAGCAATGAGATGGATGACCAGGTAATACTTTTCCTTGTAAATAGAATTGTTTAGCTCCTTATTATTGCTCAGAACATCCCAAAACAATTCAGCATGTATTATTTTTTTGAAGTACAGCAACCATTATATATGCAAATGCTGAAGCCATTTTGCATATAACATGTTCCCACCAACAGCTGGAGATTTGACTGACTGCACCCTAGGAAGGAGTCAATGCCTTTGGGGAGAGGGAAAGAGAAGTAAATTGGTGGAAAACCAAGTGTCTTATGCTAAGCTAATAGGTCACCTATTGGAGGTACTGTGCGCCTTCAGATACGCAATCCTCAACAGAATCTTTTATTTCTTTAATTGAAAAGTGTTGCTCAGATCAGGAGGCATGTTGAAAAGATATCAAAACCTGCCAACAATAAATTAATTGGTTATTGTCATCTGGCCTTTTCATCAATGTCTTTGGACCTGGGTATTTTTAATTTCAGGTCTAAAATGAGGTAATTTCCAATATTCTAATGAAAATGATAAGAATACAGTTGTGCCGAGGCAAAGGTGTGTTAAAACCCTTGAATGGATAGTTGCACCAGTGATTCTGAATATCTTACTGCACATCAAATGTTGCAGAGCAGTTCAATACATTTTTGCAGTTCAACAGCAAGATTTCTGTTTAAACCAGAAGAAATATTTATTTACATTAAACTGTACAACTGCTACACTACATACATTTGTTGGGAAACAGTCATAACTAAAAGCTTCTGTAACCAGCTGCAAAGGCAAGCAGTGTGGAAAATACTATCAAAAGGTCAAAGCTGTACAACATGTGAATTGCACCCAAAGTGGTTGTTAAAAACCTTTTCTCTATTTGGATTCGCAATAACCCGCAGTGAACAGGAGAAAGGATAACAATACATAACTGTTGTTGCAAGAGGTGATGTTGGACTAGTATTGTCATTTCTATCACACTGGAATATGTGTGTTTTACTCTATGCTACATGTGACCTTCTTGCAAAGACAAAGATAATAAGACATCCAGGAGCTGTTCTGCAATGTATTTCAAGCAGTTTTTAAAAAAACTTAAACAAAAAGTATGTTTGCTCCATCAGAAAGGAGGTGCAAAAGGTTCTGGCGTCATTTACTGGTTATCCAGATTTTGCACTGGGTTACCAAACTGGCACTGCCTCTTAAGATATTTCCCAGGACCAACACCCTCTCACTCCATTAGGCCTACAATCCCTTTTTCACAATTTATATAGATGAAGACAGTTCTCAAATAAAACAACTTTTTCAGTTCAAATAGTTGTGTCATTTCATTGCATGGTATTTTACTGAAATCATCCTTGTATTTCCTCCGGAGCTCATTTCTTCCTACGGACCTTGGGCTTTTTGACTGGTCTTAGATATGGATTGTCAATCATCGGCTCTTCATTATTCTTACTGTTAGATAAACCCGAGCTTTGTAACATGGAATTCTCCTTTTCAGCAGACATTTCATCCTAGGAAAAAAAAAGACATTTGCTTTGTTACGTAGCATTTACAGCACGGCCAGCAAGGTGAGGAATATTTCCCCTTCCCTGCTCCTTTAAAAAAGAAATCTAGACAGAGGTAGCTTTGGACATCATTTGACGGGACATAGCCACAAAAGGCAATAAATCTACCTGGGAAAGATTGCAAGGCAATAATCTAATTTCAGGGTGAGAGAACTACTGTATTACACAAACACACAGTTCAACATCACCCAAGCCCATCAAATTAGATTATTTTGCTATTACTCACAGCTATCCACAATCAAATAGTAATGAAAGACAGTTTACATACAAAAATGTGATAAAATCTACTCGTGTAAGGTTGTCCAAGGAGGAAATACATTGGACTACCGTTTCCACCTGCGATATCAAAGGACAGGCCAATTGTGTGACTTCCACCCAATGACAGTGGCAGTATTGGAGCCTGAAAGCAGGTTATCAGTCCATCCACTTAACCAGTAAATGGTTGCCAACGGGGAAGGGAACTCAACAAATTGGAGGGGGGGGGTCTTTTTAAAACAAAAAGCAAACGCGGAGCCATAAAAACAAGGAACATCTCAGATCTGATCCTGAATCTGTGCCGAGTTAGCCATTACGGATGCTACAACTGGCCTCTGTGTCTCAGGTAAGAAAAGGAAAATTCAGCCACGGTTCTGATTATGTCACTCGTCTGGAATACCAATGGTACCCGTCAGTAGGATTATTTTCTATTTTGACTAATTTTATTGTCTAATAGCTACCTCCTCTTCACAATTTCAATATACACTAGTTTGAGATTCAATAGTAACTTCAGATATTAGTTTAAGTAATACAAGTAACAACTTGCATTTATATAGCGCCTTTAATGTAGTACAATGTCCCAAGGCACTTCACAGGATCATTATCAAGCAAAAAGACACTGAGCCACATAAGGAGATATCAGGACAGGTGACCAAAAGCTTGGTTGAAGAGGTAGGTTTTAAGGAGCGTCTTAAAAGATATCTATTAGTGTAAGTTTGTCCACAATGAACTCAAGTGATTCTGTGCAATACAACATCCCCAAAAAAGCCCATGAATTACTGTACTTACCCTGTGAAGCACAATTTACTGCACTAGTACTGCAATTTGGTTTAAAAAAAGTACTAGAGGCAGAAAAAATACCATTTCTGAGCCAATCTAAGGGATACCCTATTACTTCCCCAACAAGGAGGGACAGTGGAAGAAAGCAAGTCATGAAATTCTTTCCATAAAAGGTAAACCTAGGGCTCTACCATCAGTACGTTTACTGTATATTGTCATTTGCCAGCATTGTAGAAGATAAAATATTGCAATGAAAGTGTATTGGAAACATACAGTGTTCATATTTAGTACAACGTTCTCTGTATCAGTCTGATCATCCTGTTCTGAGGAATCTGTTTCCTCCATCTGCTGCAGCTCAAGCTCGGATGGTAGCAAGGCATTTAGGTAAGGAATTGTGGTGGTTCGTGCAGCAATCACTTTAAAAGAATAAAAAACATTTTTTTTTTTTTTTTTTAAAACAGATAGAATTTCAGGGTTAGCAGAGGTTATGCATTTCACTTTTAGTTACTAATGATTAAGAAATGTAATTGTAACCATTTGACAATCAATAAAATATTGGTATTGTAGCTAAATTCTACACGGCTGATGATTGCAAATTTGACAAGTTGTATATCAACACTTTTTAAACACAACAGACATTTGAAAAACTACTGACTAACAGAAACATATTAAATTTATCACCGTCATAACATCACGGCCAGAGCTTGCTACTTCTTGAACTACTGTTGTGATCGCAATAGCATCACACTCCTGAAAATGACTGAATCAGCAAGCCATCTCTTTACAACTGTTGCTAGTGAATATGCCAACAAATTCATGATTCTGCCTTGCGTACGGGGTCACGCGTCAAAACAGTCCTAACTAGTGCACACTTCACTTATATTATCTGGAGTTGGAGTCCCATGAAATAATATATATACTTTAATTCATTTTCAGGATGTGGGCCTCACTGGGAAGCTGCCATTTAATGCCCATCCCTAGTTGCCCTGATAAAGGTGGTGGAGTGCCTTCTTCTTGAACCAGTGTAGTCCATGTTTATAGCAGTTTGACACAACCGAGTGACTTGCTAGGCCAGCTAAGAGCGGCGTGGGACTCGAGTTACATATAGGCCAGACCAGGTAAGGACGGTATTAGTGAACCAGCTTCATGGTCACTTACTGTTACCAACTTTTTTTTTATTTCCAGGTTTTTTTAAATTGAATTCAAATTCTCAAAATTCCATGGTGGGATTCGCTCTCACGTTCCCTGGATTATAAATCTAGGCCTCTGGATTACGAGTGCAGCAACATAACCATTATGCTACTGTTCCCACTAAAGTGATTTCCAAGGTAGCAGAGAGTTCCATCTGGAAACAAATGAGAACCAGTCCCAGGATATTGTGAGTATTAAAGCAGCTTCAACACTCAGTAATTACCCAGCTTGGAAAAATTAAAATCAGTTTTGCACCAGTTGTACAAACACACCAATTCAGAGTGAGCAAAATCTTCACGATGCACTGGAGGCATTTGGTTGTCTACACTCAAGTACTCCAGGGTTGCGACTGTGCGAACTCCATCCAATCACTTCTGTCCCCTTCCTGCACCCACTAAAAAAAAGCACTTGCTCTCTTCTGCCAAACTATTTTTATACAAAAGTTAAAAATGACATGCTTACATGGGAATGTTGCGATGTCGTCTTTAAACAGACTCTCTGTCTCTCCAGTCTTGGCCATAAATCTGGTCAGAGCTCGCTCCACATCTCTTCTCTGGGATGCGGCTTTCTCCCTCAGCACTTGGTAATCAGAAACTGGCTCTCTGATTGTCTAACAGAGGAAAAAATATACTTGAATATCCACACGAAATGTGAAGAAAATTAAAATCTTCCGAGCTAAAGTCAGCATCACTGGCAAATAATCTGTCTTACCACATTGTCAAAAGTTAAGAACCTAAAGAACAATCTCCTTTTCTCATCTTCCTCTCCCCACCAAAGCACTGATCAATAACACATTTTAGAGTTTGATTTACTTGTCTGGGATTCCTGTATATCACTCCACTATTCGTCCTCCTGGCCTTGTCAAATACCTGAATAATTTGACAATCTTGAAAATCATGCTTGCTTAAAACAAACCTATGTAAATGTTTGAGTAAATCACAAATAGGCTTGTTCCAATGGTATTAACCTGCAATTTTATACATCTCAATTTCCCGAAGGAAATGAAATGAGGGTTACGCTGAATTGTTAACCAACTATCTAAAACACCATCTTAACTATGTTCTGATGAAAGGTCATCAACCGGAAACACTGGGCCAGATTTTACTGACATAACAACGGTGAGGCTAATGGCATCGCCGTTATTTATGCGCAAATTGATTTTCTCTTGTGCAATTAACAGTGGTATAATGCTACAACATGGAGTCGCTGAGGTTAATAACAATGATGCATTTAAGGGGAAGCTAGATAAGTACATGAGAGAGAAAGGAATGGAAGGACACACTGATAGGGTTAGATGAAGTAGAGTGGGAGGAGGCTCATGTGGAGCATAAACACCGGCACAGACCAGGTGGGCCGAATGGCTTGTTTCTGTACTGTAAATTCTGTGTAAATGGTACAGCAACTTTAGGCGAGGGGCAGATGCAAGGTTAAACGCGAATATCCAAAAGTTGCTGTCTGGAGTTGCACCGCTCCACCATTAGCTTTGTGAATACGGTATCTCGCTGTCTGCCTGAGCATTGAAATGCATTGAATGACATGAAGTTGCTGTATTTGTGCGGTAGGTACAAACTAAACTCGCCACAGAAAGTTAAGTCTGGTCATTTAAAGTGTAAGTACCCTTTTAACGACGTGATAAGTGTTAATTACTGCCAATCAACCTCTCTGGCACTATTACAAGTGTGGAGTCTCATTACTTCAGGTATTAATTGTTGGAGATTTTAAAAATGACAAATTTAATTCTTAAAAAACCTTTTCCTTTGTCTCTTTTATTCTCTCTCTTAATCCAATCTTTCTTTCCCTCTCTATTTCTTTCTGTACCTCTATTTGACATTGCATTCGCCTACACTAATTTACACTTCCTTCTCAGTCTTTGCGCGGTTTGTTTCTCAATCTTTCAATCTGATTGGTTAACGAGATACACAGTTGCTTGCCCTGTTCACTCAGGTCCCAGATACCCTGTTTCCCTCGCTGCGCCTTTATCAGCTCGCACTTTCCGCAACTGGCCATGCAAAAAATTAAAAAACCTGAATGTGCAGGGATAAGTCTAACTAATGGCAGATGCCATTGGATGTCCCGCTGCAGAAAAATCTGGCCCATTAACTCTCTCCACTGATACAGCCTGACCTGCTGAGTGTTTTCCAGCATTTTCGGTTTTGATTTCAGATTTCCAGCATATTTTGCTTTCATTTTACCATCTTAACTAACTCGGTTCTTGTTACGTTAAAATTCATTATTTTTTTTATTTCAGTCACAATGGGATTTAAATGATTTAAACTGCACCTTTCTCAAATCCTTTTTCTGCTGCACTCTAAATTCCTCCTCTCCAAACTAGTGCCTCTTCTGGACAGTGTGCCTGGTATTAACACAATGGCACTCACACCTTTTACATTTCCCAGGCCACCTCACAACTTTGAAACTGAGGTCAAATGTGTGGTCTGCTGCATCGCTTATTAAATTTTATTAGAAGCGTGAAACATGACAATATAATACAAAACATATAGGCCTAGAAATTCAGTGGCCTGCGCCACCAGTTTGCGCCCAAAGAGGGCTTTTGCGCCACTGGCCAAACCTACCACGATATTTAGCGGGGCGCTAATGGCGGCGTTAGCCTGTAGCGCTGCGCCGCCACCGATGAAGTCATCGGTGTGCGCAGCGCCCCGCTATCGCCCCGCTGGCCATATTTGGTCGCTGCCGCCTCCTCCGCGCCGGCCACAAACAGCGACCGGTACACAGGGGCCTACCTGTGGCGGTAGTGGGGCGAGTTAAGGTGGAGGTGTGGCCGGCCGCTTTTTCGGCGGCCACCTGCCCGCACCACCCCCCCCCCCCCGCGGATTTGCCGGCTGTTTCCAGAGAGCCCGGCACTTCTCCTTGGTGCCGGGCTCATTTGCCGGCACTCGCGAGCGGGGATCGCACTGTTGCAGGCACCTCCCCCTTAAGAGTGAGAGGAAGGCCTGCAGTACCGCAGGCTGCCGTGCCGCAGCGGGTGGCGCTGCGGCACTTTGCGCGCCGATATTCAGTTTCAGCGCCCCAAGCGGGGCGCCGAAACCCTTGTTTAGCGGCCGGCTTCCACTTGGGGCGCTGAAACTGAATATCCCGCTGGCGCAAGTGACTCCGCGCGCAGCGGTAATTCCGGCGCCCAGGCGAGCTGGGCGCCCCAAACTGAATTTTTAGCCCATAGTTTTTACACTTACAGGTGTCTTTATATAGGTGTGAGGATCAGGGAACTCTGGAAAATGGCCTGGGATATATGATGGGTGTGTTCTCTTCTGTCCAGTAGAAAGTGCTCTGGGGGTTGCTGGGGTATTTGTAACAGGAGCTTAAAGGAAAAATAAAACTTGCCATTAGAAATTGATTACCACCTCAGCAGAGGCAGAAGCTGGACCATTACAATTGGCCTTCGCACTCCTGAATCCTTCATCCTCTTCGCTTCATCACCCCATTTTAAAAGTACATCTGGTATTAACAAGTTCCTGGGCTAGGGAGTGACAATACAAACCAGGAAAAAAAAAATCAGCCAGGGTTCCAGAGACATATCGCCAACCAGTGATAAGTGCTGAAAAGTGTGCATGTGTATTGTGTAGACACTGGGTGAGGAGTGGATAGAGATAACTGATGTCCTCATGCTGTCGAATAGCCCACTAATGGTAACACTCACATATGAAGAACAGCCATCCAACTGAGATACCACAGGGGTGCTACCAGTTGTGATGATGTAACCAAACTTTAGGAAAAGAGGGGAAAATATTTGGGAGGCGAGGAACATCAGTGCCTAAAGCTGTGAAAGATCATCATGTTCAATGGCTACTCTTGTGGTTCCCAGCAGATCAACATTTAATGCAAATGGATCCGTTTGCCAAGGAACGAATCAGTGGGAAACAATGAAGCTTGGTATAGTTTTCTTTTCTGCATTTTCCTTAAGAGCTCCAGTTTGCTTTCAAGCCACTGACGAGTATCAGCTTATGATATGGTATGGTTTCACAAAGTGAATGGAAGCTCCCAAAACATGCAGAAATAAAAACTAGCAAACTGCATCCCTACCTGCGGACATACTCTGCAACAAGGGCCAGTGTAATGCATACACTCTAACTAAACATCAGTCCACCAGCAGCTACAGAGCAGTTTGACAAGGCCTCAGCCAAAAGCTGTCGGACATACAAGTAAATTTGTATTTTTCCAAGTATATCCCACATTAACAGAAAGTAATGCAAAACTAGCTAACTTGACAATGTTTTCACCAGGTTTACGCAATGTATTGATATCAGCACACCAAGAAAAATGCATTTAAGCAATTATGCTTCTTGTACAATACTCTTAGTCCCCGCAAAGTGCTTCATCCTCCAACGCCAGACCTGTAACCAACAGTGCTGCACTGTGGGGTTACATCTTAATATGCTTTCTGCAGACATAATTCAAGCTTGCAAGGACAAAATCTACAATTATACTGCCGAGTGTACCAGTTCAAGTGGATATCATGTAAAAACTGAAAACGAGCTGTAGAATTTTTAAACTTATCACGGACTTAATGTTAGCTTGGCAGATAGCATAGCATCAGCCCTGAAGTTAATTGAAATGGCGAAGCAGTGGAGGCCGGTATCATGAATGCACACGCTGAAGCTGATCCCGTGCTTGCAGAAGCTGCTGCAGAAGAGTAACAGGTACATGATTAGCAGGAGGGGCCCAAAGATAAAGGATGGAGACGACCAGAGGTCACCACAGTTAACAAGCTGAAAGAACCAAAAGTACGTAAGATTTTTTTTTTTTAAATGGGGAAAGGGATGGAGCCACATTAAAAAGTTAAGAAAAACATACAATCAATTCAAGGTGGGTGGAAAAGAGAATAAAGAGTAACTGAAGAGATAAAGAGAGATGGGTGAGGAGTAATAGAAAAAATATATAAAAGAACAAATGCCAGCAAAACAGACAAAAAAGGAATGAATTCCTGCTCTTAACATGGCTCATTGTTCTTGGTGCCTGCAAATCAGCAATGTGGTTCTTAATACAAGTTCATTTCTCACTTTTACTCGCAGGATTGAGTCTTTCCCGGGTGGAACCTACTCGGTGACAAGCCGGCATCGTTAGGACCAAAAGCTCCCGGTTGCCCCACATTCCCAACGTGACGGGTCTCTTTCTCTCCTCTCAACAGCGTCCTTCCTGCACCATGTCCTGCCCCAGCGCAAACAGGGCATCATGCTCCACTACCCCCAAAACAGCATCTCTCTTCTCTGCTGCCATTCCAACTTGGTCTTTCTCTGAATAAACCAAATAAAACCCGGGTACAGAATAACATTCTACGGTTAACATTTGGTGCAAACATACTTACGAGCAGTAATAACCATCCTCTGTGAACGCTTGGCATAAGCTTGAATATTATCCACATTAAAACCTGAAGAATAGGGAGTATAAAAATCAACAAAACATTTTCGTCTAACTACATCTGGCTGCACTCACAGCAATTCTTCGTTAACTTAAACCAGCAGGCACAAAACTGGCTGCAATCCAACACTAATTGCCAGTTTCGCTGAAAGACCACAAGGATCAGTAGCATGGGAAGTGAAAATGTCACACGATTTCAGTAGAGGTTTGCTACTGAATTTGGGGTTACAGCAAATTTCCAGCGGGAAAAGTACAAACTTCACACTGCATCTGGCCTAAAACTAACCCTGGGTGGCAAAAACTAGGACTGCGATATAGCACTAAGCTCCAATGCCCCCTGTAAGCGGCGTTTTGTTCTGCGCGAAATAACAACAGAAAACACTGGAAAAACTCAGCAGGCCCGGCAGCATCCGCGGAGAGCAAAACAGAGTCAACGTTTCAGGTCGAAACCCTTCGTCAGAACTGAGGAAAAAAACAGATTAAAACGCAAGTTTGGGGGCTGGGAAATGGGGGAGGGGATGAAAGAACGAAAGGGAAGGTCTGAGAGGTGAAGAGACGTCTCGCCTTGAATATCTCTTAATGTCTCTTCACCTCTCCCAGACCTTCCCTTTTGTTCTTTTATCCCCTCCCCCATTTCCCAGCCCCCAAACTTGCTTTTTAAAATCGGTTTCATTTCCTGCTTTTTTCTCAGTTCTGACGAAGGGTCTTCGACCTGAAACGTTGACTCTATTTCTCTCTCCACGGATGTTGCCTGGCCTGCTGAGTCTTTCCAGCGTTTTCTGTTGTTATTTCGGATTTCCAGCATCTGCAGTATTTTGCTATCGTATTAGTCTTTGTTCTGCGCGGCCTGTTTCTTTTAATGCGCAGTCCCTTTAAATTTCTGCGCATGCGCGTTTACAATGTAAATGCTGGTTAGCGTACTGCGCAGCTTAGAGGGAACATTGCTAAGCACCAAAAACATTTTTAAAAATTTGTTCTTGGGATGTGGGCGACATGGGCAAGGCAGTATTTATTGCCTATCCTCGAGGGCATTAAGAATCATCCGTGTCCTAGATGTAGACCAGGCCGAGTACGGGTGCCCTGCAGGACGTTAGCAAACCCGTTGGGTTTTAACAATTCAGCAGATTTCTTGGTGTGGGTCCACAAATGGCCAGATTTACTGAATTCAATTTCACATTTGCCACAACGGGATTTGAACTAATTTCTTCTTTGTTTCTAGTCCCGTACCATGACCATTAGGCTACTGTAAATTAGCTGCCAGTCCATTTATTATCTTTGATGAATACATCGAAACTAGTTTCAGAATGTTTTAGCTAGGATTAAATTAAAAGACAGTGCATAAAAACGGTTTAATTGGTCATTTGTCTCATTTTCTGTTGTATGTGGGAGTTTGCCATGCAACACAAAAACAATCCGTTGGCTGTGAAGCACTGTGGCACATCCTGAGAGACGCAATAAGGTGCTATATAAGTATATGTGTCTTTCTTTCTAGTTTAGGGTTCAAATATTAACACTGGTCCACTAAACTGAAACCAGTGAACACAACGATGACCATAGAGTCATGCCAGTGGAAACAGTTTCTCCTTATCTACTCTTTAAAAAAAAACCTTGATGATCAAGTAACTGTGGTGGTGCCATTGGTCCAATGTTCACTGCACCATGCTACCACGCAAAGCACATTTCTCTTGCAAAGCTGGGCTTTTTTTATGGTTACTCCTTTTTTTTTTTTTTAAACTGCTGATTAGGGACTTGTCAGCCTCTAGTCCTGCTGCTGTAACTTTGGGCCCTGGTGGTTTAAGAAAGCTGCACAAAACACACAGTAACTTTAACAAAGTAGGTCAATATATGAGCACAATATATCACGTACCCATTTCTGCCAAAGTAACCACTACATCTGACAAGGTTGGTTGAGTTCTTGCCGAATGTTCACAATATACTTTAGCACTTCGTCCAATTTCAGAAAGATCTAGGTGAAAAAAAAGTGTTTCTGTTTAAATAAGGTGGTGCTAAAGGGTCAAGATACATCGTACATCTTCCTCTAATCCTCTATTATGCAATATTTAGTTAATAAAAATGTGAAGAAAACCTTGCACAATCAAACCGTTACAATGGAAACGTTCTAAGTACAGCAGAGTTAATTTCCCGGACATTGGTCAGGTATGTGTAACCATTCTCGTCACATTTTCTACAACTTAGGAATACAAACATTATTTTTGCAATACATTCTTGCCAACTTTCAGAATTTCTACCTTGGTGTAATGCATGTTAAAAATGCTTCTTGAGCTAAACCTGGCTCTCGGGGTTAATTCCCAGGACAGAAGATTAGCACAGAAAAGCAAAATACTACAGTTACTGCAAATCTTAAACAAAGACAGTAACGGCTGGAGGCACTCAGCAGGTCAGGCAGCATCCGTCCAGACAAGTTGACTCCTCAGGTATAAACCCTTCCTCGGAACTCAGTGCATATGTAAGTTAAGATCCAATGTGCTTTAGACAATGAAAGATGGTTTAATATTGTAGTGATTGTTCACACGTACTGCTGCTGCGATGACTCAGTTCACCTGAATTGAGCAGGGGGAGGCATTGCCAAATTAGCCTGATGGATTCTGCTCCTGGGTAGCAGCGAGTTTGACAGAAAGCGGACATTGGAGTAAGGCTGACGAATGAAAAAAACAGCAGACTGCAGGGAAAGGAGGTTGTGTCATGGGCTGAAAGCCAAACTGCAGGGAACAGTTACTTCCAGCCAGTAGCTGTCGAGAAAGTAAGATCATTCTGAAAATATGAATAAAAAAAGGAAAGACTTGCATTTATATAGCGCCTTTCACGACCTCCAGACGTCCCAAAGCACTTTACTGTCAATGAAGTGCTTTTTGAAGTGGAGTCACTGTTGTACTTTAGGAAACATGGCAGCCAATTTGCACACAGCAAGCTCCCACAAACAGCAATCACCAGATAATCTGCTTTTTTTTTTTTTTAAAGTGAGGTTAATTGAGGGATATTGGCCAGGACACCGGGGAGAACTCCCCTGCTCTTCCTCGAAATAATGCCATGGGATCTTTTACTTCCACCTGAGAGAGCAGACGGGGCCTCGGTTTAACGTCTCATCTGAAAGACTGCAGCTCCAACAGTGCCACACTCCCTCAGTACTGCACCGGGAGTGTCAGCCTGGAGTTTGTGCTCAAGTCCCTGGAGTGGGATTATGAACCCACAACCTTCTGACTCAGAGGCGAGGGTGCTACCCACTGAGCCACGGGGTGTATGACAGTGCACCAGGGTGGAACAGTGTGCCACATTCTTTATTTACTATCAGTACGGGAAGATGGATTGAATAGATTGAATTAAGCGCGTCCAGTCATAACCATTGTTTTGTGTGTTCACCTTACTACAAAACAAAGCAGCTTACTAATTCAGATCCAGCCTCGTCTCATGAAGCATTTGCTTGGTCTACCTTGGAAGAGGTTGCAGATGTACACGTGACAGAGACATGAATATCTGAGTCAGGTCACAAGACGGTACTACTGTTACACTCCCAGGTCACGTTATCGTACAGGCAGATAGGACAGTGTGGGTCATATCTCACAAATGCAAAACACTAAGGCTGCTTTACAGGAGCGACGGAAGAGATCTAAAGCAACCCTGGATTTGTACCAATCCTCTTCAAAGCAAAATAGTTGAATGTGGGAGGAGGGCACGGGCTAAAAGATAACTGAATAAAAAACGCTTGGAAACTCCCAGACAAATATTTTGCACAAATTGGCAATGTTAGCCCCAAGTTGCTACATTTGTTGTAATGAAATGTAAAAAACAGAGCTTTGAAAGCTCATCAATACATTGTGCCATGCAGGAAAAGATGGGTTTTCTGCCACAATTCTCACAAACCAAGTTTGGGGAAAAAAAGCTCACTCATCTTATGATAAAGGCTAAAAGTGCAAACACTCATTCAAAACCTTGCGCTCTTGCGTGTTAATATGCCAACACGCTTTGACACCAGGCCACTAGCGCCGAGCATGTGGCGTCTCTTGCGTGGAGCCCCAACAGCTGGGAAAAGAATTGAAATGTTCTGCATTTTCAAAACAAACCCTCAGAGCGATCCTGGACTGTAACGTAACCTTTGTGCTGATAGAACTATTTGTTAAATAAAACAGGAACAATACCAAACGAAGCCAACTATTTCCTACTCACAGCTCTGCAGCATTTCAGTCAGCGTTTCAACAGCCGCCTTTTCTGCTGCTTCAAAACCTGCTTCAGTGAGTAGCGAGCTGACCACCACCTGCAGTGTGCGCCTTCGCGCCAGGTGATAGTTATCTGAAGGGGACGTTGATGCTTTGGAACTCGACGATTTCTGGTAAACAAAACCCACAGACCTGAGCATACAATACATGGGAACATTCCAAATTCAGAATCTATCTTCCCCAGTCTGAAACAGGGCTCACTTTTAAGCGGGTAAATGTGATTTACAAGAGGATACAAAAATCTCAAAACTGAAAGGGCAAAATATTTAGGTGTAAATAACTACACAAAGTCAGTAAGAGACAAATATATGCAACACTTAAAAATTAAAATGCATCGACATTTAAATATGTAAACAAATCACGCGCCTCAAAACATTTCTGAAATACATACATTTATATTTCCTTAATTGGATAGACTGTGAAGATCTACAATAGTGAATTCATATAAAACTGAAAATACAATTTATAGTTGAAAATGCACGTAATAAATTAGGATGTGTTTATTCTGCCCACTTTATTTCCTCCGCAAGCCCAGCTCCATTCCCTCTTTGAGGGGACGGACAGTCAGATGGCACTAGGCATGCCCTCCCCAGCCTGTTTCTCTCTCTATCTCTCCCCAGTTTGTATTTCTCTCTTTCCCCCCCCCCCATTGCTTCAGCCAGCCACTAGGTGGCACCCAAGCGCGAACAACATTTGCTTTGCAATTTGAACTTCAACAATGTATAAAAGATCAATATTTTTAGCGTACACACCAATGATCCCTTTAAGCTGCGCAGCTGTCCGGAGGTCCCGCACAGCTCTTCAATGGAAAAACCCGCGCATGCTCGGAAGTCTGAATGGGCCACGCAGCCAAAAAAAATTAAGGGAACACTGATACACACTACCATAGATTCAAAGACATTTCTGATCCACCACATTACCTGGGTAACATTCTCCACTGAGACTCTGCACGTTGCATCAGTTGGTGTATATGTATCGGAGACAGAAGCCGTAGTCATTTTGGCAATCAAATGGTTGTCTGAAATAAAAGGCAAGCTTATGTAAACAGTCAACAACTTCAGCTGATATTTCGGTCACCACTTGAGCTTTAACTTTGTGGTTTATTTTATATATGCTTGTAGACTGACTTAGATTGCCACCAACATGTTTGCATATGGTAGATGCTAGAGCTAAAAGAACACATGACCATTATCTACAGGCCCAGCCGGTAGCCTCAGGCTTTTCCGCTCATTGTGGCCAGTGGCAGCATGATCATGGGGAGTGAAAGAAACTCTCGCAAACAGCGGTTGAGGGATTAAAACACAAAGTGGAGTTATCGCAGGATCATTCACATCCACCCAAAATTAAACACCAGCAGGGAGCGGAGAACAGTCTTCAGACACTTAAATGGAGAAAAAAAAACACACAGGATAATATATCCTCAAAAAAATACCCGGAGTTAATTAGACATTAAAACTAAAAAAACAGAAAGTAAGAAATAATGACAGGAAAGAAAATTAATCTTTCCACACAGCCACTAAAACACCAAATGGATGTCCTCCAGTCTGGCAACAAAGGCCCTTTACCCATCTCCAGTTTTCGATTATAATAAAAACATAAGAACATAATAATTAGGAGCAGGAGTAGGCCGTTCAGACCTACGAGCCTGCTCCGCCATTCAATGAGATCATGGCTGATCTTCGATCTCAACTCCACTTCCCCGCTTTATCCCCATATTCCTTGATTCCCTTAATATCCAAAAATCTAGTCGATCTCTGTCTTGAATATACTCAACGACTGAGCCTCCACAGCCCTCTGGGGCAGAGAATTCCAAAGATTCACCACCCTCTCAGTGAAGAAATGTCTCCTCATCTCAGTCCTAAATGGCCGACCCCTTATTCTGAGACTGTGACACCTGGTTCTAGACTCCCCAGCCAGGGGAAACATCCTCCCTGCATCTACCCTATTAATAATAATAAAAACAGAAAATGCTGGAAATACTCGGCCGGTCAGGCAGCATCTGTGGAGAGAGAAACAGAGTTAACGTTTCAGGTCGATGACCTTACATCAGATCCACCCTGTCAAGCCCTGTAAGAATTTTACATGCTTCAATGAGATCACCTCTTATTCTTCTAAATTCTAGGGAATATAGGCCTAGTATCCTCAATCTCTCCTCATAGGACAATCCCCCCATCCCAGGAATCAATCTAGTCAACCTTCGTTGCACTCCCTCGAAGGCAAGTATATCCTTCCTTAGGTAAGGAGACCAAAGCTGTGCACAGTAATTGCAGTAAGACTTCTTTACCCTTATACTCAAATCCTCTTCTAATAAAGGCTAACAAACCATTTGCTTTCCTAATTGCTTGCTGTGCCTGCATATTAACTTTCAGTGATTCGTGTACAAGGATACACAGGTCCCTCTGAATACCAACACTTCCCAATCTCTTACCATTTAAAAAAAATATTCTGGAAACATTATATTCCATTTGCCATGTTCGTGCCCACTCACTTAACCTGTCTATATCGCTTTGCAACCTCTGTGCATCCTGCTTACAACATACTTTCCCACCTAGCTTTATATCAGCAGCAAACTTGGATACATTGCACTCGTTCCCTTCATCGACGTCGCTGACGTAGATTGTGACTAGCTGAGGCCCAAGCACGGATCCTTACGGTAACCCACTAGTTACAGCCTGCCAACTAGTTTATTCCTACTCTCGGTTTTCTACCCGTTAACCAATCATCAATCCATGCTAATAATTACCCCCCGTCTCTGCCATTTCCTTATTCCCCATTATAAATTTCTCCTGTCTGCCTGTAAGGGACCCACTTTTACTTTTGCTAATCTTTTCCCTTTTAACATACCTATAGAAGCTTTTACAATCTGTTTTTGTGTCTCTTGGTAGCTTACTCTCATTCTATTTTCTCTCTCTATCAATTTCTTGCTAAATATTGTAAAAGTAGTCCCTTTCCATTATAATTGCATTCAAGAAGCACATGACAACACCATCAGCTGATAAATGCAGGGAGCACTACCAGCACCCCTGCACACAGTTATTAAGAATTGACCAATTATTATATTAATGTATCGAGGTGCCACATAATCCTAAATGCGGTCAAACAATATACTCTGTAGGCTTATTTGTTGTCTCTTAGCCCTCCTTTTATTCAATAATTTTAAATAATTACTAGTTGTCCATAAGCAATGCGACAGGAGAGCAAAGAAATAAAAGCTGTCATCTCTCTTCCTGTAACTGTGCCTCTGCCCATTTCCCAGTCGGATTCTCTTCTGAATTCTTCGCTCAGTGGCAGCACACTCACATCTGCGCTAGATTGTTGTTCAAGCCCACTCCAGGACTTCAGCACATAATCTAGGATGACACTTCAGTGCAGCGCAGTAAAGACGGAGTGCTGAATCATCATTGTTTTGTAATTCATTCACAGGGTGCGGGCGTCGCCGTCAAGGCCAGCATTTATTGCCCATCCCTAATTGCCCTTTGAGAAGGTGGTGGTGAGCCGCCTTCTTGAATATAACTGAGCGGCTTGCTGGGCCATTTAGGAGGGCAGTTAAGAGTTAACCACATTGCTGTGGGTCTGGAGTCACATATAAGCCAGATCGGGTAAGGACGGCAGATTTCCTTCCCTAAAGGACATTAGTGAACCAGATGGGTTTTTACGACAATCATTACTGATACTAGCTTATTATTCCAGATTTATTTTTAACTAAATTTAAATTCCCCAGCTGCCGTGGTGGGATTTGAACTCATATCTCTGGATCATTCGTCCAGGACTCTCTATTACTGGTCTAGTAACATAACCACAATGCTACTGTTCCCGGTGAGAGGTGCCATCTTTCCACTGAGACATTAAACAGGGATCCCTGTTCAATTGGACACAAAAGAGTCTATGGCAGTATTGAAAGAAGCGCAGAGAATTATCCCAGTGTCCTAACCAACACGGCCAAACAGATTAACTGGTCATTCATCTCCTCTCTCTCGCTTCCTCTTTATCCCCCTCCCCGCCATTTCTAAGAGCCTGTCAAGGCTCACACATGTACAATGGCCACTTAGGTAGGGTATTGGAGGGCACTT
The DNA here is from genome assembly GCF_052327205.1 of Somniosus microcephalus. Lineage (NCBI taxonomy): Eukaryota > Metazoa > Chordata > Chondrichthyes > Squaliformes > Somniosidae > Somniosus > Somniosus microcephalus. Next base: position 22,705,199 of record NC_141004.1, on the reverse strand, counting down.
GGCACCCATGGAACTCTATCCCAGCCAAGACTCAATCTTTTCAGGCAATAACTAATTACCTAAATTAATCCCAGGGCCACTGACTCAGTGCAAGATATAGAAATATAATATAACAGCTAAATGCAGTAAAATCATTTAATAAAATGACCAAATCAGTGTTGAAATATTCAAACAGCCTTGTGGAAGCCCAATGCACCTGGACACCCAACTACCTGTTCAATGTATCCAGTGGTCCTGTCTCTGGCAAGGTGCCAGTGACCTGAGCCGTAACTCTGCATCCTTCCTGGATCGGATTTTGAGGTCCACACGCAAGTACGGTAAAGTTTAGTACCAGCGGAGAGTCAAGTGCTTCAGGTAAGCCCTTCAAGCAGGCTATTCCCTTTTAAGCACTCCCACTCATCCATTGTCATTCTCTATATATCTTGATGCGATATTCACTTTCCCAACATAACTTCTCACTCTAATTAAAGCCAAAAAGAAAATTATTTCTAATGCTGGATGAAATTTATCGCATTACCAGCCGTGTTATTTCACCCTCCCAATACATTGGAGTGTTTTATTGGGCAATCAGCCAAACAATAACACCTTTTAAAAATAGCCAACACAGGAAAACAAGGTTGTTGCTAACCAGAGGAGTCAAACACTTCAACACAGAAACCAATCAATCATCACTTTTTACACACGCACACGAGGAGATAGACAGAATTTAAAGCCATAAAGTACAAACTCACTTTACACTCAGGGTTTGCATCATTTCAACCCCTTGAATTTTCCTAAAATATAAATAAATCAGCGCCTTTCACGACTTCCCAAAGCGCTTTACAGCCAGTGAAGTAATTTTTGAGGTGCAATCACTGTTGTAATGTAGGAAACACGGCAGCCAATTTTGCGCACAGCAAGCTCCCACAAACAGCAATGAGATAATGACCTGATAATCTGTTTTAGTGATATTGGCCAGGACACCGGTGATAACTCCCCTGCTCTTCTTCGAAATAGTGCTGCAGGATCTTTCACGTCCACCCGAGAGAGCAGACGGGGCCTCGGTTTAACATCCCGTCCGAAAGACGGCACCTCCGACAGCGCAGCATTCCCTCAGTACTGCACTGGCAGTGTCAGCCTAGATTTTTGTGCTCAAGTCTCTGGAGTGGGACTTGAACCCACGAACCTTCTGACTCGGGAGACAAGGGTGCTGCCCACTGAGCCACTGGCTGACTACTTTCTTTAAATCCTTTGGAGAGAGCAAAGAAAATCATTTCACCTAACCAGGCATTGAACCACCATCGATACCAGCTCCTGCTGAAATCAGTTTCTCATTTGCTGGTACTGCACTGGGAGTGCCAACCTGGATTTTTGTGCTCTGTAAATTTAATATAAAATCCACAAAATATTTAGCCAGTAAATAATTTTGCTTGGAAGGATTTTTTTTTTAATGTTTAAAGCATAGCCAAGATCTGGGAGTAAAATTTAAGAGGGAGTAGATAAAAGCTATAAAAATTATTGAGCTGTGTGTAACTTTAAAGCTGTGACAGGCATTGCTGCTCAGGCTGGCCTCAGGACTTGAGGCCTGTGCACTCGAGAGACTCCCGACCCTGGGCAGATTCACACAGACTTAGAGCAAATAAAATGAAAGATTAAGAATTCCTTTCCCCCGCAGGCTTCACACTTACTCTATTTCAGGGCGTTTGACGATCAAAGCCGATTCCAGCGCCGCGTTAGCTACAAAATATTGGGAAGCAAAAATAAATAAATGATCCCCCCCGCCTCTCAGCTCCCTGCACCGCTTCCGCTGTGTCACACGCCCGGCTCTCTGCTGCCCCCTGTGCTGGCTGAGGAGCAGTCAGGAACTGCAGCCTCTGCTGCCCCCTGTGCTGGCTGAGGAACAGCCAGGAACTGCAGCCTCTGCTGCCCCCTGTGCTGGCTGAGGAGCTAGCAGGAAGTGCAGCCTCTGCTGCCCCCCTGTGCTGGCTGAGGAGCAGCCAGGAACTGCAGCCTCTGCTGCCCTCTGTGCTGGCTAAGGAGCAGCCAGGAACTGCAGTCTCTGCTGCCCCCTGTTCCAGCTGAGGAGCAGCCAGGAACTGCAGCCTCTGCTGCCCCCTGTGCTGGCTGAGGAGCAGCCAGGAACTGCAGCCTCTGCTGCCCCCTGTGCTGGCTGAGGAGCAGCCAGGAACTGCAGCCTCTGCTGCCCCCTGTGCTGGCTGAGGAGCAGCCAGGAACTGCAGCCTCTGCTGCCCCCTGTGCTGGCTGAGGAGCAGCCAGGAACTGCAGCCTCTGCTGCCCCCTGTGCTGGCTGAGGAGCAGGCGGGAACTGCAGCCCAGTCCTCCAAATTCAGCAACAAGGGGTTCAACCTGCTGAATATCCGCCAAAGTTATGCCTTCGAAGTGGGAGAGGAAACCCCGTCTCGCACACAAACACATCACGACAGCTTAGGATATTTTTGAGCCGAGAAAAAAAATCTTGTAATAATCTTGAACTATATAGATTGAACACTTTTTTTGTTATTTGGCAATTGTTGATGGTAAAAATTATACAGGGTAACATTCAATTTTGGTGGGAGTGCAAAACTGGCGGTGGTGGGTTGGCCGCCCATTATGCACCTAGTTCGATTTGGCCGGGGTGTATAACAAGCGGCTGATCCGCTACTACCAGGTTTGCGCCCCGCCAAAGTTAAATTTCCCCCCCATAAAGTTAGTAATTCTTTTTTTTTATTCATTCATGGAATGTGGGCGTCGCTGGCAAGGCCACCATTTATTGCCCATCCCTAATTGCCCTCGAGAAGGTGGTGGTGAGCCACCTTCTTGAACCGCTGCAGTCCATGTGGTGAAGGTACTCCCACAGTGCTGTTAGGGAGGGAGTTCCAGGATTTTGACCCAGTGACGATGAAGGAACGGTGATACATTTCCAAGTCAGGATGGTGTGTGACTTGGTGGGGAACTTGGAGGTGGTGGTGTTCCCATGCGCCTGCTGCCCTTGTCCTTCTAGGTGGTAGAGGTCGTGGGTTTGGGAGGTGCTGCCGAAGAAGCCTTGGCGAGTTGCTGCAGTACATCTTGTAGATGGTACACACTGCAGCCACGGTGCGCCGGTGGTGGAGGGAGTGAATGTTTATGGTGGTGGATGGGGTGCAAAAGTACCGAATTCAGGAATACCAATGTTTTGAAAGGGAGAATGATAAAAATATTTTTCCAGGAAAAAGCTTGGCAAATATGTTTGATTAAATGTTATTCCTATAACTCTATTTTAAAATATCGGTGTAGCTTAATATGGCAATAGAATTGTTAATATTTCAATTTTATTGCTAACAATCTGCCAAATTAACCACTTAGAATTAGAGGAGCACTCTTGTTCTCTCATCACATTAGGTAAAGAAGTAACTTGCATTTATATAGCGCTTTTCATGACCTCAGGACATCCCAGTGCACTTTACAGCCAATGAGGCACTTTTGAAGTGCGGTCACTGTCTTATTGTGGGAAACACGGCAGCCAATTTGAGCACAGCAAGGTCCCACAAACAGCTTTGAAATAAATAAAAAGATCATCTGATTTTGGTGATGTTAGTTGAGAGATAAATATTGGCCAGGTCAACTCACCTGCTCTTCAAATAATGCCATGGGATCTTTTACATCCACTTGAGAAGGTAAATGGGTCCTTTGAATTAACATCTCATCCAAAATACAGCACCTGCGATAATGCAGCACTCCCTCAGTATGGCACTAACTAGAGGCACAGAGTACAAAAGCAAGGAAGTTATGATGAACCTTTATAAAACACTGGTTCAGCCTCAACTGGAGTATTGTGTCCAATTCTGGGCACCGCACTTTAGGAAGGATGTGAAGGCCTTAGAGAGGGTGCAGATTAGATTTACGAGAATGATTCCGGGGATGAGGGACTTCAGTTACATGGATAGTCTAAAGAAGCTGGGGTTGTTCTCCTTAGAACAGAGAAGATTGAGAGTAGATTTGATAGAGGTGTTCAAAATCATGAGGGGTCTAGACAGAGTAGATAGAGAGAAACTGTTCCCATTGGCAGAAGGGTCGAGAACCAGAGGACACAGATTTAAGGTGATTGGCAAAAGAACCAAAGGCGACGTAAGGAAAAACCTTTTTACACAGCGAGTGGTTAGGATCTGGAATGCAATGCCTGAAAGGGTGGTGGAGGCAGACTCAATCGTGGCTTTCAAAGGGAATTGGATAAGTGCCTGAAGGAAGAAAAATTGCAGGGCTACGGGGAAAGGGCGGGGGCGTGGGACTAGCTGAAGTGCTCTTGCAGAGAGCCGGCACGGGCGTGACGGGCCGAATGGCCTTCTTCTGTGCTGTAACCATTCTATGATTTCTATGATTCTATGTAAACCTAGATTCTGTGCTTAAGTCTCTGGGGGGAAGCTTGAACCTACAAACTTCTAATACAGTCTTTGTTTATTGCAGTGTTCTTCCCTCCTCTCTTGTTGGGGTACAGTTCCACAGGAGCCCTCTGGTAACACAACAATTTTCCTGTGTGTGCCCAGATAGTGAGTGTCGACATGCTATTCAACTAAAGAGGATATCATAACCAAATACAATCCTGTTCTCACTTGACAATCACACGGTAGGGGTCTCTAGCTAACAATCAAAAGCAGGAACCTCTTTTGATTTCTCCCACACAGTGTCAGCTGTGGCTCAGTTGGTAACCCCTCACATCCCACTCCAGAGACGTGAGCACAAAGAACTAGGTTGACACTCCAGGGAGTGCCTCACTGTCGGAGGCGCCGTCTTTCGGATGAGACGTTAAACCGAGGCCCCGTCTGCTCTCTCAGGTGGACGTAAAAGATCCCACGGCCACTATTTCGGAGAAGAGCAGGGGAGCTATCTCCAGTGTCCTGGCCAATCAACATCATTAAAACAGATTATCTGGTCATTATCACAGTGTTGTTTGTGAGAGCTTGCTGTGCGCAAATTGGCTGCTGTGTTTCTTACATTACAACATGGAGGGTCTATTGTGAACCAGCCACGATGTAAACTCGCGGGCTGAGCTGGGACTCCATGTAGCCATGTCCCAGCTGATTTTCCTGTAGCCACGCTGCACTCTTAGCCTACTTATGTCGATAGTGCGTCATTTGTCCCACAGAAATTTTATTGCAACACTCAACCGTGCAACCAATGGACCACAGATACAACCACATTGTAGAAAGACCTATCACTGAAAAATCATACGAACAGAAATGACATCACAGAAACCCAGAGGAAATGAACATCTGCTTAATTGGAAGACGACTTTACAGAGAATTACTGCAACACATACTGCAAACATAAACTAAATAAAGAATACCTTACCACAAGACAGAGAACCAAGACGAGAGAACTACAGAATCCATGGACAACTACTGAACAACGTTAGGCAAAGGGAGACACAGAATTAACCTTAAACTACTTGAAATGTCAGCAGTGTTAGAGAAGGCACAACCCTAGAGCTGCAGGGATAACCAGGACTCTCATTCAAGGCCACAAATGCCTCAAGAGCGATAACAACATAAATGCAAGAAGCAGAAGAAGAAATCGATACTGAAACAAGAACAGAGCAAAACAAAGATTACATTAACACAGTGGCAAAAAAACAGTGGGCATAAAAGTAAAACAAAAAAGGTGACTCAACCGTGGCTAACACGGGAAATTAGGGATAGCATAAGATCCAAGGAGAGGACATATAAATTGGCCAGAAAAAGCAATAATCCTGAGGATTGGGAGCAGTTTAGGATTCAACAAAGGAGGACAAAGGGATTAATTAAGAAAGGGAAAATAGAATATGAGAGTAAGCTTGCAGGGAACATAAAAACTGACTGTAAAAGCTTTTATAGATATTGTGAAGAGAAAAAGATTGGTGAAGTCAAGCGTAGGTCCCTTGCAGTCAGAATCAGGGGAATTTATAATGGGAAACAAAGAAATGGCAGACCAACTAAATACATACTTTGGTTCTGTCTTCACAAAGGAGGACACAAATAACCTCCCAGAGATGCCGGGAAACATAGGGTCTGACGAAAGGGTGGAACTGAAAGAAATCAGGATTTGTAGGGAAATGGTGTTAGGAAAATTGATGGGACTGAAGGCCGATAAATCCCCAGGGCCTGATAATCTACATCCCAGGGTACTTAAGGAAGTGGCCCTAGAAATAGTAGATGCATTGCTGGTCATCTTCCAGAACTCGATAGACTCTGGAACAGTACCCATGGATTGGAGGGTAGCTAATGTTACCCCCCCATTCAAAAAAGGTGGTAGAGAAAAAGCGGTAGTGGGGAAAATGCTAGAGTCTATTATAAAAGATGTAATAGCAGAGCACTTGGAAAGCAGTGACAGGATCGGACAAAGTCAACATGGATTTACAAAAGGTAAATCATGCTTGACTAATCTACTGGCATTTTTTGAGGATGTAACTGGCAAAATAGATAAGGGAGAACCAGTGGATGTGGTGTATTTGGACTTTCAGAAGGCTTTCGATAAGGTCCCGCATAAGAGATTAGCGTGCAAAATTAAGGCACATGGGATTGGGGGCAAGGTATTGACTTGGATAGAGAACTGGTTGGCGGACAGAAAGCAAAGAGTTGGAATAAACGGGTCGTTTTCCGAGTGGCAGGCAGTGACTAGTGGGGTACCGCAAGGATCGGTCCTAGGACCCCAGCTGCTCACAATATATATTAATGATCTGGACGAGGGAATTGGATGTAATATCTCCAAATTTGCAGACGACACAAAGCTGGGTGGGAGGGTAAGCTGTGAGGAGGATGTCGTGAAACTCCAGTACGATTTGGACAGGTTGGGTAATTGGGCAGAAACATGGCAAATGCACTATAATGTGGATAAATGTGAGGTTATCCACTTTGGTGGCAAAAACAGGAAGGCAGATTATTATTTGAATGGCAATAGATTGGGAGAAGGGGAAGTGCAAAGAGACCTGGGTGTTCTTGTGCACCAGTCGCTGAAGGTAAGCATGCAGGTGCAGCAGGCGGTTAAGAAGGCAAATGGTATGTTGGCCTTCGTAGCAAGAGGATTCGAGTACAGGAACAAGGATGTCTTGCTACAGTTGTACAGGGCCTTGGTGAGACCACACCTTGAGTATTGTGTGCAGTTTTGGTCGCCTTACCTGAGGAAGGACGTTCTTGCCATGGAAGGAGTGCAGCGAAGATTCACCAGGCTGATACCTGGGATGGCAGGAATGACGTATGAGGAGAGATTGTGTCGATTGGGCTTATACTCACTGGAGTTTAGAAGATTGAGAGGGGATCTCATCGAAACCTATAAAATTCTGTCAGGCCTGGACAGACTAGATGCAGGAAGGATGTTCCCGATGGCGGGGGAGTCCAGAACCAGGGGTCATAGTCTAAGGATAAGGGGTAAGCCATTTAGGACTGAAATGAGGAGGAATTTCTTCACCCAGAGAGTGGTGAACCTGTGGAATTCTCTACCACAGAAGGCAGTAGAGGCCAATTCATTAAATATATTCAAGAAAGAGTTGGATATATTTCTTAAGGCTAAAGGGATCAAGGGATATGGGGAGAAGGCAGGGACAGGGTACTGAATTTGGATGATCAGCCATGATCTCATTGAATGGCGGAGCAGGCTTGAAGGGCCGAATGGCCTACTCCTGCTCCTATCTTCTATGTTTCTATGTACTCAGTGTTCCCAGATGTTCAGACACTTCCTGCAAACGATACAGTTTTCTGAATTACCTTAATCGGGTTAGTACACACGCCCCCGTGTATGCACCAAGATAAAGGTAGAGACAACCACACGTGATACTTGTCTGATATTAGAAACAAAATACACAACTGATGGAGACTAGTATATGTCAATAACCCCTTCATTGTGAGCCTCTATATAGAACATTGTTGGTGTGGTGATGCTGGTAACAAGTGCGTGAAGGTTGCAAATGTCTCACGTGTCCTGTTTTACACAACCTATTTTTAAAATAGTTACCGCCTGTTAATAAGTTATTAATGGGACATGCCAAAATGGTGTCTGTCTGTAGCTCCTTATTTTACTTCCTAGATTTCTGTACCAATTAACGTTTTCCTCCAACATACAGCAACAATCTTCTTGTACGAGGCCTCTTGGGTCAGAGCGATCATAATATGATCGAGCTCTCAGTCGAGATGGAGAGTGAGGAAATTGAATCAGAGACTAAGGTCCAGAACTTAAATAAAGGGAATTACGAGGGTATGAGACGGGAATTGGGTAAGATTGATTGGGTGGTGTTTCTGGGGGGATTGACAGTGGATAGACAATGGCAAGCATTCAAAGATAGAATGGAAGAATTCCAGAACATGTTTATACCGGTTTGGCATAAAAATAAACCTAAAAAGGTGGCTCAACCGTGGATAACGAGGGAAATTAGGGACAGCATAAAATCAAAAAAAAGGGCATATCAACTGGCAAAAAAAAGCACCAGACCGGAAGATTGGGGGCAGTACAGGATACAGCAAAAGAGGACAAAGGGATTAATCAGGAAGGGGAAAATAGAATACGAAAGTAAACTTGCAGCAAACATAAAGACAGACTGCAAAAGCTTTTATCGGTATATCAGGAGGAAAAGACTGGTAAAATCCCAAGTCGGTCCCTTGCAGTCCGATTCGGGAGAATATATAATGGAGAATAAGGAAATGGCAGACCAATTAAACTCATACTTTGGTTCTGTATTCACAAAGGAGGACACAAATAACCTCCCAGGAATATCGGCAAACATAGGGACTAATGAGAGGGAGGAGCTGACAGAAATTAGTATCTCTAGGGATATGGTGTTGGGTAAGTTGAGGGGACTGAAGGCCGACAAATCCCCGGGGCCTGATAAACTACATCCTAGGGTACTTAAGGAGGTGGCCCTGGAGATAGCAGATGCTCTAAGGATCATCTTCCGGAACTCCATTGACTCGGGAACAGTACCCGTGGATTGGAGGGTAGCTAATGTTACCCCAATATTTAAAAAGGGGGGTAGAGAGAAAGCAGGGAATTATAGACCAGTAAGCCTTACATCGGTTGTGGGCAAAATGCTAGAGTCCATTATTAAGGATAAAATAGCGGAGCACTTGACAAATGGGGAAAGGATCGGACAGAGTCAACATGGATTTACAAAGGGTAAATCGTGTTTGACTAATCTGCTGGAATTTTTTGAGGAAGTAACTGGTAAAATAGATGGGGGAGAGCCAGTGGATGTGGTGTACCTTGACTTCCAGAAAGCCTTCGATAAGGTTCCACACAAAAGATTATCATGCAAAATTAAGGCTCATGGGATTGGGGGCAAAGTATTAACGTGGATAGAGAACTGGCTGGCGGATAGAAAACAGAGAGTTGGAATAAACGGCTCGTTTTCGGAGTGGCAGGCAGTGACCAGCGGGGTGCCGCAAGGATCTGTCCTGGGACCCCAGCTGTTCACAATATATATAAATGATCTGGATCAGGGAATTGGATGCAATATTTCCAAATTCGCTGACGACACTAAACTAGGAGGAGGGGTGGGCTCTGATGAGGATGTCAGGAGGCTACAGTGCGATTTGGACAGGTTGGGGGAATGGGCGGATACGTGGCAGATGCACTATAATGTGGATAAATGCGAGGTTATCCACTTTGGGGGTAAAAACAGGAGGGTAGATTATTCTCTAAATGGCAATAGATTGGGAGATGGGGAAGTGCAGAGGGACCTGGGTGTTCTTGTGCACCAGTCACTGAAGGAGAGCATGCAGGTGCAACAGGCGATTAAGAAGGCAAATGGTATGTTGGCCTTCATATCAAGGGGGTTCGAGTATAGGAATAGGGATACCTTACTACAGCTGTACAAGGTGCTGGTGAGACCGCATCTGGAGTATTGTGTACAGTTTTGGGCGCCCCATCTGCGGAAGGATGTTCTTGCCATGGAAAGAGTGCAGCGGCGATTCACCAGGCTGATACCTGGAATGGCGGGAATGACCTACGAGGAGAGATTGAATAGTTTGGGCTTGTACTCACTGGAGTTTAGAAGATTGAGAGGGGATCTCATCGAAACATATAAAATTATGGCAGGCCTGGACAGGCTGAATTCAGAGAGAATGTTTCCAATGGCAGGGGAGCACAGAACCAGGGGCCACAGTCTAAAAATAGCGGGCAAATCATTTAAAACAGAGATGAGGAAGAATTTCTTCACTCAAAGAGTGGTGAGCCTGTGGAATTCCCTGCCACAGAGGGCTGTGAAGGCTAATTCAATAAATATTTTCAAGAGAGAATTGGATATATTTCTGAAGGCTAAGGGGATTAAGGGTTACGGAGAAAAGGCGGGGACGGGGTACTGAACTGGTAAGATCAGCTAAGATCTCAGACGAAGATCAGCCATGATCTCATTGAATGGCGGAGCAGGCTCGAAGGGCCGAATGGCCTACTCCTGTTCCTATCTCTATGAATCTATGAAACCAGCTATTAACATCTATCTAATCCTGCAGTGATAATTAGCTATCTGCTGCTGCAGCTACTTTCAGCTCTCTGACACTGCAAGCTGATATTGTCGTGTTTGCCAGAGTACCAGGAGGAAACGGGGCAGGGTGAAGGTGTGCTATTCACTTGTTTTCAAAACATGACCACAAGCTTGAGAGGCATGAGATTAAGGTATCATTTAATCATTTCAAATGAAGCGAAATAACTCCTGACATTTTCAGTATTGTGTTACCTATATCCTAGCCTACTGGTATCTTCCATGTCACACAAGATATTCCTGCCAAGCATTTCCTGACATACTTGCTCCTCCATTAACATAGAAACATAGAAGATAGGAGCAGGAGTAGGCCTGAAAACCTTCCTGAAAAACAGGGGGCTGGATTTTCTCAGCCCCGAGGAGGCGGGTATGGAGGTGGGACTGCCAGTTAAGTTGCAGGATTTGGGGGCGGCTGCCAAACCCGCCCCAACCCGCCTCCATGCCCTCTTGCCAGGAGACAGGAAGCTGTCCTGCCCCTGGTCCCGTCTCCTCGAGGCGGGAAAGGGATTAAATCCTATTAACTGCCTGTTAACAGGTAGTGAACAGGCAGAAAATAGAATTATCCCTACTTTTAGCACCGAAGTGCAGGCTTCCCGACCCCGGAGTACCTCGCCAGGGTGTAGGAGGTGAGAAGGAGGTCTGCGGGGGTCAGAGGAGTCTGAAAGTGAGGTGTAGAGGTGAGTGATGGGTGCACGTGTGGAGTGGTAAATATGTAAGGTGAGTGTTAAGTGATATAAAATGTTCACTTACCTTTGTTTCTGCCTACAACCTTCATCCGCTGTGGATCCAGAGTCCCGACATCTTCTTTGTAGATTTCACAGACTGGCTGTTGGATCCTCCGAACCAACAGCCAGGTGATTTCTGCAAAGTTGACAGGTTTAATGAGTCCTGAACACAAGGGCTCATCAAACTACACAGAATGTCAGTGTTTGACAGCTTCACAGAGCTGTGAAACGCTGACATTTCTTCTTTCAAGAAATCTTGACTGATGGCACGTCAGACGTTGACGTGCTCTGTCAGTGATTTCCTCCTAATTGGCCTGCTGAGCCTGCTTGGCGGGCTTAACAAGCTCAATCAGAGGAATATCCTGCTGGTTGGCCTGAAGCCGATGGAGGTGGGATTGAAAGTCCCGCCTCCAAAAGCTTCCCATTGACAAAATCCAGCCCAGGGTCTTTCTGGTCTACATGACTCAATACCATCTGGGCAGTGAGTCACTGGGGGACCTCCGATTTAAGATTTTTAATCTGCCACCCTCCATAAACATAAGCTCACCCAAAACTCTGCTGCCCATCCTGTTCACCCATCACCCCAGTGCTCACTGACCTACATTGGCTCCCGGTTAAGCAACGCCTCGATTTTAAAATTCTCATCCTTGTTTTCAAATCCCTCCATGGCCTTGTCCCCTCCCTATCACTGTAACCTCCTACAACCCTACAACCCTCTGAGATATCTGCGCTCCTCCAATTCTGGCCTCTTGAGCATCCCCAAATTTAATCGTTCCATCATTGGGGGGATTACCTTCAGCTGCCGAGGCCCTAAGGTCTGGAATTCCCTCCCTAAACCTTTCCGCCTCTCTACCTCTCCTTCCTCCTTTAAAATGCTCCTTAAAACCTATCTCTTTGACCAAGCTTTTGGTCACCTGCCCTAATATCTCTTTGACGTAAGAAAACTACAAGGCACTTAGTCTAAGCGTTAAACAAAGCTTTAATCACTGTTTTACAACATGGAGGTCTAGTTGTGTCCTTCACTAGTTCCTGTTAAGAATGTCCTGCGCAAGCTAGGCCCATGCCCGAGTATTTATACTCTCCCTGGACAGCGCCACCCGTAGGCTGTTCATTATTATTTCATAAGTCTTTCTTTCATGAATGACTGATTCGTATCACTCTTTATATGGCTCGGTGTCAAATTTTGTTTGATAACGCTCCTGTGAAGTGTTTTATGACATTAAAGGAGCTATATAAATGCAAGTTGTTGTTGTTTATTGGGACAGAATAATTATGGACACCTCAGGAAGATATACTCCCAATTATGTTTGGAATTACTGTATTCAAATCATCCCCCCACCCCCTTTCCGCAGGTTAGTGTTGTGTGAATTTATGGAGCAAAATATAAGACTGGAGACAAGCTTTGTGATGAGCTGACAAAGAGACAGGGTTATATTGAGACCACTTTTGAGAGTCAGGAAAGAAAAACCTTTAATGACCTCAGGGCGTATCAAAGCACTTTACAATCAATGAAGTTATTTCTAAGTGTAGTCACTGTTGTAATGTAGGGAAATGTGGCAGCCAATTTGAACAACAACAACAACAACAACTTTTATTTATATAGTGCCCCTAACGTAGTAAAACGTCCCAAGGCGCTTCACAAAAACTTTGACACTGATTAGGGCAGGTGACCAAAAGCTTGGTCAAGGAGGTAGGATTTAAGGAGCGTCTTAAAGGAGGAAAGACAGGTAGAGAGGCGGAGAGATTTAGGGAGGGAATTCCAGAGCTTAGGGCCGAGGCAACAGAAGGCACGGCCGCTAATGGTTGAGCGATTATAATCGGGGATGCTCAAGAGGGCAGAATTAGAGGAGCGCAGATATCTCAGTAGGGTTGTGGGGCTGAAGGAGATTACAGAGATAGGAAGCGGTGAAGCCATGGAGGGATTTGAAAACAAGGATGAGAATTTTGAAATCGAGGTGAATCGGACTTGGTGTAAGTTGGGACACGGGCAGCCAAGTTTTGGAAGACCTCAAGTTTACGTAGGGTAGAATGTGGGAGGCCAGCCAGGAGTGTGTTGGAATAGTCACGTCTATAGGTAACAAAGGCATGGATGAGGGTTTCAGCAGCGGATGAGCTGAAGCAAGGGCGGAGACGGGCGATGTTATGGAGGTGTAAATAGGCGGTCTCAGTTATGCCGCAGATATGTGGTCGGAAGCTCATTTCAGGGTAAAACATGACACCAAGGTTGCAAACAGTGTGGTTCAGCCTCAGACAGATGTTAGAGAGAGGGATGGAGTCGGTGACTAGGGAACGGAGTTTGTGGTGGGGACCGAAAACAATGGCTTCGGTCTTCCCAATATTTAATTGGAGAAAATTTCTGCTCATCCAGAACTGGATGTCGGACTAGCAGTCTGCCAATTTAGAGACCATGGAGGGATCGAGAGAAGTGGTAGTGAGGTAGAGCTGGGTGACGTCAGCGTACATGCGGAAACTGACGCTGTGTTTTCAGATGATGTCACCAAGGGGCAGCATGTAGATGAGAAATAGGAGGGGCCAAGGCTAGATCCTTGGGGGAACACCAGAGGTAACGATGCGGGAGCGGGAAGAGAAGCCATTGCAGGTGGTTTTCTGGCTACGATTAGATAGATAAGAATGGAACCAGGCGAGTGCAGTCCCACCCAACTGGATGACGGTGGAGAGGCGTTGGAGAAGGATGGAGTGGTCAATCGTGTCAAAGGCTGCAGACAGGTCAAGAAGAACGAGGAGGGATCATTTACCTTTGTCACAGTCACAAAGGATGTTATTTGTGACTTTGATGAGAGCCGTTTCGGTGCTGTGGCAGGGGCGGAAACCTGATTGGAGGGATTCAAATATAGAGTTGCAGGAAAGATGGGCACAGATTTGGGAGGCGACAACACGTTCAAGGACTTTGGAGAGGAAAGGGAGGTTGGAGATGGGGCGGTTGTTTGCAAGGACAGAGGGGTCAAGGGTTGGTTTCTTGAGGAGAGGGGTGATGACGGCAGATTTGAGGGAGAGGGGGCAGTACCTGAGGAGAGAGAACCGTTAATAATGTCAGCTAACATTGGAGCCAGAAAAGTTGGGTGGTCAGCAGTTTGGTGGGAATAGGGAGGGAGCAGGAAGTGGGTCTCATGGACAAGATGAGTGCGGAGAGGTCATGAGGGGAGATCAGAGAGAAACTGGAGAAAGATCACAGTAAGGACTCACACAACAATGAGATAATGATCAGGTAATCTGTTTATTTGTGATATGAGTTGAGGGATAAATATTAGCCAAGACACTGGTGAAACTCCCCTGCTCTTCTTTGAATAGTGCCAAGGGATCTTTCCATCCACCTCAGAGGGCCTTGGTTTAATGTCTTATCCGAAAGACGGCACCTTTGACAGTGCAACAGTTTCTCAGTACTGCACTGACGTGTCAGCCTAGATTATGAGGTCAAGTTTCTGGAAGGGACTTGAACCCACAACTTGTGACTCAGGCGAGAGTGCTAATCACTGAGCAAACACGGATGCACATGAGATAGAAACAAAGTTCCTCCATTGAATGTACTAAAAAAAGTTATTTTTTTCTTCCCAAGCTTGTTTTATTCCTTATTCCTTTAAATGAGCATGGGAACTATACTTTAAAAGATGCAGGCCTAGAAATTGAGTGGGGTTAGCGCCCATTTTGAGGCGCTAGAGGGCCTAGCGCCACAAGTACAGCCGATTGAGAAATTCACTTGGGCGCTGCCATCGGCGTTAGCCGGTTGCGCTGCGCCGGCACCGATGACGTCATCGGTGTGCGCAGCGTCCCGGTTGCCGTGGCAACGCGCCCGAACGCCGAAATTGAGTTGCGGCCGCCTCGCCCGTGGCAGCCGCAACCAACGATTTTTCAAAAGTTCGCTACGGGTCTTAGCGCCGGCGCATTAAGGTCGCGCGGCGGCCGGCCGCTTTCCCGGCGGCCGCCTGCACGCACCTCCCTCCCCGGACTCCTCCAACACCCCCCCGCGGCACAGATGCGTGTGGGCCGTGAGCCCGGCACTTCTCCGAGGTGCCGGGCTCATTTTTCTCCACAGATCAACGGCCAGCGGTCGGGTGCAGGCAGCTCCTCCTTAACGGAAGGAGGAGGCCTGCACTTCCCCAGCCTGCCGCACCGCATCGGGTGCCGCAGCGGCGGATTAGCGCCGCAATGCGGCAGTCAGCGCCCATTGCGAGGCGCTGACACCCTCCAGTAGCGCCGGCAGCCGTCTGGGCGCGGCGCTACTGAATTTTTGGCGCGCGCAGGGGGACTTAGCGCCGGCACTAAATTTCCGGCGCTAAAGCCCTGGCGCGGCGCCAACTCAATTTCTAGGCCGCAGTATCTAACCAATAACACAAGCTTAACACTAGCTGAAACTCACCTCTGACTTTACTGGTTAGATAATGGATTGTCGCAGACTGGAACCAGGTGGTTCTTGCATAAATCTGGCAATTTAAAAAAAAGGAAATTCAGCTACAGAATACTGAGGTGGAGAAATTTGCTGGTGCCCCGCTAACTTTGCTGGGGCGCTACTTTTAGTGCCCCGATAAAGTTAGCACCCCCACGCCATAAATTCAGCAGTAGCGCCCCAAGCAGGAAGGCTCCCCCTCCTTCCTGGGGCGTTACCATTCAATATCGCGGCGCTACGTGCAACAGCGCCACACGTGTCGGCACGTAGCGTCGCGGTATTACAGGCCTCCCTCCCCTGATTAAAGGGGAGGGGCCTAGCGCAGCGAACACCGGGGACCTGCTGGTCCACCGGGGAGCGGGGTGCCGGGAAAACAGCCCGGCACTCAAGAGGAGTGCTGGGGCTGACCGATCCCAGCCAGCAACCCGAATAAAAAAGGGGAAGTGGCCACCCAGCACCTGCCCTTTAATTTGCGCCGCCGCAGACGTAAAAACGCCACCCTGATGCTGTCGGACATATCGTCCGGCGGTAGGTCAGGGGGCGCAGCCGAAGTTTGTAGCCGGGGTGCGAGTGGGTCGCTGCGCACAGTGATGATGTCATCGCCGGAGGCACAGCGCCGCGGAGCGCTACCGACTGCCGCCGCTGCCAACTTCCTGCTGAGTTTCGCGGGAGGTGTCAGCGGTGCCGCGCCCGGGCGCTAGGGGCTTTGCGCCCCGGGGGCGCTAACAGGAGGCGCAAAGCAACCCAATTTTTCCCCCTAAGCCTTTATGATACTAATGAGTAGAGCAATGGCCTTTAAGTTTGGACGAATAGACCTTCTGTCCAAGAGCAGCAAACATCTGCATTGGTGATTGGAGGCTGGGGTGGGGGGGGGAGGGGTGAGTGGTGAGAGGGTGGTGGGGGGCAGTACAATACTATATCTGCGCTGTTCAGGAAAATAGTTTCAAGATGAGTGAAGTGCAACATCTGTTTCTGAAATTAGAGCTGAGGAAATTTGGTGCACATTTGCCTTTCTGGATAGATTTTGAAACAGACGCCTAGACTGGTTGGTTTAGTAAGTCCTCTGAACTAACTCCCTCTGATCTTGATGCTTTTTTTCCCACTCCTTTACCTGTCTCTACCCAGCTAATGCCCACCTCTGATGCCCTCTGCCGCTTTAGTGATTTCAGATTCTCTGCCTCCAATCTTACTGCACCTACACCTCTCATCTGGATAATGTGATGGCCTTCTTCCTTGAACAGCGGCCCAACAAGTCCCCATCCGCCACCTCCCCCCTTCACACAGCTGAACCTGTTCTCATCTTCTCCATTAACTCCATCACTTTATCCAGATAAAACATGTCACTATGGGAAGCCACACTGTCTCGTTGTAAGATATGTTTGTTCCAGTTCTATTCAGGCCCCCTCCCTGACATAAGAATATAAGAAATAGGAGTAGGAGTCGGCCATTCGGCCCCTCGAGCCTGCTCCGTCATTCAATAAGATCGTGGCTGAACTGACCTTGGCCTCAACTCCACTTTCCTGCCTTTTCCCCATAACCCTTGACTCCCCTGTAGCTCAAATATCTGTTTATCTCCACCTTGAATATATTCACTGACTCAGACTCCACAGCCCTCTCGGGTAGAGAATTCCAAAGATCCTACTGACCTCTACTTCCATTAGATTGGCAACTGTGTGGGTGCTGCTTACTCTCGCTCTGATCTTGAGAATGTATTAATTATGCTTCCAATTGCCAGTCATCCCTCAGCTTCACGTGGTCCATCTCTGATTTTTTCCCTTCCCTTCCCAGAGTTCATTCTCTGCATCTCTAATGATAGGTGTTCTACTGACATTACAGAAACATGGCTGCAGGGTGACAATGCCTGGGAATTAAACATATCAGGTTATTTAAGGATCAGGAAGGACAGGCAGGAAGGAAGGGGAGGTGGGGTGGCTATGTTAATAAAGGAAGGAATCACTGTAATACAGAGAAATGATATTGGGTCAAAAGATCAGGATAATGAAACAGTTTGGGTGGAGGTAAGGAATAATAAGGGGAAAAAAACACTAGTGGGCGTAGTCGAGAGGCCTCCGAACAGTGGGAACTCTGTTGGACGGAGTATCAATCAGGAAATAGTTGAGGCTTGTAATAAGGGAACATCTATAATTATGGGGGATTTTAACTATCATATTAATTGGACAAATCAAATTGGGCAGGGTTGCCTTGAGGATGAGTTCATTGAGTGTATTAGGGATGGGTTTCTTGAGCAGTATGTAACTGAACCGACCAGGGGGCAAGCAACCTTGGATCTGGTCCTGTGTAACGAGACAGGATTAATTAAAAATGTCCTAGTAAAGTCACCCTTGGAATGAGTGACCATAACATGGTTGAATTCCATATTCAATTAGAGGGTGAGAAGGTTGGATCTCAAACAAGCGTGCTAAGCTTGAATAAAGGAGACTATGAAGGTATGAGAGCGGAATTGAGTAGAGTGGATTGGGAAAATAGATTAAAGGGTAAGACGATACATGATCAGTGGTGTACATTTAAGGAGTTATTTTACAACTTCCAAAAAATATATATTCCACTGAGAAGAAAAGGGTGTAAAAGAAAAGTCAGCCATCCGTGGCTAAGTAAAGAAATTAAGGATAGTATTCGACTAAAAACAAGGGCATATAAGGTAGCCAAATCTAGTGGGAGGATAGAGGATTGGGAAAACTTTAAAAGACAAGAAAAATAACAAAAAGATTGATTAAGAAAGGGAAGATAGATTATGAAAGTAAATTAGCAAAAAATATAAAAACAGATAGTAAGAGTTTTTATAGTTATATAAAAAGAAAAAGGGTGGCTAAAGTAAATGTTGGTCCATTAGAGGATCAGACTGGGAAATTAATGGTGGGAAATATGGAGATGGCAAAAACACTGAATGAATATTTTATATCAGTCTTTACAGTAGAAGACACTAAGAATATCCCAACACTGGACAAACAGGGGGCTAAGGGGGGAGGAGCTAAACACGATCAAAATCACTAAAGAAGTGGTACTCGGTAAAATAATGGGACTCAAGGCGGATAAATCACCTGGACCTGATGGCTTACATCCTAGGGTCTTGAGGGAAGTGGCGGTAGGGATTGTGGATGCATTGGTAATAATTTTCCAAAACTCCCTGGACTCGGCAAAGGTCCCGGCTGACTGGAAAACTGCTAATGTAACACCCTTATTTAAAAAGGGCAGTAGACAGAAGGCTGGAAACTATAGACCGGTTAGCCTAACATCTGTGGTAGGTAAAATTTTGGAGTCCATTATTAAGGAGACAGTAACAGGACATTTGGATAATCATAATTTAATAGGACAAAGTCAGCATGGTTTTATGAAGGGGAAGTCATGTTTGACAAATTTGCTGGAGTTCTTTGAGGAAGTAACATATAGGGTGGATAAAGGGGAACCAGTGGACGTAGTGTATTTAGACTTCCAAAAGGCATTTGACAAGGTGCCACACAAAAGATTATTGCTTAAGATAAAAAATCACGGGATTGGGGGTAATATTCTGGCATGGATAGAGGATTGGCTATCTAACAGAAGGCAGAGAGTTGGGATAAATGGTTCATTCTCAGACTGGCAATCAGTAACTAGTGGTGTTCCGCAGGGGTCAGTGCTGGGTCACCAACTCTTTACAATCTATATTAATGATTTGGAGGAGGGGACCGAGTGTAACATATCAAAGTTTGCAGATGATACTAAGATGGGAGGGAAAGTAGTGAGTGAGGAGGACATAAAAAACCTGCAAGGGGACATAGACAGGCTAAGTAAGTGGGCAGAGATTTGGCAGATGGAATACAATACTGGAAAGTGTGAGGTTATGCACTTTGGCAGGAAAAATCGTAGAGCAAGTTATTATCTTAATGGCAAGAAACTGGAAAGTACTGAAGTACAAAGGGATCTGGGGGTCCTGGTGCACGAAACTCAAAAGGTTAGTATGCAGGTGCAGCAAGTGATTAAGAAGGCCAATGGAATGTTGGCTTTCATTGCTAGGGGGATAGAATATAAAAATAGGGAGGTATTGCTTCAGTTGTACAAGGTATTGGTGAGACCGCACCTGGAATACTGCGTACAGTTTTGGTGTCCATACTTAAGAAAGGACATACTTGCTCTCGAGTCAGTACAAAGGAGGTTCACTCGGTTAATCCCGGGGATGAGGGGATGGACATGTGAGGAGAGGTTGAGTAGATTGGGACTCTACTCATTGGAGTTCAGAAGAATGAGAGGCGATCTTATTGAAACATATAAGATTGTGAAGGGGTTGGATCGGGTGGATGCGGGGAAGATGTTCCCGATGATGGGTGAAACTAGAACTAGGGGGCATAGTCTTAGAATAAGGGGCTGCTCTTTCAAAACTGAGATGAGGAGGAACTACTTCACTCAGAGGGTGGTAGGTCCATGGAATATGCTGCCCCAAAAAGCTGTAGAAGCTACATCATTACATAAATTTAAAACAGAAATAGACAGTTTCCTAGAAGTAAAGGGAATTAAGGGTTACGGGGAGCGGGCAGGAATTTGGACATGAGTCTAGGTTCGGATCGGTCATGGCCCTGTGGGTAGCGGAGCGGGCCCAGGGGCCGTGTAGCCTGATCCTGCTCCTATTTTGTGTGTCTAATTCTGTTAGATTCAGGAGATGGTTCGGTGATAGTGGATTGGCAGTTAGGATCAGATCAGCCATGATCTTATTGAATGGCGGAGCAGGCTCGAGGGGCCGATTGGCCTACTCCTGCTCCTATTTCTTATGTTCTTATGTTCTTATTACAAGCCTACCGACTCTCACAATTACCTGGTTCTTCCCACCCGGTTTCCTGTAGAGACTCCATTCTTTTCTTCCTGATTCTCCATCTCCACCCCATCGACTCTGCTGACTACTTTCTGCATCAGAGCTTCTGCAATGCCTTGATTTTACTCAGCTGAGAAATTCTCTCTGCAGTGGTTCACAGTAAATGCAACACCTGTCTGTTGACTTCCTCCTGCGCTATCATCTCGGGCTGCAAGCCCTCCTTCTCTGTGAGACAGCAGTTTCGGTCTTCTTCCTCCAACCTGGCATACTGTATTAGCGGCTCACGGTGCGGTCTCTTCTACATTGGGGAGACCAAATTCAGACCCCAGGTGACTGCTTTGCGGAAAGCCTTTGTTCTGTCTGCAAGTGTGACTCTCAGCTCCCTGTGGCTTGCCAATGTAACACCCTCTCCCGTTCCTAACCTGACCTCTCTGTCCAATTCCAATTCCAATTCCAATTCAAATGCTTTATTGGCATGAAAGTTTACAGAGAACCATATTGCCAAAGCTTACATAGCAAAAAGGTACAGTTTTCCAACATTCTGTAGGTGTCAATCGATTTGACATTTGTTGGTTACATACAATATTACTTTTAAACAATATTAATTTTAAACAGTCTTTGTACTTCATTTGGTACGCTCAATATTAATTTTAAACAGTCTTAATTTTTAAACAGTCCTCAGGTTGTGACATGTTGTTACATATTTGGCCCCAAGGTATGGTCTGTCTCCTTCTCCTAGGACTAATCTCAATTTTGACAGGTCATCCAATTCCTTGAAATCTGGGGTTGTTTGGCTTAGCTTGTTGAATAATATGTTTCTTGATGTGTTGAATTTTTCGCATTTTAGGAGGAAATGCATCTCTGTTTCAACCTCGCCGGCCAGACATTGATCGCATATTCTATTCTCTCTAGGCTGCCAGGATTTCTTGTATCTGCCTTTTTCAATTTCCAGTTGGTGGTCGCTTAGTCTGTACCTGGTGAGGGTCTGTCTCTGTTTTGTGTCCCTGATGGTCGTGAGGTAGTCTGCCAGTTTATATTCTCTTTTTAGGGCCCGGTAACATTCTAATCTGCTTTGGCTTTCAGTTATTTTGTTCCAATGTTCCAGGTAGGTTTCTTTGCATTTTTTAATGATTTGGTTCACTCGGATTGGTGTTTGGACGGCTGTGTTGGTCTGGGGCTGGTCAGGGTCCGGCTGAGTACTTAGTTTCAGTAGCAGCTGACTCAGGGGACTCTTTTCTGGGTTTAGCTCTTGGGTCTGAAAGGCTTTGAAATGAAGGGTGTCTGGGGAGCTAGATTTGAGGTGATTTAGGAAGTTTAGTGCTCGTTTTTGGATGTTTATTATCAGTGGGTATCTGCCTAGTTCGGCTCTGCATGCATTTGTTGGCGTTTTTCTTTGGGTGCGAAGGATGCTTCGGCAGAATTCTGCATGTAGGGCTTCTATTGTGTGTTTTTCCCATTTAGTGTAGCTTTGGTGATTTAGCGGGCCCCATACTTCACTACCGTACAGTGCAATGGGCAGGATTATGCTGTCAAATATTTTGAGCCAGATTTTGATTGGGATTTGGATGTTGTAGAATTTTCTTTTTATTGCATATAGGGCTCTTCGGGCTTTTTCTTTTAGTGCATTCACTGCTATGCTGAAGCTCCCTGATGCTGTAATAGTTAGACCAAGGTAGGTGTAGCTCATAGTGTGTCCTATAGTGGTATCACTGAGGGTAAACTGGTATTTGTTTTCCTGACATCTGGGCCTTTTTTGAAAAATCATGATGTTGGTTTTCTTTAGATTTACTGTTAGAGCCCAATTTTGGCAGTATTTGTCGAGTAGGTCTAGTTGTTGCTGTAATCCCTGTTCTGTGGGAGACAGCAGAACCAGGTCGTCCGCATAGAACAGGGATTTCACTCCATCCAGGAGACAGAGACCTGGTGACTCGCTTTGCTCCAGCATGTCTGCTAATTCATTTATGTATATGTTGAACAGGGTCGGGCTCAAATTGCAGCCCTGCCGGACGCCTCTTCTCTGGGTGAAGAAATCGGTGCGTTTGTCTCCAATTTTGACCCCGCATTTGTTTTTCAGATACATTGATTTAATAAGGTCATAGACTTTGCCCCCTATTCCACACTGAAGAAGTTTATAATAGAGCCCTTCGTGCCATATAGAGTCAAAGGCTTTCTTGAAGTCGATGAAACAGGCGAATATTTTCCCATTTTTTGTTTGGTGTATATGTTTTTCAATGAGGGTGTGAAGGGTATAGATATGGTCGGCGGTGCGGTGTTTTGGAAGAAAGCCTATTTGGTTTTTTCTGAGGATATTATGTTTGTTAAGAAAATCAAGTAATCTACTATTTAGAATACTGTCTTTGGCCTTTACATTGTTACAATGAAGCTCAATCTAAGCTTCACAGTAATTCAACTTTCTGCTGGATACTGGTCAGCCCTCTGGTGGTGTGGTGTGGTGCGGGTGTTGGTGGGGGCGGGGGTTGGGGGGTGCGGGATACAGCTGTGGGTGGTGCAGTAAGAAAAATTATTGGCCCCCTTTATAAAAGGGCCAATCAGGAAAAGTCCAGAGAGCGATTTCTGGGGACCCTAGCCTGGAGGCCACGAAGGGCACCATTTCTGCCCCTCAGCTGATTGCTCAGGTTCATTCCGGCATCCAGGTTACTTGGTCCAAGCATGACTGCGGCCAATGAAATTCCTTGCTTGGGAACTCCTTCCGCCCCCCCCACCCCCCATCTCCACCCCGGCCGTGCCCGCTTTGATGTCACGGGCCATGGTTGAGATGGATGGAGGGTCTATTGTGAACCAGCCACGATGTAAACTCGCGGGCTGAGCTGGGACTCCATGTAGCCATGTCCCAGCTGATTTTCCTGTAGCCACGCTGCACTCTTAGCCTACTTATGTCGATAGTGCGTCATTTGTCCCACAGAAATTTTATTGCAACACTCAACCGTGCAACCAATGGACCACAGATACAACCACATTGTAGAAAGACCTATCACTGAAAAATCATACGAACAGAAATGACATCACAGAAACCCAGAGGAAATGAACATCTGCTTAATTGGAAGACGACTTTACAGAGAATTACTGCAACACATACTGCAAACATAAACTAAATAAAGAATACCTTACCACAAGACAGAGAACCAAGACGAGAGAACTACAGAATCCATGGACAACTACTGAACAACGTTAGGCAAAGGGAGACACAGAATTAACCTTAAACTACTTGAAATGTCAGCAGTGTTAGAGAAGGCACAACCCTAGAGCTGCAGGGATAACCAGGACTCTCATTCAAGGCCACAAATGCCTCAAGAGCGATAACAACATAAATGCAAGAAGCAGAAGAAGAAATCGATACTGAAACAAGAACAGAGCAAAACAAAGATTACATTAACACAGTGGCAAAAAAACAGTGGGCATAAAAGTAAAACAAAAAAGGTGACTCAACCGTGGCTAACACGGGAAATTAGGGATAGCATAAGATCCAAGGAGAGGACATATAAATTGGCCAGAAAAAGCAATAATCCTGAGGATTGGGAGCAGTTTAGGATTCAACAAAGGAGGACAAAGGGATTAATTAAGAAAGGGAAAATAGAATATGAGAGTAAGCTTGCAGGGAACATAAAAACTGACTGTAAAAGCTTTTATAGATATTGTGAAGAGAAAAAGATTGGTGAAGTCAAGCGTAGGTCCCTTGCAGTCAGAATCAGGGGAATTTATAATGGGAAACAAAGAAATGGCAGACCAACTAAATACATACTTTGGTTCTGTCTTCACAAAGGAGGACACAAATAACCTCCCAGAGATGCCGGGAAACATAGGGTCTGACGAAAGGGTGGAACTGAAAGAAATCAGGATTTGTAGGGAAATGGTGTTAGGAAAATTGATGGGACTGAAGGCCGATAAATCCCCAGGGCCTGATAATCTACATCCCAGGGTACTTAAGGAAGTGGCCCTAGAAATAGTAGATGCATTGCTGGTCATCTTCCAGAACTCGATAGACTCTGGAACAGTACCCATGGATTGGAGGGTAGCTAATGTTACCCCCCCATTCAAAAAAGGTGGTAGAGAAAAAGCGGTAGTGGGGAAAATGCTAGAGTCTATTATAAAAGATGTAATAGCAGAGCACTTGGAAAGCAGTGACAGGATCGGACAAAGTCAACATGGATTTACAAAAGGTAAATCATGCTTGACTAATCTACTGGCATTTTTTGAGGATGTAACTGGCAAAATAGATAAGGGAGAACCAGTGGATGTGGTGTATTTGGACTTTCAGAAGGCTTTCGATAAGGTCCCGCATAAGAGATTAGCGTGCAAAATTAAGGCACATGGGATTGGGGGCAAGGTATTGACTTGGATAGAGAACTGGTTGGCGGACAGAAAGCAAAGAGTTGGAATAAACGGGTCGTTTTCCGAGTGGCAGGCAGTGACTAGTGGGGTACCGCAAGGATCGGTCCTAGGACCCCAGCTGCTCACAATATATATTAATGATCTGGACGAGGGAATTGGATGTAATATCTCCAAATTTGCAGACGACACAAAGCTGGGTGGGAGGGTAAGCTGTGAGGAGGATGTCGTGAAACTCCAGTACGATTTGGACAGGTTGGGTAATTGGGCAGAAACATGGCAAATGCACTATAATGTGGATAAATGTGAGGTTATCCACTTTGGTGGCAAAAACAGGAAGGCAGATTATTATTTGAATGGCAATAGATTGGGAGAAGGGGAAGTGCAAAGAGACCTGGGTGTTCTTGTGCACCAGTCGCTGAAGGTAAGCATGCAGGTGCAGCAGGCGGTTAAGAAGGCAAATGGTATGTTGGCCTTCGTAGCAAGAGGATTCGAGTACAGGAACAAGGATGTCTTGCTACAGTTGTACAGGGCCTTGGTGAGACCACACCTTGAGTATTGTGTGCAGTTTTGGTCGCCTTACCTGAGGAAGGACGTTCTTGCCATGGAAGGAGTGCAGCGAAGATTCACCAGGCTGATACCTGGGATGGCAGGAATGACGTATGAGGAGAGATTGTGTCGATTGGGCTTATACTCACTGGAGTTTAGAAGATTGAGAGGGGATCTCATCGAAACCTATAAAATTCTGTCAGGCCTGGACAGACTAGATGCAGGAAGGATGTTCCCGATGGCGGGGGAGTCCAGAACCAGGGGTCATAGTCTAAGGATAAGGGGTAAGCCATTTAGGACTGAAATGAGGAGGAATTTCTTCACCCAGAGAGTGGTGAACCTGTGGAATTCTCTACCACAGAAGGCAGTAGAGGCCAATTCATTAAATATATTCAAGAAAGAGTTGGATATATTTCTTAAGGCTAAAGGGATCAAGGGATATGGGGAGAAGGCAGGGACAGGGTACTGAATTTGGATGATCAGCCATGATCTCATTGAATGGCGGAGCAGGCTTGAAGGGCCGAATGGCCTACTCCTGCTCCTATCTTCTATGTTTCTATGTACTCAGTGTTCCCAGATGTTCAGACACTTCCTGCAAACGATACAGTTTTCTGAATTACCTTAATCGGGTTAGTACACACGCCCCCGTGTATGCACCAAGATAAAGGTAGAGACAACCACACGTGATACTTGTCTGATATTAGAAACAAAATACACAACTGATGGAGACTAGTATATGTCAATAACCCCTTCATTGTGAGCCTCTATATAGAACATTGTTGGTGTGGTGATGCTGGTAACAAGTGCGTGAAGGTTGCAAATGTCTCACGTGTCCTGTTTTACACAACCTATTTTTAAAATAGTTACCGCCTGTTAATAAGTTATTAATGGGACATGCCAAAATGGTGTCTGTCTGTAGCTCCTTATTTTACTTCCTAGATTTCTGTACCAATTAACGTTTTCCTCCAACATACAGCAACAATCTTCTTGTACGAGGCCTCTTGGGTCAGAGCGATCATAATATGATCGAGCTCTCAGTCGAGATGGAGAGTGAGGAAATTGAATCAGAGACTAAGGTCCAGAACTTAAATAAAGGGAATTACGAGGGTATGAGACGGGAATTGGGTAAGATTGATTGGGTGGTGTTTCTGGGGGGATTGACAGTGGATAGACAATGGCAAGCATTCAAAGATAGAATGGAAGAATTCCAGAACATGTTTATACCGGTTTGGCATAAAAATAAACCTAAAAAGGTGGCTCAACCGTGGATAACGAGGGAAATTAGGGACAGCATAAAATCAAAAAAAAGGGCATATCAACTGGCAAAAAAAAGCACCAGACCGGAAGATTGGGGGCAGTACAGGATACAGCAAAAGAGGACAAAGGGATTAATCAGGAAGGGGAAAATAGAATACGAAAGTAAACTTGCAGCAAACATAAAGACAGACTGCAAAAGCTTTTATCGGTATATCAGGAGGAAAAGACTGGTAAAATCCCAAGTCGGTCCCTTGCAGTCCGATTCGGGAGAATATATAATGGAGAATAAGGAAATGGCAGACCAATTAAACTCATACTTTGGTTCTGTATTCACAAAGGAGGACACAAATAACCTCCCAGGAATATCGGCAAACATAGGGACTAATGAGAGGGAGGAGCTGACAGAAATTAGTATCTCTAGGGATATGGTGTTGGGTAAGTTGAGGGGACTGAAGGCCGACAAATCCCCGGGGCCTGATAAACTACATCCTAGGGTACTTAAGGAGGTGGCCCTGGAGATAGCAGATGCTCTAAGGATCATCTTCCGGAACTCCATTGACTCGGGAACAGTACCCGTGGATTGGAGGGTAGCTAATGTTACCCCAATATTTAAAAAGGGGGGTAGAGAGAAAGCAGGGAATTATAGACCAGTAAGCCTTACATCGGTTGTGGGCAAAATGCTAGAGTCCATTATTAAGGATAAAATAGCGGAGCACTTGACAAATGGGGAAAGGATCGGACAGAGTCAACATGGATTTACAAAGGGTAAATCGTGTTTGACTAATCTGCTGGAATTTTTTGAGGAAGTAACTGGTAAAATAGATGGGGGAGAGCCAGTGGATGTGGTGTACCTTGACTTCCAGAAAGCCTTCGATAAGGTTCCACACAAAAGATTATCATGCAAAATTAAGGCTCATGGGATTGGGGGCAAAGTATTAACGTGGATAGAGAACTGGCTGGCGGATAGAAAACAGAGAGTTGGAATAAACGGCTCGTTTTCGGAGTGGCAGGCAGTGACCAGCGGGGTGCCGCAAGGATCTGTCCTGGGACCCCAGCTGTTCACAATATATATAAATGATCTGGATCAGGGAATTGGATGCAATATTTCCAAATTCGCTGACGACACTAAACTAGGAGGAGGGGTGGGCTCTGATGAGGATGTCAGGAGGCTACAGTGCGATTTGGACAGGTTGGGGGAATGGGCGGATACGTGGCAGATGCACTATAATGTGGATAAATGCGAGGTTATCCACTTTGGGGGTAAAAACAGGAGGGTAGATTATTCTCTAAATGGCAATAGATTGGGAGATGGGGAAGTGCAGAGGGACCTGGGTGTTCTTGTGCACCAGTCACTGAAGGAGAGCATGCAGGTGCAACAGGCGATTAAGAAGGCAAATGGTATGTTGGCCTTCATATCAAGGGGGTTCGAGTATAGGAATAGGGATACCTTACTACAGCTGTACAAGGTGCTGGTGAGACCGCATCTGGAGTATTGTGTACAGTTTTGGGCGCCCCATCTGCGGAAGGATGTTCTTGCCATGGAAAGAGTGCAGCGGCGATTCACCAGGCTGATACCTGGAATGGCGGGAATGACCTACGAGGAGAGATTGAATAGTTTGGGCTTGTACTCACTGGAGTTTAGAAGATTGAGAGGGGATCTCATCGAAACATATAAAATTATGGCAGGCCTGGACAGGCTGAATTCAGAGAGAATGTTTCCAATGGCAGGGGAGCACAGAACCAGGGGCCACAGTCTAAAAATAGCGGGCAAATCATTTAAAACAGAGATGAGGAAGAATTTCTTCACTCAAAGAGTGGTGAGCCTGTGGAATTCCCTGCCACAGAGGGCTGTGAAGGCTAATTCAATAAATATTTTCAAGAGAGAATTGGATATATTTCTGAAGGCTAAGGGGATTAAGGGTTACGGAGAAAAGGCGGGGACGGGGTACTGAACTGGTAAGATCAGCTAAGATCTCAGACGAAGATCAGCCATGATCTCATTGAATGGCGGAGCAGGCTCGAAGGGCCGAATGGCCTACTCCTGTTCCTATCTCTATGTTTCTATGTAACTCCAATACATAACGTGAGCAACCAGAGCTAGGCAACATACAAACCACAACTGTTACACAATTTTTAAAAATGATTCCGACTACGCATTAGCCTGCAAAGTACACCATCGATTTGTCATCGCATAAAAAAAATGCACTGCAGTCACAAAATAAAACGAGAGGATGAAAGGATTGTTACTAGTCCTACACATCTTGAGTATTGTGTACAGTTTTGGTCGCCTTATCTGAGGAAGGATTTTCTTGCCATGGAAGGAGTTCAGCGAAGATTCACCACGCTGATACCTGGGATGGCAAGAATGACGTATGAGGAGAGATTGGGTCGATTGGGCTTGTACTCGCTGGAGTTTAGAAGAATGAGAGGGGATCTCATTGAAACTTATAAAATTCTGACAGGACTGGACAGACTAGATGCAGGAAGGATGTTCCCGATGGTCGGGGAGTCCAGAACCAGGGGTCACAGTCTAAGGATAAGGGGTAGGCCATTTAGGACAGAAATTAGGAGGAATTTCTTCACCCAGAGAGTGGTGAACCTGTGAAATTCTCTACCACAGAAGGCAGTAGAGGCCAATTCATTAAGTACGCTCAAGAAGGAGTTGGATATATTTCTTAAGGCTAAAGGGATCAAGGGGTATGGGGAGAAAGCAGGGACCGGGTACTGAATTTGGATGATCAGCCATGATTGCATTGAATGGCGGAGCAGGCTCAAGGGGCCGAATGGCCTACTCCTGCTCCTATCTTCTATGTTTCTATACCCCGGATCAGGCGTATTCCCCAGATGTTCACCTTCAACTAAAGTTAGAGATAGACGAATCCTAAAAGATGCTTAATTGGGTCTAAAGGTCCAGACTATCTCTCCATAAAGGAAAGGAATGACCTGACGATGTTACCGTCCTCCAGATAGCACTTTTAATAAATTTAGCTAGACTGTAACCTTCCGGATATTATGAGGGTCTGGAAAACTCCCCCAGGATTCTGCAACTCCTCACCAAAGAGTGTACAGAGATTGAGTTCACAAGTTTGATACAGAAGTACTATGTGAGAGAATTCTAAAAATATATAGATTTATTAAAGAACTGACATGTAATTACAGCTGGTGATTCAATCACAACTTTAACAGTTCCAAAAACAAATAGCTTTCAATTCTTATTCTCAGAGATCCTTATTCTCAAATCTTAACGTCGTTACATTTTTACATTTCTTACTTAGTCTTATTCCAGGATATCCACCAAAATCAAATACCTTTGATTACCCGAGACTCAAAGAGTTGTAGGCTTACAGAGCCTCTGAAGCAGAGAATCACTTTGCCCCTTCCAGCGAATTCTGTCTTCCTATTTGAAAGTCCAATTTTTATACCCTTTTTTCAGTGGTATGTCCTTTGAAGTTTTCTGCTGATGTAAGCTAATTACCTCTAGTCATTTTTCTGATGACCCATGCTATTCTTACAGTCCGTTCAGCTTGTAGCATTCAGACTCGTGCCTCTCCTTTAGGTGTTCAAAACTTATCATAAAAACAATATGACAGCAGTGGTTCTATTTGATGCCATTCTTACAAAGGTTTTCTGTGCAATTCTTTTGCATTTAGAACACCTCAGTTGGTTGTATTACAGACTTTGTGTCTCCTAGGTGTTCCAAGTTTAACACAAAAACAATGTAATGGCTGTTGCCTCCCGTGTTTCATTTGATGTCAGGTGTTTCTTTTACTTGATGTCATTTTTACAAAGGCACATATTTCTTTAATCTTTCTGTGTTTCTTTCCAAAGTGTTGGTTTATAACACTTTTAACTGGGCATTTCATTGTTTTCCCTCCAAAGCTCAGACTTTCTGGAAGCTCTAACCCTCTGCTTCAATAGGGCTATTGTTTCAGTGTCAACAACTGATCTTATCTCAAAAGCTTGTATGCTGTTTACAGCTTTTCCATCGTTGAGGCTTTTAGACTTCCAAACCCACTGGGGTCGATTTTCAGTGTGCCGTGGAGTCGGAATTGGAGGCGTGCGGGGGGTTAAATTCCCGAATTCGGGGGTCCCGACACCATCCCGCCCAAAACCTGCCTCCATGTAAGTTTCAAAGGAGGCAGGTACCCGCCCCGCACTGGGACCCGCCGACCCGAGGCGGGAAGGGATTAGTGCCAATTAACTGCCTGTTAACAGGTAGTTAAGAGGCAGTTTTTAGCCTAATCCCTATTTTGAAGGTTGTCGGGTGGGATTCCCGACGGCTCCAAACCACGCCAAGTTAGAGGAGTCGGGCCGTCGGGTTGAAGGACTTGGAGAGGTTGAGATGTCAGTGTTCAGGTGAGTGATGGGTGCATGAGCGCAAAGGTAAGTGTGTTTGGTGTGTCTAAAGTGTGTAAAGGTGTTTAAATTGCCTGTACTTACCTTTTACAGCCTTCTTTCCTCTAGGTTTCGGGAGTCCATCATTCAGCCGGCACAGAAAGCAGAATGGCTGCGATCTGTCAAAAGTGACAGCCTGCAGCTTTCAATGCCGGTGAGATTTCTAACTGAGTCTGCGTAGAAGGACTCAGGTTAGAAGTAAGACTGTCAGTGCTTGACAGCTTCAAACAGCTGTGAAACACTGATATTTCATCTGTCAAAATGTCTTGACAGATGAAATTTCAGTCTGTGACGTCACCTATGGCCCTTAATTGGCCTGCTGAGCCCGCTGGGCGGGCTCAACAAGGTCAATCAAGTTAAAATCGCGTGGATTGGCCACATCTCGATGGAGGCGGGACTACAACCCGAAAGTTGTAGTCCCGCCTCCTTCCCGACTTCTGAATGAAAATTCAGCCCACTATGTCATGTTTTAATAAGGCTTTTTCTTTCATAGGATGGTGTATTTTTTGAATAGGTATGGCTCATTCCTTCACAAGGAAATATTACATTTTAAACTCTGTACCACACTTAGATGTACAATCCACTTTTGTTTAATGTGCAATGAATTGTATTTAAAGGCACTGAAGTCAATGGGGGTTAAATTGCCTGACCCCCGAAAATGGGCTTGAGGATCACAGTACATGATTAACCCGCGCCCGTTCATTCCTTTGCAGGCAGCACATTAAATTTGTGTTTTAAATGATTGTTGCATGCAGCCAGCGCTACCTGCACTATTCATTGGCTCCGCACATTAGCAGGGGGCCCGACATCGCGAGTGGCTAGCACTGCTTAAAGGCAGCCTGCACCTCTTAAAGGGGAGGTGTATTGTGGCTGCAAGAAGCGGTGGAAGTTTTTTGAAAATTGAATCTGGGCTGTGATACTTTGAGCAATGGCTGAACATGCAAGAGAGCGAGCACTAAGGTTTTCTGACAATGCACTGGAGTTCTTGGTAGAAGAGGTGGCGAGAAGGAGAGACATCCTATATCTGCAGGGGCCCGTACAGATGCTCAGGAGGCAGTGGGAAGAAGCAGCGGTGGAGGTCAATGACAGCAGTTGTGTTGCTCCAAGAACATGGATGCAGTGCAGGAAGACATTTAATGAGCTGACACGAGTTGTCAAGGTGAGTGAGTTCATCTTCAAATTGCATATCCTACCAACTGCACCACTAGCCTTATCCACTGCTCAGTTCACTACACCCACATCACCCACCTACCAACAATCTCTATCAATCAAAATTCATATGCTTTACCTCACCCTCACACACTTAGCACTATGGCAAGTCTCACACCCACAACTCACAGCTCGCACACAGTGGCAGCTATTCAACTATGACAGCCACATCACCCAAACATGTCACAGGACACGCAATGACACACTTCCCTCTTTCTTGCAGGAGAAGGTGGTGCATAACAGCAGGCAGCAGGAAAGAACTGGAGGAGGACAAGCACGCCTTCACCTTTTAACCTCCATGGAGGAGACAATGCTGGCCATCATGGGAAGGGGCATCGCTGAAGCCGTGGCCACTGGCTGGGCTGAAGGGATCGATGATGAGGGTGACGTAAGAAAACTACGAGGCACTTGGTCTGAGTATTAAACAAGGCTTTAATCAACTGTTTTTCAACATGGAGATCTAGTTGTGTCCTTCACTAGTTCCTGTTAAAGAATGTCCTGCAAGCTGGGCCCATGCCCAAGTATTTATACTCTCCCTGGACAGCGCCACCAGCAGGCCGCCCAGTATTATTTCATAAGTCATTTCCACATGAATGACAAGATTCATGTCAGAGGGTATCTGCATACCTAATCCTCTTTCTCTCTTCACACTTCTCCCTCATCCCACAATTTATTCTGACTCACAAGCTGCAGATGGTGTAAGCACACAGTTCTTACTTTGTCCTCTCCCCTCACCACAACCCAACCCTTGTCCCTTTTTGATTTCAGATACCCAAGAATTGGAACCTTCCTAGTCAGAGGCAGAAGAGGAAAGAGACAGTGAAGATGAAGAGACTCCATCACTCGATCTTACACTGGCTGCCACCAACTCAGAGACTGACATTGCGAGTATTTTAGAGGCTAGGATAGAGGTGGTAGGAAACACCGGGCACAAGTGTGCAAGAGCCAAGGCTGGGGAAAGGATAGCGCAGGTGCCAGCTTGCTGGAGGCCGAGGGCGCACACTAGTTCTGCTGCAGAGAAATCAGATGAGGACTTCGATGGGCCAGGCTACAGAAGAAGGCTAATGGGTGTGATGTAAGAAAACTACTAGGCACTTGGTCTAAGTATTAAACAAGGCTTTAATCAACTGTGTCCTTCACTAGTTCCTGTAAAAGAATGTCCTGAGCAAGCTGGGCCCATGCCCGAGTATTTATACTCTCCCTGGACAGCGCCACCAGCAGGCCGCCCAGTAATATTTCCACATGAATGACAAGATTCATGTCAGGGTGTACATAACCAAATGCTCGGTGCACTGGAAACCCTGCCAGAAGGCCTGTGCTCAATGTCAAGGGGCATGGAGGAGTTTGGCACTTGGAAGCCATCCTTTCCATCATGGTGGTCACCTCCATCAGCACACCTGTGGAACCCACCATTGTGCAGCGTCTGATGGCCGATGTCACAGCTTGCACTGCGACACAAACAGCTTCCATCAAAGGCCTGAGTTCTGCAGTGGAAGCTCAGACTGCTGCCTTGAAAGCTCAGACTGCTGTCATCATGGCTCTGGATCCCACCGTTCAAAGGGGGTTCCACTGCCTCACAGCAGTCCATTAATCTATTCTCCAACAGTTCACTAGGACTGCTGAGGCGCCGCCCCAGGAGAGTGACTGTGGCTCCATGGAACACGAACCTGCTGTCCTCTCTCAGGATGACCGCATTCCTGCTTCCCCACCCCTGCCACTCCGCCAGTGCCCTTGATGTTGCCTGTCAGCCAGCCAGCCCAGACTGTTGCAGCCCAGGCAAAGATGGTGCAGTCTGAAGCCAGGCCTTCTCGGCCCAGAGCTGCTCGAGGTCGCTCTCCAAGGCCACCTGCAGTCTCCTCAATTGAAGGTCCGCAGCCTTCAATCACCCAAGCTGCTGCCACTGGAGAAGCACCTCGTAGGGGAGGCAAAGACACTCGGAAGACAGGCACCAAGGGAATGTACAAGGGTGATTTGTTTATTTTTGTATGCATTATGAAAAAGATTGAATTTATAAATTTGGACTGGAATGTACATTTTCTGGTGGTTTTTATTTTTGTGTTGTCAGAAAGAGGAGGATGTGACGGTCAGTGATAGAGGAAAGGCAAGGAGCTTGGGACTGTTGGTGAATGGGGAGGTGTGGTTGAGGTTACTGGCATCGCTCATGAATTATTTGATCACGAAGAGCCCGGGCAGAAAGGGGCAGTCTACTTTGTAGCCTCCCTTCCTCTTCCTGTTCCTCCACTTCCTCCTCCTGCTCCTCAGTGTCTCGCCTGATAGGTGGTGGCAAGGGCTGTTCCCTCATAATTGCGAGGTTGTGCGGCATGCAGCATACAACCACAAATCTTGACACCTGCTCAGCTGAGTACTGCAGGGCTCCCCCTGCAGTGGTCCAGGCAGTGTACTCTATAATGTTACTTGTGGCAGCATGGCTCTCATTGTAGGCCTGCTGTGCACATGTGCGTGGGTTCTGGACCAGAGTCATGAGCCATGTCACGAGCGCATAACCCTTGTCGCCCAGTAGCCAGTCTTTGACTTGCCGTGGTGGGTCAAATACAGGTGGCACAGAGGATTGCCGCAGAATGAAAGAATCGTGACTGTTGCCAGGATAACAGACATTGACCTGCATGATGCGCTGCCTGTGGCCACACACCAGCTGCACATTGAGGGAGTAGAATCCCTTTCGGTTCAGGAAAATGGCCGAGTTCACATGAGATGCAAGCAAGGACATGTGCCTGCAGTCAATGACACCCTGCGCCATGGGGAAGCCTGTAATCCCTGCAAACCCTTGTGCTCGCTCCGTATGCTTGTCTCTGGCAAGATTAAACTGTTTCTCTGTGTACAGAGAGCTTCAGGGACCTCCCTTATGCAGCAGTGTACTGTAAACTGCGAGATGTTGCTGATATCTCCAGCAGCAGCCTGGAAGAAGCCAGACACATAAACATTAAGAGCCATGGTCACCTTGACAGCCTTTGGCAATGCTGCCCTTGCCCTGCTTTGAGGTTGCAACTGTGCCTGCAGCAGTTGGCAGATTTCAGTCACGACCTCTTTTGTGAATGCATTGGTCCTCGCTGAAGTTGAGGTAAGAGATTTGCACTCTAAAGGCCCTCAGTGGATAAGGCCTCCTGCTGAGAGCCCTTCTCCCCCTCCTCCCTCTCTAGCAGTGGTCCCTCCTGCTCTGCGTGGCCTCTCTTCATTCTTCCATTCATGTTCAATTCCCAGAGGAAGCTCTACCAGGCCACCCATGTCTGGAAGCAACTTGTTTCAGCACAAGCTTTTAAATGAACTAAAAAGTACTTCAGTACCAGCCAGTCCACTCCCTGTAGACTATTCAAATTTGAGGCAACTATAGGAAAGCTCCAAAAAACACATACAGCAGCCAGAAGAAATAATCCAGCAACTAACCTGTAAGTAGTTCATGATCTCTTTAAATAGCGCTAGTGGGAGGTGGGGGCCTTCATGCCATTTAACGTCGTGTTCAACTGTGCAAGGTTCAGACAGGGCATTTGCTGAAGAGTGCAGTTGGAAAATGGCAGCGCTGGCATCAATTCAGCGTTGCACACCGATTCATGTCATGATCTGCCTGTTCTGCATGCTGCCGGTAGTTGTTAGGTGCACGCGGGCAAACCCCTTTACTAAGATGGCGCCCTACGCACCTCCCGTTGGAAGTGTGCACGCATATCTCGGACCCCAGTTTTGAGCGTTAGGTGGCTGCATAGCGCCTGAAAAAATGAGCGCTCCACAGCCCAATTTAGCCCCATAGCATTTTGGTACATGATGGAATTCTGAACACAAAAGCTCAGGGTTTCTCAGACCTGTGTTAGTGCAGAGGCAGACACTGGCCTAGAAGTTGGATCTTGAAACAGGTGCCTGAGGGTCCAATAAGGCAGGCAACCGGGCATCCAGCCCGGGCCAAAGGTTGGCCGCCCGCCGCATTGGATCGGGCACCCAATAGGCGTCATGGGCATGTGTCGGGAGTATGTTTGTAGGACCCTTTCATGAAATTGGACTGCTGCAGCACCTGATTGGCCACGTGATAAACTTGTCCAGCAAATCATGGCGCTAAGAGCCAGGAAAGACCCCGCAGGAGTGCTAATTAAAGGGCTCATCCGCTGCATACAGATTAGTTGCTGGTTTGTCTGCTGGCCAACTTCTGGGCCATTTCTCAGCTACTTTTCCCAACTTCTCTGCTGCTGACTTTTTCCGGGTGCTGGGCTGCTTGTTTGTCTTGGAAATAATTCATTTCACTCATGGCTGGTCTGTTAGGTCAGCCTTTGGGGCTGGAGGAGGAGGGAGAGCGGCAGAGAAGACAGGAGCAAGTCAGCGCTGCTGGGAGAAGAGGGAGGAGGAGGGCACTGCACAGTAGGCCCCACTCACTGCGAGTTTTCAGGCAACGCTTTTCCGCTGTCACCCTGACGGAGGAGCAGTGTGCGAGGTTACCTGCTGTAGCCCCAAAACAGGACACGGATGGCACTGCCTGTGGCTGCCAGGGTCACCGTGAACCTTAACCTTTATGCCACGGGGTTGTTCCAGGCTGGAGCAGGTGACATCAGTGACATCTCCCAGTTTACTGTCTTCTCTTCTTAGGCAGTCCCTCGGAACCGAGGATGATTTGCTTCCACATTAAAAATGAGTTCGCAGGTGACTGATGAGTCCAATGCGGGACCTACAGTCTCTGTCACAGGTGGGGCAGACGGTGGTTGAAGGGGCAGGTGGGTGGGGTGCTTGGGTTGACGTGCGCTCCTTGCGCTGCCTGCACTTAGCTTCTGCTTGCTCCCGGCGAAGAGACTCGAGGTGTTCGAGTCTGTACTGTACACTGCTGCAACAGAAGGTGCTCCGACGCTCTCCACTCGAGGAGGAGCTGCTGCACCTCCTTCCCCGATGGAACAGGCAAAACAGGACCAGACAGCAGCAGGATTTGCATGCATTGCAGGCTTTCCCAGGGTCCAAGGGGTCGTAGACTGCACTAACATTGCCCTGCGTGCTCCCCATCACCAGCCTGGTATCTTCCCCAACAGAGAGGGCTACCACTCGCTCAAGGGGAAGCTCGCTTGCAACTGCAGACATTGCCTAATGTAGGTCTGTGACTAGCTTCCTGGCAGCAGCCATGCTTCATTCATCCCACGCTATGCCAGTCCTCTGTCCCAACTCTATTCTCCAGCCAGGCCGTCAGGACACAGGCTGGCTACTTGGTGACAATTATAGCTCATGACTGCCGTCAGGAACCCGGGCACAGACACAGAGCTGTCCTACCATGAGAGCCATGCCACCACCAGAAATGTTATTGAGCAGGCCATAAGCATCCTTAAATGGTACCACTGCCTGGATGGTTCTGAAGGAGCTCATAGTATCTCCAAATTTGTTGTGGTGTAACTGGGTGCTGCATAATTTTACAATACAGAGGGAGCAGCCCTTGCCATCACCTGGACAGGAAGAGCAGCATGAATCACAGAATCACAGAATCTACAGTGCAGATAGAGGCCATTTCGGCCCATCGAGCCTGCACCGACACATATCCCACCCTATCCCCGTAACCCCACGTATTTAATCCCCTAACACTAAGGGTCAATTTATCATAGCCAAATCAACCTAACCTGCACATCTTTGGACTGTGGGAGGAAACCGGAGCACCCGGAGGAAACCCACGCAGACACAGGGAGAATGTGCAAACTCCACACAGACAGTCGCCCAAGGCCAGATTTGAACCCGGGTCCCTGGCGCTGTGAGGCAACAGTGCTAACCACTATGCCACTGTGGACTGGACTGGAGTAGCATTGCCCACATGTCCCTCGAGCTGCCAAAGCTCCCAGAGAACAACTCATTCAAGAGCGCTTCATCTGAACCATCCCTCCCCTTCCCAATACACCAAGGGCTAAAAATTGAGGCACTAAAAGTAGCGACGGAAATTGAGTGGTAGTGCCCCAAGAGGGAAGTGGGGCGCTACTGGAAGTGCTTTGCCTCCCTCTTGGGGCGCTGTGGGGGAATATTGCAGCGCTACGTGCCGCAGCGCCACGCAAATGTTGCGCCGCAATATTGCAGGCCTTCCTCCCCTTCTTAAAGGAGAGGGGCCTTGCGCAGTGCGACCCTGGGCCTAGCTGGAGAAGTGTCGGGCTCTTGGAGCACAGCCAGCACTCCGCAGTGGGGCGGGTAAGGAGGCTGGGGACGGGAGCGGAGGCAGGTGCTGGCAGGCAGCCAGCAACAAAACTGGCCGCCCCGCTCCTCGCCTTTAAATAGTGCCTCCCCGGCCGCAGGTAGGCCCCCCTGACCCCGTTGGATATAGCGTCTGGCGGTAAGTCAGGGGGCGCTCCTGAAGATCGCGGCCGGGGTGCGAGCGGGGTGCGAACGGTTACCGCCGCCGCTAACCTCCCACTGAATTTTGCGGGAGGTGTTGGCGGCGCCGCACCCGGGCGCTAGTTGCTTTATGCCCCATTAGCGCCCTCTAAGGGCACTAATGGAAGGCGCAAAGCAACCAAATTTTCCCCCCATCAGTCCTGCCATCCTTATAACCGCCGTCCTCACAACCACCATCTCATTGCCTTCCTTCAGTCCAGCTCATGGGTGATGCCCTCACTTGACTACAAATATTAACACCAATACCGAAAAAAAGTTTACTGCGGGATCTCAATCACAATTGGATAACAATCAACTTGGAGAATTAAGAATCACACTTGTGCAAACTCCTAGTGTCTGTTCCTGTGTGCTCGTTTAACTATCCTACTGCTTCTACAACCTGGATCCCCAGTGGCTCCAGCTTGGGTGGTGGAAGGCTGCTGAGCTTCCATTGAGGACACTTCAGATGGCCGTGGTGGGTGACTTCGAGCAGCACACCTACTCCTCTTCACACCAACAGAGTGCAGGAGTGATGTGACTCTCTGGAAGCCCCTGTCAAGGCTGGACCCCAGAGAACAAGATGGCTGCAGTCTGAGCTTCCAACAACGATGAGTCAGCCTACAGGGAGGAGGTCCAGCATCTCGTGAAGTGGTGCGCCGATAACAACCTGGCCCTTAACATCAAGAAAACCAAAGAAATCATTGTGGACTTCAGGAAGCCTAAAGGCGGAAGTCACACCCCCATCCACATCAATGGGGCTGTGGTGGAAAGGGTGGACAGCTTTAAGTTCCTCAGAGTCCACATCATGGAAGACCTCTCCTGGTCCCTCAATACCTCCTCTCTGGTGAAGAAGGCCCAGCAGCGCCTATATTTCCTAAGGAGGCTGAAGGGATGTAACCTGTCACCCCTGATCCTCTCTAACTTTTACCGCTGCACAATAGAGAGCATCCTGACGAACTGTATCACAGTATGGTATGGCAGCTGTAGCTACTATGACCGGAAAGCCCTGTAGCGGGTAGTCAAAACTGCCCAACGCATTACTGGCACCCGGCTAACGACCATAGAGCACATATACCAGAAACGCTGTTTACGGAGGTCACGGACCATCATCAAAGACCCTACCCACCTCAGCCACAGTCTGTTCGCCCTCCTGCCATCTGGGAGACGCTACAGATGCATTCGCACCCGTACGACCAGATTTAGGAACAGCTTCTTTCCCAGGGCTGTCATCCTACTGAACTCCACAAATAAACTCTAAAGCCTGCACATCTGCCAATGCACTTTATTATGGTTATGTTTATGTTAATGTATTACAAGCCAAATGTATGTTGAATGTTTAAATGTCTTAATCTAAATGTACACTCTCGGGAGCCGCAAGCCTACATTTCGTTGTACTGCACTTGTGCACTAACAATGACAATAAAGTTGATTATGATTATTATTATGATTAGCAGTGGGAACATCAGTGACGCACAATTTTCCACGCCCCCCTGTCCCTAACAGGCACGCAGCCAATAAACAGAGCAAGTTGCATTTGGCTGCCTGCCAATATAATTAGCTCCCAGCACAAATTTGCAGCTCTCTGTGGTCCAAGGTTTTAAAAAGTATAAATAACAAATATTCATTATGATCTGTTTTGTAACTACAGGCAATATTATCACACATCACTATTTCTCCAACTGTCTGCTGTGAGTATGATCTATTTCTGGTGTGCTGAAATTACAGAGAGCTTCAGAGAGGAAATGGCCTCACACAGTGCAGTACACTGCGGAGGTCCTTTCCTCTTTGGTGAAAAGATAGAGAATGTTAATTAAAAATGAGCCATGACATTTGTGGATAACTTGAGTACGTTGTAAATTTACACATTGCCCCAGATTTTGCTGTCAAAGTAACGGCGAGTTTAATGGCGCGCACCGTTATTAACGTGTAAATCGCCTAGCAACTTGGGGCGAGGAAGAGATACCCCGTGAATTGTGGATCACAAGGTGCAGTACGATTTGCACTGCTCCGCCGTTAGCCTCGCAAAAACGGCAGCTCGCCCTCAATCTCTCTCGTCAGTTTCCAGAAATTGCTGCTTTTGCACATTAATTGCCAATTAAACTCGCTGCAGAAAGTTAGGGCTGGTACTTAACAGCGTAAATACCTTTTCAATGACGAGATTTATGTTCCTGCAATGCCACTCCACCTCTCCGGCCCAGAAAATGAACAATTGAAACTGTTGACTCTCATTCCTGCAAGTAGTAAATTGTTCTTCGAGCTTTTATAATGTAAATTTTTTTTTTTAATCTTACTTTTCCTTTCTGTCTATTTTTTCTCTCTCTCTTAATCCATTCCTCTCTTTAGAAACATAGAAGATAGGAGCAGGAGTAGGCCATTCGGCCCCTCGAGCCTGCTCCGCCATTTAATGAGATCATGGCTGATCACCCAAATTCAGTACCCTGTCCCTGCTTTCTCCCCATATCCCTTGATCCCTTTAGCCTTAAGAAATATATCTAACTCCTTCTTGAATATATTTAATGAATTGGCCTCTACTGCCTTCTGTGGTAGAGAATTCCACAGGTTCACCACTCTCTGGGTGAAGAAATTCCTCATCTTTATTTCTCTTCTGTACATGATTTGACTCTAATTCACCCTTTTTCCTTTTCTGTCGTTCCTCTGTTTCTTGCTCAATCCTTAAATCTCATTGGTTAAGGAGATATGGTGTGGAGATGCCGGAGTTGGACTGGGGTGGACAAATGTAAGAAGTCACACAACACCAGGTTATAGTCCAACAGCTTTATTTGAAATCACAAGCTTTTGGAGCGCTGCTCCTTCTTCAGGTGAAGTGGAGAAATGCATAAAGACACAGCTTATATAGTCAGAGAATCATGTCAGATGTTTACAGGTAACCTTTCCTGATAGACTGTTGGTCCCGTCAGTACTAAGGTCCTAGATGCCCCGTTGCCCTTGCCGCGCCGTTATCAGTTCCCACTTCCAGGAACTTGCAGCGTAAAAACTTTTCAAGCTGAAGTGTGAGGGAAAAAGTCTAACAGGGCACGCCGCGAGATGCCCCACTCCAGCAAATTCTGGGCCAAAGATTTTTGTAAAACAAAAGAACCTTTATAAATGCCACATCAATACTTTAATCATCTGTGGGGCAGGATAGGCCAATTTCATTGTGGCAAAAGACATTAGTATTGAGGATTTTTTATCAAAATCGTTGACTCAGTGACACACAGAAATGTCATGTTTTTCTATTTCACATTGAAGTCTTTTTGCAGAAAGAACCCTCTCAATGTTCAGAGATGTTGCATTAGTTTTATTTTTAATCAAGGTTTTCTTTGCCAACTTTCTCCTCTACTGAAGGCATTGCCTCCATGTTGGGTTACAGTCTGTGGGCATCAGGGGCACTCTGTTATGGCCAATATTCATGTGTGAGCCTTGACACTGAGTGTTGGTAGACTATTGACCGGAAAGCTGGAGCAGGATTGTCGAGCCCAATCCAGGTAGAGCGGTGAGGCCAAAACCTTGGAATCATTTAAGAAACCAATAGATGCGGCAATGGAGGAGTGTAGGGTTGTTCTGGACAGGTGAATTAGGATGGGCTGAATGGCCTTCTTCATCTGTAAGTATCTCATGGTCTTGTGAACTCTTTCCTAACATGACGTAAAAGGGAAAAGAAGAAAACGGCAAATATTTGTCGGTGTTCACCTTTTCAAAAATATCCAGGGGATAAGGGGGGTTGTCAGGAAAAACAAAAAGTTTTTTTCTAGTGAGGCCGGAAGGTGATTGAAAGAATTCTTGCAAACTCTCGTACAATGATTTATACGTCAAAATTGATGACTTCCTCTCTGTGCACTCAGGATAGCTTGGCATACAGCTGAGCTGTTCAGTTACAACCACCATGAGCTGTCAAACCCACTTCTGTCAGTTGAGCCTGCTATGTTCCGACACAAAACTGCCAAAAGGCGTGAAAGGAAATCCCCCTCTTCCGGACACAACAGCTACAAATCAGAATAGAGAGCGAAAACAGTAAACAATCAGCACGTTGACGTTTAAAGGTTTTCGCCGCAGATGAAGCTCGAGGAGTTAAAAAGTTGATCAGACGAACTGTCGGGCACAGCCGACTTGGCGTAATTTGGATAAAATTGTGGGGGGGGGAAATGCTCCATCGAGTTGAAAAGGGGCCTCATTCTCTGCAGCTTTGTGCTGCCATGCTTGTCCGTTCCTGTCATAAATCTCAAAAGGCTGAACTTTGGAGGAAAGCTTCGAGAAGTTCTTTGGAAGGATGGATTATTTGGAAGCAGCTCTGTTGGGGGGAGAGAAAAACAAGGTAATTTTGTCACCTTATCGATTTGAAACCAAATGCAACTGCTTTTTGTGTGAGAACTCGCCTTCCATAAATGTACAGGTATGGGTGTGTTTTTGCAAAAGTTTATTTTCCCCACGACTGTGTTGCTACACCAGTGAAAGAAGTGTTCGAAAGCTTAACAGGCAACCTCCCACTCTCATGGTGCGCTTTTGTGTTTTAACTAGTTCTTTAAGTTCACGTTGCAACGAGGGCAGAGGCTGAGATCTACAGAGATACGCAGATACATTAAAAGATCAGCTTTTTTTCTCTCTCTCTCATGGGAGCCCCACCTTTCCGAATGACATAATTGTGGCACGGTGTCAAAACAATGCTGACTATATAACAAGAATATTAAATTCACTGACTCGGAACCATGCGAAAAACAGCCTGCTGCTGAATGTTTTAAAGAATACAATAGTCACACACAAGAGGAAACGTATTAAAGGTTCGGAGTTCTAGCTTGCTCCAGCATGTGCAATTAATGTGAAGTTACTTACGTTATCTTTGTTCGGTTATTTTTTTTCCTTGTGCAGCCAACGCGCTCTCCTTCGCTTCTTTAGCCTCTTAATCAAGCCTCCCTAAAACCCAAGGCCATCCATGGCCAAGAGGGCAGGTAGGTGGTCTTTACCCAGCCACTGGCAATTCTCCTCGGAAACCAGTTGCAGGGAGTTATGTGAGAGGAACTTGGGAATGATTATCCCTCCAGTTTTTCCTTCTCCTTGCCGGAATG
Organism: Somniosus microcephalus; assembly: GCF_052327205.1. Lineage (NCBI taxonomy): Eukaryota > Metazoa > Chordata > Chondrichthyes > Squaliformes > Somniosidae > Somniosus > Somniosus microcephalus. The sequence continues at coordinate 22,661,671 of NC_141004.1, read as the reverse complement.
TATCTCGTATCTGCTTTGTGCTGTCCTGCAGTAACCAGCCTGGACTTGTTATCTCAACAGTGCTGCTATTGCAAGCACAAATATCACTCGGCGCTAGTAAGAAAGAAGAAAGACTTGCATTTTTATAGCGCCTTTCACGACCTCAGGACGACCCAAAGCGCTTTAGAGCCAATGAAGTACTGTTTGAAGAGTAGTCACTGTTGTAATGTAGGAAACGCGGCAGCCAATTTGTGCACAGCAAGCTCCCACAAACGGCAATGTGATAATGACCAGATAATCTGTTTTTTTTTGCTATATTGATTGAGGGATAAATATTGGCCAGGACATGGGGATAACTCCCCTGCTCTTCTTCCAAATAGTGCCTGGGATCTTTTACGTCCACCTGAGAGAGCAGACGGGACCTCGATTTAACGTCTCATCCGAAAGACGGCACTTCTGACAGTGCAGCACTCCCTCAGCACTGCACTGGAGTGTCAGCCTAGATTTTTGTGCTCAAGTCTCTGGAGTGGGACTTGAACCCACAACCTTCTGACTCAGAGGCAAATAGTGCACCACCTCACCATCCAATGTCCTCTTTTTTTACAATTCAAACTCAACTCTTATTTTCCCAGTTTTCTTCCCTCCTCTCCTGAAGGTGTTCAGTCTTTCAGGGTTACAGCTGCATGGGTCTTTGGCACCTTCCAATACCTTGCAATGTCCAATGTCCATTCTTCATGTGTGAACCAGACAACTAGGGGGTAATTTCAATCTAATTCGCTCGTCAGAAAACTGATGGGATTGGGTTCAATATTGGTTTTAAACCAACGTTCCCTATAAGTTGAGCGGCCTCATTGACCGGCTTTGTCAACGTAAAGTTTTGCGCATGCGTGAAACTGTGAAAGGGCCACGCACCCTAAAAAAAATAAGAGGGAACATTGTTTTACACCCCGCCCTATTTTACTCTCCGAGGGTGATATTGGGCGGGTGCAAAACCAGCGTTCGACCCGATCTCATGTTTTTCCTGCCCAGTGAGTTTTGGTTGAAATGACCCCCTTAGTCTCACCATGGGAGACATCACATTTGAGCCCGATCCTATCCTCGCCGGATGTCCACACGCATGCACTTTCTGGCATGATTCCCTGGATAGTCGTCAAGCGTGGATACTCTGGCTCATTCCTCTCTCCCCCTTCCCAGCCCAGAGATTGCCACGGCCAACTCCTGCCCCTCCTGACGTCAGTTAACTCAGCACAGATCGGGAATTGAATCTGCAACTTTGGGTCGACATAACACTGAGCGTTAACTTTACCACTAGACCAATGGGGCAGTTCAACTTCATAAAAAATACGAATTAATATTTTTTAAATCCTGTCCACAAATCAGCCCTCCTACATCCGTGTTATCCTTCAGCTCTCCTATGCCCATGTTATCCTTCAGGCCTCCTACAGCCAAGTTATCTTTCTGCCCTCCTATGACAATGTTATCCTTAAGACCCCCTACGTCCATGTTATCCTTCTACATTCAGGCTATCCTCTGTGGTTGGTAGGGTGATACAGTCCAGCATGCAGATTGCAGACATCACCATGGACACAGTCAATGCTTTCCTTTATTGGCCTGCTAAAAGGCAAACAAGGGACTCGGAATAGGTCCCTTACTCTCTTTCCTAGAGAAAAAAAAACAAGCAAACTAGGCTACTAGCAGATGCCTGACTGTAAATGTTAGTAAGACTTAAGACTGTGGATTCAAATTTGTATTTCCCTATCAAACACAACATTCACTTCTACTACATAATTTTAAAATGAAGAGGTTATCAATTGCATCGTGTGATTCTAGCATAATGTGATACTTAGCATGACATTACTTTACTATTAAAAAAAAAGTATTAACCCATTTGTTTTAAACAGGTCAACATCTGCATTAAAATATTGCTTACAGAAATTTAATAGGCTAATAGCACACAGTAAGACCATAGTTGCATATTAATGCAATTTGCAGCCTCCTAAACAGGGAATAGGAACAGGATCATTCCACTAGATCATGGCTGATCTTGCCTCAACCCCATTTATCCACCTTTGCTCCATATCCCTTGATAACTTTACCTAACAAAAATCTGTCAACCTCAGTTGTGAGGAGGACATAGAGTCTGCAAAGGGATATTGATAGGTTAAGTGAGTGGGCAAGAATTTGGCAGATGGAGTATAATGTGGGAAAATGTGAAGTTATCCACTTTGGTAGGAAGAATAGAAAAGAAAAATATTATTTAAATGGAGAAAGACTACAGAATGCGGCGGTACAGAGGGATTTGGGTGTCCTCATACATGAAACACAAAAGTTTAACATGCAGGTGCAGCAAGTAATTAGGAAGGCAAATGGAATGTTGGCCTTTATTTCAAGGGGGATGGAGTATAAAAGTAGGGAAGTCTTGCTACAACTGTACAGGGCGTTGGTGAGACCACACCTGGAGTACTGCACACAGTTTTGATCTCCTTATTTAAGGAGGGATATACTTGCATTGGAGATAGTTCAGAGAAGGTTCACTAGGTTGATTCCTGGGATGGAAGGGTTGTCTTATGAGGAAAGGTTGAGCAGGTTGGGCCTATACTCATTGGAGTTTAGAAGAATGAGAGGTGATCTTATTGAAACATAAGATTCTGAGGGGGTTGACAGGGTAGATGCTGAGAGGATGTTTCCCCTTGTGGGTGAATCTAGAACGAGGGGGCATAGTCTCAGAATAAGTGGTCGCCCATTTAAGACGGAGATGAGGAGGAATTTCTTCTTTCAGAGGATCGTGACTCTTTGGAATTCTTTACCCCAGAGAGCTGTGGAGGCGGAGTCATTGAATATATTTAAGGTGGAGATAGACAGATTTTGAGCAACAGGGGAGTCAAGGGTTATGGGGAGTGGGCAGGAAAGTGGAGTTGAGGCCAAAATCAGATCAGCCATGATCTCATTAAATGACGGAGCAGGCTCGAGGGGCCGAATGGCCTGCTCCTGCTCCTATTTCTTATGTTCTTATGTCTTCAAAGTTTCACTTGACCCAGAATTCACAGCCATTTTTGGGGGACCGAGTTTCATATTTCTGCTACCCTTTGTGTGAAGAAGTGCTTCCTGATTTTACTCCTGAATAAGAACATGACCCCTTGTTCTGGATTCCCTCACCAGAGGAAATAGTTTCTCTCTATCTATCCTATTGAATCCCTTTATCAATTGAAACACCTCGTTTAGATCACCCCTCAATTTTCTATGCTCAAGGGAATAGAAGCCAAGTTTATGCAACCTGTCCTCCTAATTTAACCCTTTAACTCCCGGTATCATTCTGATGAATCTGTGTTGCACCCACTCCAAGGCCAATATATCCGTCCTGAGGTGCGGTGCCCAGAACTGAACGCAGCACACCAGATGGGGCCTGACCAAGGCTCTACACAACAGCATAATGAACGGTAAATCCTTGGACTCTCATTCCTTCCTCTCCAAGCAGTATTTTATATCGCATTTGTAAGGCCAGTTGTGTGCATCGACAATTTTTATTTTGTTATAAATTGTTAAATTAATTGATGATGTAGCACACTTACTGTGCTCTACAATCATGGTCAAATGAGCTGGCTTAAACACAGTGCTACAATGGCACCAGAAATGTAATACTACATCCATGGCACTAATTCCAACAAGTTGCCCCCAAATATGAATTATTCCCCCCCCCCCCCCCCATCAGTGTAGTTGAATGTTGATCACTGGTGTTACTGCCAATGATCTCTTTGAGCTGCGGGCCACGCTGCACTCTGGAGCTCCCACGCAGCCGGCTCACCAGCTTTTAAATGGGAAAAACCGTGTATTTTGAATGGGGCCGCCGAGACACCTTAAAGGGACCGCGCACCCAAAACAATTAAAGGAAACATTGGGCATTGCTAAGAATAACATTGTATGAAGTGTCGGGGACCACATAGGATTGTGTGTTGATCGCTCACAAAAGTACAGGTCAAGCTTCAGTAAAATGCTGTGTTGGCATGGGCACTAAACCAGCATGTCTACAGTACCCGTCATTTCTCAACGTTTTATTACACTATTTGGCAAGCACAAAATGGCAATTCCTGGTGCCAAATAAATATTAAACGCTTAACTTGAAAGGATGTCCATCTTAATTATCAGTCAGAGCGCTAGAATAAAAGGTGTCTCCACAGAGGAAACTGCCTTGTGAGGAAAAGCAAAGAGGCTGTGACCAGAAATAGTTTTAGCATTTGCTTGAATTTTTTTATGTTATTTCTCATTTTGCATATATAACAGTTACTGAACTACAACTGTAATTTGCTGTGTGAAGAGCTTTTAGAAGTTTAAACAACATGATAAGGCACTATATAAATGAAAGTATTTCATTCTTTCTTTGAATCTCCCTCTGAAAACTCCCAAGCCATGCATTTTCCCCATCTGCCTATGTTAAACTGGCAGTGGGAGATGTGTATCAGTGGCCAAGCGATGATTCCCACTTCCATTTTCATTCTTCCCCTGTGTGGAAAAGCCTTACCTTCACTCACTGGGCTAGACCTTGACTTTGTGCGATTGTGTAAAGCGGGTGATAACGAATCAGCAGCCCATTTTACACCTTTCCCGCGCCATTGGAAATAAAAATCGGGAGAGATGTGAAATGGGCTGCTTTTTAAAAATGTATTTGTTCATGGGATGTGGGCATCGCCAGCAAGGCCAGCTTTTATTACCCATCCCTAATTGCCCTCGAGAAGGTGGTGATGAGCCGCCTTCTTGAACCACTGTCCTTTGTAGCGGTTTGGTACAACTGAATGGCTTGCTAGGCCATTTCAGGGGGCAGTTAAGAGCCAACCACATTGCAGTGGGTCTGGAGTCACATATAGGCCAGACCGGGTAAGGACGATAGATTTCCTTCCCTGAAGGACAATAATGAACCAGATGGGTTTTTACGACAATCCGGTAGTTTCATGGTCACCATTACTGACACTAGCTTTTTATTCCAGATTTACTTAATTAACTGAATTTAAATTCCCCAGCTGCCGTGGTGGGATTTGAACTCTCTGGATTACTAGCCCAGTAACATAACCACTATGCTCATTCACTATCAGCCATTTTACACTATCGCACAAAGTCAAGATCTACCCCAGTGCCTCTGACACATTTTTGAGTTTTTACACGAGCTATTTTCTCAGGTTTAGCATCACTGGGCACTCCCATAGGCAGGCCACTTTTCCCCTGTGATCAGCTGATGGGAGGCATAAGAGAGTGGCTGGGGTGAGTCGTCCTTCAATTCTCTTCTCTCTCTGGGCAAGTGCTGGGCCTTTGCTTAACAACTTCTCATGATGGCACAGCGGAGATCTGAAAATTCATTACTTCAGGAATTGTCAGCCCGAAGCTATGTTCTACTATTTAATGGTGCAGCAAGTTGGAATAATGAAGCTTTGTGGAGTGCAATGCTAATGGTAGGTTTGCTTCATTTCTAGATGGAGAATTGTAAATCCATTTTCTACTGGCTCTTGTTTAGATTGAATTCTGGGAGCTCTGCAGCTTCCAGTGTTCCTGCTACTAAATATGACACATTTCCAAAATCGTATTGATTTAATTTTCTCTGCATTCAACATTATGGGGGAGAAATTCAGTGGGTTAGCTAGCGTCTCCCGTTAGCACCTCCGGGGGTGTTAACGGGGCGCTAACGACTTACCGCCCAGGCATGGCGAGATGAACGACTCTCGCTAACATGGCCGGGAGGTTTGCGCCGGTGGTAACACTCTGCGTCACGATCTCCTGCGCCCGGAGATTGTGACGTCATTGCCGTGCGCCTCGCCCCGGACCCGACCTTCGGTTTCCGCCCCTGCAGCATCGCCGGGTGACAACACCGACAGCTGCGGGAGGTGTTGTCAGGGAGGCCGGGAGCTTCAGGGGCGACGTCAGTGGGAACATTTCTAAAATGTTTTTTTTCAATTTTTTTCAAATCTCCTGGGCCGCGATCGATCAGCCCGGCGCTCTGCCGGAGCGCATGGGGATGATCGTGTTGGATCGCGGCCACCGTCGGGGACCAGCTAACTGATCCTAATGCAGAGCCTACAGCAATGGCCCTTCCCTTTAAGGGAGGGAAGGAGCCTCGGATGGCGACATTGTGCAGTGCTGCACTACTACCGCCCCGCCTGCGTCCTTTAGCGCTCCAGGAAGGAAGTGGAGCGCAAACACCGAATTTTGCAGAAGCTGGGAATCATTAGTGCCTGGCATTAAGTTTCCCAGCTTTCAAAAGTTAGCGCCGCAAATGGGGCGATACTGAATTTCTCACCCTATCATTTTATATTTTTAATAATATTGTGATTGAGGACTACGGTGGTACTTTTCCAGTAATATAGAAATGTAAGTTCTTAGTAAATAAGAAAGTTCAATACAAGAGAAGCCTCTGAATGTAGATAAAGGATAAGAAGGGGCCTAGAGTATGGGGCTGGGAGGAGAGGCTATTGGAGGAGATTCGTTGACTACATTGGGACAGATATTCATTGAACCAGGAGATGGCAATTCCAGAGAGGTGGACCATGTTGAAGAATGCAATACTTGACCATGTTAAAGACCGTGGAGAGGCTGAGGAGCACAAGGAGGAATATTGTACCATGGTTGCAGTCACATAGGATATTGTTGGTGACTTTAACCAGTGCAGTCCCAATGTTGTGGGTGGGATGGAATCTAAAGCTGAATGGATTTGAATAGGAAGTAAGTGATCAGCACATATTACTTTAGTGATGGCCTTAGAGAAGGAGGGGAGGTTAGAGATGGACATTAGTTGGAGAGGACGGCGGGGTTGAGAAGGGTCTTTTTGAAAATGATGGGGTTGAACCTGTACATGAGGAAAGGAAGAATTTGACGAAGTCAAATATAGATATTGACTCCTAACAGCACAAATACTCCCTCTAATCCCTGCCAGTGGAGTGGCCATTTTAAGCATTGACACTCTGGCCAGTCCTCCCTGGCTCTCCTGCTTAACAAAAGTGGGATGCCATAAAGGACCACCAGGATAACAATGAAACTGAGTTTTTTAACTATATATCTGGCCACACATAATTCCACATTGTGCTGTGAAGGAAAATGGGTTTGTTTTACTGTGTGTTAGAACTATCATTAGCATCAAAACACAACCATAGCTGTGGGATGTACTTCACCCTTGTGTACGCTTTTGATTTTTTTATTCTGTTATTATTTTCTATATATCCTCTACTCATGACATAGCAGAGTTATTAGAATTGGGCTATTTCACGCTTGACAGCACAAGCACTGGGGTTTGAGCATGCTAAATGTTCCATTACATGTAGCTACAAAAATAATTTTGAGCTCTGAATGTATATTCAGATGGAACTATTTCACACAAGTAATAGAGTTATGAATATGTTCCCTGGGAAGATCACTGAAGCAAATGGTATAAATCGGTCTGAGTGAAGTGGATATGTTTCTGGAGAAAGAAGGAAACAAGGGCTATAGAGGAGGGGGGAAGCTGGGGTTGAAATCAACCAATAAGGGACAGGCTTGTTGGCACAAATGATATTTTCCTGTTCCTAAAATTTTCTGTGCACGCTTTAAGGGAAACATATAGAACTACCAGAACAGTGCCGACTGCGTTCAGGGCAGCCCAATTTCAGGAAGGGGCTCCCGAAACAGGCGTTAGGCCCCCTATTTGCATATGCAAAGGGCCAAATGCCTGTTTCAGGCACGAGCCTTGGATGCCTATACTTCAGCCTTTACCAACATGGCAGGCGGCATGGAATGTGCGTGCGCCATATTGGACGCTTACAGGTGTAAAACAGGTGCGACCTCAACAAATTCCTCGGCCTCAGCCTTTTTCAGTGTTTTAAAAAGAGAGCGATTACAAGAGCGTGCAGCGCTCTCAACACAGTGTGATGTGTTGCCTGGCAGTGTAACAGAAGTCTTTGCTGGCTGCAGTTCCCACTCTGCACTTAACAGACCATCGTCAGCATTGCTTTTATACTGGCAATGTATTGTAGCCATGGTGTAGGATATTAGAAACCTGTTACACTTTTACTTTGGTGCACGATGGTCCCTATCAAATTAAAACAACCCTTGCTGTACAACATAACAAAAACAGATTATCTGGTCATTATCACATTGCTGTTTGTGGGAGCTTGCTGTGCGCAAAATTGGCTGCCGCGTTTCTCACATTACAACAGTGACTCCACTTCAAAAGTACTTCATTGGCTGTAAAGTGCTTTGAGACGTCCGATTGTCGTGAAAGGCGCTATATAAATGCAAGTCTTTCTTTCTTTCTTTTGCTCTGCGTGCTGTTACAATAACGTAGAATGAGAACCAGTGCAATGTTTTCCCTCTTCTGATGTTTGCTTCCCTAGATTCAGGGCCTTTGCATCAGTGAAGATTGGAACGTAAAGAATATTTTCTTTTAAAGAAAGGGTGGAGCCTTTGCAATCAGCCAGCTTCAAGGGTTAGAAACACAGCAAGTCTGCTTATCAGATCATCAAATCGCATCTTCCTTGTGAGATGTCACTTGCAGGTTTGAGTCATTTACTGCAACAGAAAAAAAAAGAAACCACACAATGTCAGATGTTTGTTGTAAAGCGCATCCGACTTTACCTGTGAAAACAGGATGCATGCATCAGGCATGACCTTTCAACTGTACATAGGAGGGCATTTAAATCATGTAGGTGGATGTCACCACAACTATACTGAACACCACGAATACTGTAATTGTTTCAAAATGGTGGTTTTCTGAATAGGGTTGAGAGCAACAATTACAGGTAGCCTTGTGGTATCAGGCTAACTTTGCAGCAAATGATCACTGCTGGTTCTATAGACATTCCTTAACACTGGGAAACAACAACAACTTGCATTTATATAGCGCCTTTAACGTAGTCAAACGTCCCAAGGCGCTTCACAGGATTGTTATCAAACACAAATTTGACACCCCACACGAGGACAGGTGGCCAAAAGCTTGGTGAAAGAAGCAGGTTTTATGGAGCGTCTTAAAGGAGGAGAGAGAGGTGGAGAGGCGGAGAGGTTTAGGGAGGGAATTCCAGAGCTTAGAGCCTTGGCAGCTGATCAGCACGGCCGCCAATGGTGGAGCGATGAAAATCGGGGACACGCAAGAGGCCAGAATTGGAGCAGCGCAGAGATCTCAAGGGGGTTGTGGGGCTGGAGGAGGTTACAGAGATAGGGAGGGGGCGAGGCCATGGAAGGATTTGAAAACAAGGATGAGAATTTTTAAATCGAGGCGTTGCCGGAATGGGAGTCAAAGTCGGTTAACGAGCATAGCGGTGATGGGTAACTGGGACTTGGTGCGAGTTAGCATATGGGCAGCAGAGTTTAGGATGAGCTTAAGTTTACAGAGAGTGCAAGGTGGGAGGCCAGCCCGGAAAGTATTGGAATAGTCGAGTCTAAGAGATAACATAGACATGGATGAGAGTTTCAGCAGCAAATGAGCTGGGGCAGGGGCGGAGGTGGTCTTTGTGATGGAGAGGATGTGGGGACAGAAGCTCATCTCAGGGTCAAATAGGGTGCAAACAGTTTGGTTTAGCCTCAGTGGCCAAGCTTTACTCTCTTGCTTTTTATCTTTGAGATTTAACACTTTGGAATGACCCAAAATGAATTGGCTCCTGCTTGTACATAAACCGTGAATGGCTTTAGCGGGCATTGTGAATTGTACCTGGAGTTCGGTTTGAATTTGTGCTTTTTGCATAACTGCACTTCTGCGATAAGCCTCACTAAATACTGGTAAATGCAGCTTTTGGAGGACTATCTGGTAAATCATTTTTATTGTAGAAAACATTGATTCTCACCTCTGTGTCTTCACCCAGTCCCTTTCTGCTCCATTTGATCCACCCATTTTGTCTTATTTGTTGTTACCAGCGCTTGTTCTGTTCTGCTCAGACACTTTCCATTCAATTTGCCCCACTCTCTTTCAGTGCCGAGTCAAATAGTTCATGTTGCCCTCCCACAGCCATTCAAAATGCCATGAAATATACTTCACTAAGGCCATTAACTCAACGATTTGAACTTTATCAGGTGTGGTCATAGTTAAGAAAGTTGCTATCACTGATCAGAAAGGTTCGTCAGCATTGCAGGGATATAAAATGGACCTAAAGAAAAGTCTGTAACAGAGGTGACGAGAGATGGGAGTGGGAAGGAAAGTAGGAAAGCAACTGATTCCAAGGGGTGCCTGCAATTCATGACACAACAAGCTCCTGCTCTTGGCCATGTAATTATGGAGACACCAACTAGGAATTTGACAACTTCTCACAGGTAGGAAAGAAGCTTTAGTGTACATAGAGGAAGTGAAATGAAGGTTCACGTGATTGATTCCTGTGATGGCGGCACTGTCGTATGAGAAGAGATTGGGTAAACTAGGCCTGTATTCTCTTGAATTCAGAAGAATGAGAGGGGATCTCATTGAAGCATACAAAATTATTACAGGGCTTGATAGGGTGGATGCTGGGAGAATGTTTTCCTTGGCTGGGGAGTCTAGAACCAGGGGCCACAGCCTCAGGATAAAGGGTAGGCCATTCAGGACTGAGATGAGAAGAAATTTCTACACACAGAGGGTGGTGAATCTTTGGAATTCTCTACCCCAGAGGGCTGTGGAGGCTCAGTCATTGGGTCTATTCAAAACAGAAGTCGATAGATTTCTGACTAGTAAAGGCATCAAGGGATATGGCGATAGGGCCGGTGAATGGAGTTGAGGCAGAAGATCAGCCATGATCTCATTGAATGGCGGAGCAGGCTCGAAGGGCCGAATGGCCTACTCCTGCTCCTATTTCTTATGTTCTTATGTACGTCACCTCGAGCCACTCTCAGCAAATTGGGTCTCGGGCCTCATCTACATATTCCGGGGGAGCTGCCGGCGCTGTCCTCAGGTAATTTCTGAGTGGGGGAAGGGTAGGAGCGGGCAACAGGAGAAGGGGAGGAGGTGATCACCCAGGAGGGGGGAGTCGGGGGGAGGTGCTCTTGCTCCTCATGGCTCCACAAAAGATGTTTAAAAAAAAAAGACACTTACCTTTTTGCTGACGGATGCAGTAGCCACTGAAGAATCCTGAAAGGGGAAGGCCCGATGCCTGCCCTTCTCATCGATACTAATTTTAACATCTTCAAGGGGCCTAACATCAATTTTAGGTGCCAGCCCGGGACACCTAAAATATTGGCCTCAAGAATTTAGCAGATTGGGTGCAGGCCATCCCATGTCCGAAAAACAGGCGCAACACATACCCCATTATTTCAGTTCTGGGAGTGAGGAGGTGGGTTACTGCCTTGAGGCAAAACTACCTAATTACCCCATGTTACTGGTTAACAAGCTGCTCTGTGAACACAGCAATGAACTGACTGGAAAGCGATTGGAGAAGATAAGATATGGGTGAGAGGGTGTGTGATGGAGTGAATGAGCGAGTGAGTGGGTGAGTGAGTGAGTGATGGAGTGAGTGAGCGAGTGAGTGAGTGGGTTGGTGAGTGAGTGAGTGAACGAGTGAGTGAGTGAGCGAGCATGTGAATGAGTGAATGAGTGAGTGAGTGAGTGCATGATGGAGTGAGTGAGCGAGTGATGGAGTGAGTGAGTGAGTGAGTGAGCGTGTGAGTGAACGAGTGAGTGAGCGAGTGAGTGAGCGAGTCAGTGGGTGAGTGGGTGAGTGAGCGAGTGAGTGAGCGAGTGGGCGAGTGAGTGAGTGAGTGGGTGAGTGAGTGGGTGAGTGGGTGAGTGAGTGGGTGAGTGAGTGAGTGGGTGAGTGAATGATGGAGTGTGTGGGTGGGTGGGTAGGTGAGTGAGTGAGCAAGTGTGTGAGTGAGCGAGTGGGTATGTGAGTGAGTGAGTGAGCGCATGGGTGAGTGAGTGAGGAGTGAGTGAGTGAGCGAGTGGGTGAGTGAGTGAGCGAGTGAGAGTGAATGATGGAGTGTGTGGGTGGGTGGGTAGATGAATGAGTGAGCGAGTGTGTGAGTGAGCGAGTGGGTGTGTGAGTGAGTGAGTGAGCGCATGGGTGAGTGAGTGAGGAGTGAGTGAGTGAGTGAGTGGGTGAGTGAGAGTGAGTGAGTGGGAGAGAGTGAGTGAGTGGGTTGGTGCGTGAGGGGGTTGGTGAGTGAGAGTGAGTGAGTGAGTGGGTTGGTGAGTGAGTGAGCGAGTGAGTGTGTGAGTGAGTGAGTGGGTGAGTGAGAGTGAGTGAGTGGGAGAGAGTGAGTGAGTGGGTTGGTGCGTGAGGGGGTTGGTGAGTGAGAGTGAGTGAGTGAGTGAGTGGGTTGGTGAGTGAGTGAGTGACTGACTGCTAGAATATAAACTGATGGATTCACTGCACAAGAGGCAAACTTGCGCCTCATTGAATGCTGTCCTCGTTAGAATAATTTATGAATTAATGTAGACTGCTAGATTTCGCCACGATTTAATTTTTTAATCACCATTTAGTGCTAGTGAGTTCAATTTCAAATTAGATCTTACAAACATGAGTGCATAAAAATGAATAATTTCTATGATGTTCTGAACCCGTGGTAACGTGAATCAGTCCTTTTGGTTTAAATTGCTGAATCTGGATATGCAGGCACTTGGGGTTTGGGTTGACTTTAAATAAATGGTTCACCCATGCAAGGAAGCACAACATGTTTCTCTGCTTGGATGCCGACATCTTCATCAATGGGCAGGGGGGGAGGGAATGTGAGAGGCATTGAGCAACCAGCATCTGTCACTGAAATATAAGGATATAAGGATCTAAAGATAAGGGGTAAGCCATTTAGGACTGAGATGAGGAGGAATTTCTTCACCCAGAGAGTGTTGAACCTGTGGAATTCTCTACCACAAAAGGCAGTTGAGGCCAATTCATTAAATATATTCAAGAAGGAGTTAGATATATTACTTAAGGCTAAAGGGATCAAGGGATATGGGGAGGAGGCAGGGACAGGGTACTGAATTTGGATGATCAGGCATGATCTCATTGAATGGCGGAGCAGGCTCGAGGGGCCGAATGGCCTACTCCTGCTCCTATCTTCTATAATCTAGCAGCCAAGGTGATGACTTTTCAAAATGACTCATGCAATTTTTATAAATAAAGAAAAGAAAGACGTGCATTTCTATAGCGCCTTTCACGACTTCAGGACGTCCCTAAGCGCTTTACAGCCAATGGAGTTCTTTTTTGAAGTGTAGTCACTGTTGTAATGTGGGAAACGCGGCAGTCAATATGCACACAGCAAGCTCCCACAAACAGCAATGTGATAATGACCAGATAATCTGTGTTAAGGATTATTTTTAGAAAAATGTTTTATCTGCTGTTTGGGGAGTTGGGGCACTCAATTCCTGTTGATCTAGTTTGCGGGGAGGGGTGTAGTTGGTGGGGCATGTGGGGAGGAGTGCTGATTCCTATCCCTTTTAAATCTACATAAAATGTCTTATTCCTAGTAGGAGTGGATATGGATTTACAATGGTCATACATCTGTCCATTGCCTGGTTTCATAGGAAGGGGACATTCAATCTCTTGATGCTGGTTTGGGTTTTACAAGATTGGGATTCAGCATCATTGCCGACTCCTATAAGAGGACGTCAAGGGCCTGATATATACGGGGAGGCGGGAAGGTGCGGAGGGGGCAAAAACGGCCGGGGAGCACGTCGAGGCCGAAGGCGTGGAGGCCCTGGCTGAATTGACAGGCTTGGCCGGCTGCTGGGCAGAAGAACAAGCCGCAGGAGGCTGCAGCCGGGGACCCTTGGGGACGGTCCCCGGCAATCGGGAGGGGGGGAAGGCCAGAGGTTGGGGCTTGCGGCGGGGTACAGAGAAGCCATCACGGGAGGAGGGAAGGCCGGACCTTGGTGCTAGGGGAAGGAGGTCGGCCGCGATCGCGGCATGGAGTGGACATCGGTGCTTGGGGTGGGGGAGGGGTGGAGGTCTGCAATCGCGCAGAGGGGAGGCTGAAGGTTGTGAAAATGGCGGCGGGCGCGTATGCAACGGGTTGGGGACGTGTTCCCCTTTCTTTCATTTTTAACCCCCTCGACGCTCTCCTGCTTGTCAGGGCGGGGGAGATTAATATTGAGGCCCACATCTCTGGAGTGTGCCATTGTTCTGCCTGGTATCTAGGCAAATGATAGTGAGACTGAGGGATCGTAACACGAAACCGATACTCTGCACACCAACTACTGGAACGTATCAGTATTTGGTAACTGATTCTCCTCTCTTCAAAAAGCAGACTGAATAGATAATCTATCAAACTGAGACTCAAGCAATAAATCAGCACACGGTTTATTTAAATAAAACTGGTAAGTGAACAGGATAAAGCAGTTAATCATACACTACACATAAAATAATAAAGATGGCATTCATTTTCTCTCCATACATAGATTTTGAAACAGATGCTCACTTCTTATGCTCCGTAATATGCCACAGGTTCAAACTGGTCTGGCTGCCCACGGGCCAGCTCAACCTCAAACACAGAGCTGTGTCCTGGAAATCGAAACTGAATGCTTACTGGCATAAGGACAGCCCAGATTCATCATTTAACATCCTTTGAAGATATGCTGAAAGAAAAGGCAATAGACAACTGTGTCTTTCATTAGATCAACAGCCATTCACGGGTGATCAATTACTTGGAGTGTTTGCCCACCCAATGCAATTGCCACTTCCAATAATGTGTGGCGCTATCTCCGAACCTGACTGTCACCAAAGTGTCAAACTTAGCCAATTGAATAGAACGCCACACAAGACTCAAAGTGTCAGGATGTGCTTCTTAGGAACGTGCATCTAAAGTGTCACATTTTTGCACGCCAGATTGCGATGTAAGTTGCCTTCATCTTGCAGAAAGACTGATCTTAACCCCGTATGACCTGTTTTAACCCTCACATACTGCAAATGGTATGTTGGCCTTTATTGCAAGTGGGTTGGAGTATAAGAGTAAGGAAGTTTTGCTGCAATTATATAGGGCTTTGGTGAGACCACACCTGGAGTACTACGTACAGTCTACTTACCTAAGGAAGGATATATTTGCCTTGGAGGAGGTGCAACGAAGGTTCACTAGATTGATTACTGGGATGAGAGGGCTGTCTTACGAGGAGAGATTGAGCAGAATGGTTTAGAATATTCTCTGGAGTTTAGAAGAATAAGAGGTGATCTCATTGAAAGATATAACATTCTTAGAGGGCTTTACAGGGTAGATGCTGAGAGGTTGTTTCCCCTGGCTGGAGAGTCTAGAACTAGGGGTCACAGCCTCAGGATAAGGGGTCGGCCATTTAGGACTGAGATGAGGAGAAATTTCTTCACTCAGAGGGTGGTGAATCTTTGGAATTCTCTACCCCAGAGGGCGGTGGAGGCTCAGTTGTTGAGTATATTCAAGACAGAGATCGATAGATTCTTGGGCACTAGGGGAATCAAGGGATATGGGGATCAGGCGGGAAAGTGGAGTTGATGTAGAAGTTCAGCCATGATCTTATTGAATGGCGGAGCAGGCTCGAGGGGCCGAATGGCCGACTCCTGCTCCTATTTCTTATGTTCTTATCTTACGCTCTAGCAACAAAAAATCCAAATCAAAAATTTAATATAGAAAATAACCATTTTTTTTTAGCTGAGGGTTCATGCCTCATGCCACATATGCACAAATTGGGTCAACTGTAGCTTAGTATATGGCTGTTGGTGATGACATGTCTGTCCAGTCCCTTATGGTCTAGTGATGGAATTGACACCTTTATGGTGGAGCTGCATCCATCTGGTCTCCTTTAGTCTTGGGAGGGAAGGTGGCCTTCAGGTGTTGAGCATCTGTCTTAATCCTACTACATAAGCTGCTCATAGAGTAGTTTTACCTGTGCTAAGCAGCATGGGTAAGAAGTGCTACCATTGTGACTTGTACATTGTGCCCTTAAAAATCCTGATTTTGGCTTCACATGTCAGACCCTCCAAAGCTAAATACAAGCTCAAACAGCAAATCAACCTTCTAAACCGGACCAAACCTAAACCTGGGATGGCAGGAATGACGTATGAAGAGAGATTGGGTCGATTAGGCTTATATTCGCTAGAGTTTAGAAGAATGAGGGGATCTCATTGAAACTTATAAAATTCTAACAGGACTAGACAGACTAGATGCAGGAAGGCTGTTCCCGATGGCGGGGGAGTCCAGAACCATTAGGGGTAAGCCATTTAGGACTGAGATGAGGAGGAATTTCTTCACCCAGAGAGTGGTGAACCTGTGGAATTCTCTACCACAGAAGGCAGTTGAGGCCACTTCATTAAATATATTCAAGAAGGAGTTAGATATATTTCTTAAGGCTAAGGGGATCAAGGGATATGGGGAGAAAGCAGGAACAGGGTACTGAATTTGGATGATCAGCCATGATCGCATTGAGTGGCGGAGCAGGCTCGAGGGGCCGAATGGCCTACTCCTGCTCCTATCTTCTATGTTTCTAAATCCATCCCAAATCTCTACCAATACTGAAAAGGTTATTGAAATCATAAAGTACGTTTACTCATATTAAAAGTTCAGAAGATATTTATTTATACAAATCTTTATACAAAAGAACCTATTGAGATATGAAACATTACTTTTCCACTAGACCTAACTTGGAGGAGGGTTGTTGCAGCAGTCTAATAATTTTTCACTTGGATGCGCTGGTAAGAGGGAGCTAACCAGGCTTCTGACATTTTGTGAACTGATGGTCGAGTTATTATTGGGGATCAGGCAGGGCGGGTCAGCAGATGGACTGACTTGCTGTAAGATTGCTCCATTTCTTTTTCTGGTGCCACATGAGCGACGATAAGATTATTAGCCAGCTTTTGCTGTGGCAGTTTACCTGAGTCGCTGTGAGATGGGAAGACATTTATGTACTTAATTTTACTCTCTGTCGCTGCAAATTTGCCGCTGCAAATGTGCACTAACAATGACAATAAAAGTTGGTTTGATTTGAACTGGAAAGAAATGCAGATTTACAGGGATCGGGTGGGATATGTGTCAGTGCAGGCTCGATGGGCCGAAATGGCCTCTATCTGCACTGTGGGGTTTCTGTGATTCTGTGATTCTGTGAAGGAAATTCTCCCACTCTCCTTGTACACATATATATTAGGAGTGTCGACACGATAGACATATTATTCAGCTGTATTTTTGCCATGTCTTAAAACATAATAGTTCCAGAGGTTTCCTTTGAGACCTTCCCGAGAACAGGGATTGATCCACGAAAGTTTTTTTTAAGACTTTCCAATAACGCTCAACGGTATTGTACACAATTTCAATATATTCTTTACTTTGTTTTCGCGCTTTAAGACGCTCCTTAAAACCTGCCTCTTTGACCAAGCTTTTGGTCACCAGTCCTAATATCTGTTGATGTGGCTCGGTGTCAATTTTTGTTTGATAACACTCCTGTGAAATGCCTTGGGACGATTTACTACGCTAAGGTGAATCTTTGGAATTCTCTACCCCAGAGGGCTGTGGAGGCTCAGTCGTTGAGTATATTCAAGACAGAGATCGATAGATTTTTGAATATTAAGGGAATCAAGGGCTATGGGGATAGTGCAGGAAAGTGGAGATGAGGTAGAGAAGATCAGCCATGATCTTATTGAATGGCAGAGCAGGCTCGAAGGGCCAAATGGCCGACTCCTGCTCCTATTTCTTATGTTCTTATGTTCTTAAATCCCTCCATGGCCTCACCCCTTCCTATCTCTGTAATCTCCTTCAGCCCCACAACTCCTCTAATTCTGCCCTCTTGAGCATCCCTGATTATAATCGCTTAACCTTTGGTGGCTGTGCCTTCTGTTGCCTAGGCGCTAAGCTCTGGAATTCCCTGCCTAAACCTCTCTGCCTTGCGACCTCTCTTTCCTCCTTTAAGACGCTCCTTAAAACCTAGCTCTTTGACCAAGCTTTTTGTCACCTGCCCTAATTTACCCTTATGTGGCTCGGTGTCAAATTTGTTGCCTTAAAATACTCCTGTGCAGCGCCTTGGGACGTTTTACTACGTTAAAGGTGCTATATAAATACAAGTTGTTGTTGTTGTTAAAGACGCTGTATAAATGCAAGTTGTTGTTGTTGTCTCAAACAGAGGCACTGCCTTTGAGACGCATATATTCTGCGAGCTGTCCAAGATTTGGAACACTGAAACTTTTTTTATTCGTTTATGGGATCTGGGTGTCGCTGGCAAGGCCAGCATTTATTGCCCATCCCTAGTTGCCCTTGAGAAGGTGGTGGTGATCTGCCTTCTTGAACCGCTGCAGTCCGTGTGGTGAAGGTACTCCCACAGTGCTGTTAGGTAAGGAGTTCCAGGATTTTGACCCAACGACGATGAAGGATCGGCAATACACTTCCAAGTCAGGTTGGTGTGTGACTTGGAGGGGAACTTGGAGGTGGTGGTGTTCCCATGCGCCTGCTGCCCTCGTCCTTCTAGGTGGTAGAGGTCGCGGGCTTGGGAGGTGCTGCCGAAGAAGCCTTGGCGAGTTGCTGCAGTGCATCTTGTAGATGGTACACACTGCAGCCACGGTGTGCCGGTGGTGGAGGGAGTGAATGTTTAAGGTGGCATTAAGCTGCAAAGCCAAAGCTTAAATAAGTTTGTTATCTCCATGTGTTTCTACTTCTAGGGAAGTTCTGGTTTTAGCCCAATCTAAATCTTGGACCCGAAAACCCCCAATGCCAGGGTACGTGCCAGGATATGCACACCGGTGACTCCAGTGTTGACCTCATCAAATTATGCAACACAAGGGGAGGTTACCTAACTTAAATAAGCCAGGTGGGTGCCCTCGCCAGTTGGGGTGCAGCTCAGGCACCTGACAGAGGGCAAAGGCTGCAAAATGTAGCAGAGTATACCTGCTCCTTGGAAAAAAGGTGGGAATATGACCAACAGTCCCCTTCATAAAGGGGGCTGGAAAATAATCACCATTTTTTTTTAATGCAGGGAGGTGCAGGTCACAACACAGGCCTGGACCTCCAGGTATGTCCCACTTCTACAAGATGCCGGGTGAATATGAAAGAAGGAAAGAAAGAAAGACTTGCATTTATATAGCGCCTTTCACGACCACCGGACGTCTCAAAGCGCTTTACAGTCAATGAAGTACTTTTGAAGTGGAGTCACTGTTGTAATGTGGGAAACACGGCAGCCAATTTGCGCACAGCAAGCTCCCACAAACAGCAATGTGACAATGACCAGATAACCTGTTTTTGTTATGTTGGTTAAGGGACAAATATTGGCCAAGACACCGGGGATAACTCCCCTGCTCTTCTTCGAAATAGTGCCATGGGATCTTTTACGTCCACCTGAGAGAGCAGACGGGGCCTCGGTTTAACGTCTCATCCGAAAGACAGCACCTCCGACAGTGCAGCACTCCCTCAGCACTGCACTGGAGCATCAGCTTAGATTTTTGTGCTCAAGTCCCTGGGATGGGACTATGAACCCACAACCTTCTGACTCAGAGTCATATGCCTGCTCTGACTCGGTGTACCAGCTCACTGATCCTACACCAGGCCGGAGAAGAGAACATTCCTGGTCTGCGAATCCCTTCCCAGTATGGCATGCGGAAACTGGTGGGGAAGGCTGGGAGTCAGTGTATCCGTGTCCCCATCTCACTTCCAGCCCCTCTGCAAGAGTACACTGGAGGAGCCACAGCTGTTCAGGCCCCCTTGTGTGTAAAATGTTCACATCACTAAATGTAATCCTTAGAAAACGTAGACAGAAAAATCCTTTGAGAAACTTAGCTATTGTTTGTTTTCTTTATTCCTTCTTACCCTTTGGCCCTCTTAACTTGAGGCAGAGAAAGTCAAGAGAAGTCAAGCCAACAGGTCATAAATTTAAGTAAAATGCATCTTATATTTTTAAAAAAACCTCTTTATTTGAAGGCTTGATAAACTGGAATAATATAGCTTGTAAGAATGAAAGACATTTGGCGAGTTGAAAATGGAGATGGATCCTAGCCTGAGTCAGCAACGAGCAGAAGGGTCCAAGTTATATCTTTGACTTTCTTATGTACTTATGTTTTGTTCCGTTTCTTACTGCTTTCTTCATTCTATCTTTGTGTCCCAGCAGATAATTGTAAGTAAAATACCGCTGCAATTTAAGGGGGGGCCGATGCAGCTCACTCCACTATTATAAGTTATATATCATGACCCTGGTTGGCGTTCACCTTGGAGTGCACTATGATCTTAGGCACTAAGCTGGCCAGCAGATGGAGCCCATACTCCATTAGGTCTTTGCAATCTCGAATACTTTTCCACAGTATTATGAAACAAGTTTAATTCACTTACAACTTGTAGCCAGGGCACCAATGATCCTGCGACATATTTGTCCCTAACAGTAGAGTGCTGGGAAATTACAACAGAAAATGCTGGAAAAACTCAGTAGGCCAGGCAACATCCGTGGAGAGAGAAATAGAGTCAACGTTTCAGGTCGAAACCCTTTGTCAAGACTGAAAAAGCACAGGAAATTAAACAAATTAAAAGGTCAGCTTGGGGGCTGGGAGAGAACAAAAGAGAAGTGAAGAGACATTAAGAGGTATTCAAAATGAGACAAGATGGTGATAGGACTAGTGGAGACAAAAGACGGCTCTAGATTAGATTGTTATTAAGTCTAGATTGTTATTTCGGATTTCCAGCATCTGCAGTATTTTGCTATCGTAGTAGAGTGCTGGGCTCTGATTGAGAGCAATCATCTTCCAAGTCTAGTATTGACTGATATTCAAAACAGTTTTCCTTCAGTGATTGGGATCCAGTAACTCCTGGGAAGGGTTTTGGAGTGAGCATCTTGTGTTAGTGGTGCAATCCATTTTTGAAGGAACAAAAGAGGTGACAGGCACAGGGGTGTGCCACATGTAAGCCAATCTCAGAGCAGCACTGATGATGGCTACTGGGAAGTCCATGGTGTGGATCTCCTAGCTGATGAAGAAGTGTTGACAGCAGGTGGCATCAGTGGGACTTTAATTGGTAGACCAACAACTGAAAAACAGAACAACTTTCATATTGAACCCTGGTTTAGGTTAAAAGTCCAATGTAAACAATATTTATTTGACTCGGCTTTCAGTTGCAGTATCTCAACTCGAGTTTCCAAGACCTGTGGTCCACACTCTAGTCTTCATCCACTGGAGAGCAGCTCATCTCAGATAGGTCATGTCACATTGAGTGTAATGTGTCAAATTAGCAAGAATCCTACCTCATGTCCGACGAATCAGAGTGCAGCATTTCATTTTTTCCATTTTTTTTCTCTCTCATATGGCAGCTGTCGATCATTCTGCCATCGCCATTTACACTTCATCTAGAGCCATCTTTTATTTCTTAACTTGTCCCATTACCATCTCCTTTTGCCTTGCACCATCATCCCTTTTGTCTCTTAATCTCTCCTGCCTTCCACACTATCACAGACCTTCCCTTTTGTTCTTTCCTCCCCTCCCCCTTTCCCTGCCCCTTACACTTGCTTAAAAACCTGTTCCATCTCCAACTTTTTCCAGTTCTGACGAAGGGCCATCGACCTGAAACGTTGACTCTGTTTCTCTCTCCACAGATGCTGCCTGACCTGCTGAGTATTTCCAGCATTTTCTGTTTTTATTTCTGCAGCTTTGACTGTGATCACCTGTCCTTCCACTTTGCTGGATTCCAGGGCATGTGGCTCGGGAGGAGTTGAAAATTTAAAATAAACATAATTTAAAAAAAAATATTATAAGCGATTACTGTTTTGCCGTTTGACAAATGTTTAGTTCAAAACACATGAAGCCTGAAGGCACACGTCTAGCACAGTTCAGATGTGTTTTTGTGCACTATTGTTCATGCAAACATCAGCCTTGTCCCCTGAAGGTACAGTGCTTTGGTGCTATAACCAAGTTTAAGTTACCAGGCTAGGCAGAGCAGAGGAGATGCTAGCTTTGATTAGGACAATTTGTGTTGGTTGAGGGATGGTCAGTGACATGAATCAACTGAGCGGCCTGCGGGTGGCGCTGTCCAGGGAGAGTATAAATACTCGGGCACGGGCCCAGCTTGCGCAGGACATTCTTAACAGGAACTAGTGAAGGACACAACTAGACCTCCATGTTGTAAAACAGTTGATTAAAGCTTTGTTTAACGCTTAGACCAAGTGCCTAGTAGTTTTCTTACGTCAGTCAGTTTTGCAAAAGAGCAGCTGTGATGGAGGAGCTGGTATTTTATTTGTCTAAATTGGTCAAGCAACTGTTCCAGTGGTAGAGGTCTCTCGTTTGTGTGGGAGTTATGTGTGTGCCAGCATGCTCTTTTCTGCTGTGTGTATCCCATTCTTTGGTGTTTCATACTCTGCCTTCATATCAAGAACAGAAAAAAATACTATCCAGCCCAGTGGCTGAGTCTGTACTGCATTATGAATTAAATTCATATTCTACCTAAGCTCATGAATCCTAATGAAACGGGTTAGGAATTAACAGGTATTCTGTAACTACAACAACAACTTGTATTTATATAGTGCCTTTAAGGTGGTAAACGCCCCAAAGTGCTTCCCATGAGCGATTATCAAACTAAATTTGACACCGAACCACTTAAGGAGACATTCGGACAGGTGACAAAAGCTTGGTCAAAGAGGGAGGTTTTAGGGAGCGTCTTAAAGGAGAAGAGAGAGGAAGAGACTAAGGCGGAAGTGTTTACGGAGGGAATTCCAGAGCTTAGGGCCTAGACAGCTGAAGGCACGGCCGCCGATGGTGGAGTAAAGAAAATCGGGGCTGTGCAAGAGGCCAGAATTGGAGGAGCGCAGAGATCTTGAAGGGCTGTAGGGCTGGAGAAGGTTATAGAGTTAGGGACGAGGGAGGCCATGAAGGGATTTGAAAACAAGGATGAGAGTGAGTGCAGACTAAATTAAAAATTCTAAACAGGTCTGGGTTGATCTTACAGAAAATGCTGGAAATACTCAGCAGGTCAGGCAGCATCCGTGGAGAGAGAAACAGAGTTAACGTTTCAGGTCGATGACCTTTCGTCAGAACTGGAAAAAGTTAGAGATGTAACTGGTGTTAAGCAAGTACAGAGGTGGGGGGGGGCGCGGGGGTGGGGTGGAGAACAAAAAGGGAAGGCTTGTGATAGGGTGGAAGGCAGAAGAGATTAAGCGACAAAAGGGATGATGGTGCAAGGTGAAAGGAGATGGTAATGGAACAAATAAAGAAACAAAAGTTGGGTCTAGAGGAGGTGTAAGTGGGAATAGCAGGGTTATTCTTAGTTCAACAGGCAGTAGAAGATGTTGGTTTGGTGCCAAGACAAGTGGGAGATGAAAACAATTTTCAATGGGTCCTAAACATGGTCCAATCAATCTGAATGGTCTTTCCTCAGTTCTGTGTCCTATGTTCTCATGTAAACTTGCAGTGGAGATTATGGCGAATATCAGGCTGCTTATGACTTAGAGTCACTCACCAATTTAATGCAGTACATTTCTCCAGTTTTCAGTCAAGCTGCTGGATCTGGTGCCCGCAGAATGAGAATTCAGCTCACCACACGGTAAGTACCCTCCTACTGGACAATCACACAGCAGAATCGGTTGCTTGTTGAGAGCAGCCTGTGGCCCAGGTGGTCCCAACAGAAGGTAGCAAGGGAGCCAACATGGGAGCTATAGGAGGAAAGGGTGGAAATAGGAATAATAAGGTTAGAAGCTCCGCTCACTGAGTTTACACATTGAGCAGCTGACCACAACAGGCCAGAAAGGTCACAGGTTCAATCCCTCGTCTCTATGGGGATAGCTGATTTCTAACCAAAGTCACCCCAGATTTCTCACTCCTAATCACTATTCAGTGACTTCCACTGGAAAGTGTGTGTGTGAACACCAGGTGTGGATAGGATTGGGTGTCACTGTGATGCCTCCATGGTTAAATAGCATGCTAATATTCACTATCACATGAATTGTAGCCACTTGTATGAGGTATTGGAAGGATCCTCTCTACCTCTCTCTGCTCCTTTAAGACGCTCCTGAAAACCTACCTCTTTGACCAACCTTTTGGTCACCTGCCCTAATATGTGGCTCGGTGTCAAATTTTGCTTGATAACGCTCCTGCGAAGCGCCTTGGGGCACTTTACTACGTTAAAGGCGCTATATGAATACAAGTTGTTGTTGTTGTTGATTGGCACCTCTGGAAGCAAACCCCCAGCAAGTCGTTAAGGATAGGTGTGGTGGGGAAAAATTGGACAAAAAAGGTTGCAATTTTTTTTAAAGAAACAGGAGTCCACTGTTATTGACTGCTTTAAACTTACTTTTATTACAGAGCTCTCTATCCCAGCACCAGGGAAGGTCTCTATTACTCTGCAATATTGGCAAGGAGACAGTATTACCTGTCTGCTAAGGGAAGGTGCAGAGCAACTCAACGGTAAGTTGACCGTAAACATGCTGTCAATGTGAATTGGGGAGTCTTACTCTAACTAACTATGGAACTACCTGGCACATTTCACACATTGACAGAGTTCGACACAATGTCGTAGTTCTTGATGCTTTGGTATAATCTTCTATCCTTAGGAAAACAAAAGCATATGTTGGTGAAATGTAGCGAGCACCATGTCTTTCACAAATTCTCTGGTGAAAATAAACCTTCAAGATTATTTTTTTATATACAGTATGTTCGATTATATGCGAAGCTTTGCACAGAGCTTTGTTTTAATTTGAGTTGGTTACGGCAAGAAATCTATGGCAATCCAGACCAAAAGGCCACTTTACACAAATCGGTCAGACTCAATATTCAGCCGTTCAGTTGCTCAGCATAGTGGAAAACGTTTGCTCTTATCATGGAACTCTACTTGGTTCACTTTCTACACAAAATGATGTCACACATTTTCCACAATGAGCCAATCTTTTCTCTACGGCTCACTGCCCTCGAGAAGGTGGTGGTGAGCCGCCTTCTTGAACCGCTGCAGTCCTGTGCGGTGAAGGTACTCCCACAGTGCTGTTAGGGAATGAGTTCTGGGATTCTGACCCAGCGACAATGAAGGATCATCCGATATACTTCCAAGTCAGGATGGTGTGTGACTTGGAGAGGAACTTGGAGGTGGTGGTGTTCCCGTGCGCCTGCTGCCCTTGTCCTTCTAGGTGGAAGAGGTCGCGGGTTTGGGAGATCCCAGATCATAACAACTCATTGCATAAAACAATTTCTCCTCACATCTTCCCTCTGGCTCTTTTACTGTGGCGTTATCCGACTGAAGTAATCTAACAGAACACATACAGTGCTCAGAAGCAGTTTGTAGATTATTACTTGTTGCGTGATATATTTACCTTCTGCCAAAGGTATTCTAAACGGGACACTGGGAGATGTACAAATGGTCTGGGAATGGCTTTCCCTATGACTTTCCCTCCCATCCAATGCGGAAGGTCATAGCCACCATCTGGAGCCATCACACGACAACGCGATTAACTTGGTAACTGGTCCGAGTGGGGAGATCAGACCTGTATCCTGTCGCCCGGTGGCACCATGCATTGCTGTTTCAATGCAGTACACCACTGAGCTACCCCACAGTCTGAAGATTTCAGTAAGCTGCTAATTGTGCCAGCTTGTCTCAGTCAGTAGCCGTCTCACCTCTGAGACAAAAAGGTTGTGGGGTCCAGGACGTGAGCATATAATCTAAACCGATATTTCAGTGCAGCAGGAACATAGGAACAGGTGGAGGCCATTCAGCCCCTTGAGCCTGCTCTGCTATTCAATGAGATCATGGCTGATCTGTGTCCTAACTCCATATACCTGCCTTTGGCCCCATATCCCTTAATACCTTTGGTTAACAAAAATCTATCAATCTCAGATTTACAATTAACAATTGACCTAGCATCAATTGCTGTTTGCGAAAGAGAGTTCCAAACTTCTCAAACTCTTTGCGTGTAGAAGTGTTTAGCTAACTTCACTCCTGAAAGGTCTGGCTCTAATTTTTTAGCCGGCACGGGCTCGACGGGCCAAATGGCCTCCTTCTGTGCTGTAACCATTCTTTGATTCAATGTCCCCTAGTCCTAGACTCTCCAACCAGCGGAAATAGTTTCTCTCTATCTACCCTATCAGTTCCCCTTAATATCTTGAAAGCTTCGATGAAATCACCCCTTAACCTTCTAAATTCCAGGGAATTACAATCCTGGAAATGAGGGAATCCTGCATCATTGGAGGTGCCGTCTTCAGGACCAGACCTAGCGCTGTTGCAAGAAGAGCAGGAGGTTCCCCCCTTTTGTCCTGACCAATATCCCTCCTTCAGCCTACACCAGCAAAAGTAAATAAACTTGTCATTCATCTTATTTGCCGTTTGTGGGATCTTGCTGTGCACAGTTTGGCTGCTGCCTGTGCCTACATAACAGTGACTACACGTCAAATGTAATTAGTTGGTCGTGAAGCATTTTGGGATGTCCTGAGGGCATGTACA
Source organism: Somniosus microcephalus (assembly GCF_052327205.1). Taxonomy (NCBI): domain Eukaryota; kingdom Metazoa; phylum Chordata; class Chondrichthyes; order Squaliformes; family Somniosidae; genus Somniosus; species Somniosus microcephalus. The sequence continues at coordinate 22,635,457 of NC_141004.1, read as the reverse complement.
GCTCAATATAGATGCACCTTTTTCTTTTAGTTGGACAACATTCTTGACCTGCAGTCCAGCATCTTTTTATGCAATTAAAAACTTGACATAAAGTGAACAGAAGCAGTATTCAGACATAAGCTCAGCTATCGTTCATTATGAGGAGCTCCACGGGATGGTTGAAAGTCAAGCCTGCAAGATCCCTTCATCAAATCCTAGAGGTGGTTATCAGTAGCAGTCTTTACGAGCTACTTTGGCCCCATTCATTTTCGGAAAACTGCATCCTTTAGTCCTGAATATCTGTGGGCAGCGATCCCGGTAGTGAGACTGGGATTATGCCCATCAGTGCCCTCCAGCTCTGACCCTACTAGAGTTTGTAGCACCAGTGTGGGGGGGATACCTTATTATTTTCATAGGGCCAGTGGGCACCCATGCCACTATGGGCCACTATGTATAAATAAAAGCTCTCTTCAATGGGGGTCCAAGCCACTTAAACCCACAAACCCTACGCCTAGGGCTGCCCCTGCCATCATCCCCTGGGCATCATTGGCCTGAGATGTCCGATCAGATGACTTGAACAAAAATCATATTTTACTGTGTGATTTGAACTGCAGTGATATTGATCTTTGTATGTTACAAGGGGGTAGCATATTCTTTATATATTATAGTGAAATAGTACACCTGGTGTTCTTCTTAGGCAGTCCCTCGGAACCGAGGATGACTTGCTTCCACATTAAAAATGAGTTCTCAGGTGACTGATGAGTCCAATGCAGGACCTACAGTCTCTGTCACAGGTGGGGCAGACGGTGGTTGAAGGGGCGGGTGGGTGGGGTGCTTGGGTTGACGTGCGCTCCTTGCACTGCCTGCGCTTGGCTTCTGCTTGCTCCCGGCGAAGAGACTCGATGTGTTCGGCGCCTTCCCGGATGCTTCTCCTCCACTTTGTGCGGTCTTGGGCCAGGGATTCCCAGGTATCAGTGGGGATGTTGCACTTTTTCAAGGAGGCTTTGAGGGTGTCCTTGAAGCGTTTCCTCTGCCCGCCTGGGGCTCTCTTGCCGTGTCGGAGCTCCGAGTAGAGCGCTTGTTTTGGGAGTCTCGTATCGGGCATGCGGATGATGTGACCCGTCCATCGGAGCTGATCGAGCGTGGTCAAAGCTTCGATGCTGGGGAATAATACAGTGGAATATACATATTCTATACATATTAGGAGTAATTTAACAGTCAATGGAGAGCCTAGTCTGCTGCCAACACTTATTCCAAATAGACTGCTGAAATTTACCCCTATCATTCCCTTTTAAGTAAGAAAGAACTTGCATTTATATAGTGCCTTTCACAACCTCAGAACATCACAAAGCACTTTACGGCCAACAAAGTACTTTTTTTGATGTGTAGTCACTGTTGTAATGTAGGGAAATGTGGCAGCCAGTTTGCGCACAGCAAGCTCTCACAAATAACAATGTGATAATGACCAGATAACCTGTTGGCTGAGGGATAAATATTGACCAGGACACCGGGGAATAGTGCCATGCAATGTTCCCGTTAAGCTGTACGGCTGCGCAGCGCCCTGCTTCTCCTGCGCAGCCGGCTCACCGGCTCTTCAATAGGTAAAACGGCACATGCACGATATTGAATGGGCCGTGCAGCTCCTTAAAGGGGCCGCGCACCCAAAAAAAAATTAAAGGGAACATTGGTGCCATGGGATCTTTTACGTCCACCCGTTGGGGGCCTCGGTTTAACGTCTCATCTGAAAGGTAATAAATGAGTCCTGATATAAAGCCCGCCAATAAAACAAATCCATACAACATTCATAGTCGCTTCAAAGACAAAATATGCTGGAAACACTCAATAAGGCAGGCAGCATCTGTGGAAAAGGGGGAAAAAGTTACATAGGATGTACGGCACAGAAACAGGCCATTCGGCCCAACCAGTCTATGCCGGCATTTATGCTCCACACGAGCCCCCTCCCGTCTTTCCTCATCTAAATCTATCAGCATAACCCTCTATTCCCTTCTCCCTCATATGCTTGTCCAGCCTCCCCTTAAATGCATCTATACTATTTGCTTCAACCACTCCCTGTGATAGTGAGTTCCACATTCTCACCACTCTCTGGGTAAAGAAGTTTCTTCTGAATTCCCTATTGGATTTCTTGGTGACTATCTTATATTGATGGCCTTTAGTTATGCTCTTCCACACAGTTTATAAGGAGGAACAGAGCAAAGGAACGGGGGTGGTGGGGGGGGGAGAGGAAAATGACCACAAGAAAAGAAAAAGAGTGACCTGTAAAGTGATAAAGTGGAGAACAGGAGATGATCGGATGACAGAAGTGATGATGGTGTCAGACAAAATGAGGCACGACGAGAGTTTCACAGCAGAGCAGCGCCATCTAGTGGAGCGCTGTTACCTACACTGCTGGGAAATATTTTATAAGTTACCTCTCAATTAATTTTTCACTCTCCGATAACTGCACTTAAACTTTAACCAGAGGCAAGTAATCCTAAAAAAAAAAGTAATAAAATACGTGTTTGGTGCATAGTGGGAGTTAGCTGGATAGGAAAAAGCTGCAACAGATCATAAAGAATGAAATGAATCAAATCAAATCAAATCAACTTTTATTGTCATTGTTAGTGCACAAGTGCAGTACAACGAAATGTAGGCTTGCGGCTCCCAGAAGCAAGAAAGGATAGAAAGAAACATCGAAGGGTTGGAGATAAAGGAATAAAAGCACTGGTCTTACTGAACCAGGCTGAAGAGCTGCTTTTTTTTTTGCTTCAAATCCACAGAGCTGGAAAGTAACTGCAGTTAACCAGTTGGCGAATGGAATTTCTCAGGTCTAATTACAGCTCTATTTATTGTTACATTTAAATAAAGATTAGCATTCAAGTAGGTGGAGACCTTTGGCCTTTAGAGATGAGTGAGAGAACCAAGCATCACAAATAGTTTGTCACAATTTAAGAGCTTCTCGCATCGTCGCGGTCAGTCAGGAAACGTAGAGAAAAGCAAACAGATTAAAAAGTAACCAGAAACTCCACTCAAAAACAAAGTGTGTGAAGTTGTTGTTTGCAGTGAAATTCTGCTGCGTGAGCACGACACACGATGATCTGTTTTTCAATCCACGTAAATGTTTTACTCAATTGTTTTACTGCCCCTTTACGTCACATGATCTGAACGCAATGATAGCCCACTGAGGCCTCAGCCGGCAATCAATGCAAACAAATACATTGTTAAAAAAAAAACCTTTCTTCCCACCTCTTTCAGTGTTCCTGGGTCACAGACACACCATTCATAGAATCAGAGAGCGATGCAACACAGAAGGAGGCCATTCGGCCCGTTGTGCCTGTGCCGGCACTGGGAAAGCGCTCTCCAATTAGTCCCACTCCCCCGCTCGTTCCCCATATCTCTGCAAATTTTTCCTTCGAGTATTTATCCAATTCCCTTTTTGAAAGTTACTATTGAATCTGCTTCCACCGCCCTTTCAGGCCGTGTCATTCCAGATCATAACAACTCGCTGGGTAAAAGTTCTATTCCTCATGTTGCCTCTGGTTCTTTTGCCAATTACTTTAAAAACTGCTAGGCAGGGAGGATGCTCCCTGCTCTTCCATTTGGTTATTCGCAAAGTTCGGGGCAGCGGGTCAGGGTTAGGCTCCGTGTTTATCCTCCTCGCTTGTAAAGAAGTGCATGAACACAATGAAGGAGACTCCACGTGGGAGGGGAATTGCTGCAGAAAGGTAAAGTACCCAACTCTATCGAAGGCTGCATTCAGTCAAGAAGGACGAGCGGGTATAACGTGCTGCATTTGCAGTCACAGGGGACGTCATAGTGACTTCGGTCAGGGCAGTGTTGATGGTTCGGACAAGATGAATAGCAGTCTGAAGGGATTCCAAAGGGAGTGCTGAGAGAGGGTGGGAACGGAGCTGGATGGCATTTGAAGACCATGGAGAGGTTAGACAGTGCTTCCGCCCTCTCTCTGTAACCTCCAGCCTAACAACCCTCCGAGATCTTTGCACTCCTCCAGTTCTGGCCTCTTGCGCATCCCCGATTTGAATCTCTTCGCCATTGGCGGCCGCGCCTTCAGCTGCCCAGGCCTTAAGCCATGGAATTCCCTCACTAAGCCTCTCCATCTTTCTATCTCTCTCTCCTCCTTTAAGACGTTCCTTAAAACCTACCTCTTTGACCACATTTTTGGTCAGCTGTCCTAATATCTCCTTATATGGCCCGGTGTCAAATTTTGACTGATAACGCTCCTGTGAAGCGTTGTTGTAGCGATGAAGTGGTATTTGGAGAGGATGATAGGATCAAAGGTAGGCTCTTCACTGAGTGGTTGTTGACATACATTTTGTAAGGGGAGTGATGCTTGTTGATGATGGTCAGCGAGCAATTGGTTTATCATGTATTTCAAGCCACAGTTTAAAACAAACAGATTTGACAACAACTTGCATTTATATAGCGCTTTTAACATAGTAAAACGTCCCAAGGTACTTCACAGGAGCGATTATCAAACAAAATTTGACACCGAGCCACATAAGGAAATATTAGGACAGATGACCAAAAGCTTGGTCAAAGAGGTAGGTTTTAAGAAGCGTCTTAAAGGAGGAGAGGGAGGTAGAGAGGTAGACTGTACCTAAATGATAGCAAAATACTGCGGATGCTGGAAATCCGAAATAACAACAGAAAATGCTGGAAAAACTCAGCAGGCCAGGCAACATCCGTGGAGAGAGAAATAGAGTCAACGTTTCGGGTCGAAACCCTTCGTCAGGATTCGACCTGAAACGTTGACTCTATTTCTCGCTCCATGGACGTTGCCTGGCCTGCTGAGTTTTTCCAGCGTTTTCTGTTGCACCTAAATGACATCGTATTAAAAAAGAATATAAAAGATGGGTCGCTCATTTTTAATTTACCCTCCTCCTGCTCTTTATTCCTGAGTAGGAGAGAAGACAACTGGCTTGTTCTCAGATCTCTGCCAATCCCACTTGCAGAGGCTTAAGGTGGGCACCCAGTAGGTGTCTTGCTTGCTTACTCTTTCCGCACAGGGAGACACTTGGCCTCTGCTCATTAGCTCTGTTTTCCCCAAGATGGCGGGGTTGGCAGGGGGGCAGGGAGGGGCCACTCTGCGTGTTACCTCTCAGCGACCTCCATTTCATAGGACAAGCCCACCCTACCACCCCAAGGGTATTTATTTAACAGAGTCACCACTAAAAAGCAGGAAATGTCATCCTTAAAAATGGTGCGGGGCCGGGCCACCCAAAAGGATACCGAAATAAAGTGTGCTAAGTGTTAACAATCATTGGATTTCCTAGTGCAATCTGCTATCTCTTGGCACTTAAATGGTTCCCAGGACTAAGTCTGAGAAGGTATGTGATGGTAATCAATCACAACACACAAAGGAATGTAATATGTTTGATCTACAAGTCCTGCCTCTTGAATACCACAAAGATTACTGGATGGCTTTAGCTTGCTATTGTTTGCACAAGTGTGCTGTGAAGATTCTTCTATGCAGTAATTTGCATACAGCTGCTAAAGAGGCCGGGGCTGTTGAGCTAGCTGCGGTCTCAGGTACTCTGCTTTATGCAGTACCTGAATAGGACAGCTCAGATGGGATTGCTTCTTCAGATTAACTTCACAATTTCTTTCTCTGAAAGGGAACTCGGCCCATGTAAGTAAGCATTGTCCTCCAAAGATCTTGCAAAAAAAAAAGCCGCCATTCCTGTGTGGTTCACCTGGCCAGAGGCAGCTGAGGGGATTGGATGCTGTTCATTGTTTGCAGAGCACTGTCTTCTTAACCCTTTGAGAAGTGAATCCTTTCTTTAATTTAGATTTTTCAGTGCTTTTGTTTGTGTTTACCAAGTCAAGGGATTGGGCATTTTCCCTCTGTGGCTCAGTGGGTAGCACTCTCGCCTCGGAGTCAGAAGGTCTGTGGGTTCAAGTCCCACTCCAGGTACTCCATGGGACTCGAGCACATAAATCTAGGCTGACACTCCAATGCGGTGCTGAGGGAGTGCTGCACTGTCGGAGGTGCCGTCTTTCTGGATGAGATGTTAAATCAAGGCCCCGTCTGCTCCCGCAGGTGAACATAAAAGTTCCCGTGGCACTATTTTGAAGCAGAGCAGGGGAGTTATCCCTGGTGTCCTGGCCAATATTTATCCCTTAACCAACATCACTAAAAAACAGATTATCTAGATTTCTGTTTGTGGGAGCTTGCTTTGCACAAATTGGCTGCCCCGTTTCCTACATTACAGCAGTGACTCCACTTCAAAAGTACTTCATTGGCTGCAAAACGCATTGGTCACATCCTGAGGTCACGAAAGGCGCTATATAAATGCAAGTCTTCTTCCTTCCTATGGGTGCCCAGTGTCATCGACAACCAATTCCAGGTCAGCTATAGCACTGTCAAGAAGCATTTATATAGTGCAAAAAGACACTGCCACCTTGGGGGGGGGGGGCGGGGATTTAGAGAAGAGAGATCAGGATGAATCTGGAACATAGGACTCTACAGAAAGACTATTATATCATATAGGGCTAGAAATTCAGTAGTGCCCCAGCTGGGGCAATAAAATTTAAAAAGTGAAGAATTAGTGCCATTGTCGACTCCCATGAAATTCGGTGTTTGCGCTCCAGGAAGGAAGTGGAGCGCTAAATCAAGTACTCCACTTCCTTCCTGGAGCGGTAAAGGATGCAGGCGGGGCGGTAGTGGTGCAGCGCTGCACAATGTCCCGTGCAGCGCTGCCGCGATCCGAGGCTCCTTCCCCCCCTTAAAGGAAAGGGCCATCGCTGCAGGCTCTGCATTGGGACCAGTGAGCTGGTCCCCGACGGCGGCCGCGATCTGGCCCGATCATCCCCATGCACTCCGGCAGGGTGCCGGGCAGATCAATCACGGCCGAAGAAAAATGGAAAAGATTGAAATCATGCATTGCAACAACTTTTCTACTTACCGCGCCAAGTTCCCCTTTAACTTGCGCCCCCGAAGCACCCGGCCTCCCGAACAACGCCTCCTGCAGCTGTCGGTGTTGTCGCCCGGCGATGCTGCAGGGGGCGGAACCGAAGTTCGGGTCCGGGGCGATGCGCAGGACAATGACGTCACAATCTCCGGGCGCAGGAGATCGTGGCGCAAAGTGTTACCGCCGCCGCAAACCTCGCGACCAATTTAACGGGAGTCATTCATCTCGCCATGCCTGGTCGGTAAGTCGTTAGCGCCCCGTTATCGCACCCCTCCCCCGCAGAGGCACTAACGGAAGGCACTAAGGGGGCCAATTTCTAGGCCAAAGAGCTGAACTTGCTTTAAGTGGAGAAAGAGGGGAGACATAATCAAGATCTTTAAAATGCTGAGAGGCATATGCTATTTTCTTTCTATGCAAGAATTACATAGGATTACATAAAGTATAGAGCACAGAAACAGGCCATTCGGCCCACCCAGTCCATGCTGGCATTTATGCTCCACTTGAGCCTCCTCCCATCCTTCCTCGTCTAACTCTATCAGCATAACCCTCTATCCCCTTCTCCCTCATGTGCTTATCTAGCCTCCCCTTAAATGCATCTATACTATTCACTTCAACCACTCCCTGTGGGAACGAGTTCCACATTCTCACCACTCTCTGGGTAAAGAAGTTTCTTCTGAATTCCCTATTGAATTTCTTGGTGACTATCTTATATTGATGGCCTCTAAGATTTGCTCTTCCCCACAAGTAGAAACACTCTCTCTGTGTCTACTCTATCAAAACCTTTCATAATTTTAAAGCCCTCTATTAGGTCACCCCTCAGCCTTCTCTTTTCAAGAGAACAGAGACCCAGCCTGTTCATCCTTTCCTGATAGGTATAACCTCGCAAGACCTGTGCTAGAACTATGAAATCCCAACACAAGGTTATCATGAAGCTGACTATGACCCAACAGTAAACCAGTCGGCATTTGCTAAGGTCAGCGGCTGGGATGATATGTTCTGTGCCGGATTTTCCTGGTGACCAGCCTCAGTGAAATGCGCAGATCTCCGTTTGCTGACCTTCATTGGCTCCCGGTCCCCGAGCGCCTCGACTTTAAAATTCCCATCCTCGTGTTCAAATCTCCTCCACGACCTCACCTCTCCCTCGCTCTGTAACCTTCTCCAGTCCTACAACCCTCCGAGAACTCTGCGCCCCTCCAATTCGGGCCTCTTGTGCATCCCCCACTTCCTTCGCCCCACCTTTAGCAGTCGTGCTTTCAACCGTCTAGGTCCTAAGCTCCGGAATTCCCTCCCAAAACCTCTCCGCCGCTTCGAGACACTCCTTAAAACCTACCTGTTTGGCCAAGTTTTTGGTCAGCTATCCTAATGTCTCCTTCTTTGGTTTGCTATCAATTCTTTTGTCCAATTACGCTCCTGCAAAGCACCTTGGGTCGTTTTACTAGTAAGGTGCTACATAAATGCAAGTTGTGTTGTTTTGGGTCCAGCTGGCTGCATGAGCCCCATCAGTCAAAAGTGGGCAGTGTTAGCATGGATCTTATATAATATACAAGCAGCTGTTCAATGGCTCAGAACTTGCTGATGAAACAACGGAGAGGCTAATGGCGCTCACCGTTATGCGCAAATGCTGCAGCAACTTCAGGCGAGGGCAGATGTGCGGTTAAATGCGGCAAACCAAATGTTTGCTGTCAGGGGGTTGCGCCGCTCCGCCATCTTGGAAAACCGGCACCTTGCTGGCTGCCTCGCTGTTCGTTGTCAGGCTACAGCGCGTTCTGGGCCAATACTATCGGCGAGCTGCTTATGCCTCCTGAGGGCAGCTCGTCGGCTCTAAAGTGTCCGAGTCGGGCCGGCTGCCTCACCGGTAAGGCCCTCCCGGAAGGCGACTGTGGGAGGGGGCTGCTGAGGGGAAGGGGTAAGGGGCTAGCAAGAGCCAGCAGCGGCCCTTAGGAGTGCTGTGGAGTGGAGAGGAATACCCCTGCACCTCCTGGCTCCACATGAAGATACGATCAAAAAGAAATTACCTGGTTTGTGGGCGGCTGGTGGTTACGCCACAGCAAGCTGTAAAATCAGAACAGAGTAGGCCTGGTCAGTGCCTGCTACGCTCAGCGTTGCCCAATTTCTTGAAAGGGTTCTTAAACAGACATTAAGTCCCTTGTTACCGTATGCAAGGCGGCCGCCTAAACATCGGCATGTCTCCAATATGGCTTTGGACGTATTTAAGGCGTCCTTGGAGCGTGGGACACAGCCCCATGAAATTGGTCCTTTTACCACCCGAAAAACAGGGGCACTAAGGACCAATTTCTCCCTCAAATTTATTCCACAGGAGTACCAGAACCTAGTAAAAGAAGTTACATAATGCAGAAGAAACATTAATTATTAAAACTGTACATTATTTTTCAGAAGAAACATTCTCTTGTTGCATGAGATGAACATGCACATTATTTTCAGTGACAACCCCTTCCCCTCCGTTAATAACGGGGCAATTTTATGAACTTATGGTTCCAGTAAGTAGCTTTGCCTGTTAGGAGCACTCGTAGAATCATAGAAATTTACGGCGCAGAAATTTCTGCGATTCTGTGATATCAGGAATTCGGATCTGGAGGTCAGGGAGTCCTTACAGGAGTTTGCAGGCATTCATTCTGCTGGATGGGAAACCCCGCAGAGCTGGCTGATCTGCAACCCCGGAATTCCCAACAGGTGTGGGCGGAAAATCTGCCGGGTCCGCTTACATCTGCACCTGAGTTCCTGATACATGCTCCCGTTAGTCGAGGCTCTGCATCAGGAGCACACGCTCATAACATTTGCCCTTAAAAAGGTACTGTATCCCTGAAAAAGTGTTCAGCAAATTCAATTCTTTTTTATGTTGGGAAGGGGGTGGGGGGGAAAGAGGCAGGAGATCCGAGCATCAATTTCACCGTGGCAACACCGTATGATGCTGAGACGCGTCGATATATTCCAATATGACTGACATCAGTGTGCATCGGATGTTTGTAAAGCTAGTTTGCCGAGCACTTTTTTCAATCTGTTATTCCGCACACAAGGTAAGAAAATGACAAACAAATTGTAAAACGATTGTACTTGATTGAGAAATGTTGGAAGCACTCATCATTCATTATCAGTGCTGTACAAAGCAAAGATTTGTGGGTAAACAAGTGTGCGGATGGTGAAGGGTTGATTGTCTGAGTTCTATCACCGCAGTTACTTCCTGGGACTCTGTTATGCAACAAAGAACGGATTCTAAAAAGGAAAAATATAGCTGACGCTTTGAGTGCTCAGCGATGTAGCAAACTTATTTCCATCGTAACGTTTTCCCAGCTGATCTGTATTCAGTTTTGGATGCTAAGTTTTATTTTACTGTATATTGTTGTTAGGTTATCTATTATTTTTCTCTCCATTTCTTCCCCTCTCCAGATCTCCAAAGACCATGTACCATATCCCCCAGTGGGAGGGTCGACTCACTCCCTGGCCAATCTGTAACTAGCTGCCAGGAAGGGTTTGAGAGGGGGCTCTCGCTCATATTTTTCTTCCTTGCCTAGGCCCTGCCATTCTGTGACATGGCACATGACAGACATATGCTTATTTTCTAAAGGTGAAGTGCAAAACTGTAGATTAGAGTCTTCATTAGCAGTATTCTGCAAATAAAGAAAACAGCAATCTTGGTTTACATATTTGTGGCTCAGTTGGTAGCACCCTCGCTTCTGTGTCAGCAGGTTATGGGTTCAAGTTCCACTCCAGAGACTTGAGCACACAATCTAGGCCGATACTCCCAGTGCAGTACTGAGGGCGTGCTGGACCGCCTGAAGTGCCGTCTTTCGGATGAGACGTTCAACCAAGAGCATATTGGGTGAACAGTTGGAGAGGTAGGGAGTAGTTTAGAAAAGATCCCAAGCACCATGGGATCTTTTACATCCTCCTGAGGTCTGCTCTGTCAGGTGGATGTATAAGATCCCGCGGCACTATTCCGAAGAAGAGCAAGGGAGTTATCCCCGGTGTTCTGGCCAATATTTATCCCTCAACCAACATCACTATCAGATCAGCCATGATCTTATTGAATGGCGGAGCAGGCTCGAGGGGCCGATTGGCCTACTCCTGCTCCTATTTCTTATGTTCTTATGTTCTTACTAAAAAAACATTATCTGGTTATTATCATATTGCTGTTTATGGGAGCTTGCTGTGTACAAATAGCTGCCACATTTCCTACATTACAACAGTGAATACACTCCAAAAGTGTTTCATTGGCTGTTAAATGCTTTGTGTTGTCCTGAGATCATGAAAGACGCTATATAAATGCAAGTCTTTCTTTATATTTCTATACTACTCCCTACCTCTCCAACTGCTCACCCAGTTCTGACTAAAGGTCTTCGACCTGAAACATTAACTCTGTTTCTCTCTCCATGGATGCTGCCTGGCCTGCTGAGTTTTTCCAGTGTTTTCTGTTGCTCACCCAGTATGTTCTTCTGTCTCTGGTGTAAAGTGCAATCCCCCTCTCTCTGCTCCACCACAGATGGCAATGCCTTCAGCCACCATGCCCCTTCCTCTTCTTAGGCAGTCCCTCGGAACCGAGGATGACTTGCTTCCACACTAAAAATGAGTTTGCAGGTGACTGATGAGTCCAATGCGGGACCTGCAGTCTCTGTCACAGGTGGGGCAGACGGTGGTTGAAGGGGCGGGTGGGTGGGGTGCTTGGGTTGACGTGCGCTCCTTGCGCTGCCTGCGCTTGGCTTCCGCTTGCTCCCGGCGAAGAGACTCGAGGTGTTCGGCGCCTTCCCGGATGCTTCTCCTCCACTTTGGGCGGTCTTGGGCCAGGGATTCCCAGGTGTCGGTGGGGATGTTACACTTTTTCAAGGAGGCTTTGAGGGTGTCCTTGAAGCGTTTCCTCTGCCCACCTGGGGCTCTCTTGCCGTGTCGGAGCTCCGAGTAGAGCGCTTGTTTTGGGAGTCTCGTATCGGGCATGCGGACAATGTGACCCGTCCATCGGAGTTGATCAAGCGTGGTCAAAGCTTCGATGCTGGGGATGCCAAGGCCATGCTCCTTCACTCTGGAATATTCTTTCCCTAACCTCTTTGCCTTGCTACCTCTCTCCCCACCTTTCAAATTTACCTCTCTGACCGCGCCTTCAGGCACCTCCCCTAAGCCTCTCCTAGTTCCTGCTTGGTGCTTCGCCCCTTCCCTCGTAAAGTGCCTCGGGAAGTTCTGTTAAGTGACAGACTTTATAGGTGTGATATAACTGAAAACTTGTTGTTTGGGGAGGGACTGCACAACTGTTGTTGCAATCTTCAAACAGTTAAACCAGCTACTACAGTGAATAAAAAGGTAACTGAGACCTGAGAATCCAGCTCTGAATGCCAGTGTTCCTACTGAATAATAGGAGCATCTGTCCTTAAATGTTATGGGTCAAGACACAACGCTTTGCACTGTCTGATCCACACTGAGTACAGAGCAAACACTGGACACTGATCCACACTGAGTACAGGGCAAACACTGGACACTGTCTGATCCACAGTGAATACAGGACAGACACTGGACACTGTCTGATCCACACTGAGTACAGGGCAAACACTGGACACTGTCTGATCCACACTGAGTACAGGGCAAACACTGGACACTGTCTGATCCACACTGAGTACAGGGCAAACACTGGACACTGTCTGATCCACACTGAGTACAGGGCAAACACTGGGCACTGTCTGATCCACACTGAATACAGGGCAACCTCTGGGCACTGTCTGATCCACACTGAATACAGGGCAAACACTGGACACTGTCTGATCCACACTGAATACAGGGCAACCTCTGGACACTGTCTGATCCACACTGAGTACAGGGCAATCTCTGGACACTGTCTGATCCACACTTAATACAGGGCAAACACTGGGCACTGTCTGATCCACACTGAGTACAGGGCAATCTCTGGACACTGTCTGATCCACACTTAATACAGGGCAAACACTGGGCACTGTCTGATCCACACTGAGTACAGGGCAATCTCTGGACACTGTCTGATCCACACTGAATACAGGGCAATCTCTGGACACAGTCTGATCCACACTGAGTACAGGGCAACCCCTGGACACTGTCTGATCCACACTTAATACAGGGCAAACACTGGGCACTGTCTGGTCCACACTGAGTACAGAGCAAACACTGGGCACTGTCTGATCCACACTGAGTACAGGGCAACCCCTGGACACTGTCTGATCCACACTTAATACAGGGCAAACACTGGACACTGTCTGATCCACACTGAGTACAGGGCAATCTCTGGACACTGTCTGATCCACACTGAGTACAGGGCAACCCCTGGACACTGTCTGATCCACACTTAATACAGGGCAAACACTGGGCACTGTCTGGTCCACACTGAGTACAGAGCAAACACTGGGCACTGTCTGATCCACACTGAGTACAGAGCAAACACTGGACACTGTCTGATCCACACTAAATACAGAGCAAACACTGGACACTGATCCACACTGAGTACAGGGCAATCTCTGGACACTGTCTGATCCACACTGAGTACAGGGCAGACACTGGACACTGTCTGATCCACACTGAGTACAGGGCAAACACTGGGCACTGTCTGATCCACACTGAATACAGAGCAAACACTGGACACTGATCCACACTGAGTACATGGCAATCTCTGGACACTGTCTGATCCACACTGAGTACAGAGCAAACACTGGACACTGTCTGATCCACACTGAGTACAGGGCAAACACTGGACACTGTCTGATCCACACTGAGTACAGGGCAAACACTGGGCACTGTCTGATCCACACTGAATACAGAGCAAACACTGGACACTGATCCACACTGAGTACAGGGCAATCTCTGGACACTGTCTGATCCACACTGAGTACAGGGCAAACACTGGACACTGTCTGATCCACACTGAGTACAGGGCAGACACTGGACACTGTCTGATCCACACTGAGTACAGGGCAACCTCTGGACACTGTCTGATCCACACTGAGTACAGAGCAAACACTGGACACTGTCTGATCCACACTGAGTACAGGGCAAACACTGGGCACTGTCTGATCCACACTGAGTACAGAGCAACCTCTGGACATTGTCTGATCCACACTGAGTACAGAGCAAACACTGGACACTGTCTGATCCACACTGAGTACAGGGCAGACACTGGACACTGTCTGATCCACACTGAGTACAGGGCAGACACTGGACATTGTCTGATCCACACTGAGTACAGAGCAAACACTGGACACTGTCTGATCCACACTGAGTACAGAGCAAACACTGGACACTGTCTGATCCACACTGAGTACAGGGCAACCTCTGGACACTGTCTGATCCACACTGAGTACAGAGCAAACACTGGACACTGTCTGATCCACACTGAGTACAGAGCAAACACTGGACACTGATCCACACTGAGTACAGGGCAATCTCTGGACACTGTCTGATCCACACTGAGTACAGGGCAAACACTGGACACTGTCTGATCCACACTGAATACAGGGCAATCTCTGGACACTGTCTGATCCACACTGAGTACAGAGCAAACACTGGACACTGTCTGACCCACACTGAGTACAGGGCAATCTCTGGACACTGTCTGATCCACACTGAGTACAGGGCAATCTCTGGACACTGTCTGATCCACACTGAGTACAGGGCAATCTCTGGACACTGTCTGATCCACACTGAGTACAGGGCAATCTCTGGACACTGTCTGATCCACACTGAGTACAGGGCAATCTCTGGACACTGTCTGATCCACACTGAGTACAGGGCAAACACTGGGCACTGTCTGATCCACACTGAGTACAGGGCAATCTCTGGACACTGTCTGATCCACACTGAGTACAGGGCAATCTCTGGACACTGTCTGATCCACACTGAGTACAGGGCAATCTCTGGACACTGTCTGATCCACACTGAGTACAGGGCAAACACTGGACACTGTCTGATCCACACTGAGTACAGGGCAAACACTGGACACTGTCTGATCCACACTGAGTACAGGGCAATCTCTGGACACTGTCTGATCCACACTGAGTACAGGGCAATCTCTGGACACTGTCTGATCCACACTGAGTACAGAGCAAACACTGGACACTGTCTGATCCACACTGAATACAGGGCAATCTCTGGACACTGTCTGATCCACACTGAGTACAGAGCAAACACTGGACACTGTCTGATCCACACTGAGTACAGGGCAATCTCGGGACACTGTCTGATCCACACTGAGTACAGGGCAAACACTGGACACTGTCTGATCCACACTGAGTACAGGGCAATTACCTGGTCATGACAACAGAGGTGCGGTTTAGCAGGGACACATTGACAGAGCTCTGTCATCTCCTTCAGGATGGCGTTTGCACAACATGTAATGTACAGCAGCACAGCCGGTGGCTATCAAAGTCAACATGGCCCTCAATTTTCATGCATCAGGCAAGCACTGATCTGCAGTGGTTTGCTGCTCACTTGCTGTATCAGGGAGGTCGCAGGGGCAATGACTTCCTCACTGACCAATAAGCAGCAAGACAAAAGGAATAAATAGTTCGGCCAAGCGGTTGGTTTTTCCCAGAGTCCATTGGGGTTATTGCCTGCACCTGAGTTGTCATCCACGCCCCTGTGCACAGTGCCGGACCATACAGGACCCGAAAGGGATTTAAAAAAAAATATTAATGCGGACATTTGACCAGCAACACAATATCATTCAGGTCAATGCCTGCTTCCCAAGAAGCTTGTGTGATGCCTTCATTTTTGCAGTAATCATCTGTACTACCCTTATTTAAAGGGGGAATGAAGAGTGGAGGGATGACACCAGCGAGGCCAAAATTACCATGGGCAACCATGGCTCACAGCACACGTGCAGTGCCCGCGGAAGAAGCAGAATGCAGGTACACTGAATCTCACACTGCAGACGGATTTATTGCCAAATGCAGCATTGGTATGTTGAAGCAGCGCTTTCTGGGTCGGGACTGATTGAGAGGCAGCTTTACAGTCACCTGCTGCATGCTCCATAACTTCATGTTGAAAGGAGGCCTCAGGGATAACCAGGGTGGCAAAGCCAAGCCCGAATAAGACGATGAAATTGGCAATGATGAACTAGCAGTGAGTGGTACCACCAACAACAAACAACTTGCATTTATATAGCGCCGTTAACGTAGGAAAATGCCCCAAGGCACTTCGCAGGTACTGCACGTCTTTTCAGACAAAAATTGAGAACGACTCCAGGAAGGAGATTGATGTAAAAAGACTACTGAGCACTTGGTTTGAGTATAACACAAAGCTTTAATCAACTGTTTCACAACCATGAGATTCTAGTTACATCACTAGTTCCTGGTTACCGAAACATCCTGAGCAAGCTGGGCCCACGCCCGAGTATTTTTACTCCTTGGATGGCGCCACCAGCTGGCCGCCCAGTGTTACTTCACGAGTCATGATAAGATTCATGACAGAGATATTAGGAGGGGTGACTAAAGGGTAGAGGCCCTTACAGAGAAGGAGCAAAATTTATTCTTCACTTCGCTAACTTGAAAGAAAGAAAGAAAGAAAGAGCTTGGATTTCTATAGCGCCTTTCATGACCTCAGGACATCTCAAAGTGCTTTACGGCCAATGAAGTACTTTTGAATTGTAGTCACTGATGTAATGTCAGAAACGTGGCAGCCAATTTGTGCACAGCAAGGTACCATTATTTCCTTTCCAGTTTTGAAAAAGGGTTTCGATCCGAAACGTCAACTCAAATTTCTCTCCACGGATGTTGCCTGACTTGCTGAGTTTTTCCAGCATTTTCTGTTGTTATTTCGGATTTCCAGCATCTGCAGTATTTTGCTATCGTAGCAATGTGATAATCTGTTTTTGTGATGTTGATTGAGGAATAAACATGGCCATTAATGTAAAGGTCAATAGCTTCTTTGCTGGTGGAACATTCTGGGGCCTTAGTAAGGCCAGTTCAGGATCTACATCAGCTGTGAGCTGGCGTAGGTCGCACTGGACCTAATGGAGGGTTGTCAGCAAGGAGCTGCGTGAGAACAATGCCTCTCCCTCTGGTTTTCCCACCTTCCTGTTTGGAGAAGAGCTTGGCCTCATGCCTGAAATTAGATACTCTCCATTCAGGAGAACCATAGGCGCAAAAACCGCATCTTGCCACATAGCATGGCAGCTCCACAATACCCCTGAATGAATCATACTTTTATTGTTTTCCGTTCCTTTGTCGATATTCTCTGTCGATTTGTTCCTCTCCCCCCTCTCCTCCAGCTGCTGGCTCAGTCCTGAGGTGTGGTGTGACAGGTTCCGAGTGGCCTCTGTTTACCTCTCGCAGTTGGCCATTATTCATGTGCCAGTGAGTGTCGGGGCAGTCGATTGCCGGGGACATGGTAGCTGAGTTGAGCCCTGGCCTCACTTGATATGCAACACACGCAACATCTCCAGCAGGGGTCAGCGGATAGTGATGAAGCAGCAGGATCTCGGTCTCGGCAGCATTAGGCCAAATGTAGTGCCCCACCTGGCTGAGATCAACCCACTCAATATAGACTGACCATCGAACCTGAGGGCTTCCCGGGTCTGCACGGCTCAGATACCCACTGGCTGAAGTCCCCGCCCCGAGCCACCAGGTGAACTCTGACCCACACTTTTTCCCATTAGGCTTCATACCAAAGTAATAATTGAACAATCATTATGACATAGCTTGAGAGCAGCTAACACTGATTAATCATTCGAGAAGGAAAATCTATTTTGGTCATATTTCAGCTGCTGTTTTAGTCACTACTGTGAAAAGTGTCATTCTGTCCCTCTGCTTTTACAGACTGGGGGTCATTTGAACTTAATGGAAATCAAAACCGGCAGAGATATAAAATGGGCTGCCGATTCGCTATCACCCGTTTTACACGATCGCGCACACAGAGTCAAAATTACTCCCACAGAGTCTAGAAATTAATTTGTCCCCAAGTTTCCTGTAAATGAGTTCAGGAGGGAACTTGCCCTATGTTCGTTTCTGGTCGGGAACCTACGAAAGCTGATAGTTCTGATTTCTCATGAGTAATATTTTCTGAAATGGTGAAAAAATAGAAGGCAGATACCAATAAGACCAGAGCGCAGAACTTGGGACTGTCCCCGCGAATAGGGACTTTCCTCAGCTTTGCACGACCATCAAGGTGACACCTTACACTTGCTAACCTCTAGGTGGCAAAGCCTGCCTGTAAATCACTGAAAAGCAGCAGAAAGTCATTGCTCTGTGCATCCTCCCCACCCTTCAAAGATCAACTTAAGCCACAGGTCATCCTTAGATAGATTTCAAAGTCCAATAAGGTTTGCCTTTTTGGGAAGATTTTCTACCTGGTGTCATTCCCATATGAATACTGAATGCACTCATATTACATACCTTAGTAGCACCCTTGCCTCTGAGTCAGAAGGTTGTGGGTTCAAGTCCCACTCCAGCGACTTGAGCACATAAAGCTAGGCTGACATGCCCAGTGCAGATCTGAGGGAGCGCTGCACTGTCAGAGGTGCTGTCTTTCGGATGAGATGTTAACCCGAGGCCCCGTCTGCCCTCTCAGGTGGATGTAAAAGATCTCATGGCACTATTTCAAAGAAGAGCAGGGGAGTTCTCCCCGGTGTCCTGCCCAATATTTATCCCTCAATCAACGTAACAAAAACAGATTATCTGGTCATTATCACATTGCTGTTTGTGGGAGCTTGCTGTGCGCAAATTGGCTGCTGCGTTTCCTACATCACAACAGTGACTCCACTTCAAAAGTACTTCATTGGCTGTAAAGCGCTTTGGGACGTCCAATGGTTGTCAAAGGCACTATATAAATGCAAGTCTTTCTTTCTTTCAAGTGCACATTTTCATTACAGCCTGTGTAAAATAAATTCACAGCTGCATTCAGAAACCACCCAGAGGCATTTTATAAAAGCGCGTTAAGTATTTGCATGTGAATAGCAGGAGGCAGAATAGATACCCCCAGGTTTTTTGATTATCTATTGGGTTCTATAAATTACTACTGTTAAATAAACCATTGTAAAATGCTTATCAAACATTTTCAGTGTTTTTAAACATGCAGTGATGATGTCTTTAAAATCACTTATCGAGTCTGCAAAAAAACAATTCTTAATAAAGTGTCACAAAAGCTCACGCTCCAACTAGTATCCCATCTACTGCAGCACAAACCTTCCCAGCTGACATACAAGAACATAAAAGTAGCATAGAGTGAGGAAATCTCACTCAGCCCATCAAACCAGTTCCACAGGTCAAGTGCAATCCACCCTATCATGGACCCTACCGAGCCTTTTAATCTCCTGAGGGAGAATTCTAAATAAATAACTTCCTCATTTCCAGAGGTTGTCAAACAAATCTCCAGAGTCAGCAGAGTTACGAGCCAGTAGGCCTAATGTGTTATCTTCTCTTCTTCTTAGGCAGTCCCTCAGAACCGAGGATGACTTGCTTCCACATTAAAAAAATGTGTTATATTAACATTAACTTAACCCACTTTTATAAAATGCCTGAAAACAGAAGCTCGATAGGAACAAGATTTTGTTTTGGAAAATCCATTTGTTCCTGAGAGGAATTAGTTGCATTTCCACGTGTATGTTGGAAAAGTAAATTTGATAGAACCAGGCAACATTTCAGGAATTAAAAACTATTGTAATCAAAATAATCTTGAGCGGCCAACTTCCTGGGGATTGGATTTCTATTCAATGCTAGCGAATCTCCCATGACCTTGTTCATGGTTAGTAAAAAGAACACCTATGGGGGTCATTTTGACTTTGTGCAGTAACGTAAAAAGGGCGACAGCGAATCGGCAGCCTGTTTTACATCTCTCCCAGTTTTCATTTCCATTGAAGTGCGGTAGCCAATTTGCGCACAGCAAGGTCCCGCAAACAGCAATGAGATAAATGACCATTTTTTTAGTAATGTTGATTGAGGGATAACTAGTGGCCAGGACTCCTGGAAGAACTCTCCTGCTCTTCTTCGAATAGTGCTATGGGATCTTTGACATCCACCTGAGGGTAGACGGGGCTTCAGTTTAGAAGTGTCAGCCTGGGTTATGTGCTCATGTATCTGGACAGGGGCTCGAACCCACAACCTCTGACTCAGAGTCAAGAGTGCTAACACTGAGCCAAGGCTGACACCCAAGAGAACTCAGCATGGAGCCTGGGAAAGAGGTTTTTTTTTAGTAGGGTTGACTAAAGGCTTGGGCAATAAGATAGGTTTTGAGAAGGTTTTTAATAGAGGTTGGAGAAACAGAGAGGGGAAGGAGTTTAGGTGACTGAAAGCTCTGGCCCCAATGGTGGGAAAAGGGGAGAGGCAGATGAGGATTTTGAATTCAATGTATTGGAGGACTGAGAGCCAGTGTAGATTGGTAATGATAGGGGTGGAACAGATACTGGTCACAGCAATGTTGACAAGTTGGAGTTTATAGTTGGTGCATAACACTCCCAAAGTATTTAATTGGCTGTGAAGCACTTTGGGGTGTCCTGAGGATGTGATAAGGTGCTATATCAATGGGCGTTCTGTCTTTTGTTGTAAGTATAGTGGAGATCAGGAGGCCAGGGAGAAGGGCATTGGAGAATTTGAGTCTGGAGCTAACAAAAACATGAATAAGGCTTTCAGCAACAGTAAGGGAAAGACAGACTCAGAGGTAGGTGATGTTGCGAAGGTGGAATTACGCAGTTTCAATAATGAATAGGGTGTCGGATTTGAAGCTTATCTTATGGTGAAACTGGGCACTGATGTTGTGCACTGTTGTGTTCAACTTAAGCAAACCATCAAAGGGGGAATGGACACAGGGGCAAGAATACAGAGTTTTTGATGAGAGCTACACAGGATGGCTTTGGTCCTGCCAATATTACATTGGAGGAGGTTCTGGACATCTATGTCTTGATGTGTGAAAAGTAATCTAACAGCACAATGATGGTAATGGAACCAAGGGTAATGGCATAGAGATAGGGCTGGGTGTTGTCAGCAAACATGTGAAGGTGACCCCATGCCTATGGATAATGTTGCAGAGAGGCAACATTTAAACAAGGAAAAGGAGGAGCCCATGGATAGAACTGTGTTAGAGTGGGAAGAGAAGCCATTGCTAGAGCTTTGTCGGCTACATTGGGACAGATAGGAATGAAACCAAGCAAGAATAGTCACACAGAAATGGACCATGGATGAGAGGTAGTGGTCAAATATGTCAAATAGCATGGGTAGGGCAAGGAGAACAAAAACGGATAGCGTGCCATGGTCACAGTCGTAGAGGATATTGTTGGTGACTTTGACCAGAACAGTCTCGGTGGAAAGCGTGACAATTCAATGGGAGTGGTGGGAGAGATGAGTAATAATGCATTCAAAGACCTTAGAGAGAAAAAGACACTTGGAGATGGAACAGTAGGTCAATAAAATAGAGGGGTCAAGGGTGAGCTTGATGGGGGACTGATGATTGTAGCCTTGCCTATGCAAAGGGAGCAGGGAAACTGTTTGGCCAGGAGTTGCATTGGGAAGAGATTGAGGGTGGATTTAACTTTGTAAGGGCTGGGGTGGGAGAAGTTCCAGCGTGATATTGGGCTGGCTGGGGAAAGGTCTCAGGAGGGATCAGAGGTGAAGGGGCGGAAATTGAGGCAGCTAAGCAAATAGTCTCAATCTTGAAGACAAAAAGAATTCATGACTTCCTCACACAATGTTGGAGGTGAGACTGGAAGGGATGAGGCAAAGGGAGTTGGAAGAGAAAGTCTGCCATTGCGAAGAGAAGTCTGGGCTTTTCCTTAATCCCGAGGATAATCCTGGAGTGGTAGGATGATCTGACCTTGAGGAGAGAAATGCAGTATTGCGCAAGATTGTTCAACCAGATCTGGCAATGTTCGGCCAGGCCAGTCATGTTGCAGGTACACTTGAGAGTACAGCCCTCAGACTTGATGACAGGGAAAGTTTACGGGGCAATGATGGAGGTGGAAGACCATAAGGCACTTGGTGAGGATGAGGGCACCAAATAGCCAAAGGAGCTGTTGGGTGGGTTATGGTAAAGCTATACAAAGCCCTGGTTGGACCACACCTGGAGTACTGTGAGCAGTTGTGGGCACCACACCTTAGGAAGGATATATAGAATATATTAGCCTTGGAGGGAGTGCAGCGTAGGTTTACTAGAATGATAACTAGACTCCTGGGGTTAAATTTTGAGGAGAGATTACAGAAACTAGGGTTATTTTCCCTGGAATTTAGAAGGTTAAGGGGTGATTTGATCGAAGTTTTCAAGATAATAAGGGGAACTGATAGGGTAGATAGAGGGAAACTATTTCCGCTGGTTGGGGTGTCTAGGACTAGGGGACATAGTCTAAAAATTAGAGCCAGACCTTTCAGGAGTGAAATTAGGAAACACTTCTACACGCAAAGGGTGGAAGAAGTTTGGAACTCTCTTCCGCAAACGGCAATTGTTAATTTTTGTTAACCAAAGGTATTAAGGGATATGAGACAAAGGTGGGTATATGGAGTTAGAACGCAGATCAGCCATGATCTCATTGAATGCCGGAACAGGCTCGAGGGGCTAAACGGTCTACTCCTGTTCTTATGTTCCTATGGTGGGTGGAGAGCCAGAGGAGATAAAGTTAGGAGTACAGGAGCATATTGCTGAGGAAGGAGGGAGAGGGATTTTTCAGGGTGGAGGGTGAGAGTAGTGGAATTTGATGCAGTATGTTCAGGGAGATGAAGAATTCATCAGCCATGAACTGGTCAATGATGGAAACCTCAGAGACTGTGAGGCCTCGTGTGATGGAGAGGTCGAGGGGGTGGCTGTCGTTGTAGGAGAGGAAGTTGATGTGCAGGAACAGTAGGAGGCTTCACTCCCTCAGTTTTTCCTTCCTTCTATATACAATCTACAAGTTTTTCAAACTCAAGTCTTTTGATCTGCTCTCCTACTCTTTTCAACCTTGGTGGCGTCTTGCACTTTAGGCCTTGGCATTTTGCCTAGGTTCCCAACATAAAAAAATCCTCGTTCTTTTCATTCATAGATAATGTTTCCTCACAAGCCTTGCAGCTATAAAATAAATGATAGAATCCAATAATCCTTAAATAATAACCGGAACATAAGGTTTAAAAAAGCCCCATTCCAGCATGTCTCTTCATGTGCAGTTAACTTGTAATATGTAATGTGCATGAACATTTTGTGTTAAAACAAAAGTCTGGTGTGAGCTGGAAGCTAAAAGGCACTAGGCACGATATACACCATTTACATTTCAAGATACGTTACATTTATTTCAAACATACATTAACTATGTACTGTATAACAACAAAAACAACAACAATTTGTACTTATATAGCGCCTTTAACGTAGTAAAATGACCCAAAACACTTCACAGGAGTCTTATAAGACAATATTTGACACCAAGCCACATAAGAAGAAATTAGGGCAGGTTTCAAGGAGCGTCTTAAAGGAGGAAAGAGAGGTAGAGAGGTGGAGAGGCTTAGGGAGGGAATTCCAGAGCTTAGGGCCCAGGCAGCTGAAGGCACGGCCGCCAATGGCTGAGCGATTAAAATCAGGGATGCTCAAGAGACCAGGATTAGAGGAGCGCAGATATCTCTGGGGGGGGGGGGGGGGAATGGGGGGATTGTGGGGAGGAGATTACAGAGATAGGGAGGGGCGAGGCCATGGAGGGATTTGAAAACAAGGATGAGAATTTTTAAATCGAGGCATTGCTTAACCGGGGCCAATGTAGGTCAGTGAGCACAGGGGTGATGGGTGAACGGGACTTGGTGCAAGTTAGGACACGGGCAACCGGGTTTTGGATGACCTCAAGTTTACGTAGGGTAGAACGTGGGAGGCCAACCAGGAGTGCGTTGGAATGGTCAATACTAGAGGTAACAAAGGCAAATTACATATTACAACATATTCTGAAATAAAAGCCACGTTCTGAACAGCTTTTAGAGAATTGGGACTGATTGATGCTTTATGTGCACCAGTTTCCAGAGCATTAGGAAGAGGAGAAAGGTGGAGGCAGGCAAAGAGGGAGACCCCTAACGTTTGCACTCGACACACAGTTCCTGGAGCATCCCCTGCATGGGCAGGGGAGCATCTAAATAGTATGTGAATGATGTGGGAGTGACATTATGATGCCTCCCACGTCGTTTTTTGGGGATTCTGCCAGGCGGACTTCTTCTCAGAAGACCACCCTAGCAAGCTGGGCATTAGGGGTCGCAGGGCTGCCCCTTAGCTTGGAGTATCTGTAAACGGGGCAGCCAGCAACCTCTTCCACATAATTCCAAGCCCAAAGCTGATATAGTCTTTCGGATGAGAAGTTAAACCGAGGCTCTGTCTGCCCTCTCGGGTGGACATAAAAGATCCCATGGTATTATTGCGAAGAAGAGCAGGGGTTGTTATCCCTGTTGTCCTGGCCAATATTTATCCCTCAACATCACTAAAAACAGATTATCTAGTCATTATCACATTGCTGTTTGTGGGAGCTTGCTGTGCGCAAATTGGTTGCCGTGTTTCCTACATTACAGCAGTGACTACACTTCAAAAAGTACTTCATGGGCTGTAAAGCGCTTTGAGATGTCCTGAAGTCGTGAAAGGTGCTATATAAATGCAAGTCTTTCTTTTTAGTGTAATTAGCAAATTTCATAAGTCTACAGGTTATTTCTGTATCCAGATTATTATGTAGATTAGAAACAACAGGGATTAAAACACTGATGCTGCAGGACTCCATTCAACACCTCCCCAAACCTGATGCTACCCCTTTCAACAACAACAACAACTTGTATTTATATAGCACCTTTAACGTAGTAAAACGTCCCAAGGCGCTTCACAGGAGTGTTATAAGACAACAAAATTGAGACTGAGCTACATAAGGAGGAATTAGGGCAGGTGACCAAAAGTTTGGTCAAAGAGGTAGGTTTTAAGGAGCATCTTAAAGGAGGAAAGAGAGGTAGCGAGGCGGAGAGGTTTAGGGAGGGAATTCCAGAGCTTAGGGCCCAGGCAACAGAAGGCACGGCCACCAACGGTTGAGCGATTATAATCAGGGATGCTCAAGAGGCCAGAATTAGAGGAGTGCAGATATGTCGAGGGGTTGTGGGGCTGCAGGAGATTACAGAGATAGGAAGGGGCGAGGCCATGGAAGGATTTGAAAACATGGATGAGAATTTTGAAATCGAGTCGTTGCTTAACCGGGAGCCAATGTAGGTCAGCGAGTACAGGGGTGATGGGCGAATGGGACTTGTGAAAAAGTACTTTCACAAGTACTCGTCTCTTTCCTATTTTACAAGTGGCTTCATATCCAATCTGATACTCTGCATTCTTGTGGCTTTTAGTTTGATTGGAAGGTTGTCTACTTTAACTTTGTCAATAGTTTTCTGAAAATCCAAATAAACTAGATCATAGGGCGTCCCACCATCCACTTCAACTATAATATCCTCAAAGAAATGAGGGATCTCTCCCTCTAAATCCATGCTTCCTTGTTAAATTATCCCTGTACACGTTCTCTCCAGCCTGACCCTTAAAAAATCACTTTAACATCAAACTGGAAAGCCTTTCTGCGCTGCATAAATCACTAAACCAAGCTAGCAGATTTGGAACACTTTTCGTGGGAGTTTAGAAAACAATGTTATTCCATTACCTGGAACAGTGACTCATTTTTCCTTTTGTTGTTTTTGATCTGTTCTGTGGCATTCTCAAATATTCCTGTCACTGGAACAAAATACTTTCTCACAGGCCAGTGAGGAAACAACAAGTCCTGCCCGGGGATGAGTAAAGTTTTCACCTCACACATGCCAAAGTCATAACTCTCTACTAAGGACTGAGCTGTCCAACTCATCCATATGTTATATAAACTTCATGTCACCCCATCAACGTTTTCTTTGTCAAAAAATTGAATATTTATAATTGGGATTTGTTTACATCAGTAATCTTTGACATAAGATGAAGTCTGGATGCACCTTTGGAATTCAAGATTGGTATTGATTAATAAATCAGAAATGCATTCCATATTTTAAATGTATGTTGACTCTGGATGTTTATGCTGAAGGTGAAATTTAAATTAGTTCAAACTATCACTGCCACTTAATTGAAAATTCTACAGCAGACATTCTTAGTGAAAATGTCAGTGGTTCTACAAAGTTGTGACAGCCACATTAAACCAGTGATCATCTATTAAGAAAATAGTTTGGGAGTCAATATGCCAAACTATGGAGTAGATTTTAGTCTCTACCGCCTGTGTATTAAGCATCACCTGGGTAGAATGTAGCGAGTAAGATCACGTGGTGATGATTGTATGTCTGCAACAGAGCCCGTCTGATTTTCCTTCCATTTTTCTTAATGGGAGGAAAAGTGGGTGAGTTCCATTATGGGCTTGCAACGCTCCCCACCCGATTTCCATCCAGGTGATGCTTCATGCCCAGGCAGCTAAGATGAAAATCTACACCTATGACTCCTACAATGACTCGATATGTGTCACCATCTTGTCAGCTGTGACTCAGTGGGTAGCACCCTCACTTCTGAGTCAGAAGTTTATGGGTCCATGGTCCCACTCCAGGGATTTGAGCACAAAAATCTAGGCTGACACTCTGGTGCTGTCTTTCAGATGAGATGTTAAACCTGCTCTCTCAGGTGGACGTAAAAGATCCTGCGGCACTATTTCGAAGAAGAGCAGGGGAGTTGTCCCCAGTGTCCTGGTCAATATTTATCCCTCAATCAACGTAACAAAAACAGATTATCTGGTTATTATCATGTTGTTGTTTGTGGGAGCTTGCTGTGCGCAAACTGGCTGCTGCGTTTCCTACATTACAACAGCGACTACACTTCAAAAAGTACATCATTGGCTGTAAAGCACTTTGGGACGTCTGGCAGTCGTGAAAGGCGCTGTATAAATGCAAGTCTTTTCTTTTTCAATGGGTAAAAGTTCTGCATGATGTGGTACTGAGTTACACAGAATAGAAAGGTGGCTGATTTGTTCTGAGTTGGATCAGCGGTAGGGCTGGAACACTTCCTTTCCTTGAGCCAGGGAGGGGCAAAATCAATCATGATTCCCACTTCCGATCACTGCCCAGTGACCTATGCTGGACAGTGGACCTTTTGTGAGAGCAGACTGCACCTTTACTGACAGGGGCTGCTGGCACAAACACGGATCCAAAACAGAATAAAACCTCCACGCCAAACTTAAGCCTGTGAAAATTAACAAATCGGAGACAGATTTCAAGGCATTAATCCAATCTCAGAGTTCAGGTGAGCAATACAAAACATTCTCTCTCCTTACTTTGTAACGTCGTGTGAACCCACCAATGAGATTATTACCTTGCAATTTCTCACAGATAACCATTATTCCCTACAATTGAAGATCCAATTTTTGATATGACCATCTTGGTAATTATGAGAGGCCAGAAACCAAATGCTCGAGATTCCAGTATGAACCCCCATCTTGGTAGATGATTGAATTCATCTTCTGAGGGAGACACAAAAACAATCATTAGCTGCATTTCCTACTGAAGAGAAGCCAAACTCGCAGTTGCTTCATCTCTGAGAAGATAAACACCTTACTTACCAGTTGACTATAGGGTTGGTAAACAGTTAACTAGTTAATGCTTTGACGGGAAAGAGATGTCCATGTTTGATGGCGTTGCCTCTCATCCCAAGATCTATAGTTACATGTGCTATGCACAACACCCAAGGGTAGAAAAAGGGAACAAAATATTTTTGGGGTTGGCGGGGTGGGGGGGGGGGGTGGGTGCAGGGGGAGTGTGCTTTTCCTATTTTGTTCATTCGAAGACACGGCTGGTTTCTGTTTATGTTGTTTATTGTCCAAGAGACAACTTAAGCACTTCACCGATGAAACCATCATAACCTTTACTTTTACTGAGAGAAATATTCAGTGAATTTACCCACTTATCACAGGATGTCGTCAAAAGGAATTGTGGCTATAATGCAGGATGAGAGTGAAATGGGACAGAATTGAGAGACTGTAACTCGTTGATTTGGCACCAATCCTTGGTGCTTCTTTACTTTGGTCTCCATGGAGAGTTTTTGTTTACTGGCACTTGAAAATAGTTTTATTTTAGATGTACTTAGAGGTAGAGTTGTTCTATTATCGATTGTACTCTCGACGGGAGTAATTTTATTTTTTATCAAAAGGCAAAAAAGGGGTGATCGCAAATTGACAGCCCGATTTATACCTCACCAATGGAAAGGAAAATCGGGCAAGGTGTAAAACAGGCTGCCAATGCACTGTCACCCGTTTATCACCCAGTGTTAAAGTTAAAATAAGTGTTAAAATGACCCTTTCAATCTTTGCAAATAGTGTCTCTTTCTGTGAGCAGTGCAGCTTAACATACTATTTATTAAAAATGTTAACTCATTTATTTAAAAAAAAACAACTTGACATTATTTCATAAAGCAGAGGTATCCACAGTGTGGCTAGTGGACCACATATGGCCCTGGCAATGTGGCCCTTTTTAAAAAATTCATTCATGGGATGTAGATGTCTCCAGCAAGGCCAGCATTTACTGCCCATCCCTAATTGCCCTCGAGAAGGTGGTGGTGAGCCGCCTTCTTGGATACAACTGAGTGGCTTGCTGGGCCATTTCAGAGGGCAGTTAAGAGTCAACCACATTGCTGTGGGTCTGGAGTCACATATAGGCCAGACCGGATAAGGGTGACAGATTTCCTTCCCTAAAGGACATTAATGAACCAGATGGGTTTTTACGACAATCTGGTAGTTGCATGGTCACCATTACTGATACTAGCTTTTTATTACAGATTTATTTTATTTTATTTAAATTCCCCAGCTGCCGTGGTGGGATTTAATCTCATGTCTCCTGCTCATTAGTCCAGGTCTCTGGATTACTAGTCCAGTAACATAGCCACTATGTTACCCTTGAAGCCCAAGCAAGAGAGTACTATTTGCACCTAACTATTTCCTATTGCTGGTTTGTTGCTTGAGTTCCATTGTCCATGGAGCTGTGGAAAAGTCTGCTTTTACTGCTGTTGTCTCATTGATATATAAATCCTAAATAGGAACACCAAGAGCTATTAATATAGACAACCTGAGATATATGCAAGTTAATGGGAACGTGGATTTAAATTTTTTAGGTGGTCCCAAGCCTCCAGATGACCAATGTGGCCCACAAGAACAAAAAGCATGGACACCCCTGTCGTGGGGCATGACATCTTTTGATAGTTTTCCTCCAGTATCATATTGACCAATAGAAGTCCATTCATTAGACATTGTGCAATGGCATATGAGAAGCACATTTTCACAAAATCTACAATAAATGAGCACTTTTAAAAGAGAAAAAGGATGAAATGTATCGAAATTCGGATGATTTGAGTGATTTGAGATTCCAGAATCTTGGGATCATGTCTTGAGCTCCTCAGTTGGTACAGTAAGGGTGTGTCTCTGAGCTTCTGTATTGTTAAGGGTGTCAGTCCTGTGCCCATGGTTGTCTTGAAGCTAGATATGCAATAAGCAAACACATGTTGCACTGATAAAGCGTTACAAACCACACTTTTCTGCAGAAAGACTGATGGCTCCGCTGTTGCTGACACATTTGTGATCGGGTTTCCTGTTCCTAGTAATATATTTGGGCTGCTTCTATGAAAGCAAAGAGATACTATCTAACCTCCCCCCATTTGCAGAGAATATGTACTATTATAGGCCAGCTTTAGGATCAGGCACCATGTCAGCAAACATAAATGTATAATAATTATATTTTTAACATTTCAATGCATCTGGCACTAACTTAATACCAAATGAGAGACCCTTTGCAGGAGCCAACAATGCAGCATGTTTTGCAAACCAACATGAAGGTGGAGAGGGCTTTGAAAAAGGAGCAGTTCTTTTATTTGGAGGAAGCCAAAAAAAAACTTACTGTCTGCTCCAATTATTTTTGCGTGTGCTTACATTATTTCTCTGTAAAACAAGGCTGTCTTCTGAAGCCTAACGCAGTGTGCGGTTGATTCTTTTTATTGCCGTATTAAGAAATGCTGACTCCAATCTCCAAGGCCCCACCAATCGAAGTTATCTGAACTTGTTCACGGTGGGGTTGTGGAATACAGGGAAGGCCATTGAAGTTTGATCAGACGTGTTTCTGGAGAGCGCGGGCTGAGGGAGATGGCCCCAGATTTTACGCTATTTGCTAATTTTAGCGGGAAAAAGTAGGCACAAATAAAGATTGCCAGGAAATGCTAATGGACTATTTGTCTGCATTCAACGCTGCTCTGAATATTCCTAACCCTCCCAAAACTGTATTAAATGAACATTAGAAAAAAGTCATTAAAAAATAGACTAACTTAACTTGGTCAAAGCCAGATGAGAATTGGAGGAAACTGTAAAGTGGATATTCGACTCCGCGTCAGACCTGGGGTTAGCTTAACCAAGGGGAAGATTTTGAAGTATCGCCATAGCAGTTACAGAAGTAAATAGTCTAGTGGAGTTTTTGGCCTAAGAGCATGGGTATCTTGCAATGCAGCAACAGGAAGAGCAACGGCCAGACTGATCAGCCATTTCAGGCAGAAAGACACAGGTACTCAAGGGTCGCATTGCCCATTTCTTCCAGTGAGCTCTACAATTGGGCATCTGTTACTTTCTATTGTCCATATTGAAAATCACTGAACTATTTTTTTTTGAACCATTGTGGGGTTTTTTGCAGCAAACCTCATATGTTCTGTTAGGTTTACATTTGGGCAACTGCTCTTTATTTTCTTCACATTAAAAGAAAGGCAATCCACAATATATATTAAGAGTGAATTAATCGGCACAGACATGATGGGCCGAATGGCCTCCTTCTGTGCTGTATCATTCCATGATTTTGTTCAGCTGTGGCACAGATCCACCTTAGCAGTAGCAGTGGAGGAGAGGCATCCGGGAGGGCGCCGAACACCTCGAGTCTCTTCACCGGGAGCAAGCGGAAGCCAAGCGCAGGCAGTGCAAGGAGCGCACGTCAACCCAAGCACCCCACCCACCCGCCCCTTCAACCACCGTCTGCCCCACCTGTGACAGAGACTGTGGGTCCCGCATTGGACTCATCAGTCACCTGCGAACTCATTTTTAATGTGGAAGCAAGTCATCCTCGGTTCCCGATGGACTGCCTAAGAAGAAGAAGAGAAGTGGTAGAATAATACATTGTGTAATAATGTTCCTGTCAATATTAAGCAGGGTATGACCCAATATACTGTGAGTATTGCCATGGATGATCTGTTAGTATTTTTAGTAGGGCAAAATGCTAGAGTCCATTATTAAGGATAAAATAGCGGAGCACTTGACAAATGGGGAAAGGATCGGACAGAGTCAACATGGATTTACAAAGGGTAAATCGTGTTTGACTAATCTGCTGGAATTTTTTGAGGAAGTAACTGGTAAAATAGATGGGGGAGAGCCAGTGGATGTGGTGTACCTTGACTTCCAGAAAGCCTTCGATAAGGTTCCACACAAAAGATTGTCATGCAAAATTAAGGCTCATGGGATTGGGGGCAAAGTATTAACGTGGATAGAGAACTGGCTGGCGGATAGAAAACAGAGAGTTGGAATAAACGGCTCGTTTTCAGAGTGGCAGGCAGTGACCAGCGGGGTGCCGCAAGGATCTGTCCTGGGACCCCAGCTGTTCACAATATATATAAATGATCTGGATCAGGGAATTGGATGCAATATTTCCAAATTCGCTGACGACACTAAACTAGGAGGAGGGGTGGGCTCTGATGAGGATGTCAGGAGGCTACAGTGCGATTTGGACAGGTTGGGGGAATGGGCGGATACGTGGCAGATGCACTATAATGTGGATAAATGCGAGGTTATCCACTTTGGGGGTAAAAACAGGAGGGTAGATTATTATCTAAATGGCAATAGATTGGGAGATGGGGAAGTGCAGAGGGACCTGGGTGTTCTTGTGCACCAGTCACTGAAGGAGAGCATGCAGGTGCAACAGGCGATTAAGAAGGCAAATGGTATGTTGGCCTTCATATCAAGGGGGTTCGAGTATAGGAATAGGGATACCTTACTACAGCTGTACAAGGTGCTGGTGAGACCGCATCTGGAGTATTGTGTACAGTTTTGGTCGCCCCATCTGCGGAAGGATGTTCTTGCCATGGAAAGAGTGCAACGGCGATTCACCAGGCTGATACCTGGAATGGCGGGAATGACCTACGAAGAGAGATTAAATAGTTTGGGCTTGTACTCACTGGAGTTTAGAAGATTGAGAGGGGATCTCATCGAAACATATAAAATTATGGCAGGCCTGGACAGGCTGAATTCAGAGAGAATGTTTCCAATGGCCAGGGAGCACAGAGCCAGGGGCCACAGTCTAAAAATAGCGGGCAAATCATTTAAAACAGAGATGAGGAAGAATTTCTTCACTCAAAGAGTGGTGAGCCTGTGGAATTCCCTGCCACAGAGGGCTGTGAAGGCTAATTCAATAAATATTTTCAAGAGAGAATTGGATATATTTCTGAAGGCTAAGGGGATTAAGGGTTACGGAGAAAAGGCGGGGACGGGGTACTGAACTGGTAAGATCAGCTATGATCTCAGACGAGGATCAGCCATGATCTCATTGAATGGCGGAGCAGGCTCGAAGGGCCGAATGGCCTACTCCTGTTCCTATCTCTATGTTACTATGTTACTACCTTCCTTCATGTCTATATATGTCATGTGCTGCTATTTTATGGTTATGTTGTTGGCTTAACGTTGTGTTTTGTTTGAAGTCATGTCACCTCTTTCAGAACTCTGCTCAGATCTTCATTTGCTGATTGTGCATTGACTGCAACTGTGACTTCCTGCCACACTTGCTGACACTTTTGTTTGGGGCCATCCTCCCCCTAAAATCTGCTCACATTGCAACAGTTACCAGTATGCCCAGGGCCTGCGCTGCAAAGTGGACATTTTGAATTTGGCACTGATCCATTCCTCAGAACAATTATGGACTCCACATCTGAAGTAAAAAAAAAGTCTATATTAAGATCGGTCAGGCAGTTCATTACCTTCTTGAGAACTATCAAAATCTATTGTTTAGTGATGCGCCTCTTCTATATACTATCACTTATGTACTCGGATATGGTCCTTGCATTTTCAGTTCTGTACTGGCACGTAGCTTTTCCCTGTATTATTGGTCATGTACTGCAATACAGCACACCCCTGTTGTCCAGTCATGTACTGCAGCACAGCAGTCCCTTAGGGTTCAGTCAGGTATTGCAATACACCGCTCTCTTACCTTTGCCGTCATGGACTGTAATACAATTCTGTCTTGTCTTTTCAATCATATACGACAACATCGCTCTCCCCTGGGGTTCAATCATCATGTTCTATATTACAGCCCTCCCTTGGGGTTCAATCTTATATTATAACATAGCCTTCCATGGGGTTCAATTATGTTCTATAACATCGCTCTCCCCTGGGTCTCAATCATCATGTTATATAATAAAACCCTCTCTGTATTTCCAGTCACGCATTGCAATCCAGCTCAACACTGGGTCTCAGTCATGTATTGCAGCACAGATCTCCCACCCATTTTCACTCATGTATAACACAGCTTCCCCAACTTGTGTACTTGCGTATGAATCAGAATCATAGAATGGTTACAGCACGGAAGGAGGTCATTTGGCCCGTCGAACCCGTGCCGGCTCTCTGCAAGAGCACTCCAGCTAATCCCACTCCCCCGCCCTTTCCCCATATCCCTGCAATTTTTTTTCCTTCAGTTACTTATCCAATTTCCTTTTGAAAGCCACAATTGAATCTGCCTCCACCACCCTCTCAGGCAGTGCATTCCAGATCATAACCACTCGCTGCATAAAAAAGTATTTCCTCATGTCGCCTTTGGTTCTTCTGCCAATCACCTTAAATCTGTGTCCTCTGGTTCTCGACCCTTCCGCCAATCGGAACAGTTTCTCTCTATCTAATCTGTCTAGATCCCCTCATGATTTTGAACACATCTATCAAATCTCCTCTCAACCTTCTCTGCTCTAAGGAGAACAACCCCAACTTCTCCAGTCTATCCACGTAACTGAAGTCCCTCATCCCTGGAATCATTCTTGTAAATCTTTTCAGCACCTTCTCCAAGGCCTTCACATCCTTCCTAAAGTACAGTGACCAGAATTGGACACAATACTCCAGTTGATGCCGAACCAGTGTTTTATAAAGGTTCATCATAACTTCCTTGCTTTTGTACTCTATGCCTCTATTTCTAAAGCCCAGGATCCCGTATGCTTTTTTAACTGCTTTCTCAATCTGCCCTGCCACCTTCAACGATTTGTGCACATATACCCCCAGGTCTCTCTGTTCATGCACCCACTTTAGATTTGTACCCTTTAGTTTATACTGCCTCTCCTCGTTCTTGCTACCAAAATGTATCACTTCACACTTTTCTGCGTTAAATTTAATCTGCCACATGTCTGCCCATTCTACCAACCTGTCTATGTCCTTTTGAAGTCTATCACCATCCTCCTCACTGTTCACTATACTTCCAAGTTTTGTGTCATCTGCAAATTTTGAAATTGTGCCCTGTACACCCACATCCAAGCCATTAATATATACCAAGAAAAGCCGTGGTCCTAATACCAACCCCTGGGGAACACCACTGTATATCTTCCTCCAGTCCGAAATACAACCGTTCACCACTACCCTGTTTCCTGTCACCTTGCCAATTTCATATCCATGCTGCCACAGTCCCTTTCATTCCATGGGCTTCAACTTTGATGGCAAGCCTATTATGTGGCGCTTTATCAAATGCTTTTTGGAAGTCCATGTACACCACATCAACTGCATTACCCTCATCAACCCTCTCTGTTACCTCATCAAAAAACTCAATCAAGTTAGTTAAGCACAATTTGCCTTTAACAAATCTGTGCTGGCTTTCCTTAATTAATCCAAACTTGTCCAAGTGATTGTGAATTTTGTCCTGGATTATCTTTTCTAAAAGCTTCCCCACCACTGAGGTTAAGCTGACTGGCCTGTAGTTGTTGGATTTAACTTTACACCCTTTTTTGAACAATGGTATAACATTTGCAATTCTCCAGTCCTCTGGCACCACCCACGTATCTAGGGAGGATGGGAAGATTATGGCCAGTACCTCCGCAATTTTCACCTTTACTTCCCTCAGCATCCTAGGACGAATCCCATCCAGTCCTGGTGGCTTATCTACTTTAAGTACAGCCAGCCTTTCTAGTACCTCCTCTTTATTAATTTTTAGCCCATCCAGTATCTCAACTACCTCCTCTTTCACTATGACTTTTGCAGCATCTTTTTCCTTTATAAAGACAGATGCAAAGTAATCATTTAGTACCTCAGCCATGCCCTCTGTCTCCATGCGTAGGTCTCCTTTTTGGTCCATAATCGGCCCCACCCCTCCTCTTACTACCCGTTTACTATTTATATTCCTATAGAAGACTTTTGGATTCCCTTTTATGTTAGCTGCCAATCTATTCTCATACTCTCTCTTTGCCCCTCATTTCCTTTTTTCACTTCCCCCCTGAACTTTCTATATTCAGCCTCGTTCTCACTTGTACTCTCAACCTGACATCTGTCTACGCCCCCCTTTTTCTGCTTCATCTTACTCTCTATCTCTTTTGTCATCCAGGGAGCTCTGGCTTTGGTTGCCTTACATTTCCCCCTTGTGAGAATGTACCTCAACTGTACGTGAACCATCTCCTCTTTAAAGGCAGCGCATTGTTTGATTACAGTTTTGCCTGAAAATCTTTGATTTCAATTTACCTGGGCCAGATCCGTTCTCAACCCACTGTAATTGGCCCTCCTCCAGTTAAGTATTTTTACTCTAGATCGCTCCTTATCCTTTTCCATAGCTAATCTAAATCTTATGATACTATGATCACTGTTCCCTAAATGTTCCTCCACTGACACTTGCTCCACTTGACCCACCTCATTCCCCAGAACCAGATCCAGTAATGCCTTCTTCCTCATTGGGTTGGAAACACACTGATCAAGAAAATTCTCTTGAACACACTTCAGAAATTCTTCCCCCTCTCTGCCCTTTACACTATTGCTAGCCCAATCTATATTAGGATAGTTGAAGTCCCCCATTGTCACTACTCTATAGTTCTTGCACCTCTCTGTAATTTCCCTGCAAATTTGCTCCTCTATATTCTTCCCACTAGTTGGTAGCCTATAGAATACATCTGGTAGTGTAATGGCACTGCTGTTTTTTCTTAACTCTAACCAAATAGATTCTGTCCTTGACCCATCCAAGACATCCTCTCTCTCCAGCACTGTAATATCCTCCTTAATCAATACTGCCACCCCACCTCCTTTCTTTCCTTCCCTATCTTTCCTGAACATCTTATATAGGAACATTTAGTACCCAGTCCTGCCCTTTTTTGAGCCAGGTCTCCATTATCGCCACAACATCATATTCCCACGTGGCTATTTGCGCCTACAGCTCACCAACCTTATTTACCACACTCTGCGTTTACACACATGCACTGTAAACCTTCTTGGATTCTCTCTTAGTCTGACCCCACCTAATACCGTGCTATTTCTTACTCTAGCGCTATCTGTCTCTCCCAATCCTTTGTTTTTTTTTGTGTTTTTTTTAATTCATTGATGGGATGTGGGCGTCGCTGGCTAGGCCTGCATTTAGTGCCCATCCCTAATTGCCCTTGAGAAGATGGTGGTGAGCCGCCTTCTTGAACCGCTGCAGTCCATATGGTGTAGGTACACCCACAATGCTGTTAGGAAGAGAGTTCCAGGATTTTGGCCCAGCGACAGTGAAGGAACGGCGATACAGGTCCAAGTCAGGATGGTGTGTGGCTTGGAGGGGAACTTGTAGGTGGTGATGTTCCCATGCGTCTGCTGCCCTTGTCCTTCTAAGTGGTAGAGGTCGCGGGTTTGGAAGGTGCTGTTGAAGGAGCTTTGGCGAGTTGCTGCAATGCATCTTGTAGATGGTACACACTGCAGCCATGGTGCGCCGGTGGTGGAGGGAGTGAATGTTGAAGGTGGTGGATGGAGTGCACCTTGTTTCTCCTTTCTATTGCTACATGCTGGAACCCATCACTAGTGCTGAGGCAAATGTTCACAGAATACCAAACAAATAATTTCATCCCCATCTGCAGTTGCTTGCTATAGAATGTTTATGTATGACAGCAGCAGGCAGGAATTTCTGGAAGCATATCTGGGAGACCACACTGTGGGTGGTCACAGAGGCTGCATTTTCTTGAACCTGTATGTTCGTGTCAATGTCTCACAAATAGAAACAACGACAGAACCTTTTTTTGGAAGTACTAAATGGAAGACGTGGAAGAACTAATAATATTCAACTCTAAACTGGTTAATGCTCATCAGATAACCTCATAGCATCTTCACCTCAGCACTACTACCCCGCCCAGATCTGTCCTGAAGAGGGCGCATTGGACCTGTTGGTGACTACTGTTACAGGGGTCAGGGTTTTCCCCATAGTTCACTCAGGAGTACTTGTCATTTGTAGGAAGCTAGCTCTATTGTAATTAGTTAACTCACTGGACTGTAGTCTGACCAGAATTACAGTAGTGTCATTTTAGAGAGTCAGGCAAATATATATTTGTGCACTATTTCTGTTTAGTGAGGGTGTGCACCCCGTTATTCTTCAGGTTACTTTTCTCCGTCGCTATTTTTAACATTCCCTGGGCCATTCATTAACTGCAACTGAGAATACGAGCCTGGTAGAAGATATCAAGTGGCTGAAGAGTGGAGCAGGTACAGACTTGTGAGTGGACAAATGACAATTCCCCATACCCCACTGTAGGAGGCCAACTAGCCTTCACTCAGCATCTCTTCCCAGCGGCGCTACTGAGATGAATAATCTCAGATATGGAATATGCACCTGATAAGATGCAGATATAGAAAATCATTCCCTCGTTACGTTTCTTCAGTAATTTTCTTCTCCCTCTCTTTAGGTCATCCTATCTCCAATGCAATGTCATTCCCCAGCATATAAGGTGCACATGAATTCAAGGCACTGTTGGTCCAGCACTAGTATGTGCATTAGAATGGTCTGTATTGTCTAACTTGATGATTTCCCCCTTCCTCCCACCCCCACATGGGAGCTTGCCTTGGTTCTGTTAGGCTCTTCCTACACCCAATGCCACTGCCCTTGCTGAGATTGGGAAGTTAGGATATTGGTAGTTCGAAGCACAATCCTTCCACTCTCCTTGATGAACTATCTGATATGCTGCAACCCTGACTTGCTGTATATTCCCAGCATTTTCTGTTTTTATTTCTTATATGGCAATGTCATCATTCTTCCAATGTGGTGCAATGCGCAAGTTTCCAAATCCCAAACAGCAGAAGGTAAACTTGTTTATAACCAGATTTATATACAACTGCTATACCAGCACTGACTACAGTACAACATATAAAAAACAAATTGTAATTGTGAGCTGGTGGAATAGGTGCTGCATTTGCCCGTCCAGTAAATTGGAATATGGAATGGTAGGATATAGGTACATAGAATTACATAGAATGTACAGCACAGAAACAGGCCATTCGGCCCAACTGGTCCATGCCGGTGTTTATGCTCCACATGAATCTCCTCCCGCCCTACTTCATCTAACCCTCTCAACATATAGACTCTGGAACAGTTCCCATGGATTGGACAGTAGCTAATGTAACCTCACTATTTAAAAAAGGTGGTAGAGAGAAAACGGGGAATTATAGACCGGTAAGCCTGACATCGGTAGTGGGGAAAATGCTAGAGTCCATTATAAAAGATGTAATAGCAGAGCACTTGGAAAACAGTGACAGGATCGGACAAAGTCAACATGGATTTACAAAAGGTAAATCGTACTTGACTAATCTACTGGAATTTTTTGAGGATGTAACTGGTAGAATAGATAAGGGAGAACCAGTGGATGTAGTGTATTTGGATTTTCAGAAGGCTTTCAATAACGTCCCGTATAAGAGATTGGCGTGCATAGTTAAAGCACATGGGATTGGGGGCAAGGTACTGACTTGGATAGAGAACTGGTTGGCAGACAGGAAACAAAGAGTTGGAATAAACGGGTCTTTTTCCGAGTGGCAGGCAGTGACTAGTGGGGTACCGCAGGGATCGGTGCTAGGACCCCAGCTATTCACAATATATATTAATGATCTAGATGAGGGAACTAGATGTAATATCTCCAAGTTTGCAGATGACACAAAGCTGGGTGGGCGTGTGTGCTGTGAGGAGGATGCAGAGAAACTCCAGTATAATTTGGACAGGTTGGGTGATTGGGATGGCAGATGCAGTATAATGTGGATAAATGCAAGGTTATCCACTTTGGTGGCAAAAACAGGAAGACAGATTATTTTCTGAATGGCAATAGATTGGGAAAAGGGGAAGTGCAATGAGACCTGGGTGTCCTTGTGCACCAGTCGCTGAAGGTAAGCATGCAGGAGCAGCAGGCGGTTAAGAAGGCAAACGGTATGTTGGCCTTCATAGCGAGAGGATTCAAGTACAGGAGCAAGGATGTCTTGCTGCAGTTGTACAGGGCCTTGGTGAGACCACACCTTGAGTATTGCATGCAGTTTTGGTCGCCTTATCTGAGGAAGGAAATTCTTGCCATGGAGGGAGTGCAGTGAAGATTCACCAGACTGATACCTGGGATGGCAGGAATGACGTATGAAGAGAGATTGGGTCGATTAGGCTTATATTCGCTAGAGTTTAGAAGAATGAGAGGGGATCTCATTGAAACTTACAAAATTCTAACAGAACTAGACAGACTAGATGCAGGAAGGATGTTCCCAATGGCGGGGGAGTCCAGAACCAGAGGTCAGAGTCTAAGGATAAGGGGTAAGCCATTTAGGACTGAGATGAGGAGGAATTTCTTCACCCAGAGAGTGGTGAACCTGTGGAATTCTCTACCACAGAAGGCAGTTGAGGCCAATTCATTAAATATATTCAAGAAGGAGTTAGATATATTTCTTAAGTCTAAAGGGATCAAGGGATATGGGGAGAAAGCAGGGACAGGGTACTGAATTTGGATGATCAGCCATGATCTCATTAAATGATGGAACAGGCTCGAGGGGCCGAATGGCCTACTCCTGCTCCTATCTTCTATGTTTCTATGTTTCTATATCCTTCTGTTGGTATGTAAGTGGCATATACCCAAGACTCCTCACACGGTAGGCTTCTAATATTTCCAATTGCTCCAAGTCGGTGAACCATAGGCCAGAGGTGAGATATATAGGTCAGTCATGTGAGCACATAGACTACACAGTACAGAAATTTCAGTCTACTGTGAAAACTTGAATATCTTCATAATGAGCATTGCTGGGAAGAATACTTTAACATGGGACTTCTTTATCTCATAGCCATCAGAAAATCAATAACTTAGCAGCAATTGTGGAGACTGCAGCTTTGAAGCGTATGCCCTCGTTAACTTTGAAACTGGCTGATTGGTCTGCACTATAATGGCAAAGAATAAGCAATTGGTGGGATTTAATTTTGAATAACCTCGGTGATCTTTTTACCTTATGCCCTTGCATGCAAGCTCTGCTTCTCTCGCACTGGACCTTTCCTCCCTCCCCTTACTCTCCCCAGGCCTTGCACCCTCCGCTCCACCATCGGTGCTCCGACTCTCTGCAGTTCTCTGCCCAGTTCCCTCCGCCTTGCCCCCCTCTATCCCCGCTGTCGCAAACTCTAATCCTTCCTCCACGGACATCCTTCAGTTCCCCATCTTAACCTCTCCATTCCTTCCCCTTTCCCCGTGCTCAATGTCCACAGGATCCCTTTTCTCCTTATTGTAATTTGCTCTGAGGTGCCTTCCCGCACACGAGGAGTGCCACAGAAATGCAAGTTTTTGTTGCCCTTATTGTAACCCTGATCTATTTCTGCATTCTCAACGTTACTGTAACATGCAGTAAAAGCAAAACATGACTGACGTAGGAAAACTACGAGGCACTTGATCTAAGTATTAAACAAGGCTTTAATCAACTGTTTTTCAACATGGAGATCTAGTTGTGTCCTTCACTAGTTCCTGTTAAAGAATGTCCTGAGCAAGCTGGGCCCATGCCCGAGTATTTATATTCTCCCTGGACAGCGCCACCAGCAGGCTGCCCAGTATTACTTCATAAGTCATTTCCACATGAATGACAAGATTCATGTCAATGACACTGTGTATTACAGTAAATTTCAAGAGGCAATCTCACCAGCATACTTAAAAATTCTGACATTGTGAAGAATTATGATGCACTTATGCTCACAACAATTTTTTTGTTAACCCTAGCAAACAGAGGAAACTATACCCCATTTTCTGCCCATTTCTGGAGAATTTTTTACATTTTGTTTTAAAGCAGTGCGCGCTGGTGACATTATTTATCGAGTTATCGAGTCTGGCAGTGTGAAGGAGCTGAATGGTCATCACTGGAGATGGCGACATTAGGCCCCTTTATTAATAAAAAAAGAAAAAACCCTGCAAATGCCGGAAATATGGAATAAAAATAGAAAATGTTGGAAATACGGAACTGAGGAACGATTTTGCACTCAAAACATTAACTTGTCTTTTGTCATTACGGATCCTGACTGTCCTGCTGTATATTTCCAACATTTCCGGTTTTTATTTTAGGTGCTTTATTTCTGGTTCCAACTTCAATCACTTGGTATGACGGCGGTTGCGTACATTCCATGCTGTGAGCTCCCCAAGATTGTCCACAACATTGACTTCACCCCAGCTGAAACCAGTCACAAATGTAACGGATTGCAGAGTCCGGTCACTTAGGCATTCCATGCAATCTCTATATGACTTGGCCAGAATGCACTAACTACAATATCCCAACCACACCGTCCTATGCTTGAGAATTGGCACTGAAAAAATTAGCAGATGGATAAATCACTGGGCTCTGATGGCATGCACCCTAGGCTATTCAGGATACTCATCCATGCCTTTGTTACCTCCAGACTCAACTATCCCAATGCTATTCCCGGCTGGCCTCCCATGTTTCACCCTCCATAAACTGAAGCCCATCCAAAACTCTGTTGCCCATATCCTAACATGCACCAAGTCCCATTCACCTATCACCCCTGTGCTTGCTGATCTATATGGGCTCTCAGTTCCCAAAAGCCTCCATTTTAAAATTCTTATCGTCAGGTGCAAGTTCCTCCATGGCCTTCCCCCTTCCAATCTCTGTAACCTCCTCTAGCCCTACAACTCCCCAGGTAGTCTGTGTTCCTCCAACTCTGGCCTCTTGTCCTGTTCCTGGGACTAGGGACAGGGTCACTGACAAGGCTTGGAAGCTAAGCAGAGCCAGGCCTGGTTAGTACCTGGAGGGGTGATCATCAGGGAAGACCAGGTGCAGAAAGTCATGGAAGGAGCCCCGAGGAGGGGCGGTTGGTGAGAAGGTCACGGAAGGAGCCCCGGGAGGGGCGGCTGGTGAGCAGGCCCAGGTGTTGGGCTGAAGATTGTCGGACAGGAGGAATGGTGAAAATGGAATGGCGGCGCGCACAGACACAGTGGCCTAGAAATTGAGTTGATGCCGCGCCAGGGCTTTAGCGCCGGAAATTTAGCGCCGGCGCTAATTCCCTTGCGCGCGCCAAAAATTCAGTAGGGCCACGGCTGCCGGCGCTACTGGCGGGTGTGAGTGCCTCCCAATGGGCGCTGAGTGCCGCATTGCGGTGCTAATCCGGCGCTGCGGCACCCGATGCGGTGCGGCAGGCTGGGGAAGTGCAGGCCTCCTCCTCCTGTTAAGGAGGCGCTGCCTTCACCCGATCGCTGGCCGTTTGATTTTTTCAAAAATGAGCCCGGCACCTCGGACAAGTGCCGGGCTTGCAGGCCAGACGCATCTGATCCGCGGGGGGGTGGTCGGGGAGGGAGGTGCGGGAAAGCGGCCGGCCGCCGCGCGACCTTAATGCGCCGGCGCTAACTTGTGTAAGACTCGGTTGCCAGAGTCTTAGTTGCGGCTGCCACGGGCGAGGCGGCCGCAACTGAATTTCGGCGTTCGGGTGCGTTGCCACGGCAACCGGGACGCTGCGCACACCGATGACGTCATCAGTGCCGGCGCAGCGCAACTGGCTAACGCCGATGGCAGCGCCGAAGTGAATTTCAGAAACGGCTATCATTGCGGCGCTAGGCCCTCTAGCGCCGCAAAATGGGCGCTAACC
Organism: Somniosus microcephalus; assembly: GCF_052327205.1. NCBI lineage: Eukaryota > Metazoa > Chordata > Chondrichthyes > Squaliformes > Somniosidae > Somniosus > Somniosus microcephalus. The sequence continues at coordinate 22,592,565 of NC_141004.1, read as the reverse complement.
CTACTGAATTTTCAGCCCAGTGGCTTTGTTTCTCCCAGGACGGTGCTATTTACGTTTAATGTTAATGTTATTTGTACTGGACTCATGGGAGCTTGCAAGATCACATTTAGTTGTACGATGACAAAGTTTTATTATTATTATTATTCCCCACTTCCTTAACCCCACCAGTGGCAGCCATGCCTTCAGCAGTCTAGGCCCTAAGCTCTGGAATTCCCTCCCTAAACCTCTCTGTCTCTCTACCTCCATTGAGACCTTTCTTAAAACCTACCTGTTCTAATGTCTCCTTCTTTGGCTCTGTGTCAACTTTTGTTTGATTACGCTCCTGTGAAGCGCCTTGTTGTTGCTGTTGTTGTAATCAGAGAGGAGGCAGCAGAGGTTCTGACCACAATCTTCAATGCTCCTGAGACCTGTGAATTATGCCAGGGTACTGGAGGGCAAGCAATATAACAAGAAGGGAGAGAAGGATAAATCGGATGAGTATAGACCAGCTATTCTAATATCAGTTGTGGGCAAACTCTTAGAATCCATAATCCAAAATAAAATTAGTAAACATTTAGAAATGCATGAGTAAATCCAGGACAACCAGTACAGTGGAAGGCAAATCATGGTTGATAAATTTGATGGAGTTCTTTGAAGAAGTGACTGATCGGATAGATAAAGAGAATGCAATTGATATAGCATATATGCATTTTCAGAAAGCTACAAAAAATTCAGGCATATGGTATAAATGGGAATACGACTGCCTGGATTGAATATTGATTAATTGAAGGAAACGAAAGATTAGGGTTAATGAGTATTGCTCAAATTGGAGCAGGGTTGGAAATGCCGTACCCTAGTGATTAGTGTTGGGTATATTTTTGTTCTCATTATGTGTGTGTGTGTGCGTGTGTTGGACTTGGATATAGGGAGTGACATGAATCTTGTCATTCATGTGGAAATGACTTATGAAATAATACTGGGCGGCCTCCTGGTGGCGCTGTTTAGGGAGAGTATAAATACTCGGGCATGGGCCCAGCTTGTGCAGGACATTCTTTAACAGGAACTAGTGAAGGACACAACTAGATCTCCATGTTGAAAAACAGTTGATTAAAGCCTTGTTTAATACTCAGACCAAGTGCCTGGTAGTTTTCTTACATCAGGGAGCACAATATCAAAACTTAACGACACAAAAGTAGGGGTCTGCAAACCAGGGAGGCCCAAAAAGAATTTACAGATAGTCCAGCACACAGGAGTTAGGCAGAAATTAGAATCCCAGTTCTCAACACAGAGTGGAGAAGTGTGAGGTAACATAGAAACATAGAAGATAGGAGCAGGAGTAGGCCATTCGGCCCCTTGAGCCTGTTCCGCCATTTATGAGATCATGGCTGATCATCCAAATTCAGTACCCTGTCCCTGCTTTCTCCCCATATCCCTTGATCCCTTTAGCCTTAAGAAATATCTCTAACTCCTTCTTGAATATATTTAATGAGTTGGCCTCAACTGCCTTCTGTGGTAGAGAATTCCACAGGTTCACCACTCTCTGGGTGAAGAAATTCCTCCTCATCTCAGTCCTAAATGGCTTACCCCTTATCCTTAAACTGTGACCCCTGGTTCTGGACTCCCCGCCATCGGGAACATCCTTCCTGCATCTAGTCTGTCTAGTTCTGTTAGAATTTTATAAGTTTCAATGAGATCCCCTCTCATTCTTCTAAACTCTAGCGAATATAAGCCTAATCGACCCAATCGCTCTTCATACGTCATTCCTGCCATCCCAGTAACAGAGAGACGAGGAGATGAAGAGAGAGGCATCAGGGTTCAAATACATAATTCCCTGGAAGAATGAGTAAAGATAGAAAAAGCTATAAAAAAAGGCAAATAGCATTTTGGGGTTTAAGAATAAAGGCATAGAGTATAAGAATAAATAAGTAATGATAAATTTGTAGAAGGCAATGGTTAGGCCACAGTTAAGAGTACTGACTGCAGTTTTGGAAAGTGACTGTACAGCATAGTTTCACCAGAAAGGTGCCAGGAATGGGAAACTATAGTTATGAGGAGAAACCGGAGATACATGGAGTATTTCTACTGCAGCAGAGAAGATTAGGACAAGATTTAATAGCATTAAAAAAAAAATACTGTAGGGTTTTGAAAGGATGAATAGGGAAACATTATTTGCTCTAGTTGGGAGTCGATGATGAGGTTTTATCAATTTAAAATTGTCACTGAGAGCGAGCAGAGGGTTTAGGGGAAATTTCTTTACACAGAGAGTTGTTGGAGCATGGAGTGCTTTGCCACGGGGGATGGTTGAGACAGAACCCATTTCAAAGCTTTGAAAGGAACATTAGTTACATTTTTGAACCAGAGGAAGATACAGGCCAAGGGGAGAGAGTGGGGCAGTGAGATTGGTTTTGGATTTCTCCAGCAAAGAGCCAGCACAGATGCAATGGGCTGAATAGCCTCCTTCTGTGCAGTAACCTTTTATTGTTCTATGGCTCTTCCTCGAAGAAGCTAAGGAAGACCAGAAGCAGCGAGTCAAGATGTCCAAGAAGAATTTACAGATAGTCCTGCACACATGAGTGAGGCAGAAAGTAGAATCCCAGCTCTCAGCACAGAGTGGAGAAGTGTGAGGCAACAGAGAGACTAGGGGATGAAGAGAGAGATATTGGGGCTCCGATACATAGTTCACTGAAAGAACGAGTAAAGATAGAAAAAGCCATAACAAGGCAAATAGCATTTTGGGGTTTAAATGAAATCTGTAGAAGTGAAGTTGGCAGAAACCAATTTTACATGTGTAGATTTTTTTCCAAATCCATTTAACTATTTATAATGGTTTCATTATTGTGCAACCACACAAGAATTGGAGTCAGCACACTGCGCATATGTGGAAGAGGTATATATCTATTAACAGCAAATGATAATACACTTTCATTTAATTTCACTGGAATTGATTGAATTAAGCATTACTTTATTGTGTAATACTGGGCAGATGTTACTGATCCATCTGGTAGACTAATTGCCCTGGGTTTAAGGACAGGAGTTTCACCGAGCCAGGTAACTGGTATCCAATGCATGAACCAGAAATGTATTCCACCCACTCCTGCCTCTGTTAAACTGGGCTGTGACAGCTCCCCTGGGTCAGTTCAATTTAGACATTATACACCATCCTTGTAGATCACTTTCAGTTACGGTCAGTGCTGCAGATGTTAGGCAGAGCGGCATTGCAAAGGTCAGGGTTATTGAGCAAGCCCTCAATCTATTAGCACCAGAAAGGGTCAAATACTGGGATGGACACACTCGAGTCCAAAAGAGGACAAATACCACAGCCACAATCTCGCAAGCGGGATTTGGTTTCAAAAAATACGGAAATCCATTGGAAACCTTTTATTATTAACTCGGTTTTGCTGTAGTATCTGGATTTTCCAATGGGGCACAGTTACATTTCAGTATCATGTTGTCCAATATATCTGCAATTTCTGTGCTAACAGATGAACCCAAGAACATTTTAAATTACTCTTGTTATGAATCAATAGAAGTCTAAAAGGAGACCAGGATTACTGGCACACTCACTTTACAGGTCAAAAGCAAAGTTCTCTTTAGGGATTTTCTGAATTTAAAAAGATAATTTTAAATGAGTTCTTAAGTGCCATCTCTCACAATCTCTGGCTCCTTAGAACATGCAGCCTTTGCATCCTCCCAATCTTGGTTGTTTATAATTGTTGTATGTTTCGAATAATGTGAGTAGTTCTGAAAGCAATGGTTAGTTTAAAATATGCACAAAACATTAAATATTATGTAACAAATTTAAAGTTTACCGCTCACTTGCAAATTGACCCATATCAAAATTGTAGTTGGGTCTTGGCTCTCTGTGTTCTCCTTGTAGCCCTTCTGTTATGAATTTTCTCTTTGTCTTTTCTTAGAAACCCTTTTTTTATCTTTGACTTTGCTGCTCTGTTTTGTTTTCTATTCATCTGTTTCTTAGATGTATCTCAGAAACAAATCAAAGCCATATCACTTTTCCTTTTGTGTGTCTGTGTGTTTTCTGTCTGGGTGCAGTCCCCGCTTTGTCTCCTGTTTTCTGACCTATCTGTAACTTCACTAAGGTTTGCCTGGTGCAGTTGGCATTTTAACACCCAGCGGCTTTGATCTCTGCTCCGATGTCGAAATGGCCATTTTAAGCCATTTGAAATTGCGCTGGCTCGGCTGGGCTTCAAGCTGCTGTTAAAATTAATTTGCATAATCACAAACGTAAAATCTTTCATGAACCAGCACAATTGGGCAATGTAGTATAAAGTAATAGTTTCTTTTTCTTTCTTTCCATTAAAAAGTATTCCTTGATGTATTTAAGAGTGGTAACCTGGTGCAGTTTTACTAATACAGCTGAAAATGGGTTTATCACCAAAGATAAGCATTTTAAATAAGGGCGTCCAGCAACGTTCCCTGTAATTCTTTTTGGGTGCGTGGCCCCTTTAAGGGCCTGCACGGCCCAATCACAGAAATTTCACATTGAAAAAGCCGGTCCCGGGCTGCGTGGGATTGGCCGAGAGCGGCGCAGCTTAGAGGGAACGTTGGTGTCCAGTCCTCCGCTTGTGAGTAACCTGATTTAAGATCACTGAAAATGACTTTAAAAAAAACTATACTCATAGAATCAGAATGCTACAGCAGAGAGGAGTGAAATAATGAACCATTTACTAGTTTTATTGGTGTACACTGGTCAGTTTCTCAGTAAGTTAAATATCTTTTGATCCGAAAAAACTTTTAAAACGTGCCTACTAGTGCATCCGCGCCCGAGAAAATGAGCGCAATTTGAAGAGCCTTACTGAACCAGCGCAATCTGCGGAATCTCGCAATCTCAACTTGGGGGGCGTGGACAGTTTTGTGGGCAGGGCCTGATTCAGGCAAATTGAATCCTGAACCAGTGTAAAAGATCAGGAAAACACAAACGTAAGTGGTTTTGGGCGTAACGCACGTTTAATATTCCCCGCTCTTTTACGCTGGTTTGGCCGATTCCACCCGGATTGCACTGATATAATTAACAGAAACAAGCGGAAATTCAACCCCCACATCTTTTCTTTGACAAAGCATTGCGTGCACTTTTCTAATTATGTTATTAAATCGAACTAGAGAAACATACAGAACCAAAGAACATAATTCCCAGATTTTTGGAAGAAACAATAACATAAATCTTGAAATAATTTTGAATTAGGTGAATTCAGAACAGTTTTCAAAGGGTTAATATGCATTCATCCATGATAGGATTATTCTTACTCTTATGATAACACTTTTCCTTTGGCTCAAACAGTTTTGGCCTGATCAAGATTTAGCTAAACGTACCTAGGTCAACCTTGAAATGTTGGGGCCGAAGATCTCTGAGCAACAATCCCAGCAGTTACACTGGGAGCACGTCAGGGTTTGCGGAGTCAGTGGGAGGGCACCTGATTTGAATAGGGCCTGCACCACTATGGGCACATACTTGCAAACTGGGCGTGTAATTGGTAAATTCATTTCAATATAGATACTTAAGTATGAGGTGGTTGCATTTTTATAGGAAGAATAAGAAGGCCACATACTCCTTGGAAAATAAGAGTCTAAATGGGGTAGAGCAGTAAAAGGATCTAGCAGTACAGATACTCAAATCACTAAAAGTAGTGACGCAGGTTAATAAGGACATTAAAAAAAAGCAAATAAATCGCTGGGGTTCATTTCTAGAGGGATAGAATTGAAAAGCAGAGAAATTATGTTAAACTTGTAGAGAACCTTGGTTAGACCACACTCAGAGTACTGTGCATAGTTCTGGTCTCCATATTATAAAAAGGATATAGAGGCAAGGGAGAAGATGCAAAAAAGATTTACAAGCATGATACCAGAACTGGGAGGTTATACCTAACAGGAACCATTGAACGGGCGGGGGCTCGTTTCTCTAGAAAGGAGAAGACTGAGGGAATGACCTGATAGAAGTCATTAAGGGGTTTGATAGGGCAGACGTGGAGATGTTTCCACATGTGAGGGAGACCAAAACTAGAGGCCATAAATATAAGATAATCACTAATAAATCCAAAAGGTTCTTCAGGAGAAACTTCTTTACCCAGAGAGTGGTTAGAATGTGGTACTCTACTACAAGGAGTAGTTGAGGCGAAAATCATAGATGCATTTAAGGGGAAGCTAGATAAGCACATGATGGGGGAAAGGAATATGCTGATAGGGCGAGATGAAGAGGGGTGGGAGGAGGCTCGTGTGGAGCATTAACACCGGCATGGACCGGTTGGGCCGGATGGCCTGTTTCTGTGCCGTACATTCCATGTGATTCTATGTAGTATTGGGCACCTGTCTGCCCCACACTGCCAGAAACTCTGGTCCAGTGAGTGTCTTCAGATAGTTGGGGTTGATCTATCAAAAAAGGATAGGCTTCCTGACCCAATGGCCTTTCCCTGTTCCTAAAATTCTTATGAGGAAAGAGAATGCAGTCAACAGTTATTTCAGATAGGATCCTATTTTGTCCCAAATTGAACTCAAAACAATTAGCGCATTAATTCTGTGATCTGTTCCAAACCTTGAATAAGCTCAAATAACATCACCTCACCTCACAGACAATTCCATAGATGGTTAAAAAAAGCAACTGTGGAGAGACCATCAATAATATTTTGGGGTTTGGTTTACATTCGAAGAATTGAGACTTCCCTCAGAGCAAATTGCTGCTGCAATCTTAACTAATAATACTTCTTCCTGTGTGGTTCTCGGTGCATTATCAACCCCCTTAATTAAACACGTATTTTATCTTGAATTAGTTTGCACCTTCTCGTAACTAACAGCGATATCTGCATCCTCACCTTGGCTAAAGCAACAGGATAAGAGTCTGTTCCGTTCGTTAGGGAACGATGCATTCGAGTTTCATTTTCCTATCGGAAAGTTATGTTGCACATTTTGCATCATTGTGAAGCAATTTTGCATTTGCAAGAATGCAAACAGTAACTGTAGCTGAAATGGCTAAGCTCGGAACCTGGCACTTGGTCTTTAGACCGTTTCTAGGAAATAGTCCCACACTGCTTTGACTTCACACCAACTGCTTTCTTCTTCCCTGCAAAGCCAAAGTTGCTGCACGCCAAGATAGTGTAATCGCTACTGAGATGCTTTGACTACATAACAAAAGTCACTGCAGTTCAAAGGAATTCATTGTATCTGGAGCCCCTTAAGTTGTTTCCTTAGAGATTTAATAAGGCACTATATGGAAATGCAAGTCTTTCTTTCTCCTCCTGACTCCTTATTAAGTTGCAGTTCCACAGGCGCCAGAGCTCTCTGGGACCTTACCTAAGTGGCAATACTTCAGGTGTTACCTGACACAGTGGGGGTAATGTTCACCATCAGCACTTTGGGGGTAAACTAGCGAAGCAATTTGCCTGCCCGTTATACAACCTGCCCAATTTTCCTCCTGTGGCAGGGCCACCAAGGGTCTCAGAACAATTAGTAATAATCCCTTTAACTACAGTGTAGTGCAGCCGCGGACTGCACCTTTAAACTGCCTGTTAACTGTACTGTATTGTGTTTTCCTGCACTCCACGTGATGACGTCATGACGCCGATCACGTGACCACCAGTGGCGCGAAGAACGCGATGACGTCATGACGTCAGCTTCCAGAATCTTCCAGTAGTCGTCGAGTGCCCAGCAAGCTGATTAGACCTGTGTACCGTTTCTCCTGTAGTTTCCCTGTTAACTTCGTTGTTCATTAAAACCTGTTGATTTGATTCATCGAGTCGAATACCTTATTCAGATAGGAACCTCCGTTCCTACACTCCCATTGATTTCAGTAGAAATGAAAATCAGGTGTGTTCTATAATGGGCGGGCGATCCACTCCGCCAGTTCATCACCCAGGCGGTGAAGGCGAGCATTACCCACATTGATGGTTGGCAGGACCATGGGGACATAACTGGGGCAATTCCACACTCCCAGCGGGGAAACCATCCTTACAGGGAGTGCAGGTCACAGATAGCACTACAACATTGGAGTTACGATTCCCTGATCCATGCTCCCTACAAGAACAGCTCGCCACTGGGACAACAGGCTCACTGAATCACGCTCCACATCCAAGCCTCATCCAAGTTATGAGGAATGACTACAAAAGCTGGTCTTGAAAAGAAGCAACTGAGAGAGGAACTGACAGAAATATACAAGATAGTACTGCATGATGGTGGTAAATGAGGAACATTACTTCAAGCCCTACAATTCCTCCGAGATATCTGCGCTCCTCCAATTCTGGGCTTTTGTGAATCCCTGATTTCCATTGCCCCAGCCGTGCTTTCAGCTGCCTAGGCCCTAAGTTCTGGAATTCAGGAAGTACAGGGCATACTTCCACTGCAACTGAGAAGAAGATAAAGGGATTTCATAGAGGTTTATTAAAATGATGAAGGGTTTTGGATAGAAAAAGACTTTCTCCTTTGGTTGGGGAGTCAGTGATGAAGGGGTCATCAATTTAAAATTACCACTAAGAAAGTGAGCACGGAGCTTAAGGGAAATTTCTTTACACAGAGAGTTGGAGCATGGAATGCTTTGCCATGAGGAGTGGTTGAGGCAAAGCCCATTTCAATTTTTAAGGGAAAATTGGATACATTTTTGAAGCAGAGGTAAATACAGAGCCAAGAGGAGAGAGTGGAGCTCTCGAGCAAAGAGCTGGCACAGACACAATGGGCTGAATGGGTTTCCTTCTGTGTTGTAACCTTTTATTGTTCTATGGTTCTTCCTCGAAGAAGCTAAGGAAGACCAGAAGCAGTGAGTCAAGATGTCTAAGAAGGGTTTACAGATAGTCCTGTACACAGGAGTGAGACAGAAAGTAGAATCCCAGCTCCCAGCAGAGACCTGTAGAAGCCTAGTTGGCAGAAACCAATTTTGTTATGTAGGTTTGTTTTTTTCAAATCTATTTAACTATTTCTAATGGCTTTCATTATTGTGCCATCACAAAGGAATCGGAATTGGCACATGGTGCATATGGTGTATATAGTGAAGGGGTCGAAGGAAAGTACCATTGCCTGCATTAAGCTTACACCCAACTGGGGTAATACACCAGCGTCATCATGTTGTGTCGCTACACCTTCCCTCGCCACTGTTTCACACAGGCTCTGGCTCGAGAACTGAAGTCCCTCAGAGCTTTAGGTCTGCATGGCTCTGGTAGTAGACGGCATTCGAGGAGATGTTCCATTGTTTGAGATGCCTCTCCACAGTCACAGTTGGTAGTATCAGTGTAGCTGTATCCCCACTTCTGCCTGAGGGCTCTGCAGCGGCCAACGCCAGTCCTGAGGCAGGTGAGACATAGCCAAGGAGGCCAAGTCTCACTGGCTCCTGTTGGAAGAGATTCCATAGAAGGGCCATAAGAGGAGCGTTCATGTTGCAGTCCCCATCAGGTTTTTCGCCTGCGAATCCTTCTACAACGCTACACTCAACTTTCCTGATCTGGTATTGGAGAGTGAAGAATGAATCGGAATAAATCAGCAATATCACCTTAAACTGTTTGCCTCAAACCTCTGTAGTTACAGGTTTGACATATCATGGAAAACTAACAGTCCAACCAGCCTGGGAAATGCCTGTGACACACAGAGGACAGTAAATGTCTCTCCATGTAAGACTTTGACTGCGTGACTCACAAGCGACAAGGTCTCAAGTGCGTCTGGTTTACATCAAGAGTGGAATTTTTTTTTCAGCTGTTACACGGGCAAGTATTCAGTATAACACTCGTGTGGTTTCCACAATTAATTATTTTACTCATTTTTAATAATTTTTTTTCTTTCAACCAACTGTCATGCAGATATTAAGATCAGTGTATGGAATCTTTTGCTTTTTATTTCCATGTTATGGGGTGAAGGAGTCACAAGTGTCAGAACTGCTAGCTTGCAGGCGGATTCTAAGCTGGCGGGCCCCACCATGTGACAGCTATACACGTCGTTCATTGCACATCTTTTTTTGCATGAATTGGGAATTGGGATTGAGGAGAGATTTAGATGCTTTGAAACCAGGCGGCTATCAATGATGGTTTAAGGTTAATATACTTGAATTCAAAATAAACTCACTACGATGCACTCGAGCCATGTGCTTACTCTGGATGAATTCACAGAAACATATCTCTCCACTAACACGCTGTGTGTGTCATCTTGAAGAGAAGGTTTCATGAAGAGAAAGACATTTATTTTTAAATTTTTGCCCACGGGCAATGCCACAGGAATTAAACTAGTAAATTAATTAAATAAATGCTATTAGGATGAATAAACAGCTTCAAAACTGATTGTTGTTGCACTTGTCCATTGACTGTGCATGTTTTCGTGCCGAAATTGTAATGGCATAGTCAACACTGCCTGTCAGTGAAGAACAGTTATTCATGTAACGCAGTTCTTATGTTGTGACTGGCCTGCAATGTCATCATGTAGCAACATTGTTCTATAACTGTATATATGTGTCGTTATTATCACTTATAAGTTTCTGAATTTGTGACTTTTTGTTTATGAACTTGAAAGCTAAAAGCTTTCAATCTGAGCCTGAGTCTGTAACTATTGCTGCCATACTAGGGTCCCTTTGATCTGTCCACCGCCTGACTACTGATGTCCATGGAGAAGGCCAGAATGCTGCAAGTTGTATATCTCTGGCAGTGAGACACGCAAAGAGCCACCTGCTGTCCAGCTGGGGTTTGGGAACCGCTTTGCTCTTTCCAGGTACCTTGTCTGAATGCCCTGTGACACATGACCTTCTTCTGGGATCATGACCTTAACCCCAATTACCTTGGCACTCTGCGACTGACAGACGGGACGCAAATGAAATGATACCCTCTACGGGCAGTTTTGGAGAGTAGGGTTTAAGACCACACAAAGTACATATGTAAAAATGGGTCCAGTATTATTGAAAACCATCAAAACTGAGGAAGTTTGATTTTAGAAAGCATTTAACGGAAGTTCAAAAGAGGTTTGAATCAGAATGTAACTAGTTTTCAAATGTAGACCAACACAAAACAAATTACATGAACGATTTTTTAAACTGGATGTATTAGTATAACTCATGTCTGATGGGTGTTTTAGGTAATAAAATTGCAGTATTATTTTGGTCGTTAGACTTTAACTAAAGTCTATGCCTATTTAGATTGTTTTCTGCTGTAGGTTAGTCATCGCTGAGCCATCTCCTTCAGCTATGACTGCAGAAAATAGCCTGGATCACAAGCTTCCTGACTACTCTTGTCAACACCGCTGTGTGATCAGCAAGCAGGAGCATTACAATTTAGGAAGGACAAGTCAAATTATCAGTCTGTCCCGACCCTATTCCTTAAACCCCCTGACCTCAATCCACTAACCGCACCCCCATCCCCGACCTAGATGGGACACAGGCACTCCATCTAGTGGCAAACCCAAGAAATTACATGGCTCAGCCACCAAAGGCAAGAAAATCCGACAGGACACTTTGTGACTTGAGCTTGTGATCTTCGGGTTTTACAGTAAAATAATGAACCGCCTGAACTTCTGAGCAACCCACCTCAAATTAGCAACATTAAACGGCACTGTCCCAGTCTTTATCTTCGAGGTTATTACAATCAGAGCGTTTTTCTTCCAGTTCAGTAAACTTGGTTGGTTTCAGTTTGTGTTTTAAAACTAACCTGAACCTGTTGAGCACATCATCTGCAAAGAGGTATAGCATTAGGCGACATATGGTCTTATGCAAAGGGAGACTGTATTTTAAGAGGCTGTTTCATGCAATTGATATAATGCCAAATTATATGTTGAGAGATAAGATATCTGTCAGATATCAGCCATGAACAAGTGGTTTCAAAATGCTTGAGGCTTGCTGCCTTCATTCTATTGCAAAGCTGCTTTTACATGCACAGGAGGCTGGCTCTCTGTTTTACGAATCAGACTCCCAACAGGCCTAGAGAAGAGTGAAGCCATGCTACAGGGTATAAGATCTTACAGTTTAAATAAAGAATCCCAGTAGCAGTCCTGCACTTGTCACAACGCCATTTTACCTCGCAGTGCAAGGTCTTTGTGGGCAGCTTTCTTCGAGGCCGGAGGCGAGCGCCATCACTTCGCCGCTGACCGCAAAACCCGGGCTGCTGCTATCGACTTTATGAGACAGGTACACGAGGGGGCGAGAGCATCGCAGCTCTGTGAAAACAGCTGCCATGCACTGAAAGCACTTTTCACTCCTATAACATCTCCAGACACGATAGGCTGGATTTTCATTGAGGAGTCGGGTAGGAGGCAGGACTACAACTTTCGGGGTTGTAGTCCCGCCTCCATCGAGTTCTAGCCAACCCACGTGATTTTCACTTGATTGACCTTGTTGAGCCCGCCCAGGCCAATTAAGGGCCACCTGGCAACAGGTGACGTCACAGATTGACATTTCACCTGTCAAGACCTTTTGACAGATGAAGTATCAGCGTTTGACAGCTCTTTGAAGCTGTTAAACACTGACAATCTGTACTCTAAGTTAATTCCTTCCTGTCAGGATGATTTAGAGATCTCCCCGGAACAGAAAGCTGAATGCTGGAACTTTTGACAGATCGCGGCCATTCTGCTTTCTGTGTCGGTAAGATGAGGGACTCCCGAGACCTGAAGAAAGGAAGGCTGTAAAGGTAAGTAAATGTAAGCACAACTTCTTTAAACACTTTACACACACCAAACACACTTACCTCTGCACTCATATACCCATCACTCACCTGAACCCTCCAAGCCCTTCAGCCCGACGGTCCGCCTCGCTAACTTGGCGTGGTTTGGAGCCGTCGGGAATCCCACATTTCAACAATGAAAATAGGGATTAGGCTAAAAACTGCCTGTTAACTACCTGTTAACAGGCAGTTAATTGGCACTAATCCCCTTCCCGCCTCGGGGAGGCGCGTCCCAGTGCGGGTCGGGTACCCACCTCCTTTGAAACTAGCATGGAGGTGGGTTGGGGGCGGGATGGGTTCGTGCCCCCCCGATTTCGGGATTTTAACACCCCCCACACGCCTCCAATCTCGCCTCCACGGCCCAATGAAAATCCTGCCCGATGGGACGAATGGCCTCCTTCTGTGCCGCAAATTTCTATGATGCTATGATTCGGAATGTACTGTGATGATAAAGAAAGACTTGCATTTATATAGTGCCTTTAACGACCACCAGATGACTCAAAGCGCCAATGAAGTGGAGTCACTGTTGTAATGTGGGAAACGCAGCAGCCAATTTGCACACAGCAAGCTCCCACACAAACAGCATAATGACCAGATAATCTGTTTTTGTTATGTTGGTTGAGGGATAAATATTGGCCAGGACACCAGGAATAACTCCCTTGCTTTTCTTTGAAATAGTGCCACGGGATCTTTTACGTCCACCCGAGAGAGCAGACGGGGGCCTCGGTTTAACGTCTCATCTGAAAGACGGCACCTCCGACAGTGCAGCGCTCCCTCAGCACTGCACTGGGAGTGTCAGCCTAGCTTTTTTTATGTGTTCAAGTCCCTAGCGTGGGACTATGAACTCACAACCTTCTGACTCAGAGGCGAGGGTGCTACCCACTGAGCCACAACTGACACTGACAAAGATAGGAAGGTGCAGCTGGGACTTGTACGGAGGCATAAAGTGTTTTCAGCTTCAAGTTGCAGAAATTCAATGGCAGTGTCTAAAATGAATTTCCCCTCACATTCTCCCCCCTCCACACACCATTGTTTTGCTCCTCTCAACAGCAGCCATTAAATTTAAGAAATTCCCACAAAACCCATGATTTATTGCAATACAATATATTCTCCTCATAGAATTTCCTGGTAATCACCGCAAATTATTTTCTTGCTAAAGTCGTTATTAATTACATTCCAATTATTGTCAGCCCGCTTTTATTAATTAAATTTTTGGTGATTTCCCCCCCACCCCCACCACTTATCAAGAAAGAGATGTCAGTGCTGGGAAATTGAATGTTTTTCTCTTTTTGGCCCCCAATATCAGCATTGTCAATAAGAGACGGCACAAGCCATTGTGAATTAAAGCTCCCTCTACTCTGCCCCAGCAATGTGCTGTAATTCTACTATCAGAAGAACATCCCTGTGACACGACGGTGCCATTTCTCAGTCTCAGGATAAGGGGTCAGCCATTTAAAGAAAGAAAGACTTACATTTATATAGTGCCTGTCACGACCACCGGATGTCTCAAAGCGCTTTACAGTGGAGTCACTATTGTAATGTGGGAAACGTGGCAGCCAATTTGCGCACAGCAAGCTCCCACAAACAGCAATGTGATAATGACCAGATAATCTGTTTTTGTTATATTGGTTGAGGGATAAATATTGGCCAGGACACCGGGGATAACTCCCCTGCTCTTCTTCGAAATAGTGGCCATGGGATCTTTTATGTCCACCTGAGAGAGCAGACGGGGCCTCGGTTTAACGTCTCATTCGAAAGACGGCACCTCCGACAGTGCAGCGCTCCCTCAGCACTGCACTGGAGTGTCAGCCTAGCTTTATGTACTCAAGTCCCTGGAGGGGGACTTGAACCCACGACCTTCTGACTCAGAGGTGAGTGTTTAAGACCGAGATGAGGAGGAATTTCTCCACTCAGAGGGTTGTGAATCTTTGGAATTCTCTGCCCCAGAGGGCTAATGTTGAGTCTTTGAGTATATTCAAGGCTGAGATCGATAGATTTTTGGACTCTAGGGGAATCAAGGGATATGGAGATCGGGCGGGAAAGTGGAGTTCAGGTTGATGATCAGCCATGATCTTATTGAATGGCGGAGCAGGTTCAAGGGGCTGTTTGGCCTACTCCTGCTCTTATTTCTTACATTCTTATTTCCATTTCCCACACCAGCTGTACCTGTGACTCTTGTAGTGATGGTGACAAGCGAATACGATTTAGAGGCAAATTCTGGGTGGTCTTTTGATGCCCAACGCCTCTTTGAAACCTGGAGGAATATACCCGTCAATGGGATTTGTGGGACTCCTCTCATTTGGCTCAAGATAACCCTGCCAGCAGTGAGAAATGCACAAGCTCTTTGTGCTTGTAGGCTGGATATTTTTAGCTGCAGTCCAGCAATACCTCGGAGCACACATGGAGGTCCCTAATCCTTGGCTCTGCCCTCCTGCGTCTAAGCTCTCTGTAATTGGGATGCGTGTTCCAATGGAGAGAAAGTGGCCCGATAGATTCTCTGCCTGTGTGGGTTCCCCAGTAGTCCTGTTACACAGGACAATGGATTTCAGACATCTGGCTAAACCAGACCAGTCAGCAGAGTGCCGCTATGTAACTGGAGGCAAAACCCTGCACCTTTGCTCATCTGCCACACTGTGCCATGACGTGATAGGGTCAGGGTTCTCCCCCCGACTGAATAACCAAGATGTTCAGTTCATGATCTCAGTTGAATTATCTGGAGAGCTCTCTAGTTGAAGCCATCACCACCCTACCGAATGAGGGGACATTGAATCCGAACCCAATCTCGTGCACAAGCTAGTAACTAGCTCCAGACAATAAAAATAGAACAGATTGTAGTGCAGAGAGCTGAGAAAAAATAAAATACAAAAAGGATAAACTATTATTTAGAAGAAAAAAACCGAAGTGGTGGTATTTTAGCATCACACAAAGATATAAATAATATCTTTTTTCACTTTCTTTCAATAAATATACCGAGCTCATTTGTCATTTGTTCTTTGCCATGTCTAGCTCTACAAGATTCACAATTGCATTTTGAATAAACATCATTCGTCGCAACCTTGAGTGATAAAGACAAGCTCAGGGGTTGTAAAAATCTAGCAAACGTCAGTATCAAAACGGCTAAATGTGTGAGCAGCTGGGATTTCGAGTATTTAACTTCACACGTACCACCCCAGAGCTGGTCCTGTTGTGACAGTAATTGGTTTGTCAGTTCTTAGACAGCTTCTTCGTTCCTTTTTAAGCATTGTCAACTCTAGATTGGTTATTTGGGGACAGACACCTCTAAAATAAACACTTTGCAGGAAGTCTAACTCGCTCGGTCACTGTTCAAAATATGCGCGTGCTCATAACTTCTCAGGAAAGGACGTTTCCCGTACTGCAGAATGTTCTAATAAGGGCAAATCCCTGTTAACATTAAGCGACCAACTCTATTCACTTCCATGTGTTTACCCCTGATCAAGCCCAGTGTCCATTACCATCAACTTTCTCTTAGGCAAATCGGAACTGGTCTTATCAGAGCTCCGCCAAGACTATTTTTTGTATGGTGAGGTGGCTTTATATTTGTAACTAGTTCATGATATATTTTCAGTCACTGCTATGCTTGCTCCCTTTACTTTAGGTAGGAAACACCCACCTCCACTATCAGTTTATGTCAGATGTGATTTAGAGGATGGAAAGATCTCCTTTGCCAATCTCCCCGCTGGAGATAGGATGCCTAATACAATAACAACTTGCATTGATATAGCACCTTTAACGTAGTAAAACGTCCCAAGGCGTTTCACAGGAGCGTTACAAAGCAAAATTTGACACCGAGCCACATAAGGGGATATTAGGGCAGATGAAGAGGTAGGTTTTAAGGAGCCTCTTAAAGGAGGAAGGAGAGGTAGAGAGGCGGAGAGATTTAGGGAGGGAATTCCAGAGCTGAGGGCCTTGGCAGCTGAAGGCACGGCCGCCAATGGTTGCATGATTAAAATCAGAGGTGCTCAAGAGGCCAGAATTAGGGAGGTGCAGATATCTCGGGGGGTTGTGGAGCTGGAGGAGTTTACAGAGATAGGGAGGGGCGAGGCCGTGGAGTGATTTGAAAACAAGGATGAGAATTTTAAAATTGTGGCAAAGCCCATCTCTGAGTAAAGAGACCTGTCTTGTCTCACACATTGCACCCCCTGCTGATTGACGGGCACAGGCATGGATCATGGCACTGGAGAAAAACCTGCTTGTGAACCCAAGGAGACAAAATTATAGGTATCTGAAGCCAACACATATGCAACTGCAGGGACTTTTGTTAGGATTCAGGAAATCTGTGTCAGAGTCCAATGTAAAACCATAAGTTTCTATGGAGGATATACATTTATATTTTATTTTCTGCAATGGTCCATCATTTGGAAACTGGAGAACAATTATTGCTCATACTCCGACTTTACACTAACCTGATTTGCCACAACTCAGGTGTATCAAACCGCAACAAAGAATCTGCAGCGGTTCAAGAAGGCGGCCCACAGCCATCTTCTCAGGACAACTAGGGATGGTCAATAAATGCTGGCCTTGCCAGCGACGTCCACCTCCCGAGAATGAATAAGAAAAAAAAAAGGTTGCTTTGCTTCTGTTCAGGTGCAGGTCCACCCGTTTCTAATGCATTGATGAAACTGTCAGAACGGTATTCCACTGTACTTCTGACAATTGTTGCTGAGGCTCGTTTTATTCTGCATCTTTCTGTGGTTCTGAAACCTGATAACATTTAAGGAGACAGTATCTCATTTGGTGGTCTACATAGGATGTATTTTAAACCATTGAGCATCAAATTTACACACCAGTCTCACAGCGCACCGTGTTCTAACATTACACATGCCCAGTTCCTCAAAACCTACTGTTATTCCCTCGATTAATCCGCTACAGTCAACGCACCATCCCGTGTACTGCAATTTCCGCTGTAACAGCTGCGATCAAAGTATGTCATTGGGTAAAGAAATTCGTGTACAATGGTCTAGTATGAAAAAGCAATGCCAATGGCTTTGTGAGTAAGTTGAACTGCTCCTGCCCAACTCGCCCCCTCCAATGTGGTAGTGAACTATACAGACCAAGCAAGAAAGAACTTTATAAGGAACCTTCCACGTCCTCAGGACATCGCTGCCAATGAATTCATTTTGAGGTGTAGTCAAGAGTTCAGCCAGGTACTTTGCTCCTGGGCCTCCTGAGGCACTTGGCTTGACTTGGCTTCTGATTTCCCCTCCTCAGGCGGGACACCTGGCCGTAACCAGCCTGATCCAGTGATTGGGATTCAAAATCCAACGTCTTGGCAATTGCAAAGAATTGCAAAGTGTCCTAACATTCCGCGCCACAGAACATTTGGGCTCAAAAAGAAAATAAATGAGGCACATTGAGCTTGAGCATATTTCACGCTTGAAAACCAGTGAAAAAGATTTGCCACTTCTTCAAGAAGATGGTGACGCTGGTCTCCTCCGATGGCTTCAGTGGGTAAATGCTTTGGGTGGTTTGGTACTGAGCAGGATCAAGAAGATCCCAGGCTCGATCTCTGGTCTGTTCTAGGTTAATGGCCCTGAAATTGCAGTCGGCGGCGTAGCTAAGGAGTGCGCCGCCGACCTCCGAATGAAGTCCGCACTTACCTGGTGCAAGGCCCAAAACGAAAACCTGCTTTGAAATGCTACAGAGTTGCGCACAGCGTAGTGGCCCGAGGATCCCAGAGGTGCACCGTTGTGCAATAGCGTACCTGGGATCACATGGGACGGTGCTCCTTTCACTAGCCAATCAGGAGACAGAAATCTCCGCTCCTTGACATCAATCAAATTTTAAATTAAACGATGTGAATATTTATTTGACAAGTGTAGTACTTGGCTTTAAAAAGCACAGAGAATACTTTGGAGTAAGTAGTTATTTACTGGAAGACTCTGCAAGATTAAAAAAATGATTAAAACATCTCATCCCTCGAACTGAGCCTTTACAGCTGCCTGATGCTTGATACATGTGTTTGTTTTTAATTATTTATACATTTTTATCATCCCCCTCCCCTTACGCCGTGCAAACAGGCTCCTGCGCCTGTTTGCACCAGCCATAAAATTTTGAAGCGTAATTGCTGCACAGTTGGTGGGCAACTAATCCAGCTTCTCACCAGCAAAGAGGATTTGACAGTTGCAACGGATGATCTGTCTAGTCAGAAGTTGACAGATCGGAAGTTTGGGATTTGGCAATCCCGAACTTGCGGCCAATTTCAAAATCAGTATGACGCCGTACTCTGAGAGTACACCGTCATACCGACCACAAATTCTGCCCCAATGTCTTAGTTGGTGGAGCAGTAGGGGCATTATAGTTGGCCTAAGGGCAGGGAGGTGGGGGTGTAGAAATCAGTTAGTTAATGAATGTCTTAGGGACCTCTTCTAAAAAGAGTGGGAACAGGATTGGGCTTGGCTGAAATATCCATTTCAGTCCATTAACCTGACAACACCTCAGGCCTAAATTGTCCTCTTTGGGGCAGGACAGATCAGCCATGATCTAATTGAATGGCAGAACAGGCTGGAGTGGCTGAATGGCCTCCTCCTGTTCCTATGTTCTGCCGCAGCACCACAAATGGCGTTTGAGGCCTTGGACGAGATGGAGACCTAAATAGGTGAGGCTTTTGAGCAGAAACGGAAAGAAAAAAAGTGTCTTCTACTCAGCCCTCTCCCTACATTTAAAGAATTTCGAGGCCTTTCCACTGCTATCCTGGGCCTACAGCCCCCTTCTACCAGGCGGCCCAAGGGAACAGCGATTGACAGGGCAGACGGGAGGGAAATGTGATGGGAAGCCAGGCCTCACTCCAACCTCCTCTCCAACATTTACATACAGCGGGCAGGAAAAGGGTAGTCGTCGGCGATTCCCATGGTGGGGGGGGGAGAGCCAGGGTGAGGGAAATCAAGATCGGGGCGGTTAGGAGCGCCTCACCGACCCATTTTCCTGCCGTTCCGATCAATTTGCGGGCAGGATTGCCGAGGAAAGTGCATTTCTCACTGTCTTGAGATGCACGCACGAAGAAAGGCCACTGACTGAGACACCAGGTGGTGGCCAACCATTGTGCAGCCCAGCACAAGTTGCTGCTTTTCAGGAGAGGATAGGGAGAAGATGGAGCAAGAAAACACAAAACTCTACCTCTTTAAGACTTAGAGAAAAAAAATCCGAGTTAAAAGATTGGAACGTATTTGCTTTCGACGGTTAAAGCTTTAAATACGCATATAAAATATATTTTGAAGAGTGCACCTGTGCATCAGCTGCACAGGTAGTTAATGTACTGGAAAGTTTTAAACGGTAACTCTTGCTTGGCAGTTAGTCAGTCGCTCAAGCTGAAATTTTGTTGGAACCGTGTGATGTACAGGCCCAGGCTGCAGCGTTAGTTCGACACCGACGATGATTCAGCTGCAGATGTGGCTTTAAGGCCACATGTGGTTCGCCTGCAGGCTGGAGTAACTGACTCCACCATCACAGCCTCACACAACGCGTCGGCAAGCAGCAGTCATCTAAGTAGCAATTGCAATCCGTTTCCCCTTCATATAGTGGCACAAACTGAATGGTAGTGCAACGTACACCTGTGGTTTTATTCCTGTTCGCTCGGTGCAATGTGTTCATGCGTTTTGCCGGTTGTCCTGCAGATTTAATATCTTACTTCGTGAACGTTAATGTTAATTTCACTGCAAACGAGGGTGCTATTTCAGCGAAGTAACACTTTGCACCGTGGTCACTGATATATCATAGAAACCACACCAGTAACCAGCTGGAAACGGTAATGGCAGGCCTTTAAGTCCCACGGTTGCAGCATTAACTCGTATCGGACAAATGGAGCAAGGACTCTTGATACACAGAGGATTCAATAATTGTTCAAATCCCATCAAAAAGGTGAGACTGTAGTCACAGCTCTAGAGGCTTGGACCCTTCATCAGCTCGACACCATCCAGAACAAAGCAGCCCGCTTGATTGGCACCACACCTACAGGAAACTTTCTGGTATCCGGCACGGACGGGACCGACGTGGTGCCGGTTCAGCAACAATTCCGAATAACCGAACGCTATAGTGAAAGATACGGACCTTAGAGCTCCGTATGAAGCAACAAACCCTGTTGCTTAGCAACAGCTTCAGAAGAACGTCCACAAGTTGCAAGCGTCTCTGTAGCTTAGCAACAGCTGCAGCCAAATGCTTGCCTTCCTCAATTTGTTGCTGTGCAAGTAATAAAAGTTATAAAAGTTAGCTGAAACCGACTCCTGAATTTTGCCGGTTAACCGACATTTCCGGTTATTTAGGGGCCAGTTAATCGAAAGTTTCCTGTGCCACCTTAACCGTTCACTCCCTCCACCACCGGCATACCGTGTGTATCATCTACAAGATGCACTGCAGCAACTCACCAAGGCTTCTTCGGCAGCACCTCCCAAACCCGCGACCTCTTCCACCTAGAAGGACAAGGGCAGCAGGCGCATGGGAACACCACCACCTCCAAGTTCCCCTCCAAGTCACACACCATCCTGACTTAGAAGTATATTGCCGATCCTTCATCGTCGCTGGGTCAAAATCCTGGAACTCCCTCCCTAACAGCACTGTGGGAGCACCTTCACCACACGGACTGCAGCGGTTCAAGAAAACGGCTCACCACCACCTTCTCAAGGGCAATTAGGGATGGGCAATAAATGCTGGCCTTGCCAGCGACGCCCACATCCCATAAAGGAATTTTTAAAAAGATAGGAAATGTCCTTCTCAGCTTAAGTGGGCTTCTATCAGCTAATGAACTTCACCAATCCTAGCAAGTTGGGGATTGATTCAAAAAGCGGGTTGGAATTCAAAAGTGAGGAAATGATGCTTCAGTTGTACAGAGGCTTGGTCAGACACCAGTGCATTTACATAGAAGATAGGAGCAGGAGTAGGCCATTTGGCCCCTCGAGCCTGCTCCGCCATTTAATGAGATCATGGCTGATCATCCAAATTCAGTACCCTGTCCCTGCTTTCTCCCCATATCCCTTGATCCCTTTAGCCTCAAGAAATATATCTAACTCCTTCTTGAATATATTTAATGAATTGGCCTCAACTGCCTTCTTTGGTAGAGAATTCCACAGGTTCACCACTCTCTGGGTGAGGAAATTCCTCCTCATCTCTGTCGTAAATGGCTTACCCCTTATCCTTAGACTGTGACCCCTGGTTCTGGACTCCCCCGCCATCGGGAACATCCTTCCAGCATCTAGTTTGTCTAGTCCTGTTAGAATTTTATAAGTTTCAATAAGATCCCCTCTCATTCTTCTAAACTCCAGCGAGTATAAGCCCAATCGGCCCAATCTCTTCTCATACATCATTCCTGCCATCCCAGGTATCAGTCTGGTGAATCTTCGCTGCACTCCCTCCATGGCAAGAACATCCTTCCTCAAATAGGGCGACTAAAACTGCACACAATACTCAAGGTGTGGTCTCACCAAGGCCCTGTACAACTGTAGCAAGACATCCTTGTTCCTGTACTCAAACCCTCTCGCTACGAAGGCCAACGTACCATTTGCCTTCTTAACCGCCTGCTGCACCTGCATACTTACCTTCAGCGACTGGTGCACAAGGACACCCAGGTCTCGTTGCACTTCCCCTTCTCCCAATCTATTGCTGTTCAGATAATAAGCTGCCTTCCTGTTTTTGCCACCAAAGTGGGTAACCTCGCATTATCCACATTATACTGCATCTGCCATGCTTCTGCCCAATCACCCAACCTGTCCAAATCATACTGGAGTTTCTCGGCATCCTCCTCACAGTACACACGCCCACCCAGCTTTGTGTTGTCTGCAAACTTGGTTTCTGGACACTGAACCGCAGGAAAGAGATAGTGGCCTCAGAGCACAGATGCACTAGAATGATAACAGGGCTTAAAGGTTTAAATTCTGAGGACAGATTGCATAAAACTTGGCTTGTTATCCCTTGAGTTTAGAAGGTTGAGGGATGATCCAATCAAGGGGTTTAAAATGATAAAGAGATTTGATAGGTTAGATACAGATTTCCAGAAGGCATTCGATAAGGTGCC
The DNA here is from genome assembly GCF_052327205.1 of Somniosus microcephalus. Taxonomy (NCBI): domain Eukaryota; kingdom Metazoa; phylum Chordata; class Chondrichthyes; order Squaliformes; family Somniosidae; genus Somniosus; species Somniosus microcephalus. The sequence continues at coordinate 22,569,945 of NC_141004.1, read as the reverse complement.
ACATAAAAGGTGGTTACACAAGATAAGAGCTCACGGGGTTGGGGGTAATGTATTAGCATGGATAGAGGATTGGTTAACTAACAGAAAACAAAGAGTCGGGATAAATGGGTCATTTTCAGGTTGGCAAACTGTAACTAGTGGGGTGCCACAGGGATCGGTGCTGGGGCCTCAACTATTTACAATCTAAGTTAATGAAGGGACTGAGTGTAATGTAGCCAAATTTGCTGATGATACAAAGATAGGTGGGAAAGCAAATTGTGTGAAGGATGCAAAGAATCTCCAAAGGTATATAGATAGGCTAAGTGAGTGGGCAAAAATCTGGCAGATGGAGTTTAATGTGGGAAAATGCAAGGTTATCCACTTTGGTAAGAACAATAAAAATGCAAATTATTATTTAAATGGGAAGAGATTACAAAATGCTGAGGTACAGAGGGATCTGGGGGTCCTTGTACATGAATCACAAAAGTTTTGCATGCAGGTACAGCAAGTAATTAGGAAGGCAAATGGAATATTGGCCTTTATTGCAAAGGGAATGGAGTATAAAAGTAGGGAAGTCCTGTTACAGCTGTACAGGGTATTGGCGAGACCACACCTGGAGTACTGCGTACAGTTTTGGTCTCCTTATTTAAGGAAGGATATACTTGCATTGGAGGCAGTTCAGAGAAGGTTCACGAGGTTGATTCCGGAGATGAAGGGGTTGTCTTATGAAGAAAGGTTGAGCAGGTGGGGCCTATACTCATTAGAGTTTAGAAGAATGAGAGGGGATCTTACTGAAACATATAAGATTCTGAAGGGGCTTGACAGGGTAGATGCAGAGAGGATGTTTCCCCTCGTGGGGGAATCTAGAACTAGGGGGCATAATTTCAGAATAAGGGGGCACCCTTTTAAATCGGAAATGAGGAGGAAGTTCTTCTCTCAGAGGGTCGTGAATCTTTGGAATTCTCTTCCTCAGAAAGCTGTGGAGGCTGGGTCATTGAATATATTTAAGGTGGCGATAGACAGATTTTTGAACGATAAGGAAGTCAAGGGTTATGGGGAGCAGGCAGGGAAGTGTTGATACCAAGATCAGGTCAGCCATGATCTTATTGAATGGCAAAGCAGGCTCGAGGGGCCAAATGACCTACTCCTGCTCCTACGTCTTATGTTCTTATGTTCTTATACAGAGAAACTATTGCTTCTGGTGAGGGAGTGCAGGACAACAGGGTATAATCACATTAGAGCTGGGCCAGTTAGGAGTGAAATCAGGAAGCATCCTTGTGAATCTGCTCTGTACCCTCTCTAAACCCTCACTATCCTTCCTAAAGTGTGGATCCCAATACTGCACAGTACTCTGACCGAAGTCTTGTTAAGGTTTTATATAGGCTCATCATTAAAAAGAAGGATTGCATTTATATAGCGCCTTTCAAGACCTCAGGGTGTTCCAAAGCGTTTCCAGCCAATGAAGTACTTTTTGAAGTGTAGTCACTGTTGTAATGTAGAAAGCGTGTTAGCCAATTTGCACACAGCAAGGTCCCACAAATAGCAATGTGATAATGACCAGATAATCTGTTTTAGTGATGATGGTTGCGGCATCAATATTGGACCAGGACACCGGGGAGAACTCCCCCGCTCTTCTACCAAATAGTGCCATGGGATCTGTTATGCCAACCTGAGAGGGCAGATGGGGCCTCGGTTTAACATCTCATCCAAAGAAAACGGCACCTCCGGCAATGCAGCACTCCCTCAGCACCAGGGTGTCAGCCTAGATTTTGTGCTCAAGTCCCTGGAGTATGGCTTGAACCCACATCCTTCTGACTCTTGGCGTTTATATTATATTACCTTTTGCAATAAAACCTGGAATTCTATTAGCTTTTTTTTTCAGCCTTATTAAGTTGAGATGCTGCCTTTAATGTGTTACGAACCTGTAATCCCTAGCCCCAAGCCTTCCATTCAGAGTATAATCACTGATGTTATTTTTCTTACCAAAATGTATCACCTCCCACTTACTGACTTTGAATTCCATTTGCCATTTTTCAGTCCATTCCCCCATTTTAACAATATCCTTTTGCAGCTTCCATTGATTTCTAGGGAAATACTTCCTATTTTGGTATCATCTGCAAATATCCGGTCTATCATTGGTATACACACGGAACAAAAAGTGGGCCCGGAACTGAACCTTGTGGGACACCACTACCCACTTCCAAACACTCTGAAAAACTGCCCTCAACTCTGTCACCTCCTCAGTGAATTCAACGGAGTAGATTTTGGGGCCACTTGCCTGACGGAAATGGGGCGGTAGCACCCCGAAAAATGGTGGGGACTGACTTACCGTCCCGTTTCTGCCGTCCCTGTGGCCAGCGCAATCTTCCCTCGGGCCTACTGCTCAGAGGCCTGAGCTCCGCCGACCCCAGCCACCCCCTCAAGCAGTAGGCTCTTGTCAAATGCTCCACCCAGCGTCAGTTAGAGGTCCAGGCGCAGAGGAGCTGACAGGTAAATTGGTGTTTATTTTAGTGGGGCCGGGAGAAGCTCCTCCAAGTTTATTTTCTATTTTTTTTCCAGTTTACAGTGAGATTTCAATGCTGTGTAAGGATCAACAATGACATAGACTCAAGAACAGGTTCAGATTCCCCTAGATCCCACTGAACCATAGAAAAACCAGCAGAGAAGGAAGCAATTGTGTCTATAGTCCTAGAATTTCCTTTGCATCAAATGGTTATTTACTCACCTGCCAGTGAGCATCAAGGTCTCCCTCAATTATTTTGCCCTCCCCTCCCCCACTGAAGAAATAGGACAACCTTTCTCACACCCACTTCATGTATTTAGCACCTCCACTTCCAGCCATCAAACAGGGGGTGCTGTGCTGCTCCATCAGTTGTCCACAGATTCCTCTTTCCACACTTACTGTCCTGTTCTTCCCGGCTCCACAATAAGATAAGCCAAAAAAAAGTTCAAACTTACAGTTCTGGTGGCAGACGCCAGCGGTCCCTGGTTTGGTTGCTAAGCACTTGAAGGAACTGACTGGAGCGTGCACGGTGAATGCTGTGGCCATTCGCAATCAAAGTTGCAAGTTAGGCCTGAAACAGGAGGTGGGCCCCTTCCGATTTGCACCTGCAAATGGTCTAATGCCTGGATCAGGCGTGCGCCCTTGAGTGTTGTCGGAGCTGCACTCATCCAGGCAAGTGGAGAGTATTCCAGTACACTCCTTACTTGTGCCTTGTAGATGGTGGAAAGGCTTTGGGGAGTCAGGAGGTGAGACACTCACCGCAGAATACCTAGCCTCTGACCTGCTCTTGTTGCCACAGTATTTATGTCACAGTACTTGATGTAAGAAAACTACTAGGCACTTGGTCTAAGCATTAAACAAAGCTTTAATCAACTGTTTTACAACATGGAGGTCTAGTTGTGTCCTTCACTAGTTCCTGTTAAGAATGTCCTGCGCAAGCTGGGCCTGTGCCCGAGTATTTATACTCTCCCTGGACAGCGCCACCCACAGGCCGCTCAGTATTATTTCATAAGTCTTTCTTTCATGAATGACCGATTCATGTCAGTACTCATTTTGAAATACATTAAACTACATAAAAATGTTAAAAAGAAAATGAGTTTGGTTGAGGAAGCATCTGCAAATGGTCTAACGCTTGGTTCAGGCGTGCGCCCTGGGCACCTACAAAGAAGCCCTAACCAATATGGCGGGCGACGCATCACTGACAAAGAATGAGTGCGCGCGCACCATCTGCCACATTGGACCCTTGGGTGCCTGTTTTAATGGGCACAGGACGATCCAATTTCTAGGCCAAAAAAGATACAATACTGAAAATTTGCAGTTTGAAGTAAGATTGGAGCTTTGCTACAGCCACAGACGTGTTAGCATTTTGTAAACTATTCTTTGGGCTCATGGATACCTAGCATCGCTTACACTGGCAGCAGGCATTGGTTCTGAGTTAATTTACCCGCTTCAGTGGGAGCTGCCACTCGAGAGCTGCCTGATTCAGAAATGAGTTACTACAGGAAACTTTTTATTACCCGGCACCAACGGGACTGGCGTGGTGTCGGTTTATCAAAAAGTCCGGATTACAGAGAGGTATAGTTTAAAAGGTACGAGAGCTCCGTACACAGCAACAAATCCAGGCTTCCCTGTTGCTTAGCAACAGGTGCAGGAACTCCGGCCACAGACCAAGCATCCCTGTTGCTTAGCAACAGGTGCACGAACCCCAGTTACACCGCCACAGGTCCAGGAACTGCCACTAATATGAAGTAAAAGTTACCTGAACCTACTCCTGAATTTTGCCGGTTAACAGAGATTTCCGGTTATTTAGGTGCCGGTAAATCGAGAGTTTCCTGTACCAGCTGTAGGCTGCTGGCTATAGTATTGCTTTCCCTTGAGGCAGGTGGCATTGCCCAGCTATCTCTCCTATGTTGCAGGGGACAATTGACGTTCAGGCACTGTACTGGTACCTCACCACAGAGGCTATTCTTCATGTGATTCTAGCCAGTGGGTGTTAATGGTGGGAATTAAACTGTGGGGACAGAGATGGGGAACATTCAGCCCAATCTCATCCTCACCCAACATCCACATACAGGCACTTCCAGTGGGCTCCCTGGATAATGAACAGGAGAATGATTTATGATCATGGGGACAATGAGACCAATTGTAGTGCCCCATCACTAGCTCAGTTGAGATCACTTAGGGGGTGATTTTGCCAATTGGGGGGGGGCGTTGGAGGCGGGACTGTTGCTTGTCGGGTCAATGTCCCGCCTCCATCGATTTGTGGCTAACCCACGCTATTTTCCATTGATTGACCTTGTTAAGCCTGCCCAGCAGGCTTAGCAGGCCAATTAAGGGAACGCCAGTTGCAGAGAACATCAACGTATGACGTTTCATCTGTCAAAAACTTTTGACAGATGAATTGTCATCGTTTGACAGCTCTATGAAGCTGTCAAACAGTGACATTCTCTGTAGTTTGATGAGGTCTTGAATTCAAGTTAATCGGCTTTAATCCCTTCCCACCTTCAAGGAGACGAGACCCGACGCGGGACGGCTATCCACCTCCTAGGAAGATGGCATGGAGGCGGGTTGGGGGTGGGTTGGGCACCTGCCCCCAAATTCTGCCATTTTCCCGGCAGTCCCGCCTCCATATCCACCACCCCAGGGCTGGCAAAATCGCCCCCTATGTCATTCCTGCAAAAGCACTTAAACCTTATTCTAGCTGTTATTGAATACAGTTCCCCCTGTTTACAGACACACAGTAAACGCACTGCCCTGAATCACTGCCAATGAAAACTCAATGAAACTTCAAAAAGGTCTCATTTCAAATAACCCCCCCTCCCATAGAATTTATGATGAGGCCACATTTTCATACACTGTGTAATCTGACCGTAAATGCTTTCTTTCCAAATGTGTCGACTGAGGATAAGAACAGAAAATGGGTGATAGCTCATGAATTGTGCCGCAGATACTGCAGGGATTTATCAGCTGAGGGAGGAAGCACGGTGTGGACACACTGGATGATGTGAGATGAAACGTTCCTGGAACAATTCATCAGACCTCATAGCTTCCTGTTGGTAGCTGTGGTGTGACAGGGAGTTGAACTGGAAACGTAGTTAAAAGGAAAATGGAAGGGGGGACTGGCAGGTGCAGTGAGTGAGAACGCTAGCTTTCAACCTCTGGGACCCGGGTTAGAATCCCAATCAGAGCGATTGGATGAAAGACTTATCTCCCTGATGTATATAAATGTACCAAGTGAAATTAGCTTGGGTTGCTGCAATCCAGTTGCATGAGGCCATAGGATGAAATTATCAATAACTCAGCACTAAATTGTCAGTACAGGAAACTTTCGATTAACCGGCCCCTAAATAACCGGAAATGTCGGTTAACCGGCAAAATTCAGGAGTAGGTTCAGGTAGCTTTTATTACTTTTTTTACTCCATTTGTTGCTGTGCAAGGGTGTAGCTGCAGCTGTTGCTAAGCTACAGAGATGCTTGCAACTTGTGCCGATTGTTCTGAAGCTGTTGACAGGGTTTGTTGCTTTATACGGAGCTCTCAGCTCCGTATCTTTCACTATAGCGTTCGGTTAGCCGGAATTTTTGATGAACCGGCACCACGTCGGTCCTGTCCGTGCCGGATACCAGAAAGTTTCCTGTAGTACAAAAGGCAAAATACTGCGGATGCTGGAAATCTGAAATATAAACAGAAAATGCTGGAAACACTCAGCAAGCCAGGCAGCATCTGACTTAACGTTTCAGAAGGTTCTGACGAATGGTCATCGACCTGAAACGTTAGCTCGGTTTCTCTCTCCACAGATGCTGCCTGACCTGCTGAGTGTTTCCAGCATTTTCTGTTTATATGTACTAGATTGTCAGTCTTGCTCAGACAAGCAAGCGGGAGAGCTGCAGGTGAACCTGCAAATGTCGCATTGGCTATTTCTTTCCCTGCAACATTTAGGGTCTCAGAGACTTCCTGCCCTGTATAGCAGTGTCTCTAAGTTATTTTTTAAAATTCATTCATGGGATGTAGGCGTCACTGGCAAGGCCAGCATTTATTGCCCATCCCTAGTTGCCCTTGAGAAGGTGGTGGTGAGCCGTCTTCTTGAACTACTGCAGTCATTGTGGTGAAGGTACTCCCACAGTGCTGTTAGGTAGGGAGTTCCAGGATTCTGACCCAGCGACGATGAAGGAACAGCGATATACTTCCAAATCAAGATGGTGTATGACTTGAAGCGGAACTTGGAAGTGGTGGTGTTCCTATGTGCCTACTGCCCTTGTCCTTCTAGTTGGTAGAGGTCACGGGTTTGGGAGATGCTGCTGAAGAAGCCTTGGTGAGTTGCTGCAGTGCATCTTGTAGCTGGTACACACTGCAGCCACGGTACGCCGGTGGTGGAGAGTGAATGTTTAAGGTGGTGGATGGGGTGCCAATCAAGCGGGCTGCTTTATCCTGGACGGTGTCGAGCTTCTTGAGTGTTGTTGGAGCTGCACTCAACCAGGCAAGTGGAGAATATTCCATCACACTCCTGACTTGTGCCTTGTAGATGGTGGAAAGGCTTTGGGGAGTCAGGAGGTGAGACACTCGCTGCAGAATACTTAGCCTCTGACCTGCTCTTGTTGCCACAGTATCTATGTCACAGTACTCATTTTAAAATACATTAAACTACATAAAAATGTTAAAAAGAAAATGAGTTTGGTTGCGAAAGCAATTTCATCTAGTAGGACCTCACTGGAATAACTATGGAATGGGCTTGATGGTTGTAAATGAAGCTGCAGCAGAACGATTTGCAGCAAATTAAAATGGAAATGCAAGCACAATTTATATCTTGTATTGTATATATGATCTGTGATGATGTGATTTTTTTTCCTGTGGTGAAATGCCCAACACCTCTCTTGAAGATAGAACTTAATGGCCTGGATTTTGTGGTAGAGTAACAGTGAGGCTATCAGCACTCATTAAGGAGTTAATTGAATAGTTACTTCCAGTGCCCGCACATGCGCAGTTCAACACGGAAATCAGGAAGTTGCTGTCCGAGTTGCCCTGCTCCTCTAGAAGCTTTGCTACACCGGCATTCACATACACGGAAGGGTGTGAATTTGCAGTACTTACAAGATAGATACCTACTAAACATGCCAGAAAAAGTTAGAGCTTGTCAATTCATCTGTAAGTGTATATTGATATGTCTTAATTACTGCCAAACAACCTCTCTGGCACTGAAAATTAACTTTTACAAGTGTGGAGTCTCAGTCCCTCAGATTTTAATTATTATTGGAGACTTAAAAAATGTTAAAATTAAAAAAAAATGTTTTACTTATTCTTTTATACCTCTCTCTGAATCCCATCTTTCTTTCCCTCACTTTATTTTGTTTTCTGTTCATAATTTAACATTTAACAATTAACTATTCCAACTGGCACCTCCTAGTTTAGACTCTGCGAGGCTCAGTAGCAATTCTTCCGTCTGAAACAAGGAGACACACTGTCGCTTGCCCTGTTCACACAGGTCCCAGATCCCCTGTAGAGGGGACCATGCTGTTTTTTGCTCTGTAATAACCACAAGTTCCAGTGAAAAAGCCCACAGAAGGTCTGTGGGCAAGTGTAAGTGTAATGAATGGCTGGCGTCATTCATTTGCTGGTGACCACAAGATCCGGGCCATTATCAGCAAATTGCCACAAGGAGAGGCTGACGTGAATCTGCATTCCACTTCTCTGTTGGGCATCACTTTGTTTGTCCAACCTACGGCCAAGTCTGCCAAAGCATTATTTAAACAAAAGAAAAAGGGGAGTTCATGTAATATTTCTCCCTGATTTCAATTAAGCTTTAATTAACAGTCTCAGAATATGTGAGCCGCTTTTTCCTGATTTTTTACAAGTGTTTATGGCACGATAAAGAAAGAAATTCAGATATTGAGCAAATTCCCAACTGCTCAACAACCCAGCAAAGGTCTATTGCTGGGAGATGCAGAGCACATCTTCAGCACACCTCGATACTGCTGAATGTATAATGGCCGCACATGTTCTCATATTGCGACAGGCTGCTCTTGGGAGTTTGGCAGTCAGTATGCCAGTCATGATTGCACTATTATCCCACCATCCCATCAATAACAGCTCTCCCTCAGTCTGCAACAAAACACTGCAAATGTTCAAAAGACTGCAGCTTCCAGTTTGCAAGGTGCTCCCATATAAGATGTGGGAAAAGTTTGAATTGGATCCAAATCCTTATTTAACGGGTTGCAAATCTGGGACTTTTGTCACAATTGCATTTGAGTAGAAAATGTAATCAGTTCACCCTTAGTCCCACAGGGTGTAATGTCTGCCGTCCAGGTGAGCCGTGCAGTTGGAAAGTTGAAATTTGTATAATGGCAAAGAATACAGCCAAGCAAATGTCACACACTCCTTGGTAGCAGGTTAATGGTTAATGGAGAGCCTGAAACTGGAATTGATTAAAATCAGTGGAAACAGTGACAGCTGGAAAGAGACCATTGATGGATCTTTCTTGGTCATCTTGAATGGGAAATGATTCAAAAGGGATCAATGATTCCAAAATCAATACTTCCAATTCGTTATCCTGTACCTCAATCCTCATCTCAATTTTTTAAAATACCCACAGTAGTTTCTTTTCAGGTACTCTCACGTCTTTAGAATAGTCAATATGTTCCCAATAAAATAACAATTTTAGTGTCTGGGGAAAAAGACCACCAGATCTTGCAGTAAGGCACTGCTAATAATAACCTAAAGTTGTAAGGAATGAATGTTCAGAGAAGTATAGACTTCAAATTTCCCCATGAAATGTTTCTGTGTTTTTGTTTCCCCTTCTCCCGAGAGGCATCTCTCATCTCAGACTGAGGTGACACTTTGAAGACCTGCGGCACGGTCAATACATTTAAAAAATATTCGTTCATGGGATATTGGGCGTCGCCAACAAGGCTAGCATTTATTGCCCATCCCTAATTGCCCGTGAGAAGGTGGTGCTGAGCCACCTTCTTGAACCACTGCAGTCCGTGTGGTGATGGTACTCCCACAGTGCTGTTAGGGAGGGAGTTCCAGGAATTTTGACCCAACGACGATGAAGAATCGGCGATATACAGGAAACTCTCGATTTTACCGGCACCTAAATAACCGTAAATCTCTGTTAACCGGCAAAATTCAGGAGTGGGTTCAGGTAAGTTTTACTTCATATTAGTGGCCGTTCCTGGATCTGTGGCCGTGTAACCGGGGTTCCTGCACCTGTTGCTACAGAGACGCCTGGATCTGTGGCCGGGGCTCCTGCACCTGTTGCTACAGGGACGCCTGGATCTGTGACCGTGTACGGGGCTCTCGTACCTTTTACTATACCTCTCTGTAATCTGGACTTTTTGATAAACCGGCACCATGCCGGTCCCGTCGGTGCCGGATAAAAAAGAGTTTCCTGTACTTCCAAGTCAGGATGGTGTGTGACTTGGAGAGGAACTTGGAGGTGGTGGTCATTCCATGCACCTGCTGCCCTTGTCCTTCTAGAGGGTAGAGGTCGCGGGTTTGGGAGGTGCTGCCAAAGACGCCTTGGCGAGTTGCTGCAGTGCATCTTGTAGATGGTACACACTGCAGACACAGTGCGCCGGTGGTGGAGGGAGTGAATGTTTAAGGTGGTGGATGGGGTGCCAATCAAGCGGGTTGCTTTGTCCTGGATGGTGTCGAGCTTCTTAAGTGTTGTTGGAGCTGCACTCATCCAGGCAAGTGGAGAGTATTCCATCACACTCCTGAATTGTGCCTTATAGATGGTGGAAAGGCTTTGGGAAGTCAGGAGGTGAGACACGCGCCGCAGAATACCCAGCCTCTGACCTGCTCTTGTTGCCACAGTATTTATGTGGCTGGTCCAGTTAAGTTTCTGTTCACTGGTGACCCCCAGGATGTTGATGGTGCGGGATTCGGCAATGGTAATGCTGTTGAATGTCATGGGGCGGTGGTTAGACTCTCGCTTGTTGGAGATAGTCATTGCCTGGCACTTGTGTGGCGCGAATGTTACTTGCCACATATCAAACCAAGCCTGAATGTTGTCCAGGTCTTGCTGCATGCGGGCATGGACTGCTTCATTATCTGAGGAGTTGCGAATGGAACTGAACACTGTGCAGTCACCAGCGAACATCCCCACTTCTGACCTTTTAAATGGAGGGAAGGTCTTTGATGAAGCAGCTTTGATGGTTGGGCCTAGGACACTGCCCTGAGGAACTCCTGCAGCGATGTCCTGGGGCTGTGATGATTGACCTTCAACCACCACAACCATCTTCCTTCCAGCCAGTTGAGAGTTTCCCCCCCCGATTCCCATTGACTTCAGTTTTACCAGGGCTCCTTGATGCCACGCTCGGTCAAATGCTGCCTTGATGTCAAGGGCAGTGACTCTCACCTCACCTCTGGAATTCAGCTTTTTTGTCCATGTTTGGACCAAGGCTGTAATGAGGTCTGGAGCCGAGTGGTCCTGGTGGAACCCAAACTGAGCATCGGTGAGCAGGTTATTGGTGAGTAATTGCTGCTTGATAGCACTGTCGATGACACCTTCCATCACTTTGCTGATGATTGAGAGTACGCTGATTGGGCGTTAATTGGCCGGATTGGATTTGTCCTGCCTTTTGTGGAGAGGAGATACCTGGGCAGTATTCCACATTGTTGGATAGATGCCTGTGTTGTAGCTGTACTGGAATAGCTTGGCTAGAGGTGCAACTAGTTCTGGAGCACAGGTCTTCAGCACGACAGCCGGGATGTTGTTGGGGCCCATAGCCTTTGCTGTATCCAGTGCTCTCAGCCATTTCTTGATATCACGTAGAGTGAATCGAATTGGCTGAAGACTGGCATCTGTGATGGTGGGGACCTCAGGAGGAGGCCGATATGGATCATCCACTCGGCACTTCACAGAATCACAGAATCACAGAAACCCCACAGTGCAGATAGAGGCCATTTCGGCCCATCGAGCCTGCACCGACACATATCCCACCCGATCCCCGTAACCCCCCACTTCTGGCTGAAGATGGTTGCAAACGCTTCAGCCTTGCCTTTTGCACTCACATGCTGGGCTCTGCCATTATTGAGGATGGGGATATTCTTGGAGTCTCCTCCTCCTGTTAGTTGTTTAATGGTCCATCACCATTCATGACTGGATGTGGCAAGACTGCAGAGCTTTGATCTGATCCATTGATTGTGGGATCGCTTAGCCCTGTCTATAGCATGCTGCTTCTGCTGTTTAGCATGCATGTAGTCCTGCGTTGCAGCTTCCCCAGGTTGGCACCTCATTTTTAGGTATGCCTGGTGCTGTTCTTGGCATGCTCTTCTGCACTCCTTATTGAACCAGAGTTGGTCCCCTGGCTTGATGGTGGTGCTAGAGTGAGGGATATGCCGGGCCATGAGGTTACAGATTGTGGTGGAATACAATTCTGCTGCTGCTGATGGCCCACAGCGCCTCATAGATGCCCAGTTTTGAGCTGCTAAATCTATTCTGAATCTATCCCATTTAGCACAGTGGTAGTGCCACACAACACGATGGAGGATGTCCTCAGTGTGAAGACGAGACTTTGTCTCCACAATGACTGTGCGGTGGTCACTGCTACCATTGCTGTCATGGACAGATGCATCTGCAACAGGTAGATTGGTGAGGACGAGGTCAAGTGGGTTTTTCCCTCTCGTTGGTTCTCTCACCACCTGTCGCAGGCCCAGCCTAGCAGCTATGTCCTTGAGGACTCGGCCAGCTCGGTCAGTAGTGGTGCTACCAAGCCACGTTTGGTGATGGACATTGAAGTCCCCCACCCAGAGTACATTCTGTGCCCTTACTACCCTCAGTGCTTCTTCATAGTGGTGTTCAACATGGAGGAGTACTGATTCATCAGCTGAGGGGGGGCGGTAGGTGGTAATCAGCAGGAGGTTTCCTTGCCCATGCTTGACCTGAAGCCGTGAGACTTCAAGGGGTCTGGAGTCAATGTTGAGGACTCCCAGGGCCACTCCCTCCCGACTGTATACTACTGTGCCACCACCTCTGGTGGGCCTGTCTTGCTGGTGGGACAGGACGTACCCAGGGATGGTGATGGAGGAGTCTTGGACATTGGCTGAAGGGTATGATTCTGTGAGTATGACTATATCAGGCTGCAGCTTGACTAGTCTGTGGGACAGCTCTCCCAATTTTGGCACAAGTACCCAGATGTTAGTGAGGAGGACTTTGCCGGGTCGACTGGGCTGAGTGTGCCATTGTCGTGTCCGTAGCTGGTGCCGAGGTCGATGCCGGCTGGTCCATCCAGTTTTATTCTTCTTATTGTTTTTTGTAGCGGTTTGTTCCAATGAGCAGCTTGCAAGGCCATTTCAGAGGGCAGTTAAGAATCAACCACATTGCTGTGGGTCTGGAATCACATATAGCTCAGACCAGGTAGGGACAGCAGATTTCCTTCCCTAATGGACATTAGTGAACCAGATGGGTTTTTACAACAATCCAATAGTGTCATGGTGACCATTACTAATACTAGCTTTTTATTCCAGATTTGTTTAATTAACTGAATTTAAATTCCCTGGCTGTCGTGGTGAGATTATGAACTCACGTCTCTGGATCATTAGTCCAGGCCTCTGGATTACTCGTCTAGTAACATAACAACTGACGTAATAAAGACTCATTACGCACTTAGTTGAACATAAAGCAAGGCTTTAATCGACTTGTAACAAAACATGGAGGTCTAGTTAGTAGTCACTAGCTTCCTGTTTCCAGATTGTCTCTGGCCAAGTTGGGCCCACGCCCGAGTATTTATACTCCTCAGACAGTGCCCTCAGCTGGCCGTCCAGTAGTATTTCCTGAGTTACTTCTTGTAGAAGTTGCGATTTATGGCAACAACTATGCTACCATTCCCAGTGAAGTTACAACATGGAAACAGGCCGTTCAGCCCAATCAATCCATGATGATGTTTACCCTTCATGTCAGCCAATAGTTCTAATCACATTTACCCCTGTTCCCATATCCCTTTGACCCCTTTTTCTTCATCTTTGGACACCCATCTAATGTCTACATATATGTTACGTTCTTGTACCAATGTCCAATACCTCACAATTATTCTCATTCAGTTGTCTCCGTGCAGTCAGGTGTTAGGAAATTGATAGTCAGTGACTCCCATTGGTTAGCAATGCCATACTGACATGAATCAGTCATTCCTGAAAGAAAGACTTATGAAATAATACTGAGCGGCCTGCGGGTGGCGCTGTCCAGGGAGAGTATAAATACTCGGGCACGGGCCCAGCTCACGCAGGACATTCTTAACAGGAACTAGTGAAGGACACAACTAGACCTCCATGTTGTAAAACAGTTGATTAAAGCTTTGTTTAACGCTTAGACCAAGTGCCTAGTAGTTTTCTTACATCACATAGCATTTACTATATCGAAGCAATTTCCTCTGATCTCAGATTTTTTTTTAATACTTTGAGTGGTTTGTATGCCAACAATATTAAAATTTCAAGCATTCATACAAGTCATTAAACAAAGCTATCCAATAAATACTAACACCTCCCCTGTGGTATTGTTCACGGTAAGTCAGCTGTTTTATGCAATATAGTGTACAGTATATTGGCAGGGATCTGATTTATGGGGGACTGAATAAGTGAAATTGCATTTTTATTACAAAGTTTTGAGGGAATGTTTGTGCTATTTTTGGGTTCAAATGATATAATTCACATTGCTCGTGACTATTATTAAATGTTTGTGTAGCTTTGTAAATTTCTGTCCTCTTCTTTAAAGTTCAGGATCCAGAGGAAGATGGTAGGGAAGATATTGCTGTTAAGGGTAGGTAGGAAACATGTCGAGGTACTAGGGGAGGTTGGTAGTGTTGGGAAAGTGGTCAAGAGGTGTGGAGGCAGTAGGCAGGGTTGCTGGAGCATGGGACAAGAAAAGGATGCTGGGAATTATCGGGGAAAGGGGTCCTTGGATTTCGGAGTAGTGGCGGATGGGCCTTCCATGATCGGGGAGTGGGAAACGTAAAAGGAATGGAAAGGGAATGTTGGGGTTTGGAAATGGGAGGAGGGCAGTCTTGGGAGCACTAGGGTGGTGGTGGTGCGTGTACGGGAGTATTGGGAGGGGGGTCCCAGGGATAAGAGCAGTGAGAGAGGAGTTGCGGGAGTTGCCAAGTGACTGTGACCTATCGCCATCCACACGCTCTCTTACACCAATGGCCTTCTTTGGGATGAGCGGAGGATCTACCCCCAACTTTGGCCAGAGGAAATTTTCGTGGAATATCGGGATATGACACATCCAGGATGGGGCCTAACTGATAGCCCTTGAGCCACACTCCCACCGGGAGTTATGGCAGGAGTGACCAAGCATTTTCCACACCTCCGTGTCTAACGAGAGCTAGTGTCACCATCAGGAGAACTTGCTTCTTGGAGTTATCATATCGAAGAGTGTGAGCTAGCTAAAATTAAATTGCACAGTTCACTGGGGCAATACTGTATTCATTGATGTTAATTCACTTCCCACACACTGCCAGGAGCAGTCACTTTCATCCGTTAGTTCCTCTGCTGGTGCAGTTGGCACCAGTTACACAAAAATACCTGGAAAAAAGCTGCTCCTCGCCACTACTTTTAGCAACTCGGTTTTTTGTTTAAAGGGGTCCTGATGGTAGCATTCACTTTTTAATCAGGTCCACGTCCTATTTAATTCATTTAGATGCTTGAGATTTAATTCCAAACAGCATTGATCCATTTCAAGACCGTAGTTCAGCGAAACTGAATTAAATAGACCAATTTGAAATAATCGAGAACTTAATAAGTCAAAGTTTTACTTAAACATGGTGTCATTTAAAGTGCCAAAGTGCTGCAGTTTTTCAAATGTAAATGTAAACCTGCATGTATATACACACACAAGCTCAAGCTTCATTCCAATATCTTTTTCTAAAGTGGAAAGTTGCTCCCTATACGTTACAACTTTCCTGGAACACCTTTTAAGGCCAATTTAGCCGCTGTACAAATTAAACAGATCCGCTGGCTTCTTTAAATATCACATTTCAGTTAGCTTCTGACAGAACGGCTATCTTGTATCTTTTGAAGTCATCTGTTAACCAGGTTTTCATAGAAACATAGAAACATAGAAGATAGGAGCAGGGGTAGGCCATTCGGCCCCTCGAGCCTGCTCCGCCATTCAATGAGATCATGGCTGATCATCCAAATTCAGTACCCTGTCTGCTATCTCCCCATATCCCTTGATCCCTTTAGCCTTAAGAAATATATCTAACTCCTTCTTGAATGTATTTAATGAATTGGCCTCTACTGCCTTCTGCGGTAGGGAATTCCACAGGTTCACCACTCTCTGGGTGAAGAAATTCCTCCTCATCTCAGTCCTAAATGGCTTACCCCTTATCCTTAGACTGTGATCCCTGGTTCTGGACTCCCCGACCATCGGGAACATCCTTCCAGCATCTAGTCTGTCTAGTCCTGTTAGAATTTTATAAATTTCAATGAGATCCCCTCTCATTCTTCTAAACTCCAGCGAGTATAAGCCCAATCGACCCAATCTCTCCTCATACGTCATTCCTGCCATGCCAGGTATCAGCCTGGTGAATCTTCGCTGCACTCCCTCCGTGGCAAGAACAACCTTCCTCAGATAAGGCGACCAAAACTGCACACAATACTCAAGATGTGGTCTCACCAAGGCCCTGTACAACTGCAGCAAGACATCCTTGCTCCTGTACTCGAATCCTCTCGCTATGAAGGCCAACATACCATTTGCCTTCTTAACTGCCTGCTGCACCTGCATGCTTACCTTCACACAATAACATATTCTTTTGCTTACTACCATGCTCTTTGGCAGCTGAGAATGGCTATTTCAGTTTTAGTCGAAGGGTTAGGCAAACCCGTATGGTTTTCAAACAAAGTTGCACAAATGTGATGACACTGTTGAGATGGCTCTGAAGCACAGGGTATGGTCAGGAAAGTTTCCTCAGCACTATCAGAAGTACCTTAGTTATTCTGTGAGGCTCGAGCAAGGAAGAATACAATAGTAGTGATACATTCATGTTGGTATAATCCTTCCCAGCGTTTAAGCAGGGTTAAAATAAAAAAGAAAGAACTTGCATTTCTATAGCACCTTTCACGTCCTCAGGACGTCCCAAAGCGCTTTACACCCAATGAAGTACTTTCGAAGTGTAGTCACTGTTGTAATGTGGGAAACACAGCAGCCAATTTGCACACAGCAAGCTCCCAGGCGCTATAGAAATGCAAGTTCTTTCTTTTTTATTTTATTTCAAGAAGTACATAGGTGTTAAACCCTGTTTAAACACTGGGAAGGATTATACCAACATGAATGAGATAGATGACCAGAACATCTATTTTAGTGATGTTGATTGAGGTATGCATGTTGGTCAAGAACTCACCTGGCCTTTTACGTCCACCTGAGAGGGCAGACGGCACCTCGGTTTAACGTCTCATCTGAAAGACAGCACCACTGACAATGCAGCACTCCCTCAGTACTACACTGAAGTGTCAGCTTGGGTTATGCATTCAAGTCTCTGGAGTGGGGCTTAAATCCACAACCTTCCTAGTCAGAGGCAAGAATGCTACTACTGATCCAAGGCTGGCACTACCCTGACCTGAAGTCAAAGCACCGAGAGGACTGAATGGGGCCACGATTGCTAAGGCGAGGGTAGCTTTACTGTAGCTGTCTCAAACATTCCAAGTTATTTAAAGTAAAAATAGAAGGAACTTTGTGGAGACAAAATGTTATGTCTGTGACAGAATACAAAAGACAGAAGATTAATGTTTAGTGGTAAAGGAATATTTAAATGCTTCTATGTTTATAGAAATAAAGAAAACTCAAAGAGTAAGAATCATCTGGCATTTTTCCAAGAAGTACAACTTTTATTTATATATCTTTTTTGAAATGTCTACTGGAAACTCTGAACACTAATTGTAGATCTCTGGCACGTGACGTACAATGAGCAAAATGAATATCAAATTTATTGTAATAAAAGATTAAATTCGTAGGTTATTCCTGCCCTCTTGACCGGTACTTCTCTAAATGGAACTAATACACAACAAAACCATTAGGAAATATGGAAAATTACCTGTCATTTATTTCAGTGGCAAGTTACACCAACCATTCCAGTATTCCAGCCTCTGTTACTGTCTCTGAATTCAGCGACAGATTTTTTTTTTCAGTGTCTGATTACTCACCAGCTCTGTGTCTGAGGCAGGATCTCTCACAGACACACTTAGCTGTCTCACACCTCCAATACACTCATCCCTAACTCCAGACAATGAGTGTGCAGTGAGCTCACAACAACTTTCATTAAATTCACTGTGAACGTGCTCCGAAATGGTTCCCTCTCTCTCTCTCTCTCTCTCTCTCACAAAACATATTTTAAATCTTTCGCTGAAACTCATCAACACCAGATCTAATTTATTCTACCACATCAATCAAATGCAGCATCAAACCTCAGTGTACGAAAACTCTCGATGCGCCCAATAGCCACCTTGGTGACTACTTGCATCCTGGTACTTGCAGGTTCAGTTCAGGTCATAAGATAGTCATACTGTCAGAAGCTTACTGCAATATGATATTTAAAAAGGCCTTCACATCTGTTTAATTTGTATAGTTTAGTAAAGCTTATTTATTAACCATCTGAGCTGCCCACGGGGCTGTAAACAGGCGCAGCACATTTTACATTGGATGAGGTCCGGGAGCATGAACACCTGATTGTGGGAGGACAATGCAACACAAAGAGAGACTAAAGGGAGAGGAAGGAAAGAAAATAGGAAAATTTAATGGGTGGTTTATTTTTACAGTGAAGTTCTTTGCATTCGGAGAGCAGCCCCAGCTAAAGATTTGCATCCTTTCTGATCCATACGTCTTAACAATTACAGCAGGAACACTCCTTGGACCCTATCTCTAGAACCAACAATGCAGTGACCAGGCCTTCAGCTGCCTAACCGCTAAGCTCTGGAATTCCCTCCCTAAACCTCTCCTGCTCTCTTTCCTCCATTAAGACGCTCCTTAAAACCTACCGCTCTGACCAGGCTATTGGTTGCCTGTCCTACTGCCTCCTTATGTAAATTCGATGTCAAATTGCAACGCTCCCGTGAAGTGCCTTGGGGTGTTTTACTACGTTAAAGGCGCTATATAAATGCAAGTTGTTGTTGTTGACCAAGCAAGGGTTAAGAACCGGCACACAACAACATTGCAAACCAGTCCGCTGCTTTATGAACTGATTTAAGAACTTTATTTATTATTTTATATTGTTTTGAGGATCTGTGTGGTTTGTTGACTTCCTGCTGGCACTATTAACTGCTGGCAGACTGCAACTGTGGTCGTACCAGTCGTGTGTGCTTATTTTTTCCTCCCTTACTGCTCCCTACATGGTTAGAGGGGAAAGCAATACTTTGTGATAAGATTGCACTGTTTAAAAGCTCTTCGCTTACACAGAGCCTGCAGTCCACCATTGCTACGGCTTTGGAGTATCCTGTAGTTTCAAACCTTCGGTGATTTGTTGGCCTAATTTGCTGCACATTGATGCGTGGGCATATGGGCTACATTGGACTGTTTTCTGACTGAAACTCGTTATTGGCTTGTGACTGTACAAGCAACCAGTTTCCTTTTAAGAAAACTTGGGAGGATGAAGCGAGGGAGGTGCTCTGGTGGCAAACTGACAAAAGATATTCACTTCGCAAGCAGGAAGTCACAGATTCAAGTCTCGAGGTTATGTGCCACTCGAATATGCTACGCTAACCCTAAAGGCAGCCGCAGAGTAAAGAGGCTCATACCGTTTTAGGTTAGGCCGTTGGATCAAAGCACAGTTGTCCTCCTCAGAATCAGAGAATTATTCTTCGGACCCTGCCCCCCCCCCCCGCCCTCCCCCCCGCCCTCTCCCCCGCCAATCCATTCACCAGGCTGGCTCAGTTGCTAGCACTTGGCCAAAAGGTCGTAGGCTCAAGCCCTACTCCGGGATTCCAGCGCGTAATTTAGGCTGACACTTCAGCGCGGTATTGAGGGAGCGCTGCATTGTGAGAAGTGCCATCCTGCTCGGGTCGCCAACTCTGGTTGGACGTATCCCTGGAGGTTTCATCACATGACCTCCCGCCTCCAAACATCCCACCCCAGTCAAACAGCCTTTCTTCCCGCCGCCAATACTTTTACAACGAATAAGCCATAGTGTTCACTGAAAAAAAAAAGACACCATTTTTTAAACGCACCTACAAATTTCCTCCTGGGTTGCTCGCAACATTACCCAGGAGATTACTCTTTAATTCCTGGAGACCCCAGGGCAATCCTGGAGGCGACCCTGCAGATGACATTAAACTGAGGTTCCATCTGCCTGTTCCGGTGATTCAGTTGACATTAAAGGCCCCATGGCAATATTCGAAGACGGGCAGGGTGTTCTCCGTGGGTCCTGGCTAACAATTTTCCCTCGACCATCACCACCAGATTAAGTAATTGTACATCTTATTGCTGTCTGTGGAACATTGCTCCGCACAAAAAGCAGCTGCTTCATTCACTTGCAATGCAAAGCAATCATAGAACGATACAGCACAGAAGGAGGCTGGGTCTTTGAAAGAGCTGTCCAATTAGTCCCGCTCCCCTGCTCTTTCCCGATAGACCTGCAAATTTTCTCCCTTGGAGCATTTATCCAGTTCCCTTTTGAAAGTTATTATTGAATCTGTTTCCATCACCTTTTCAGGCCGTGCATTCCAGATCGCAACAACTTGCTGCGTAAATTTTTTTCCCCTCATGTTGCCTCTGGTTCTTTTGCCAATTACCTTAAACCACTGGTTACCGATCCTTCTGCCACTGGAAACAGTTTCTCCTTATTTACTCTATCGAAAACTCTTCATGATCTTGAACACCTCTATCAAATCTCGCCTTAACCTTCTCTGCTCAAAGGAGAACAACCCCAGCTTCTCTAGTCACACCCACCGATTGAATGTGAAGTGCTTTAGGAGAGATGTGTTAAGGTGCTATATCAGTACAAGTTCTTTCTTTCATTCACTCACTTTTCATTCATTGTGAACTTGGAACTGATTCATTGTAAATGTTTAAAGGAAACGTCTCTGGTAGCTCTGCAAAGTGATTCACACGGACTATCTAACATTATAGGGAGAAAATTCAACTTCGACGGGGACAGTATACAGGTGCCAGCACTAGTGCAGAGTACATGTGAGCGTTGGCTGCATTTATACTACCTGACGTAAGAAAACTACTAGGCACTTGGTCAGAGTATTAAACACGGCTTTAATCGACTGTTTCACAACATGGAAGTCTAGTTATCCTTCACTAGTTCCTGTTTACAAAATGTCCCTGAGCAAGCTGAGCCCGTGCCCGAGTATTTATACTCTCCCTGGACAGCGCCAGCAGCAGGCCGCCCAGTATATTTCATAAGTCATTTCTACATGAATGGCACGATTTATGACACTACCATTTTTGCATTAATGCAAAGTAGTTCTGGCTAGGCATCAAGACAAAAATGGTAATATAATTCAGAGGCACTAAAATCCTGAGGTACGAGACCCCCCACCCCTCCCCTCCATTTCACACCGATTTGAGTTCCCAAATAGAGTAATATAAATCCAGCCCCAAGTCGCTTTATGTTGCTCTTTAGCCACCAGCTCCTGCAGTGATAATTACAAGTCCTAGCCCTTTTGGGCTATCCCAGATCAGGCGTATTCCCCAGACGTTCACCCTCAACTTAAGTTAGAGATAGCCGAATTCCATAAGACGCTTAAATGGGTCTAAAGGTTCAGGCTATCTCTCCCTAAAGGAAAGGAACGACTGATGATGTTACCATCCTCCAGATAGTACTTTTAATAAGTTGAACTAAACTGTAACCTTCCGGATATTATGAGGGTCCGGAATACTCCCCCAGAATTCTGCAACTCCTTACAAAAGAGTGTACAGAATTTGGGTTTGCGAGTTTATACAGAATTACTCTTTGAGACAATTCTAAAAATATAGGCCTAGAAATTAGCTATAGCCCCGCCAGCTCGCTGGCGGCCAGAATTTACCGCTGGGCGCGGAGCCACTCGCGCCCAGCCGATATTCAGTTTCAGCGCCCAAAGTCAAGGACGGCCGCTGTTCAAGGGTGTGGCCGCCCCCGCTTGGGGCGCTGAAACTGAATATCGGCGCGCTAGTGGCCGCAGCGCCACCCGCAGCGGAGCGGCAGGCTGCGGTACTGCAGGCCTTCCTCCCTCTCTTAAGGGGGAGGTGCCTGCAGCAGCCGGAGCCCCGATCGCGAGTGCCGGCAAAAGAGCCCGGCACAACGGAGAAGTGCCAGGCTCCCGGAAACCAGCCGGCAATGCCGCGGGGGGGGGGGTGGAGGAGGCCGGGGAAGGAGGTGCGGGCAGGCGGCCGCCGAAAAGCGGCCGGCCGCACCTCCACCTTAAAGCGCCCTACTAAGGCTGCTGTACGGACCCGGTCTCCGAATGTTATTAGCGGCCGCCACGGAAGAGGCGGCCGCTACTGAAGATGGGGGTCGGGCCGGTGTCGGGGCGGTACCGGGGCGCTGCGCACACCGATGACGTCATCGGTGGCGGCGCAGTGCTAACGGCTACCGCCGCAATTAGCGCGTCAATGAAGTTCGCCCGAAGTTTGCAGACTGGCGCAGAAGCCCTCTTTGGGCGGTAACTGGGCGCAAAGCCCACTGAATTTCTAGGCCATATAGTTTTATTTAAGAACCGACATTCAGTTAACATCTGTTGAATCAGTCGCAACATTAACAATTCAAAATACAATTAGTTTACATTTCTTATTTCTCAGAGATCCTTATTCTCAAATCTTTACTTCGTTACATTTCTACATTTATTACTTATTTCTAAATCCAGAACATCCACCAAAATCAATTACTTTGACTTCCCGAGACTCATAGTTAAAGACTTACAGAGATGCCTCTGAAGAGTTGAGAAACGCTTTGCCCGTTCAGCGAGTTCTGCCTTTCTGTTGAAAAGGTCTTATTTTTATACCCTTTTGGCAGTGGTTTCTTCTTTGATGTTCTCTGCTGATGTCAGTTAATTGTTTTTATTGATACCTCTGTTTGAATGCTTTCTATCTTACTATCAATTCAACTATTGAATGCATAATTATTTCTCTACCTTTAGGTGTTCCAAAAACCATCATAAAAACAATGACAGCAATGGTTTCTGTTTGAAAAGCTCTTATTTGATGTCATTCTTACAAAATGCTTTCATTCAATTCTTAATATTGGCTTTACTGGTTTTAGCAGACATTTTGACTCCGTGCTGCTCCAAGTTTAATACAAAAACCATGTGATTGCTTGGTGTCATCTACTGAAGTCATATTTTCAAAGCCTTCTTGTTGGTATTATATTTACAATATGTAAATCAAAATCACGTTAACTGTGTGTTTACTTGTTTTCTAGCTATCTCAATTGGTTGCATATTTAACCTTATGGTTCCTGTCTCCCAAGTTTAACATAAAACTATTTGACCAGCAGGTGTTTCTTTTACTTGATGTCATGTTTTCAAAGGCACATGGATCTTTTAATGTTTGTGTTTCTGTTTTACGTGTTAGTTCTTAACACTTTAAACTGGGCATTTTCATTGTGTTGATTGCAAACCATAGACCTTTCGGAAGCACCAATGGTTTGCTTCAATCTTTCATTGTTTTAGAATATTTAACTAATTCCCATTTCAAAGCTTGTTTACAACTTTGTTATCAACTCATCTTTATCTCAGAAGCCTGTTCTCTGTTTACAGCCTGTGTCTCTGAGGCTTTCCAGACTTTTAAACCCAGTATATCATGTATTAATAATATCAGTATTCTGTTCATATTATGGTGTATCTTTCTGAAATATGGCGTATTCCCTCACACTTGCACCCAGCAGCCACACCAACACAAACCCACCAGAAACTTTAGGCTTTAACAAGTATCTTCTTGATCAGTCTAACAGAAAGGTACGCTAGTCTGTGTGCTTTCTATTGGAGAAGTTGGCAGGTAGGTAACAAGAACAGCTTGCATTTATATAGCATCTTCAACGAGGAAAAACGTCTCAAAGCATTTCACAGAGATGTGAGAATATGGATGCTGAGCCAAAGACGGGGAAGGGGGTCACAAAAGCTTGGTCAAAGAGATAGGTTTTAAGGAAAGTTCTAAAGGAGGAGTGGGAGATAGAGAAGTGGAAGGCTTTAGAGGGGGATTTCCAGAGAGTGGAGCTTAGGTGGCTGTAGACCAATTGTGGGGCAAAGGGAGGAGGAGGTTGCAATAAGAGGCCATATTCAGAGGAACGGAGAGTTTGGGGTTGTGGAGTTACAGGGCTGCAGGAAGTTAGAGATAGGGAGGGATGAGACCATGGAAGGATTTCAACACAAGCACAAGAATTTTAAATTTAAGACAATGGAGAACTGGGAGCTAATGTAGGTCAGCGAGGCCAGAGGTGATTGGCAAGTGGGAAATGCTGCAGGTAGAATAGGAATAGCAGAGTTTTAGCTGGTGATCTGGCTATGATTAGATAGATAAGAGTGTTAGTCCCACAGAGTTGGACAATGGAGGGAAGGCATTGTTTGAGGATTGTGACTGTGTCGAAGGCTTCAGAAAAGTCGAGGAGGACAATGAGGAATAATGCACCAACATGACAGAGATTCTCATTCATGCCATTGGTTAGGACCATTTTGGTGCCGAGAAGTTGGATTGGAAGGATTCTAACAGGGAGCTGCGGAAGAGTTGACTATGGAGCTGGGAGATGACAACACCTGCAAGGATCTTGGAGATGGGGTGGTAGCTCACTAGAACAGATGAGTCCAGGGTGGGTTTTTTTGGGGAACAGGTGTTGATGGTGATTTTGAAATGGAGAGGGGACAGCACCTAGGCAGAGGGAATCACACCTAGCAGAGGGGACAGGAAGGGAAGTTTGATTGCGATACGGAGAGCTTCATAAAATGGGCACAGTTTCATTCTGACAATGAGTAACAGACATTGTTCATCATATTTCCCAACAAATGAAATTCCTAGTTATCTTGATGGAGTCTGGCCCATCCCTTCTGGCTGACGTAGGTTACAGAAGCAAAGACCCTTGAAGTGAAACTAAAGGGAACATGGAGGATTGGAAGGAAAATCATTAAGAATCACATCACTTATTAGTAACATTTTGAAAAAAATTACTAATGATCTCCAGGTCTACACCATTGCTATACCTTCAATGAATCTATTTGATATGATTGTAGAGCAGATCAGGCCACTGATGTGGATATAGACCGAGGGGGCTAAATTCGGTCGATTTGCAGCGGGTGCTAACGGGACGCAAATCAACTAGCGCCTGAGTGCGGCGCCGCTAACGCCTCAGTGGGAGGTTAGCAGTGGTGTTAACCATTAGCGTGGCATTACGCCGCCGGCGATCACGTCATCGCCGTGCGCAGCGCCCCGCTCGCGCCCCGGCTGTAACGTTGGGTGGCGCCCCCCCGACTTACCACCGGACGCTATGTCTGCCGGGGTAAGGGGGGGCCTACCTGCAGCCGGGGCAGCGCTAGTTAAAGGGGAGGTGGCGGACAGCCATTTTTGTTGCTGGCCGCCTGCCAGCACCTGCCCCCGTTGCTGTCCCCAGCCCTCGTGAAGTCCCCCCCGTGGGGTGCCGGCTGCTCTCCGTGAGCCCGGCACTCAAGAGGACTCACGATATTGCCTCGCAGCGCCCCAAGAGGAACGCGGGACGCTTCCAGTAGTGCCCCTCCTCCCTCTTGGGGCGCTACCTGGGAAAATCAGCTGCGGGGAAGCTAACTTTTTTGGGACACTACAATTAGCGCCCCAGGGCACTACCCAATTTTTACCCCCAAGGCTTTTCACTTGTGAACTTGCCAGCCTGCAATTTTCTCCCCATTTATTTCAATAGACAGGGAGATCAAAGGCTAGCAAGCTCAGAAGTAGAAAGTCCTGGCCTCTATTTCTAGTTTACTGAAAATGGACAAATTTGGGAGTTCAGCTAATGATTCGATCAGTCAGTGCTTGGCCTGGAGCGGTACAGACAAAGATGGTCCCAGGTTTGATCTCATAGCTGTGCTGAGTGAGTTGACTTCAAGTTGTGGTGGTGATGATGGCACTACAATTGGCCTCAGTGTCCCTGGATTAGATAGTGGGTCAGAATCAAAATTGCCCAGGGTTACCAGTTCCAGCTACAGCGCAGTGTAAGCCACGCCACCAAGTCAGAAGGTTGTGGGTTCAAGGCCCATTCCAGGGACTTGAGCACTAAATCCAGGCTGGCACTCCAATGCAGTGCAGTGCTGAGGGAGCTCTGCACCGCCGGAGGTGCCATCATTCAGATGAGATGTTAAACTGAGGCCCCAACTTCCCATGGCACTATTTCGAAGAAGAGCAGGGGAGTCCGCCCTGGTTTTCTGGCCAATATTGATCGCTCAACCAACATAACTAAAACAGATTATCTGGTCATTACCACATTGCTGCTTGTGGGACCTTGCTGTACGCAAATTGCTTAATGCATTTCCTACATTACAACAGTGAACACACTTCATTGACTGTAAAGCACTTTGGGATGTCCTGAGGTTGTGAAGGACTTGGTTTAACGTCCCATCTGAAAGACGGCGCCTTAGACAGTGCAGCACTCCCTCAGTACGGCACTGGAATGTCAGCCTAGATTTTCGTGCTCAAGTATCTGGAGTGGGACTCTGAACCCACAATCTGCTTTTATGTTACAAGATTTTATGTTACAATCCCTGGTTTATGCTATAGTTTAACTAGATATTGGGGAGTAAAGGCAAATGCTGAATGGTGGAGGGCGCAAGGCCTGCTTATGGGAGTGAGCGGTGATGCTGAATCCATGAGACCACCTAGTGTAAAACCCGAAAATTTGTAACGGGTGGGGAAGCCATCCCTTACTAAAATCTGCTGCAATTTGATACCTCATTCCAGTACCCACAGAGTTAAAGTTTATAAAAATTAGCTTTCTTTTTCTAAAAGACTGAAGTCTGTTAAAAGGGAAGTTGATACTTCTCCAATATAGCATGACAAACCCACCAAAAGGGATATTGCAACTCACTGTTATTAACACCATCTAGGTACTTTTGGTTGAAAAATAATGTCTAAAATTCATCAGCTGACAGGGTTGCAAGTTCATATTGATTCAGAGAATCGTTGCAGAATCTGTTGGCCAGAATTATAGAGTTAAGATTAAAATGGTTTTGAGAAGCTGGTGCCTTATCGCCACATAAATCGGCCAATTAATTATCTCTTAAAACTGTAATAATGGGGGAAGGTGCTTTAACTAGGAGATTGCATCTTCCGTGCTTGAGTCGTTCAGTGACAAATTCAGAAGCAAATCAAAGCTAGCCAAGGTCCGCCACTGAACTAATCACAAAACATTTTATGCTCATCTAGGCTGAAGTGTATCTGTGTAAATCTTAGAGCTGCTGGATATGAATCGGAAAGTTTAAAGCAGAACATTCAAGTGAGGACTAGCTGGGATTTCATTGTAGTTTACCTGAAGCATCCTCAATGTATCCACTAGTCAGCAAGTTAAGGTTTGCATCAGCTGGGACTTAGACTGTAAATATCTTTCGGTCATGAGCAAATCTTCTACTCTTTAGAAACATACTGTGCGTGCTTCTGATAATAAAATATAAGGTACACAGATAGTAGGATGGAGATCAATTGGAGTGACTCAATTGTGGAGTCAAACAGAGTAGATACCAAGGATTACATTGTTCTACTGAAGAAATCCACTTCTAGGAAGCAGGTTGGTTGACTATCTGACAAAAGATAATTATCAGGCACCCTAATGGAGTGGTGAAACCCGGGTTAAAGCACACAATTTTCCACATTATGCAATCGCAATCGCAGTCACGACAGCTGGCGGCAGTGCGAGCAGTGGCACAGCACAAGAAGGGAAGGAAAACTGGAAAGGCAATTGACTCAGGACAGTCTGTTCCTAAGGACCAGTTATTAACCAACACCAGACTTCCCTGGGCAGGGAATTAGGCATGGATCATAGTGTGGGGAAGGGGAACGACAGGTTGATAAAATAATTAAAAAGTAAACCCAGTAGTCTACTGTAATTTAAATTTAGTATATTGTAGTTTTGCAAATGTCAATTCTATTTTTTATTGAATAGGGCTAATCATTGTAGCACTTCCTACATTACAACAGTGACTACACTTCAAAAAAGTGCTTCATTGGCTGTGAAGTGCTTTGGGACTGTAGTGTATGTACCTTTAAGAGGAGAACTACTTTTACAGCTCCTGTATACTGTAGTACCGGCAGTGACCACACCTGTATATAAGCCTTGAGCATGCCTCTGTACCCCCAGTCTTGAGACTACCCTATTCCAGTAAATACCTGTTGATTGTTAAGTTACAGCATCCGTGTGGTTATTGAAAAACATCATACTCTCCGAATCACGGATCTAACAGTGGCGACGAGTGTCGATTCGAATCTACCTGCAACTCTGCATTTCCCTTTGAGGATTCGCTCCGGGAGGGCGGTGGAAGAAAGTCGAGGCCAGAAGCACGGGCGCCGACCACGAGCAACCGCCCAGTCGTCCGACAGAGAGTGAACATCGCAGGGGAGGCTATGGAGAGCCGGGCTTGGTTCCCCAGCCACGACGATCAGCAACAGACTGACGACAGGTACAGCGCAGACCCTTCCCGGACAGCGGCAGCTGGAGCCGACCAACGGCGGAGAAAAAGCCGAGCAGCGTCGACGGGGTAAGATAGAGGGTGAAGCGCACAGGGCGCAGCCGGGGGTTGAAAACCAAGCGGCGTCGAGGAAAAACAAAATGGGGAGAGAGAGAGGGTAAAGCAGCAGTCGGGTTCAGGACCGAGCGGCGGAAACAGGAAAGGCGCACAGAAAAAAAAAACGCGCAGAGCACAGCCAGGGCTCAAGGGCTGAACAGTGTCCGCGGGGAGAAGAAGGGAGAGCGCGGGAGACGCCATTGAGCCGCGGAGAAAAAGGGCGATGGATCAAGTCCTGCAAGGGATTCCAGGGACCCAGTGTTATTTGGACGACATCCTGGTCACGGGCGAAAATGACAGTGATCACCTCGCCAACTTGGAGAAGGTGCTCACCAGATTAAAGGAATATGGGCTACGAGCTAATCGCCACAAGTGCGAGTTTTTCCAGAAGCAGATCTCGTATTGTGGCCACGTCATCGATGAAGAGGGGTTACATAAATCCCCTGAAAAGATTGAGGCAGTAGTCAAGGCTCCAGCACCGGAAAATGTGTCACAACTGAGGTCGTTCCTCGGGCTGGTAAACTACTACCATAAGTTCTTACCAAATTTGTCCACGGTATTACACCCACTGAACACTCTACTGCAAACAGGGGTACCATGGAAGTGGAATGACGAACGTAGACGAGCTTTCCAGAAGTGTAAAGAATTGATCACATCAAAAGAGGTGTTGGCCCATTTCAACCCAGCACTACCAATTCGTTTGGCATGCGATGCATCACCCTATGGTATTGGAGCGGTGCTGTCGCACAAATTCCCAGACGGGTTGGAGAGGCCAGTAGCCTTTGCGTCTCGGTCACTAACCTCAGCCAAGCGCAACTACGCCCAGATTGACAGGGAGGCCCTCAGCCTAGTATGGGGAGTAAAAAAATTCAACCACTATCTGCATGGGCAGAAGTTCACCTTGCTGACTGACCACCAACCACTTGTCGCCATCTTTAATCCTTAGAAGGGCGTTCCAGTGACTGCGCAACAGTTACAAAGATGGTCCCTGTTTCTAGGAGCGAATCAATATGAAATAGAATATAAAGGCACAAAACAGCATGGAAACGCTGATGGGCTATCGCGCCTGCCACTGCCTACTGTGGAGGAACCACCAGCAGTGGACCCTATCGAGATATTTTATTCATCAATAATTGAACGATTGCCAGTAACGAACGCGGATATAGAGAAGGAGACCCGCAATGATCCGACGCTGTCTCGGGTATATGATTTGACGGTGAGGGGATGGCCAACACATGGCGACGCACTGTTGCCAGCATTCTCATCCAGAAGAGAACAGCTGCCAGTATGCCAGGGGACAGTGATGTGTGGATCCAGAGTGGTGATTCCACCCAAGTTAAGGGAGAGAGTGCTAAATGAGCTTCATGAAGGTCATCTGGGGGGAGTGAAAATGAAAAGCCTTGCTAGGGCTTATGTGTGGTGGCCGGGAATCGATCAACAAATCGAAGACCTAACCAAGAGCTGCTCAGGATGCCAGAATGTCCAAAATGCACCACCACATGCCCCTCTACACCCATGGGAGTGGCCCTCCTCTCCATGGCAATGGGTGCATATTGATTTCGCTGGTCCATTCATGGACTCAATGTTCTTAATAGCAGTGGATGCTCATTCGAAATGGCCTGAGGTGATAAAAATGTCCTCAACCACTACAGAGAAAACGATTGCAGTCCTACGGACCATATTTGCCAGGAACGGCTTGCCAGAGCAGATTTGCTCTGATAATGGACCACAGTTTGTGTCCGAAGAGTTTCGGAAATTTATGAGAAGGAATGGGGTAAGGCATTACACATCCGCCCTGTATCATCCAGCCACAAATGGATTGGCTGAGAGGTTCGTACAAACCTTTAAGAAGGCGATAAAGGCCATGTGCGATGATGAAATTCCACTACAGCATAAGGTGGACAATTTCTTATTAGCCTACCGAAACGCGACACATGCTGTTACCAACCAGACCCCGGCCATGATGTTCTTTAACCGAAGGTTGAGATCTCATCTGGACTTGCTCAGACCAAATGTGCGAAGAAATGTTGAGGATAGACAATTCCAGCACATCAATGAGAAGCCGACAAGGAGCTTCAACGTAGGACAACCAGTCTTGGCCCGTGACTACCGAACAGAGAAATGGCAACCCGGAACGATATGCACAAGGCAGGGGCCATTAATGTACACAGTGGATGTCGGGGAGAACATTGTGAGATGCCACGTCGATCAGATCTTAGCGTCACAGGAACGAGTCAACCCCATGTCTTGCGTACCTGGGGATGAACCCGACATACCGGTAGCATCTACCTCCGAACCAGTAGCAGTGGAAACCGATGAACTAACCGACGAAAAGGGGCCAGAATCGCCTCAGCACCAAGAACAAGAACCTCAGGAAAGGCACTATCCCGAAAGGATCAGGAAGCCGCCCCAAAGACTGAATCTATAAATGGACTATTGTTGTTTAATGTACATGTTAAAGTGTTAATTGTTATTTGAATATTATGGGTACTGCTAATCTAAAAGGGGAGGAATTGTAGTGTATGTACCTTTAAGAGGGAACTACTTTTACAGCTCCTGTATACTGTAGTAGCGGCAGTGACCACACCTGTATATAAGCCTTGAGCATGCCTCTGTACCCCCAGTCTTGAGACTACCCTACTCCAGTAAATACCTGTTGATTGTTAAGTTACAGCATCCGTGTGGTTATTGAAAAACATCATACTCTCATAATCACGGATCTAACAGGGACGTCCGGTGGTCATGAAAGGCGCTATAGAAATGCAAACCTTTCTTCTTCTTTCTTTATTCCAATCAATTTTAGATAGAATTTGTAGTGATCTTCACATGCCAAGATTCATTGATTAAAGTGAAGATTCCATAATTATGTACAATTCCACAAAAACACATTGCATAGATTGGCTATTCTCTCTGAAATGAGTCTTTTCCACCTCCTTACAGGCCTAGCTTTACTCATGCAGCATGATGGCCCAGAAATTCGGGTCGGGGGCTTCCCGTGGGTGTAAGCCCCCGATCTGCACTTACCTAGCGCGCCGGCCATTGAGCTGTGGGCCCCCGTGGAATTCCGATCCGGGGCCTGGTCCAGCTGCCGGCGCGCAGTGCTTGCGTATCCCAGGGGCGCAGTTAGTTCGATGCGTCCCCTGGGATCACGTGGGCCATGGGCAGCCAATCGGAGCAGGGAATGCTCCATTCATAAGTTTTGACAGGAAGTGCTGTCAAGACTTATAAATACTATGGCCCCAAAATAGCAGTAAACCTTCAAATAATTTTTTTTTTTAAATCGCATTTTTTAAATAAACTATAAATTACATTAAATAATTATTTAAACAATAATTTAAATTTTTGAAAAAAATAATTTTATATTCTAACGGGGCTAAAAATAAACTTACCTTGCTTTAAAGTATTTAAAAATAATAAACCTGTGGAAAAAATGTTTTAATTTTAATTAATTCACCACTTACCTTGTAAAAAGCAGGCCTTACGCCTGCTTTTTATATTTCTAAATCCTGCAGGCTTACTTTCGCGTGGAAACCTGTGAAAAAAAAACTAAGTTTGATGTGCACGCGTTCGACCTCTGAACCCCTGCTTTCAGAGGAACGGAAGTGCCGGTTTCCCGCGCATGCGCAGTGCATGCAGGAAACCGACACTTCCATTGGGCTTACGGGTGTGTACCCCGTGCGTACTCACCCGTGGAGACCTGAATTTCTGGGCCATTGTCATTATATAACGCCCTTCAGTTGTATTGTCTCCTTGTGTGGACTTTAGGCTAGTGAGAAAACAAAAAGAGGCCATTTGAAATCTCACTGTCTCAGCTCTCACACTTTAAAGTGTGTCTCCAGGATACAAGAGGCAGCCCAGTAAAAGAGGGTGGTCTCGAGCGACTATGGGATGGACTTTTACTGAACTAATTCTGTGATCTTATCTTACTACAGTAATAGGCTTTCTGTTTGCTTTCTGTCCTGTTATATTGACGGTGGTAGCGTCACCAAGAACTTATTAGCATTTGTACCTTTAAGGTTTTTTTTTGTTGAGGTTATGTTTCCTTCTGTCTTTTCTAGTTTTTTGCCTTTCTGGCCCCCTTGAGCCAGAGTGCCATCCCTCTCAACCTAAAATGTGTTAAATGGATAGATTTTAGGTTGATGTTTCGGACAGAAGCATAGTTCTGTTTGGAACAAGCAAATCAGATGATTTTGCCTGCTTGGAAGACTGTTGCTTTTTGCAGTGATGTAGTTTGAGATCAGGATGTTCTGATGAAAATGGGACACTGAAGGAGCATGGCAGGTAACATCCTGTTTCCAAGCCCCTCCTAATGCCGCTCTTGATCCGATTGGTAAGAGTCGCAACAAGGATGCCCCAGTGATGACTGGGGCATTTGATTGCCCCGCCCCCTCTGTGGGGTAAAGAACCTGGTCTCCACCTGAAACGTGCTGATAGCAACGCAGCCATCAGATGGGCAAACGAGAACATGGTGGGAAATCCAACCACACTCTGCTGCTTCTCACGAGTGCTGTAATACGCTGCTCACGGTACTGCCCCTCTTGTGGTTCATTATTAGTCTGCCTGCTTTCTTCTCAACACACAAAAACTTTCATTGCCTTTGTATTATTCAATCATCCAGTTCCATTTCTAATTAAACCTCTTATTGCTGAATCTGTAGGAAGGAGGGAAAAGTTCGTTTTTAAGTGAGCAGGTTATCTCATTTTCTATCTAAAATTGATGGTTTAGCAGAGCAAAACTTAAGACAGGCTTAAAACTAAACTCCCAATTCTCTACTGAGTCGAGCCATGCCTTACCCTGTAGCAATGAACAGACTTACTCTGCAAAAGGTTCACACGCCTAGGATCAGCGCAATGCATCCAGGTCTATAAATTATTGGTCAGGACACCCCTACGGAAGAGGCTCGAGGGGCCGAATGGCCTACTCCTGCTCCTATCTTCTATGTTTCTATGTTTACGGAAGGGAAATCCTCTGGCCAAATAAAACTTGTGCTACAGGAAGCACGACTCCTTTACACTGAGCTTCTCCCTATAAAGGTGAAGTATTTGCTTCTTAAGACAATCCTTTAACACCTGTTTTTGTTAATGCACCTTCAAGCAGCCAAGTCAACAGGAAAGAAAGACTTGCATTTGTATAGCGCCTTTCACAACCACCGGACGTCCCAAAGCACTTTACAGCCAATGAAGTACTTTTTGAAGTGTAGTCACTGTTGTAATGTGGGAAACGCGGCAGCCAATTTGCGCACGGCAAGCTCCCACAAACAGCAATGTGATAAATGACCAAATAATCTCTTTTAGTGATGTTGATTGAGGGATAAATATTGGCCAGTGCACCAGGGAGAACCCCCTGCTCTTCTTCGAAATAGTGCCGTGGGATCTTTTACATCCACCTGAGAGGGCAGACAGGGCCTCGGTTTAACATCTTGTCTGAAAGTCGGCACCTCCGACAGTGCAGCACTCCCTCAGTACTGCACTGGAGTATGAGCCTAGATTTTTGCGATCAAGTCTCTGGCATGGGACTTGAACCCACAACCTTCTGACTCAGAGGCGAGAGTGCTACACACTGAGCCGCGGCTAACACATTGGCACAGGACTAGGAGGGGGTCATTGCCTACCCAGGCCAGGAATGACATATGGCCCTGGGAGCCCCAAAGAAATGGGAATAAAATTACAGTAAATGAGTGTTGCAGCACCAACACACAATGTCACAGCATTGTCCCAGAAACCTACTTTTCCCACTACGACTAGGTGAACTCTTACATTAGGGCCAGCGTACTGATGGAAAAATCTCTGTTCAGTCTGTAGGTACTGGAGAAGGTGCAAAAAAGATTTACAAGGATGATTCAAGAACTGTGAGGTTATACCTAACAGGAAACATTAAACAGGTTGGGTCTCTTTTCTCTAGGAAAGAGAAGGCTGAGGGTTTACCTGATAGAGATGTTTAAGATTATGACGGGGTTTGATAGGGCAGACGTAGAGATGATGGGCGCGATCTTGCCAGCCCTGGGGAGGTGGGTATGGAGGCGGGGCTGCCGGGAAAATGGCAGAATCTGGGGGCGGGTGCCCAACCCGCCTCCGTGCCATCTTGCCAGGAGGCGGGTAGCCGACCTGCACCGGGTCTCGTCTCCTTGGAGGCGGGAAGGGGATTGGTGCCACTTATCTGCCTGTTAATAGGTAGTTACCAGGCAGATAAGAGGATTATCCCCATTTTACCCACACAAGTGTGGGCTTCCCGAAGGCTCTGAATCCCGCCAGGGTCAGCGAGGCGAGCAGTGGGTCTGCGGGGGTCGGAGGGGTGCACAGGTGTGCTGTGAAGGCAAGTGATAGGTAAGTATGTGAGGTAAGTGGAAAGTGTTAGAAAAAATTTACTTACCTTTGTTTCTTCCTGCAGGCTTCAAGAGTTGGGGATGCGGAGAGTCTCGCACCTTCCCGGCAGAGATGACAGATGGCCGCTGCATTCTCCAATGCAACAACCATCTAATTTCTGCTAAATAAAGAGGTTTGATCAGTCTTGAATTCAAGAACTCACCAAACTACAGAGAATGTCAGTATTTGACAGCTTCACAGAGCTGTCAAACGATGACAATTCATCTGTCAAAAATTTTTGACAGATGAAACGCCATACGCTGACGTTCTCTGTAATCGGCTTCCCCTTAACTGGCCTGCTAAGCCCGCTGGGCGGGCTTAACAAGGTCAGTCAAGGGAAAATAGCGTGGGTTGGCCAGAAGCTGATGGAGGCGGGACTGAAACCCGACAAGTGGGAGTCCCGCCTCCAAAAGCTCCCCATTGACAAAATCCAGCCCTATGTTTCCACTTGTGGGGGAGTCCAAAATTAGGGGCCATAAATGTAAGATAGTCATTAATAAATCCAACAGGGAATTCAGGAGAAACTACTTTACCCAGAGAGTGGTGAGAATGTGGAACTCGCTACCACAGGGAGTAGTTGAGGCGAATATCATAGATGCATTTAAGGGAAAGCTGGGTAAACACATGAGGGAGAAAGGAATAGAATTCCAGTTTATCAAAATTCTTTACGATTCACATTTATACCTGCAACTTTTTTATCCATTCCAATTTTGTAACTATGTTTGTACCTAAAGGAAGGTCCCCAAATATGGTACAATGTGAATATTACCTGGCTAACTGAAAGTCACTGCATTGGCATGTTAGCCTCTGCAAAAGCTCAAGCCAATTGTCTGTCCCATATAGATCACCTCTATGGGGCTGAATCAAGCGAAGCAGAAACAGGCACAGCTATCAAGTTCAATGGGTCCTTATGTACAGGCTCCTTGTAGAGCCTGTACAAATAAGCACAAGAGCAGCGCTATAGACAACAGCTGGCAGGCAGCTTTGGGTATCATGTATTCTACTTCTTTCTTGTTTCTTTCCACCCGTAAAAGTGGGAGGTGTTGGACAACAGTATTTTTCACTGCTTTACACACAGCGACAGCGCTAAGTACCCTGATATGGTACATCAGAAAAGAAAGACTTGCATTTATATAGCGCCTTTCATGACCTCAGGACGACCCAAAGCGCTTTTACAACCAATGAAGTACTTTTTTTTGAAGTGTATTCACTGCTGTAATGTAGGAAACTCAGCAGCCAATTTATGCACAGCAAGCTCCCACAAACAGCAATGTGATGATTACCAGCGAATCTGTTTTCGTGATGTTGATTGAGGGATAAATATTGGCCAGGACACCAGGGATAACTCTCCTGCTGTTCTCCGAGATAGTGTCATGGGATCTTTTACATCCACCTTAGAGAGCAGACGGGGCCTTGGTTTAACGTTTCATCCGAAAGACGGCACCTCCAACACTCCCTCAGTACTGCACTGGAGTGTCAGCCTAGATTTTTCTGCTCAAGCCTCTGGAGTGGGACTTGAAACCACAACCTTTTGAGTCAGAGGTGAGAGTCCTACCAACTGAGCCACGATTAACACATTGGCAGAGGACTAGGTGCTACCAACTGAGCCAAGGCTGACACCGTGGGTTTGATACAACTGACTAATTTGGCTTGGTCACTTCAGAGGGCAGTTAAGAGTCAAACACGTTGGTATGGGACTGGAGTCACATATAAGCCAAGGTAAGGATGGCAGGTTTCCTTCCCAACAGGCCGCCACCTACTACTCCAGGACAAGGTGTCCCCTAGGTCAGATTGCCAGGTTAAAGTCAACCGTACTCAATTTGAGGACAAACATGCGGTAAAGTTGTGTCCACAAGCAGATGTGTTGGGACTGACCAAGTCCATTTTGATTAAGACCTATAACAGCACCCCCCTCCCCCCCCCCAAAGACAGTAAACTTTCATCCCGTACGATAGCAAAATACTGCGGATGCTGGAAATCCAAAATAACAACAGGAAATACTCAGCAGGCCAGGCAACATCCGTGGAGGGAGAAATAGAGTCAACGTTTCAGGTCGAAACCCTTCATCAGGACTGGAAAAACACAGGAAATGATTAAAAGGCCAGTTTGGGGGCTGGGAAATGGGGATGAAAGAACAAAAGAGAAGTGAAGAGACATTAAGAGGTATTCAAAACCAGACGAGATGGTGATAGGACTAGTGGAGAGACAAAAGATGGCTCTAGATTAGGTGTGGCATGCGCTTTCATTCCGTTGCCCTGAGCTGGATTTGAATATAGATCCTAGAGGTAAAAAGTGCTGTAACTCACTGTGTTACCGTGACTATTTTGACAGGATGGTTGGGCCCCTTTTCTCGAGAGCCGTTATGATCTGCTTGCAGCGCATTGCACTTGGCATTCTGTCCTGCACGCAAGAAACCAAAATTAGGAATTTTGTCTGAAAAACTTTTTTTGACAGAACATTATCAACTACCCCTCTCTGGAATGTCCCATGACCTCACTGTGCCACCAACACACTTCACTTTCAAAAGCTTTTGTTTCTTATTCCTCTGAGCTTAACCAAAGTGATCAAATTTAAATATTTCTCTTCTCTTGCTATGAAAACTCTACAGAATACACAGCAAGATCCAACTACTTGAAAATGCAGTGAGTTCTACCTACCTTTGTCAATAATAGGATGCAGTTTTAGATGTTTTATATATATCTCAGTGGAACTTGCAGCCTTTGCTGTCAGAACAAGCTTGCTTTATATTTATTGGGTAATGACTCTGGTATTCTCTATTGTACTGGAATTGGAATTGAGCACTGCCCCGGTTTCAGATGGACCTTTTGTACCTGTCAAGCCGAGTGTCCTTTGATCAGCAAGCCTGTCTCAGCCAGGAAGCAGGCTAATTGATGGTGAAAGCCAGTTAGTGACACGGGCGGTGAGCCTGGTGAGAACAGACTAATGAGAGTGGGAAGAAATCTATCAGCTGTGCTGTCAGTGAAGAATTTTGGCAATTTTTATGTAATCAGGTTATATTTTCAACATATATGTCCTTTACTGTATGGCGTTTTCTTTGGCCTTTTAACATTGAGATTGGGAGATATTTATGGGGCACAGCAGCTTCCAATTAATTTGAAGTGGTCTTACCTGTCATAAGGTTGTCCCCACTTCCCTTTTTAACCTCCACTCCCTAAAGAGGTGAAGCTGTATCCCTTCCCTATCATTCAGTCAGTAGTCTGAAAGATGTCTACACAACCCAAAGGGGTAGATTTTGCCGAACCTGTCGGGAAGAAGGCGGGACTTCCCCTTTCGGATTTTTGACCCACCTACTTCGACGTCCAGCCAATCCGCGTGATTTTCCCTTGATTGACCTTGTTGAGCCCGCCCAGCGGGCTCAGCAGGCCAATTAAGGGCCACCCAGCAACAGGAGACGTCACAGACTGAAATTTCATCTGTCAAGAGTCCTTGACAGATGAAATATCAGCGTTTGACAGCTGTTTGAAGCTGTGAAACACTGACAGTCTGAGTTCTGACATGAGTCATTCTGCACAGACTCAGTTAGAACTCACACCGGCACTCAAAGCTGAAGGCTGTCACTTTTGACAGATCGCAGCCGTTCAGCTTTAAGTTCCGGCTGAGTGATGCGCTCCCGATGGCTACAGGAAGAAAGGCTGTTATGGTAAGTACAGATAAGTAAAAGTTCTTTACACACCTTAGACACACCAAACACACTTACCTTTACACTCATGCACCCATCACTCACCTGAGCACCGACATCGCGACCCCTCCAACTCCTTCAACCCGACGGCCCGCCTGCTCTACCTGGCGTGGTTTGGAGCCATCGGGAAACCCACACGAAACCCCTCAAAATAGGGATTAGGATAAAAACTGCCAGTTAACTATCTGTTAACAGGCAGTTAATTGGCACTAATCCCTTCCCGCCTGGTTTCGGCGGGTCCCAGTGCGGGGCAGGTACCCGCCTCCCCTGAAAATTACGTGGGGCGGGGTTTTGGGCAGGATGGTGTCGGGACCCCCAAATTCGGGATTTCCCCCCCCACACGCCTGAAACCCCGCCTGACGGCTCCCCAAAAATCTAACCCAAAATATCCAGGGGCCTGCTAACAATCACAACTAGGACAGTGGCTCCACCGTGATATTTTTGACGTACCTACCAGCTCATTTGAAAAATGATGGCCCTTATCAGTAAAATACTGTAGGTGCTTAAGAGTATCAGTTAGCAGCACGCAGTATAAACCATCGGTGACAGCACTTCCTCACAGCTTGTAGAAAATATCAGGGCACAAGGGAGAATTTCTACCCAAAATTCACAAAAATATGCCCGGAATTCAGAAATTTGAATGACGACCAAAAACTCCCATACCTACTAGGGGAAGAGAGAAATTGTGTAACCTTAGCGGCACACTATGTTACAGCTTGCCATAAACAGAGGGACAACCACTAAATATAAGAAAAGAGTATGTACAAATTATATGAATGTATATTTAAACACTCAGGGATATATCTGTTTATACACTGTATGGATAGATCTGTATTTTTGTGTTCAACCATGAATGTTTTTCGATGCTTTGGCAACATAAGATGTAACTTGTCATGCCAATAAAGCGATTTGAATTGAATTGACAGTGACATGAAGCATCTCCCCACCATCACCATTCTTATCCTCTGCAGGCAAATTGACCATAACATGGGACAATCTGAGCGTGTTCTCTGTGATTGATGTTGCAAGGTTCTCCATCAGGAGGCATGGTTCAGGAGAAAAAAAACAGTGTCACCTTTTACCTCCCAAGAAAATAGAAATCACCGCTCTCTGGTGATGATCTAGGAGCCTGATTGTGAAGGGGTGAAAGCCACCCAACTAAACTAAGCAGTGGGCCTGCAGAACTGGCACCATTTAGAAAGCACTCTGACC
This sequence comes from Somniosus microcephalus, assembly GCF_052327205.1. Classification (NCBI taxonomy): domain Eukaryota; kingdom Metazoa; phylum Chordata; class Chondrichthyes; order Squaliformes; family Somniosidae; genus Somniosus; species Somniosus microcephalus. The sequence goes on along the minus strand of NC_141004.1, from coordinate 22,530,557 downwards.
TATCCTTTTTTGGTCCAAAGTAGATGACCTCACACATGCCTATATTGAAATCCATTTGTCACCGTTTTGCCCATTCACTTAATCTATTGATATCTCTTTGTAACTTTATGCTTCCACCTGCACTGCTTACAATGCCGGCTATCTTTGTGTCATCGGCAAACTTGGATATGTGCCTCTCTATCCCGTCATCTAAGTCATTAATAAATACAGTAAATAGTTGAGGCCCCCAACACAAATCCCTGTGGGAAATGCCCAATTATAACTTACACCATTGATGACTACCCTCTGTTTCATATTACTTACTCAACCTTGTTTATAAATTTCTACCTGTCAAGCGGTCAAAACTTGAGCTGCTGACCCAGGTCACCAATATCAACCCTTTAGTACTGCAGTAATGTTTCTACACCAAACTGCTGTAAGAAACAAGGAACGTGTTGAGGGTGAGGTGGCAGAAAGTTCATTAGGTGCTGCCAAAGGATTGGAAGATAGGTAACATGAATCCAATGTTAAAAAAGTAAGAAACATGAATCTTTGAGAATGTACAAGTGTTGATGGACGAAGGCAAGGTGTTGGACATTACATGGCCCTGAAATTATGCAATGTGAATGCTGCATGTCACCTGAAATTCACCTCTCTGCCAATTATTGTAAAAGTTAAGTATTCCTACACTAGTATCCCATGGGTAATTTCAGGGCTTATATCTCGGCTTGATTTTCAAAAAGCATTTGATAAGGTCTCCCACAGGAGACCTATTGCTAAAATGGATTATTGATTGACTAAATAATAGGAAACAGAGGGTAGTTATCAATGGTGTAAGTTATACTTGGGCAGCCAGAGCAAGTGCAATTTCCCCAGAAGTTGGAATTCATCATATTTAGTAATGCCACTAACAGTGGTGCCGAAAGTAGAATGTTTAGGCCTGTGGATAACACAAAGTTATATGGAAAGCAGAAAGTCACTAGGATATTGATATCATAATATGATCAAGTTCAACATTGTGCTTGAAAGGGAGAAACGCGAAACAGCTACTAAGATTTTAGATTTAGGTAAGGCCGACTTCAATGGGTTGGGACAGAGACTGTCCACAGTGAACTGGGCAAATTTGTTAATGGGCAAAACGATAGAAGATCAGTGGGAGATGTTCATAAAACTATTTAACGTGATACAGAACCAGTTTAAAACACTAAGGGGCAAGAACTCTACTTGACAAAAAAAAGCTGTGGATGATGAAAGAGGTGAGAGACAACAGAAACCGAAAAGAAAAAGTACACAAAAATGCAAAAAATAACACCGATCCTGGCGAATGGGAGAGATACAAAGAACAGTAAAGGGTGACAAAAGAGACAGTATGTGCTACAAAAATGGAATATGAAAAGAAACTTGCAAGGGCTATCAAAATTAACACCATTTTTTTTTGCAATTGTATTAAGAAAAAGAGGGTGGTCAAGAACAATGTGGGCCAATTAAAAATGATAATAGTGTTATTGTAAAAGAAAATAAGGAAATGGTGGGCATGTTAAATAATTACTTTGCATCAGTATTTACAGTAAAGGAAGAGGATAGTATGCCAAACACCCCAAAGAAATTAATATTGAATTAGGGACAGGGACTCACCATAATTAACGTAAGCAAATGAACAGTAATGACGAAAATAATAGCACTAAAGAGTGACAAATCCCCAGGACCAGATGGTTTCCATTCCAGGGTTTTAAAGGAAGTAGGTGAGAACATTACAGATGCCCTAACGATAATCTTCCAAAGTTCTCTCGATTCAGGAACCGTTTCTTTAGATTGGAAAATTGCACATGTCACTCCGCTATTTAAGAAAGGTGAGAGAGGGAAACCAGGGAATTATAGACCAGTTAGCCTAACGTCTGTTGTCGGTAAATAGCTAGAGTCTATAATTAAGGAAAGAGTGACTGAACACCTTGAAAGTTTTCAGCTGATCAGAGAGAGCCAGCATGGATTTATAAAAGGTAGGTCATGCCTGACGAACCTAATTGAATTTTTGAAGAGGTGACTAAAGTAGTGGACAGGGGAATGTCTATGAATGCTATTTATATGAACTTCAGAAGACATTCGATAAAGTCCCTCATAAGAAAATGTTAGCTAAAGCTGAAGCTCATGGAATTGAGGGCAAATTAGGAGACAGAGAGTAGGGATAATGAGCAGGTACTCAAATTGTCAGGATTTGACTAGTGGTGTCCCACAGGGATCTGTGTTGGGGCCTCAACTATTCATTGTATTTATTAACGACTTAGATGATGGAATAGAGAGTCACTATCCAAGTTTGCCGATGACACAAAGATAGGTGGCATTGTAAGCAGTGTAGATGGAAGCATAAAATTCCCACGGGTGCAAGCCTCCGACCTGCACTTACCTAGCGCGCCGGCCGTTGCGCTGTTGACCCCCGTGGGATTCCGAGCCTGGGCCTGCTCCAACTGCCGGCGCGCAGTGCTTGCGTATCCCAGGGGCGCAGTTAGTTCGATGCGTCCCCTGGGATCACGTGGGCCATGGAGAGCCAATGGTAGCAGGGAATGCCCATTCATAAAATTGACAGGAAGAGCTGTCAAAACCATAAATACTGAAAGCCCCAAAAATCACTAAAACTTCAAATAATTTTTTTTTAAAACATCACATTTTTAAAATAACTATAAATTATATAAAATAACTATTTTAAACAATAATTTAAATTTTTGAAAAAATTAATCAGATTTTCTAACAGGGCTAAAAATGAACTTACCTTTCTTAAAATATTAAAAAATAATAAACCTGTGGAAAAAATGTTTTAATTTTAATTAATTCACCACTTACCTTGTTAAAAGCAGGCCTTGCGCCTGCTTTTTACATGTGTAACTCCTGGAGACTTACCCTCCCGGAAAAACCTGGGAAAAAAATGTAAGTTCAATGCGCACGCGCTGCCTCTCTGGCGCATGCGTTTCACCTCCGAACCCCTTCTTTCAAGGGAACGGAAGTTCCGGTTTCCCGTGCATGCGCAGTGCATGCACGAAACCGGCACTTTCGTTGGGCCTACGCGTGAGTACTCAGCGCGTACTCACCCATGGGGACCCGATTTTCTGGGCCAATAATAGATAAAGTGAATGTGCAAAACTGTGGCAAATGGATTTCAATGTAGGCAAGTGTGAGGTCATCCACTTTGGACCAAAAAAGGATAGCTCAGAGTACTTTCTAAATGGTGAAAAGCTAGAAGCAGTGGAGGTCCAAAGAGACAAGTACATAGATCATTAAAATGTCATGGACAAGTACAGAAAATAATCAAAAAGGCTAATGGAATGCGGACCTTTATGTCTAGAGGACTAGAATACAAAGGGGTAGAAGTCATGCAGCAGCTATACAAAACCCTAGTTAGACCACACCTGGAGCACTGTGAGCAGTTCTGGGCACCACACCTTAGGACGGATATACTGGCCTTGGAGGGAGTGCAGTGTAGGTTTACCGGAATGATACCCAGACTTCAAGGGTTAAATTACAAGGAACGATTACACAAACTAGGGTTGTATTCCCTGGAATTTAATCGATTAAGGGGTACTGATGGGGTAGATAGTGTTGGATTGTGCCACAATTTCAACCCTAAACCTTGGAATGCTACAGATTCTTTGCTCTCCATTGTTTCTTCATTTCTGAAAACCTATTGAGGGCATATCAAACATAGAAGAATGAGAGGGGATCTTATTGAAACATATAAGATTCTGAAGGGGCTTGACAGGGTAGATGCAGAGAGGATGTTTCCCCTCGTGAAGGAATCTAGAACTAGGGGGCTTCATTTCAGCATAAGGGGTCGCCCATTTAAATCGGAAATGAGGAGGAATTTCTTCTCTCAGATGGGCGTGAATCTTTGAAATTCGCTTCCCCAGAGAGCTGTGGAGGCTGGGTCATTGAATATATTTACGTGGTGGAGATAGACAGATTTTTGAATGGTAAGGGAGTCGAGGGTTATGGGGAGCGGGCAGGGAAGTGGAGTTGAGGCCAAGATCAGATCAGCCATGATCTTATTGAATGGCGGAGCAGGCGCGAGGGGCCAAATGACCTGCTCCTGCTCCTACATCTTATGTTCTTATATAAATGCATTAATTTCTCCTTTCCAGTGTTCAGGAAAGTTCTGCAGTACCCAACACCAGCTTAAGGCTGGCATTAATGCAGAGCAAACGGTCCAAAAAGGGAAGGTTAACAGCAATTAATTTCCCAGTCTTTAAGTATGGGTCCTGTAGCTAGAAGAAGAAGCCCTGAGGATGCAGGAAGAGCTATATTCAAGGCTGACTCTCTTTCCTAGTAGCATTGTGCTCCTGCATCTTTAGGCTACTGTTATTTCTATCAGCTGGCTGTCCTGGACTGGCAAGTTGGATTAGGGCAGTCATAAGGAAGCGGTTGGTAGTTAGGTCAGCTTGATCAGTACTAGTGAAGTCAATGGTTCCGTGTGACTTGTATGGCAGTGATCAATGCCAGACCCATATTGTACTCATCTCAGTACTTCTCCTGCCGCTCTGTGAGGTATTACCCTGGTTATTGATTGCACACAGATCTCCCTAATGATATATGGCACCTGTTAAAGTACATGGAATTAAACACAATTACACGCAATGCACAGCACAGGAACAGGGCATTTGGACCAACTACTCTATTTCCATGTGGAACAATATATTGCAATTCTTAAAGTATCAATTGATTGTTCATCCTTTGACTAGATTTCATCAGGGTAAAATTCGGTCGCGCCCCCTTTGGAGCGCTACTTTTAGCTCCCCGAAAAAGTTAGCAGCCCCGCGCCCAGAATTCACTGGTAGCGCCCCAAGAGGGAGGTGGGGCGCTACTGGAGGCATCCCCCCTCCCTCTTGGGGTGCTACCAGTGAATATCGCGGCGCTACGTGCTGCAGGCCTTCCTCCCCTTATTAAAGGGGAGGGGCCTTGAGCAGCACGGCCCGGGGCCCAGCTGGACCACCAAGGAGCGGGGTGCCGGCAAAAGAGTCCAGCACTCCAGAGGAGTGCCAGGCTGCCGGAGTGCGGCCGGCACCCTGTGGGGAGGCTGCGTAGGAGGCCGGGGACGGCAGAGGGGACAGGCGCTGGCAGGTGGCCAGCAACAAAAATGGCCGCCCGGCACCTCCCCTTTAAATATCGCCGCCCCGCCTGCACGTACGCCCCCCTGACCCTGTCGGACATAGCATCCGACGGTAAGTCAGGGGGCACTACCGAAATTCGCGGCCAGGGTGCGAGCGGGACACTCCGTGCGGTGATGATGTAATCGCCGGTGGCGCAGCGATGATGTAATCGCCGGAGGCGCAGCGCCATGGGGCACTACCGGTTACCGCCGCCGCTAACCTCCCGCTGAATTTTGCGGGAGGCGTTAGCGGTGCTGCGCCCGAGCGCTAGTTGCTTTGCGCCTCCCATTAGCTTAGGGCCCTAACGGGAGTCGCAAAGCAACCAAATTTTGCCCCCCATATGTTTTGGAAAAGTTGCCTATCGTGACACTAAACTGAAACATGAGTAACTTTTATGAGCAGTTTGCTTGGTGTGAATTATAATCTCTCAATATACCACAGCCAGGACTCACTGTTAACGTTTTAAGTATATGTCCTTCAGGGGGCTCAGCAGGCCAATTAAGGGCCACCCGGCAACAGTTGACGTCACAGATTGATATTTCATCTGTCAAGACCTTTTGACAGATGAAATATCAGCGTTTGACAGCTGTTTGAAGCTGTCAAACACTAACAATCTGTACTCAAGTTAATTCCTTCCTCTCAGGATGATTTAGAGATCTCTCCGGAACAGAAAGCTGAATGCTGCAATTTTTGACAGATCACGGCCATTCTGCTTTCTGTGCCGATGAGATGAGGGACTCCCGAGACCTGAAGGAAGGAAGGCTGTAAAGGTTAGTAAAACTTCTTTAAAGACTTTAAACACACCAAACACACTTACCTCTGCACTCATGCACCCATCACTCACCTGAACACCGGATATCTCGACCCCTCCAAGCCCTTCAGCCCGCCTCGCTAACTTGGCGTGGTTTGGAGCTGTCGGGAATCCCACACTTCAAGAATGAAAATAGGGATTAGGCTAAAAACTGCCTGTTAACTACCTGTTAACAGGCAGTTAATTGGCACTAATCCCCTTCCCGCCTCAGGGAGGCGGGTCCCAGTGCGGATCAGGTACCCACCTCCTTTGAAACTGGCATGGAAGTGGGTTGGGGGCGGGATGGGTTCGTGCCGCCCGATTTCGGGATTTTAACCCCCCACACGCCTCCAATCCCACCTCCACAGCTCAATGAAAATCCTGCCCAAATACTCCAATTAAAGCGCCATCTAGTGGCAATTATTTTTGTATCCCTCGTGGTTGCAACAACATTTAAAACGTAGGATATAATTCAATACCAAGAAATAGTATGCAATGCTGTCTGCTAAATATCCTCCTCCCCCACCCCCACTCCATGTCCGCAGCCCTACTCCGCTTTATGCCTAATCTTCCCCATCTTAGCCCATGAGATGCCCCATGTGTCCGAAGACCACGTTTCTTATAGTCACGATCCCTTTAATATCGCCCTTCTGCTTGTTTTGCTTCCAGCATCACTCCTGTGTGCTTCATTTGCCTTCATAAATTAGCAATTGGTGGAGATGGGCTAATTTAGCACAGAGGAGAGACCAGTGACCTACCTGGTCTGTATGGCTCAGTACTGGGCAAGATTACACTTATAGCCATTAGGCTTTTGGGGAGCCGTATATCAACTTGGAATATTTTTTTTGCTGATATTTATGAGCTATGTGGCTGGCACTACTCGGTAGTTTATTTTCCATAAACCACCTGTAAAATTTATTTCATGGTGTGGCAAAGCCACCAAGAGACTCTTGCAGCAATGTTTATAATTGTCTCTAATCATAGTTGTTACCTTTAAGTGTGTGCGCTGTTTAAACAACGCAGGATCGATAAAATCGCGATCTGACGCGATAACATCATCACGCGGGTCACGTGACTTCCCAACGGCGGGAAACGTGATGACGTCATGACGTCAGGGGGGTAGGGCGTTTCTGTTCAGTCCTCGTGGATCCAGCCTGTGTATAGACCTGTTTGGAGTTTCTCCTGCGTTCTTTTGTTTATAACTGTTTCAGTACATTAAACCACGTTTGTTTAACTATCAGTTTCAACTGCAGTATTTTCGTAGTAGTGTGAAGACACCTACAATGGTATGTTTCAGCAGAGCTAGCATGCTGATAGCACGCAGGATAACTTTCCTGATCGATTAAGCAAACTTCCCTCCAACTCCCATGTTTGCAGTGAAATTTGGATTCAGGCAATGCTATGAGGGAGCAGGGCCGACCCAACCTCCCTGATACTCTGAAAGTGCTCTAGTCCGTGGATGAATTGCAATTTAGTGACAAAGGGACCGAGCAAGAGGAAGAATCCGAGGCACGTGGAGTAGGGGGCGGGGGGGTGGGAAGATAAGTGTCTCAAGCACTCACATGTACGTAGCCACGTGCTCAGGACACACAACATCCATTACTAATGACATGAATCTTGTCATTCATGTGGAAATGACTTATGAACTAATACTGGGCGGCCTGCTGGTAGCGCTGTCCAGGGAGAGTATAAATACTCGGGCATGGGCCCAGCTTGCTCAGGACATTCTTTTACAGGAACTAGTGAAGAACACAACTAGATCTCCATGTTGTAAAACAGTTGATTAAAGCTTTGTTTAATGCTTAGACCAAGTGCCTAGTAGTTTTCTTACGTCGACTGTGAAATCCAAAGAAGAGATAGCAGTGTTCTCAATGCCAGTGAGTTCAGATTTCCAAATACCTGATTCCCCCCCGCCCCGCCCCAGTTTTGATCGCGATGCTTTGCCTGACATTAAGCTCTTGTTCTTTTGCCTGTAAAACATATTGAAATTCACCTGATAGTCAGCCTTTTGACCTAAAAGTAATATATATATATATATATCCTCATTCTCAGTGATGGGTGGGGTCCCTTAAGTACGTTCCAAGAAGTTTCACTATAACATCAAGCTTTATCTGACAGGATATCAGCCTTAGCCTCCTTGAATCTAGCTTTGCACAGCCTGTCAGTTTCACTCTACTCCTTCTGTTATTTCTCCCTGAATTTATTGACCAGTTTGCTTTATCGATCAGGAAAGTTATCCTGTGTGCTATCAGCATGCTACCTCTGCTGTAACATACCATGAAATAAATTTTACAGGCGGTTTATGGAAAATAAACTACTGTACCGAGTAGTGCCACCCACATAGCTCATAAATATCAGCAAAAAAAAATTCCAAGTTGATATACGGCTCCTCAATAACCTAATGGCTATAAGTGTAATTTTGCCCAGTACTGAGCCATACAGACCAGGTCGGTCACTGGTCTCGCCTCTGTGCTAAATTAGCCCATCTCCACCAGAGCGGCAATGGGTTACTATAAATTGCATCAGCATTCCCGAAGGAAAGAAAAGAACCTGGATTTACATTGGCCAAGACACCGGGGAGAACTCCCCTGCTCATCTTCGAATAGTGCCTTGGGATCTTTTACATCCACCTGCGAGGGCAAGCGGGGCTTCGGTTCAACATCTGATCAGGCCCTGGGTTCCTGATCACTAACAAGTGACCCCTCCCCCTGACGGTGTGGACAGGATCAGGTTTGGATGTGCTGACTCAACAGTCAAATATCCCATTAAAACTCACTCTTCAGTCTCGCACAAGACGAATGGCCAGGAGATCCCCAAGGACTACCATCACCTATAGAATTATATCCCATTAGGAGTCACTGCCTTCAGGAAAGTTGGAGTAAAGGAGAAATTTGGAAAATAAAGGTATTTGCCTTCACTACGTTACACTAAACATCCACAGGCAGAACATTAGAAACAGAACATTGAGAATTATTGAAGAAGTAAACAAAGAACAACACCATTCTACCTGCTTAAAGGTCGCCACCACCTAATGGCATCTGACTAGGGCCCGAGAAAAGCAAATCTCTTCCTTGCAAAACTTTAATAAGCAACAAAAAAAAGGCTAGATTCTCAAATTTGCAAAAGTGGGGCAAAGAGTGACAGGTTGTTTTTAAATTCAGTTTAAAAAAAGCACGGGTGGGGTAATTGTATTTTGAAATCTGTTTGAAGATGGAGTGGCTGGGGTGGGGTGGGGTGGGGTGGGGTAGGAAGGGGTGGACAGGGTGGTGTCAGGGCAGTGAATGTACACAAATTTGTTTATGGTTTCTATTCAGGTTTGATGTTTCCATTGGCAGATCACAAATGACAACATTAAAATATTAAAACTGCTGGTCAGGACAGAGCAACTAGTCTATTATTTGTCTAGTCTGATTCCCCTCTCGTGCCACATTATTTTGGGGCCTTGCGATCTCTTCAGTTGAGAGGTCCACCAGCCATCTCTCAGGTTTTTCACCTATGTTGCTCTGATCCAGGTATGATGAGGTGCCCGATTACTCTCTGTAGGACGACATGGAACAGAGGACAGGTGAAAAACCAGCAACTCAACAGAATGGAGGGCTACGATCCTGTGTCCAACTCTCTGGCCGTGCATGAGCTTTACGAAGAATTAATCATTAAAAATATTCTCAAACACCCGGCTGAAATTTGCTCCGAAATGCGCCTTCAACAACTTCTCTGGATGTTCTGCTTTCAACTCATAGTTCAGAATCACACATTAATCTATGACGTGACGAACTTTAGCTGTCGAACCACAGCAGGGGAAGAGCCACTAACTGAATGGAAACAGAACAGACATAATTTAGATAAAAAGTCAGAACCACTGGCAACAAACTATTGTGCTAATGAGTAATAAGACGAGTGTGCATAAGAGCCGAGATCTGAACCTAGTTGAGAAGCTAACGTAACAAAAGTGGCAAATTTTGGGTTAACTTACAAATAGCCAAATTCTATCCAATTTGGATAATTTAGGGTTTTAAGTTGGCTTGTGCCTTTAAAAAAAATGGTGTACAGAAACTTAAAGGCAACATTTTATTCCATTTGCATCACAACCGAAATGTATTTACATTGTATTTCATCATAGAAACTAGTTTTACCACAATGCAGATCAGACCCTTTCTGTCCCCTGTTCAATATGTAATCAGACACCTTCAATCTATGTCCCATTAATTAAGCCTATGAATCCATGAGTTTGCCATCTCATCAAATTACTCTATTGTTTTGTTCATGGTTAATCCAAATTGAAATTGACTGAAATGAGCACCAAATATCAATTTTCATTGTTCTTAATTTCTTCACATAGAGGGTGGTGAATCTTTGGAATTCTCTACCCCAGAGGGCTGTGGAGGCTCAGTCATTGGGTCTATTCAAAACAGAAGTCGATAGATTTCTGACTAGTAAGGGCATCAAGGGATATGGCGATAGGGCCGGTGAATGGAGTTGAGGCAGAAGATCAGCCATGATCTCATTGAATGGCGGAGCAGGCTCGAAGGGCCGAATGACCTACTCCTGCTCCTATTTCTTATGTTCTTATGTTAACCTCTTAAATATGAAACACCAGCTAATCAGCTGTGCACAATCACTCTGATGAAGGCTGACAATTAATAACCACTTAATAGTTTGCACTGACCATGCTGCAAACAATCGTTATGATCAAATAAACAACTTGCATTTATATAGTACCTTTAATGTAGAAAAACTTTCCAAAGCACCACACAGAGGTAGCATTTTTTAATATGAATGCCCGGCCAGAGAAGCGGATATTGGGAAAGGTGACGAAAAGCTTGGTCAAAGAGGTGGGTTTTAAGGAGAGTTTTCAAGGAGCAAAGGGAGGTAGAGAGGCGGAGGGGTTTAAAGAGGGAATTCTAGAGCTTAGGTTCTAGATGGCTGAAGGCACAACTGCCAATAGTACAGCGAAAGGTGAGGGGAGGCACAAGTGGCCAAAGTCACAGGAACTGAGAGATAGCGGGGGGGGGGGTGGTGGTTGTAGGGTTGGAGTAGGCTACAGAGATAAGGAAGGATGAGGCCATAAAGGAATTTAAACACAAAGATGAGAATTGTAAATTGGAGGTGTTAGAAGACGGGGAGAGCCCATGTAGCGAAGGACAGGGTGATAGGCGAGCGGGACCTGGTGCAGGATAGGATACAAACAGCAACATTTTCTGGTGAGTTGAAGTGTACAGAGGGTGGAGGACGTGAGGGCTGCCGGGCAGCAGAACAATTAATTAGTCAAGTCTCGAGGTGAGGGATGAGGATTTCAGCAGTAGATGAGCTGAGGTAGGGTCCAGTCAAGTGACGGCTGCCTGTGGCAGTAAGTTAAGCCTGAGGAGCCGAGTCCACACATTGAACCTGCAGGTCTCCATTACACGGGTGGCGGGGGTGTACAGCACGCCTGCAAAGACTGACACATACCTCCAGATGTAAAAGGAGACGAGTGATGTACAGAGATTCTTCTCCTCAAACAAGAAGAAGAAAAAAAACCCCCAGTAAATAGAAAAGTGTTTTGAGAGACCACAAGGCTCCAGCAGGTGGGATATGGAGTACTTCAATAAAGCAGTAACTGGTCCCTTCAGAAGCTGTGGTTAAGATCCATTATCAGGGTAGTGTAGGAACACCTGTGCTATGCTAATGTTTATCGTAGTTGATGCATTCACTGTGTGACAAATGGAAAGTAAAGGTCCGTTAGAGAAGATTGTGAGCCCTCACCTTCACCACACATGCACAAGCCATGAGTATAAAAAAATGTTTCCGTCTTCTCTTCTTCCCCAGAACAGTTCAGCCGAACTCTGCCTCTCTGACCCCATCAGGGCCAACTTGTGGACAGATCAATATAAACATGTGCAATTTCTCAGAGTAAAAGAATGGTGTAAAGGTCCAATCATGCGGATATGGGGTTAAAATAACTTGTTCTAATTGAATCAATAATAAAGTTTGGTATTACCCTACTGACTGTCTAAAACCACAATGAATCATACAATCTTAGAATAGTACAGCACCGAAGGAGGCCATTCGACCCATCGAGTCTGCGCCGGCTCTTTCGAAGAGCAATCCAGTCAGTCCCACTCCCCGCTCTTTCCTCATATCCCTGCAATTTTTTCTCCTTCAAGTATTTATCCAATTTCCTTTTGAAGGCTACTATTGAATCTGTATCCACTACCCTATCAGGCAGTGCATTCCAAATCCTAACCACTTGTTGTGTAAAAAAGTTTTTCCTCATCTCGCTTCTGGTTCTTTTGCCAATCACCTTAAACCTGTGCCCTGTCATTATCGACCCTTCAGACACTGGAAACAGTTTCTCTTTATTTACTCCATCTAAATCCTTCATGATTTTAAACACCTCTATCCAATCTCCTCTCTGCTCCAAGGAGAGCATTTTAGGTATTCTGTGCTTAATATACAGTTATGTGTGAACTCTGATATCATTGAAACAATAAATGATTACAGCAGATATATTTGAGGCTAATATATAGCATTACATTGTAGTTGCAATTGGACTGCACCTGACGACATAGTGAGCAAATGAACAATGTAATGTGGCACTAAGTCACAATTAATCAAACGATCCTAGGATACCAATAGGAGTTAGGTGATCTGAGCTAAGATAGCAGTTGGACTGTTACAATTGGCCTCATCACCACCGTGCTGGGGAAATCACTTGGGGTGCCCATCCCTAATGGCCAATCAGTGACTCTTGAAGTATGTGTATAGGGAAGTCACACTCGGACAGGACTGGGCTGAGATGGTCTGCCAGCATGTACAGCCTAGGCTTACATGAGATGAATGGTCACCTCAGTGAGATACTGGAGGGTTGCTGCCCAACCCCCCACCCCCGCACCGCAAACAAGGAACAGCACCCTAGGAAGAGTCAGGAAGAAAAGAGATTACATTGGCAAACAAACAAGGATAATTAGCAGGGATGCTGTTTAATAGGTATATTATTGCTGGGTGCTGCATAACATCACAGGCTGGTGTAGCATATAATTGCTGGCTGTTATATAGTATGATTGTTGGATGTTATATTGTGATTGCTGGATGCCACATAGTACGATTGCTGGAGGCTGTATAATAGCATTGCTGGATGTAGTAGCGTACAGTTGCTAAATGGTGTATAATATGATTGCTGTGGATGCTGAATCGTTGAGTATATTCAAGGCTGAGATCGATAGATTTTTGGACTCTAGTGGAATCAAGGAATATGGGGATCGGGCAGGAAAGTTTTTATTCTAGAACTAGGGGACATAGTCTCAGGATAAGGGGTCGGCCATTTAAGACTGAGATGAGGCGGAATTTCTTCACTCAGAGGGTTGTGAATCTTAGGAATTCTCTGCCGCAAGTGCTGTGAATGCTCAGTCGTTGAGTATATTCAAGGCTGAGATAGATTTTTGGACTCTAGGGGAATTAAGGGATATGGGGATAGGGCAGGAAAGTGGAGTGAGGTCGGAGATCAGCCATGATCTTATTGAATGGCGGAGCAGGCTCGAGGGGCTGTATGGCCTAGTCCTGCTCCGAATTCTTATGTTCTTGTATGTTGTATAAGATTGATAGATAAAGAATAGTGTGGTGGAGCCACCAAGGGTCTCAGAACAATTAGTAATAATCCCTTTAACTACAGTGTAGTGCAACCGCGGACTGCACCTTTAAACTGCCTGTTAACTGTACTGTATTGTGTTTTCCTGCACTCCACGTGATGACGTCATGACGCTGATCACGTGACCACCAGTGGCGCGAAGAACACGATGACGTCATGACGTCAGCTTCCAGAATCTTCCAGTAGTCGTCGAGTGCCCAGCAAGCTGAATAGACCTGTGTACCGTTTCTCCTGTAGTTTCCCTGTTAACTTCGTTGTTCATTAAAACCTGTTGATTTGATTCATCGAGTCGAATAACTTATTCAGATAGGAACCTCCGTTCCTACAATAGAACAATTGTTGGATGCTGTAAAATGTGATTTTTGTAACGCTATGATGAGGGTGCTGCTGTATAATAGTATTCTTGGATGTTGTACAATATTATTACTGGATATAGTATACTGTGCTAGTTAGATGCTGTATAGTAAGATTGCTAGATGTACACTATGATTTCTGGATGCTGTATATGATTGCGGGATGTACACTATGATTTCTGGATGCTGTATATGATTGCGGGATGTACACTATGATTTCTGGACGCTGTATATGATTGCGGGATGTACACTGATTTCTGGATGCTGTATATGATTGCGGGATGTATACTGATTTCTGGATGCTGTATATGATTGCGGGATGTACACTATGATTTCTGGACGCTGTATATGATTGCGGGATGTACACTATGATTTCTGGACGCTGTATATGATTGCAGGATGTACACTATGATTTCTGGACAGTGTATATGATTGCGGGATGTACACTATGATTTCTGGACAGTGTATATGATTGCGGGATGTACACTATGATTTCCTGATGCTGTATATGATTGCGGGATGTACACTATGATTTCTGGACGCTGTATATGATTGCGGGATATACACTATGATTTCCTGACGCTGTATATGATTGCAGGATGTACATTTTGGCCAGAATTTTGCCTACCTGGGTGGGTCTGGTGCAGCCAGTGTCCGTGTCAGGTCCCAACCCTGTTGCTGGTTCCATCCTGCTGTTGAAATGAACTTACCTTAATGGGGCTTATTAAGTCCGCTCAGCACGTTACCCGGCCCACTTAGATGGAGTGGGTTTGGTGACATCATTTATGACGCGTTTTCAGCTGGTAGATTTAAAGGGACCATGGCCACATTAGATTTGACGTTTAATCTAACAAAGTGGGTGTTGAATCTTTACTCTGCAATAATATAATAAAAGTTATATATGAGTGACAAAGAAATATTTAAATAATATTATCATTAAGTAATATGATGCCATCTACAAATATGATCAAGAACATAATTTAAAAAGTACATTAATTGGGAAGTTATTGGTGCTTTAGTCACAAATCTATAGACTTTTGTATCAGTAACTGGTACAAATTAAAGATGTGTGTGTATAGGTAATACATAAAATTAAGCAGATTTTAAATGTAATTTTAAAGGGGTGGATTTACAATCTTATGCAAGTTCAGCGGAAGAGCTGCGAAAACCCTGACTAACAGTGCAAGTGGTGCTTATGTGTTTCTGGGATTTCTGCAGCTCTTCTGTTGAAGTTAACAATGGACAAGTGAGAGAGCCGCCGCAGAAATTTACCCCCAAAGTCTCAGACTGAAAAATGTAATTAGTCATATTCAGAGACTGAAAGCAAATTGAGCCAGTGGAATGAGTGATGAGAATGAAATTGTTACGGTTGATGACCTGATTTAATCTGTAACTGGACAATCACAGTATACTGTGAGAAAAACCTGACCAGAAATAACACAAAAATCTATTGACATGGTAAATGTCATTTTTTTTAGTGCAGATCAATTCACTGCAATTACGGTTGAGTTGGAAGGCAACAGCCAAGAATGGCCAGTGAAAAATGTATTTCCCTCACCATCCAGGGTAGGAGGGGAGCCTTCAGCACACTCATCCCTTCAGGAATTTCTGAATTAACATTTACCAGTAGTTTTTCAAGTAGAACAGAATCTCCATCAATCTGTTAGCTGATGTAATCAACATGTTTTTATTTTGGTTTGTATTCTGTGCTGATTACTTATCAGCTGGAGCAATGGCCACAGAACTCACGCCTCAGGTTGACAGACGTGGCTCCTGAGCTGTGTGAATCCCGTGGCCGTGCAGGGAAATTGAAAAAGTACGTTGAAAAAAGGCTCTGAAGTACCTGTCAACTACCTGATAATTATGTCAATTGGGTCCCCCGCCGCTGCAGGTCAGGTCGGCTCCGCGATGACGGACGCGCCTGGGGGAAAGGCTCGTGGGAGCGAGATGGCAGCAGGTTCCCGACCCGCTGTCAAAAATAACAACTTTCCCACTCGACCCGCCACCGATCTCACCCGCTACCACCTCGTAAAATTCAGCCCTATGATTTCTGGATGCTGTACAGCAATGTTCTCTTTAATTGTTTTTGGGTGCGTGGCCCCTTTAAGGCACTATGCGGCCCATTCAAAATACCACGCGTGCGCAGTTTTTCCCATTTAAAAGCCGGTCAGCCGGCTGTGCAGGAGCTCCAGAGCGCGGCGCAGCTTAAAGGGAACATTGGTGTATGGTAAGATTGCTGGATGGTGTCCAGTTTATTTGCTGAATGCTGTACATTATGACAGCTGAATGCAGTATAGTACGATCACCGCATTCTGTGGTGTGAGTTCTTGCAGCCGTATTAGTATGATTACTGGATTTTGCTGGCGCCTGTTGAATAATATTGCTGCATTTCTTACATTATGTTTGTTGTGTATGTACCTTTAAGGGAATAACTGGTCTTAGACTGCAGTACCGGCAGTGACCACCCCTGTATAAAAGGCCCTAGCAGGCTTCTGTAGTTTCAGTTTCAAGCTGCGTCTTGTTCAGTAAAGTACCTGTTAAACTGTTCTCCCGAAGTCCGTGTATGATTGAGGCGCGGACTTTACAGGGGCGACGAGTAAGTTCGAACTCACCTGCAGTGTGGCATCATCTCACGGGGATCTCGCCTGAAAGGAAGGTCCTGGAAGGTCGTAGTCTGAGCAACGGGCGTCGACCGAGGGCAACCGCCCAAAGAATCCATCGGTGTTTGGAGAATTGCGGGAGAGACTGTGGTTCCAGCGAATCGTGCTGGTAGCAGGTAGCGCGCTGACCCTTCCGGACTGCGGCGGGCTCAAACTCGGTCGAGCAGCTCTACAAATCGGGCCGCGCAGCGTCGCCGGGAAAAGAAAACAAGAGAGAGAGGGTGGAGCGCACAGGGCGCAGTTGGTGCTCGAGAACAGGACAGCGGAGAGAAACTAAACGGGCGGGAAGGAAAGCAAGACGCGCCGAAGCTGCGGGTCGCTGCCATTACCCCGTAGAACGCTAGGAGCAGCGTGGCA
Organism: Somniosus microcephalus; assembly: GCF_052327205.1. Taxonomy (NCBI): domain Eukaryota; kingdom Metazoa; phylum Chordata; class Chondrichthyes; order Squaliformes; family Somniosidae; genus Somniosus; species Somniosus microcephalus. The sequence goes on along the minus strand of NC_141004.1, from coordinate 22,513,662 downwards.
GCAAGGGGAAGAAGCAAAAGCACGGGAGGCGCCATTTTATCCCGTTGGGGAAGAAGCAAAAGCGCGGGAAGCGCCATTTTATTCCATTGGGGAAGAAGCAAAAGCGCGGGAGGTGCCATTTTAAATCGCCCAAGATGCCGAAAAGTGGCAGTATCACTGCTTTCGACAACGAGGTAGAAGACTGGACCATGTATGTGGAAAGAATTGAAGTGTACTGCAAGGCAAATGAGGTGGCTGATGGAAAGAGGGCGTCGGTATTATTAAATCTGATGGGTGCGAGTACGTACGGCCTATTGCGGAATTTAATTACCCCAGCTAAACCAATGGAGAAAAGTTTTGAGGAGATTGTTCATATCTTACAGGAACATCTAAGCCCTACACCACTGCTGATAGCAGAAAGATTCAAGTTCCATAAAAGAAACCAGCACAAAGATGAGAGCAATGCTGACTATCTTACGGAACTACGCAAGTTATCGAAGCACTGCCAGTTCGGAGCAGGACTGGCAGACACCTTACGGGATAAGTTTGTCTGCGGGCTCCAGAGTGAAGGAACCCAGAAACGACTACTTTCAAAAAAGGACCTGACGCTAGAACAGGTTTTCAGCGTGGCAGTATCCTACGAAGCAGCAGCACGGGGAGCTGCGGAAATACAACAGAAACCACAAGAATACAGCGCTAACGAAATGGCGTATGGAGCCAAAAAGTGCTATCGCTGCGGCAGAACAACCCATGAGCAGAAGGACTGCTGGTTTAAAGACAAAATATGCAGGCAATGCGGGAAAATGGGACATATAGCAAGAGTCTGCAGGTCGGGAAAGAAGACCAACACGACAAGAACTACTAAGGAACAGTACAGGAAAGTAAAGAAACTGACAGATAGTACTTCAGAAGATCAGGAGAGTGATAAGGACTCCGGGAGCAGGCGACTAAGTTGTTTAAAGTTACACAACGTGATCGCAAAAGAAGATCACCGAACCATTTGGGTCACCCTCACGATAGCAGGGTCCCCAGTGAAGATGGAATTGGACACAGGATCAGCCCTAACTGTCATGAATCGACGAGACTATGAGCGGCTATTCTCACACATACCCTTAAAGGACACGTCCATTGTATTGAAGACATACACGGGGCAAAAGGTCTACCCCAGAGGAAAAATAAGGGTGCCAGTTGAATATAACGGAAAGGAAACACAGAAACTATACATGTATATACTACGAGATGGAGGACCACCATTATTGGGACGTGAATGGATCCAAAGACTACAATTGGATTGGCATTCCAATCTGGCACTAACTGTGACTGACAAAAAAGATGATGACGTCGCACCTGGACGTCTGTCACAAATTCTATCTGACGCGGAAGAGGTGTTCCAACAAGGACTTGGGACTCTAAAAGGAGTAAAGGCAACCATAAAGATTGAGGATGACGCAACCCCAAAATTTTTCAAGGCCAGACCGGTGCCATACGCGATACGCCCAGCTGTGGAAGCTGAACTGGAGAGTCTGGAGCGTTCGGGGGTGCTGTCTAAGGTGGACTGGAGCGAGTGGGCCACACCCATCATTCCTGTAATGAAGAAAGCATTGAGCAGCACGCCTGGGGAGCCAAGGAAGGTTCGCATCTGTGGGGACTTCAAGGTGACTGTGAACCCAGTCCTGCACACAGTACAGTATCCACTTCCGCGGATAGAAGATATTTTCACCTCACTATCTGGAGGGAAACGTTTTACGAAGATTGACCTGGCTCAAGCGTATCTACAAATGGAGGCGGAAGAAGCATCTAGGAAATACCTCACGATAAACACTCACAAAGGCCTTTACCAGTACAATCGGCTGGTATTTGGGGTAGCATCGGCCCCGGCTATGTGGCAGAGGGCAATGGAACAAGTCCTGCAAGGGATCCCGGGGACCCAGTGTTATTTGGACGACATCCTGGTTACGGGTGAAAATGACAATGAACACCTTGCCAACCTGGAACAGGTGCTCAAGAGATTGCAGGAATATGGGCTACGAGCCAACCGTCCCAAATGGGAGTTCTTCAGGAGACAAATCTCGTATTGTGGCCACATGATTGATGAGGAAGGGTTGCATAAGTCGCCGGACAAGATTGAGGCTGTAGTCAAGGCTCCAGCACCAGAAAGTGTGTCGCAACTGAGGTCGTTCCTCGGGTTGGTGAACTACCACCATAAGTTCTTGCCGAATTTATCTACAATTCTGCACCCACTGAACGCCCTCCTTCAAACTGGTGTAACATGGAAATGGAGTGATGAGTGTAAGCGTGCCTTTCAGGAATGTAAATGCCAAATCACTTCAAAAGAAGTATTGGCCCACTACAACCCAACACTACCGATTCGGTTGGCATGTGATGCGTCACCTTATGGCATTGGAGCGGTGCTGTCACACAAATTCCGTGACGGTTCAGAGAGGCCAATAGCCTTTGCATCGCGCTCGCTAACCTCAGCCGAGCGTAACTACGCCCAGATTGACAGGGAGACCCTCAGCCTAGTGTGGGGGGTGAAGAAGTTCAATCACTATCTGCACGGGCAGAAATTCACCCTACTGACTGATCATCAACCCCTGGTCTCAATTTTTAACCCAAAGAAGGGCGTTCCGGTGATGACGGCGCAACGGCTGCAAAGATGGTCACTTTTTCTAGGGGCACATCAGTATGACATAGAGTACAAAGGTACGAAACAACATGGAAATGCTGATGGGCTGTCGCGCCTACCGTTACCTACGGCGGACGAAGCACCTGCAGTGGACCCGGTGGAGATATTCCATGCGACCATAGTCGAATGTTTGCCTGTTACAAACGCAAGTATTGAGAAGGAAACCCGAAATGACCCGACACTCTCTCGGGTCTATGATTTGACGGTGAAGGGATGGCCAGCATATGGCGACTCACTGTTGCCAGCACTCTCGCCAAGGAGGGAACAGCTGTCAGTGTGCCGGGGAACCTTGATGTGTGGATCCCGAGTGGTAATTCCACCCAAGTTGAGAGATAGAGTACTCAATGAGCTTCACGAGGGTCATCTGGGAGGGGTAAAAATGAAGAGCCTAGCCAGGGCGTTTATGTGGTGGCCGGGAATCGATAAAGAAATTGAGGATATGACCAAGAGATGCACAGGATGCCAGAAGGTCCAAAACGCTCCACCACAGGCCCCGCTACATCCATGGGAGTGGCCCTCATCTCCATGGCAACGGGTACACATTGATTTCACTGGTCCATTTATGGACTCAATGTTTCTAATCGCTGTGGACGCCCATTCGAAATGGCCAGAGGTCATTAAAATGTCCTCCACCACCACGGAGAAAACTATTGCAGTCCTAAGGACCATCTTCGCCAGGAATGGGTTGCCAAAACAGATCTGTTCCGACAATGGCCCACAGTTTGTGCCTGAGGATTTCCGGAGGTTCCTGAAGAATAATGGGGTGAAACATTACACATCTGCCCCATATCATCCAGCCACAAATGGATTGGCTGAGAGGTTTGTTCAGACCTTTAAAAAGGCCATAAAGGCAATGTATAATGACGACATACCACTGCAACACAAGGTGGATAACTTCCTGTTTGCTTACCGGAATGCGACACATGCAGTAACTAACCAAACTCCAGCCGTACTGTTTTTCAACCGGAGACTAAGATGTCGCTTGAATTTGCTCAAACCAAACAAAAGACGAGATGTGGAGGATAAGCAGTTCCAGCACATAAATGAGAAGCCAACCAGGAGCTTCAAGATAGGGCAACCAGTCTTGGCCCGCGACTACCGAACAGAAAAATGGCAGCCAGGCACGATATGCACACAGCAGGGACCACTAATGTACACAGTGGACGTTGGAGAGAGCATCGTGAGACGCCATGCTGACCAGATTCTAGAGTCACAGGAACAAGCCAAACCTGTACCACAAGCATGTGCACCTGGTAATGAGCCCGAAGTACAGATTGCGTCTACCTCAGAAGCAGGGGCATTGGAAGCTGACAAACCAACCAATGACAATGAGCCAGAATTGACTCCACTGCCAGAACAGGATACTCGAGAAAGGCGCTATCCAGTCCGGATCAGGAAGCCTCCTCAAAGACTGAACTTATAAATGACTATTTCAGTTGATGTATATATTACTGGGAAAATTGTAATTGTAATTAGTTATTATTTAGTTGTTAAATGAATGTTATGTACTGTTTATCTAAAAGGGGAGGAATTGTTGTGTATGTACCTTTAAGGGAATAACTGGTCTTAGATTGCAGTACCGGCAGTGACCACCCCTGTATAAAAGGCCCTAGCAGGCTTCTGTAGTTTCAATTTCAAGCTGCCTCTTGTTCAGTAAAGTACCTGTTAAACTGTTCTCCTGAAGTCCGTGTATGATTGAGGCGCGGACTTTACAATGTTTGCTAGTTGCTGTACAGAATGATCACCTAATTCTGCAATCTAGTGTGATTGTCGGATGCTTTATGGTGTTAATTACTAAATGCCATACAGCATAATTGCTTAATATGTTTGAGGGATGCTACTTTGGATGATTGCTGGATAAAGTATAAATTGATTGCTGCTGCTGTTGTGTGATTGCTGGATGGTGTTTAATATAGCAGCTGAATAATATATGTTTGATTGATGTTGTACAGCATGATCGGTGGAGGCTGTATAACATGTTTGGTGGATGTTGTATAAAAGAGTGGTGGTTGTCAATGTTCCCTCTCTTTTTTTGGGTGCACGGTCCCTATAAGTGGCTGCGCAGCCCATTCAAATCTTGCGCGGTTTCTCCCATAGAAAAGCCGGTGAGTGGCCTGCGCAGGACACCCAGACCGCTAGTGGGAACATTGGTGGTTGTTGTATAATATTCCCAGATGGTGTATAATGTGATTGCTGGATGCTGCATAGTGTGATCGCTGTGTAATATATGATGTGTTCGCTGGATTCTGCAAATTTGTGATCACTGGGTGGTGTATCATGTGATTGCTGGATTCTGTATAATGTGTTCGCTGGACGGTGTATAATGTGATTGCTTATATGCTCTATAATGTTTTTGCTGAATTCTGTATAATGTGATTGCTGGATTCTGTAAAATGTGATCACTGGATTCTGTGTAATGTGTTCGCTGGACACTGTATAATTCAGCTGCCGAACATCACATAGTATTATTTGTGCGTGCTGTATAGTTTGATCGTCCAGTGCCGTATGAATACCAGATGCTGTATCTACAGAAAAACAGTGTACAAAAACATCCTTATAAAATAACGGTCTATTAATAACATAGCAAAAATTTTGTCTTTCACACACAGAGACGGTGCCCACACTTCCTGACACAAGTTAGGGCTCATTCATCGGAAGATTACATTAAAATTACTTATGTTTTTTGTATTTTTTAATGAAAAGTCCCTTTTGAATAATCAGTCATTTCTTAAATTGAAAAAAGTTACAAAAAATTCTCAACTGGTAAATAAATACACCTACCTCTAAACTTTCCATTGTGACAAACACTGCTGGTGCAGAAAGTACCTCTGTACCTTAGGTATAAGATTAATAGCAGAGAGTTTCATAGAGAGAACTCCTCTTCACAGCTGTAAGTCTTTCACTCCAAAACACAAATAGGAGAATCGGTTTGAAAAACAGTTTGGCGAAAAGCTTCGATAACAACGTGTCATTCAATACAAACGCCAAATACTGCGGATGCTAGAAATCTGAATTCAGAACAGAAGATGCTGGAAATACTCAGCAGGTCAGGCAGCATCTGTGGAGAGAGAAACAGAGTTAACGTTTCATCAGAACTGGAAAAGGTTAGGGATGTAACAGGTTTTAAGCAAGGACAGAAGCAGAGAAAGGGGGGAGGGGAGGCAAGAACAAAAGGGAAGGTCTGTGACAGGGTGGAAGGCAGGAGAGATTAAATGACAAAAGGGATGATGGTGCAAGGCGAAAGGAGATGGTAATGGGACAAGTAAAGAAACAAAAGATGGGTCTAGAGGAGGTGTAAATGGGAATATTAGAATCATTAGCAAAAGCAACCATCTGAAAAAATGGGGGCAGAGGTTATGATCTGAAATTGTTAAATAGTGGCTTTCGTGTAGAGAGCATTCCAAGGCGTGTTATGGAAAGGGGTGGGGTGGGAGTAAAGAAAGAAAATAGATAAAGAAACGGGCGCCAAGCTATGGAGGGAGAGTTAGAGGAGGTGGTGAAAAGCTTGGTCATAAAAGATGGGGTTTTACAAGATATTTAAAGGTGTTAAGGGAAATGGAGAGGTGGAAAGTTGTAGGGAGGGAGTTTCAAAGAATAAGGCTGAGCCAGCTGAAGAATCTGACACTAATACAAAAGCAAACTACTGCAGATGCTGGAAATCTGAAATAAAAACAGAAAATGCTGGAAATACTCAGCAGGTCAGGCAGCATCTGTGGAGAGAGAAACAGAGTTAACGTTTCAGGTCGATGACCCTTCGTCAGAACTGGAAAAAGTTGGAGATGGAACAGGTTTTTAAGCAAGTGCAGGAGCAGGGAAAGGGAGGAGGGGAGGAAAGAACAAAAGGGAAGGTCTGTGATAGGCTGGAAGGCAGGAGAGATTAAGAGACAAAAGGGATGATGGTGCAAGGCCAAAGGAGATGGTAATGGGACAAGTTAAGAAACAAAAGATGACTCTAGATGAGGTGTAAATGGCAGAATGATCGACAGCTGCCCTGTGAGAGAGAGAAAATAAAAGATAGGGGCAGAGGGTATGGTCTGATATTGTTGAACTCAATGTTGAGTCCAAAAGCTTGTAAAGTGCCTAATCGAAAGATGAGGTGCTGTTCCTCGAGCTTACGTTGAACTTCATTGGAACAGTGCAAGAGGCCGAGGACGGGGAGGTCAGAGTGGGAGTGGAGCGGAGAATTAAAGTGACAGGCCACCGGAAGCTCAGGGTCACCCTTACCGATTGAACGGAGGTGTCCCGCAAAGCAGTCACCCAATCTGCGTTTGGTCTCCCCAATGTAGAGGAGACCGCATCGTGAGTAGCGAATACAGTATACTAAATTGCAAGAAGTACAAGTAAATCGCTGTTTCACCTGGAAGGAGTGTTTGGGGCCCTGGACAGTGGGAAGGGAGGAGGTAAAAGGGCATGTGTTGCATCTCTTGCGCTTGCACGTGAAGGTGCTGGGCGAAGGGGAAGGGGTATTGGGGGTGATAGAGGAGTGGACCAGGGTATCACGGAGGGAGCGGTCCCTTCGGAATGCTGGAATGGGAGGTGAGGGGAATATGTCTTTGGTGGTGGGATCATGCTGGAGGTGGCGGAAATGGTGGAGGATGATCAGTTGAATGTGGAGGCTGGTGGGGTGAAAGGTGAGGACAAGGGGAACCCTATCGTGGTTCCAAGAGTGAGGGGAAGGGGTGAGAGCAGAAGTGCGGGAAATAGAACGGACACGGTCAAGGCCCGTGTCAACCACAGTAGAGGGGAATCCTCCGTTGAGGAAAAAGGAAGACATGTCGGAAGCACTGGTATGGAAGGTGGCATCATCAGAGAAGATGCAGCGGAGACGGAGAAACTGGAAGAATGGAATAGAGTCCTTGCAGGAAGCGGGGTGGGAGGATGTGTAGTCCAGGTAGCTGTGGGAGTCAGTGGGCTTATAGTGAATCTTTGTCAATAGCCTATCCCCAGAGATGGAGACAGAGAAGTCGAGGAAGGGAAGGGTAAGAGTTGGAGGTGGACCATGCTGCCTCCAACATGGCTGGCCAAAGCTGAGTAGAGCAAAGCAGAGGCTCTGGGCAGGATTTTCATTGGGCCGTGGAGGTGGGATTGGAGGCATGTGGGGGGTTAAAATCCCGAAATCGGGGGGCACGAACCCATCCCGCCTCCATGCCAGTTTCAAAGGAGCCGGGTACCCGCCCCGCACTGGGAGCCGCCTCCTCGAGGCGGGAAGGGGATTAGTGCTAATTAACTGCCTGTTAACAGGCAGTTTTTAGCCTAATCCCTATTTTTAATGTTGAAGTGTGGGATCCCCGACGGCTCCAAACCACGCCAAGTTAGAGGAGGCGGACCGTCGGGATGAAGGGCTTGGAGGGGTCGAGATGTCCAGTGTTCAGGTGAGTGATGGGTGTATGAGTGCAAAGGTAAATGTGTTTGGTGTGTGTAAAGTGTTTAAAGATGTTTTACATACCTTTACTTACCTTTACAGCCTTCCTTCCTTCAGGTCTCTGGAGTCCCTCATCTCACCGGCATAGAAAGCAGAATGGCTGCGAGCTGTCAAAAATTGCAGCATTCAGCTTTCTGTTCCGCGGAGATCTCTAAATCATCCTGACAGGAAGGAATTAACCTGGAGTACAGATTGTCAGCGTTTGACATCTTCAAACAGCTGTGAAACGCTGATATTTCATCTGTCAAAAGGTCTTGACAGATGAAATTTCAATCTGTGACGTCACCGCTGGGCGGGCTCAACGAGGTCAATCAAGTCAAAATCTCGCGGGTTGGCTAGAACTCAATGGAGGCGGGACTACAACCCCAAAAGTTGTAGCCCCGCCTCCTACCCGACTCCTCAATGAAAATCCAGCCCACTGTTTCTGCACACCTGATACACCAACGGATCGTAAGACTATAGGCTCACCCTGGGAGATGGAAACATCAGTTGTGCTGGTGTAAACAGCTTCACCAATGGCACCATTAAGGTAGAAATTCTGTCATTTCTATTGTGAGCTTACAGAAAAGGTACAGATGAAGCTACGGCATTAAGTCGGTGTGTTGTTCTTTTTCATTAAAGGACAATCTGGTTGAACATTGATGGGCTGAGACCCCTATCCCAAACTGACCACTGTTTTTTAACCCTTTTGCTCGTTTGCCTGTTGCAATACGTCTTTTTTTTTCAATTTATATTTAAAGAGCTGACGCAGACTCGATGGGCCGAATGGCCTCTTTCTGTGCTGTACTAGTCCATGATTCAATGATTCTATACTGAGATGCACCTATAACCCGACCACATCCTGTCACAACACCATGTAACTGACGGCTATGATAATATGTTAGTCACTCACTGCCCCTGGGGGTCTGGTGGTCTGGAGGGAGCAGCTGCTGTTTCCACATCTGCTCATGACCAAAACATTTTATAATGCACAGCAGCCACTGTTTAAAATGTTTAGGGGCAAAAATTGGGTCACACTCCCTTTGGGGCGCTAACTTCGCCCGCGCCTGAAATTCAATGGTGGCATCCCAAGCAGGAGGCAGGGTGCTACTGGGAGCGCTCCCCCTCCCACTTGGGGCGCTCCAGCCAAATGTCGCAGCGCTACATGCCGCAGCGCCAAGTGCGCCGGCACGTTGCGCCGTGGTACTGCAGGCCTCCCTCCCTTTATTAAAGGGGAGGGGCCTAACGCAGCGCGAACCGGGGCCCAGCTGGGCCACCAGGGAGCGGGGTGCCGGCAAAAGAACCCGGCACTCGAGGAGTGCCAGGCTGCCCGATCGCGGCCGGCACTCTGGAGGGGGATGGCAGAGTGGGGGGGGGCAGGTGCTGGCAGGCGGCCAGCAAAAAAAAATAGCCGCCCGACACCTCCCCTTTAAATATCGCCGCCCCGGCTGCACGTACGCCCCCCGACCCTGTCAGACATAGCGTCTGGCGGTACGTCAGGGGGCGCAATCGAAGTTTGCGGCCGGGGTGCGAGCGGGCTGCTGCGCACGGCGATGAAGTCATCGCCAGAGGCGCAGCGCTACCAGCTACCGCTGCCGCTAACCTTTCGCTGAATTTCACGGGAGGCATTAGCAGCGCCGCGCCCGGGCGCTAGTTGCTTTGTGCCCCGTTAGCGCCCCCTTAGGGCAATAACGGGAGGCGCAAAGCAACCGAATTTTGCCCCTTAAAAGGATTTGATAGGGTAGATGCAGAGAAACTCTTTCCTCTGGCGGGAGAGTCCGGAACAAGGGGACATAACCTGAAAATTAGAGCCAGGTCATTTAGGAAGGAAATCAGGAAGCACTTTTTCACACAAAGGTTGGTAGAGATCTGGAAATCTCTCCCCCCAAAAGGCTGTAGATGCTAGGGTACAATTGGAGCTGGCAAGACTGAGATCAATAGATTTTTGCTGGGTAAGGATACCAAGGGACATGGAGCTAAGGCGGGTAAATGGAGTCGAGGTGCAGACCAGCCATGATCTAATTGAATGGTGAAGCAGGCGCAAGGGGCTGAATGACCTACTCCTGTTCCTGTGTTCCAAGAATTAGCTTGAATCAGAACTGAACACACGTGGATTAGTCTGTGCTGGGAACATGACTTTTGTCCAGTGTACCGAGTTTCTAGAATGGCCACTTTAATTGGGTGGGTGGGGCACGGCTAGATAAATACTGAACACACAATACTTATTCCATGCATCAATATTTAGTGTAACCAAATTCTTATTGCTTTGCACAGTTTCTTTTACAGAGAGTTGATATTCTTATTTAGCATCAACACAGTTGTTGATTTTGTTTCGGTTTCCCAACCTGATGATTTAAGAAAAGAAAGAATGGAATAAGAAAGCGCCATTCCACAGGTCACATACAATCCAGCCTATCGTGGACTCTAACTCCCACCTACTGAATCTTCTGAGGCATCCCCTTGCCACATTCTCCACTCCCTGATTATTTCCCTTTGCCCCTTGTTCCTCAATACATAAATGTATGCTGGAATCTAGCTACTCAGCTACCAGACTTAAGCGGTCACTCTTCAATTGTGGAACTAGCTAGAGAATGTTGATGGGTTATTTGACTGGGTGGAGGTCATCCCAATCAAAATCTGATCCTGTTCCCAAGCAACATCTACACGTGTGCACTTTCCAGCTACAGGCCCCTGGATAGAACATAAGAACATAAGAAGTAGGAGCAGGAGTAGGCCATATGGCCCCTCGAGCCTGCTCCGCCATTCAATAAGATCATAGCTGATCTTCGACCTCAACTCCACTTTCCCGCCTGATCCCCATATCCCTTGATTCCCCTAGAGTCCAAAAATCTATCTATCTAAGCCTTGAATATACTCAACGATTCAGCATCCACAGCCCTGTGGGGCAGAGAATTCCAAAGATTCACAACACTCTGAGTGAAGAACTTCCTCCTCATCTCAGTCTTAAATGGCCTACCCCTTATCCTGAGACTATGCCCCCTAGTTCTAGACTCTCCAGCCAGGGGAAGCAATCAAGAGGAATCAAGAGCAGGTATTCTGGTTAATTTTTATCCCCTTACCAGCACAAGGACATATAAAAATCCTAATGTAATTTTAAAAAAATAATTCTGCTAGGTACTTTTGCAACTACATTCACATTTTGGTTTTCATAACTGCTTTTGATGTTATACTTCTGAGTTGTATGCCATATTTAGGGCTGGAGAATAGTCGCAGAATTAGAATATCACAGTGCCATGTTTGTAATGGTATCTCTATCTCTAGGCAAGCAAGGAACAAGGTGTCTTTAGGGCGGTGGCTCTGTCTGGGCACTGCCTTTAACCATGAATTCCCCCACCCTCCACAAGACAGCAACAACTCTTCAGTCGTTGAGCTGATGGTAGAACAAAACTGAAACTAAATATTGAAAGTTGCAGAGGTTATGCATGCAAATAACGAACTAGGGCCAAAGGTTGCGATTTATGCCTGTTGTTTGTGATGCCAGTACAGGTAGTACCTGGTCTCACACAGAGCTAGCATGAACCTGTCTCTCAGTGGGCGAGTTGAGGTTCAACCTACCTATATAGGTTTGTACCCTACCAGCCATTAGTGTTTTTTATCTGTTAACCACGTGCTCTTTCGCTTGAGGCTAAAATCCACACCCAACCCTAGTTGAGACTTATTCTTAGTATTGGCATTGCCTTAAGCCACTGTTTCACTTTTGATTGGATTTCTTTTATGTCTTTGAGTGTTTGAATTTCCTTCGCCATAGTCTATAGCATTGAAAAGACAACGCTTTTGAAAAATATTTTAAATTGTCGTCTTTCTGTGCCTGAAGGGGAAGTTGAAAAGATGCCAGCTACCCTCTGGTGCTTTGCCCAAGCAACCATTTTTCAGATGTGAGCATGGACAGTGACTGTCAGCACCAGATGGTTCTAGCATCGAGTCAAGGCTACTCCCGCCTTCTTCCCTGTCAGAATTTTTTATTTCAATGAGATCCCCTCTCATTCTTCTAAACTCTAGTGAATACAGGCCTAGTCTACTCAATCTCTCCTCATACGACAGTCCTGCCAGCCCAGGAATCAGTCTGGTGAACCTTCGCTGCACTCCCTCTGTGGCAAGTATATCCTTTCTTGGGTAAGGAGACCAAAACTGCACTTTGGGCCATTACAGACCCGAGTTAACTGGATGCTGCCCTCAGAGCTGGAAAGACAGTCTTTGCAGCAAGAATAGTGCTTTGTACAGTAAGTAAAATGAACTGAATTTTAGAAAGTGGAGTGGCGTTCTTCACATTGGAATGAGAGGCCAATGCACGAGGCCCATTAAGCTCAGAATGGTAGGAGGGTAACAAAGAGGAAATGCCCAGGTGAAGAATGAGAGGTCTGGGAAGGAGTAGAATGCAAAACCAATACCCCCAAGGAAGGGGCAGGCTTTTGAGGGAGAATGTTGTTGCAAGCATTGGAAGTTTTACTACATTAAAGGCGCTATATAAATACAAGTTGTTGTTGAAGATGAGAGGGTTAAGTTTATGGGTAAGTGTTATTTTCTTTAGTTTATTATGTTACACATTTTATTTTTCAGGGTCATTGCTTACTTCTTAGTTAATGGAATTTTAAAAAACTACACATATATAAATGTTTTCTTAAGCTAGTGATTCTTTTACATGTAGTGCTTTTGATTGGTTTTAGTTAATGAGAAATGCAAACCAATTTGCACCCTGCGGACTCAGACTCTTTCCTATGCCCTACAGACTCAGTGGACACACACCCCATACTAAACCTTTAATTCTAAAGATTTTCTGTCTTCTTTTATGTTCCATCGACTATTCCTTTGAGAAGGATCATGGGCAGTCAAATCTCTTTCGAGCTCTCTGTTTACTTCACTCTTTAGCCAGAGCGAGGAGGTACATTTGAGTGGTTTGGGTTGAAGTTGCTGAACTGACTCCCACTTGGTGAGGAAGTGACTAACCTCTGCCTGATGCTTCCCACTAAGGGCACAGCCAATATTAGGAACTCAAATGTGGGCACTGTGGTTATGTGCCCACGTCCACCCACTCTGTGGCACAGTGTATTGATACACTGAAACATTTCACAACTAGCACACTTGGCATCAAGGCAGTTCCCATCCATGTATCGGGCAACAGCTTCTCCTCATTTGGCCTCACATCCTTTAGCACAGCCACAATCAGGACTCGACTGTAGGGAATCACACACTGTGTGGCACAGCGCATTGGGCCTCCAACATGCTTTGTCACCATGTCACCAGTATAATTTTGTGATCGATACTAATCTTGGCTGGAACTTGTAGCCCTGACTTTAGTGTTGAAATGGTGCTGCAGCTCTGAGAGGGTTAGAAGAAAAACCCAGGTACTTTTTTTCAACAGAACAGATAATGGACATGAAGAACATTTGTTGAAAGGTTTGGCCGAGTATAAATTCCCAATATAAATTACCCAAAGTTATAAATCATTTACAGATGAAAGGTACACAAAAGGTGACAGGACATATACAGGTACAATGTAGAGGGTATGTGGGAAATGGGTACTTTCCATTTTAGGACTTCATGCTGGATTCCTGTGGAGCATGCTGATAAGTGCAATGAATTAGCTCATACAGTCCATGTCTAGTTAACACATGAGGCATGAGCTGTACTCCACCATGAGATGTATTTGGTTATTTTAATGTAAGCTTTCAGCCAAAGTTGAGCAGAGCTGGACCTGGTGACACCTTACGTGGGTTTTTAAAAAAATAATGTATCTGGTTTTCTTTTCTTTCCACCTTAGTCTCTCTGCATCACCCATCTTCCCAGCCAAAGAAAGAAAAAAGAAAGACTTGCATTTCTATAGCGCCTTTCACGACCACCAGATGACCCAAAGCGCTTTACAGTCAATGAAGCATTTTTGAAGTGTAGTCACTGTTGTAATGTAGGAAACGCGGCAGCCAATTTGCGCACAGCAAGCTCTCACAAACAGCAATGTGATGACGATCAGATAATCTGTTTTTCAGTAATGTTGATTGAGGGATAAATATTGGCCAGGACTCCTGGGATAATTCCCGTGCTCTTCTTCGAAATAGTGCCATGGGATCTTTTACATTCACCCGAGAGAGCAGACGGGGCCTCGGTTTAACGTCTCATCCGAAAGACGGCACCTCCGACAGTGCAGCACTCCCTCAGCACTGCACTGAAGTCTCAGCCTAGATTTTTGTGCTCAAGTCTCTGAGGTGGGACCTGAACAAGCCAAGAGCACAATCTGGAAATCTTCTCCCTTGCCTCCATCACAGCAGTTTGCTGGGTGGTGTTTGAGAGCAGACCAGAGCCACTAGTCCTTCCATTCTCTTTGTAAACGTGCCTGGCCTTCACTCAATTAACTATGGCATGGGAAGCGATGAGAACAAACCTGTATAGTACTGTAGTCCCTAGCACACTGCATTGGAACTGTACTGTCCAGCCCCCTATTGTTCTAAAGGGAGATCAGCAGGGAGTGTTATAAACATGGAAGTGGGTTTTTAAAGTAAGTGGTGTTACTGTGATAAAGAAATGCTTTACACAACTGTTTGCAATATTTAGTACAACGCTATCTAAATTAAAAATAGGAGAATCACACACTTTGTTATTTCTCTTAAGCGCAATAGTGAGCATGTGCAATAGTGAAAATGTGTACAGTGAGAGTGTGTACTTGTGACAGTGTGAATTAAGCAGATATATAGAATTAAAGAAGACACTTTCAGGATGCATTTCCAAAATACCACACATTAATTTCAGTGTGATGTTAGTACACAGAGCTGCAGTACAAGCCGCCAAATTTCTCTGAGTTCTTCACACAAGGATGTGCCTCAACCAGCGATGCTATTGGAAGAGTATACGTAGAATCAGAGAATGTTATAGTGCAGTAACAACACCGTCAACTCTACAGCACGAGCTACCTGGTCTAATCTCACTCTCCTCCTCACTCCCCATACCCTTGTAGCATCGCCCTTTTTTGAGCATCTACCTAATCCCCTTTTAAAGGTATTTGTGCGCTCCACTTCAACAATAGCTTGTGGCAGAGAATTCCACACTCAAGCCTCTGCATAAAGAATTTTTTTTAATCTAACCTCCCCTCTAATTCTTCTTGTGCTTATCTTAAGTTTGTGTCCTCTCATTCCAGTAGAAACAACCTATAACTTTTTAAGTTAAAGCCCTTCTTTATCTTGAGGACCTCTATCAGGTCACCACTCAATCTCCTCAGGGCCAGTGAACAAAGCCCTAACTTCTGAAGGTCCTCCTCAAAGACCTCAACCTCGATGACACCCAAAGCAACCTACAACTGTAATCTGTCAAAAATTATCATCCTTTTACCATTGGTATTTATTTGAATATCTACATTACAAACAGTATTATGCCTCAATTATAATTATTTTGATTTTTAAGTCAGGTTAACAAAATAAGACTTTGTTTGATTGAATGACTCTTGTGAAAATTATTATTATTATAATACCAGGCTTACAGAAATATAATCTTGCTACTTTGTTCCTTCTGCTTTGATTTGCATTTGCTTGAAGGAAGCGGAAACGCTCAGTTCTCACTTTTTCCATTTTCTATTGTCACCAAAACATAAATAGGTAAAGAAAAACTGGCAAAAACAATCAGCGATCACATTTTCTTGATATTTTTGTAACTATTTGCTATGTCAACAAAGAGATTCCAAACTAAATTTACCCCTAGGTTAAGTATGTGCTTTGACATGAATCAGTCATTCATGAAAGAAAGACTTATGAAATAATACTGAGCGGCCTACGGGTAGCGCTGTCCAGGGAGAGTATAAACAATCAGACAGGGGCCCAGCTTGCGCAGGACATTCTTAACAGGAACTAGTGAAGGACCCAACTAGACCTCCATGTTGTAAAACAGTTGATTAAAGCTTTGTTTAACGCTTAGACCAAGTGCCGAGTAGTTTTCTTACGTCATGCTTCAACAACAACAAGCACTTGTATTTATATAGTGCCTTTAACGTAGTAAAACGTCCCAAGGCACTTCACAGGAGCGTTATAAAACAAAATTTGACACCAAGCCACTTAAGGAGATATCAGGACAGAAGAGGTAGGTTTTAAGGAGCATCTTAAGGGATTAAAAGAGAGGTAGAGAGCAACATTCCTTCTAAGCTGGGTGGCTGCACAGCTCTCTGCCGGTCCCGCGCAACCCAGGACCGGCTTTTCCAATGTTAAGTTTCACGCATGCAAAACTGTGAATGGGCCACGCAGTCCCTTAAAGGGGGCCATGCACTCCCCAAAAAATTAGGGGGTACATTGGTTGAGAGGCGGAGCGGTTTAGGGAGGTAATGCCAGAGCTTAGGGCCTGCCAGCTGAAGGCACGGCCACCAATGCTGGAGTGATTAAAATCGGGGATGCTCGGGGATGCTCAACCTATCATTGATTTTAAATGCCATCCAATCAAATGCCACAGAATGGATTAAATGGTTTGTGTAGCAAGTAGGAATTTTGTAAATAACTGCAGTGTGCATTCTATTTATATACATGTGTTGTTAAATTTGAAAGTGATATCTAGATCAATTGGTAGGTAGAACAGAGAACTGGATTTTTGAATGGAAATTCCATCGCTGATTCTTCTGTAGGGTGTGTGATTCGGTAGTGCAGCCATTTGGGGATTATCTGTCAGGCCACTAACTGGAAATAGTACAGCTGGTGTCACAATTTTTTATTTTATTTATTAGTTCCTGGGATGTGGGCGTCGCTGGCAAGGCCCAGCATTTATTGCTCATCCATAATTGCCCTTGAGAAGGTGGTGGTGAGCCGCCTTCTTGAACCGCTGCAGTCCGTGTGGTGAAAGTACTCGCACAGTGCTGTTAGGGAGGGAGTTCCAGGATTTTGACCCAGCGACGATGAAGGAACAGCGATTATATTTGCAAGTCAGGACGGTGTGTGACTCTAAGGGGAACTTGGAGGTGATGGTGTTCCCACCATGGAACCTGAATATAATTGTCAGAAATACAAAGATTCCTTGTGATGTCAGAAACTGCAGAAGCAAGACCCGAGTGGCTTATACACATGACTAAATGTTGTTACTATCTCTACCTCTGTCCCCTGACTCTTATTTTTTTACCAGCTGACAATTATTATTCATGGAAGCTGTAAATGTTTGTGACTCACTGGCATTCTAGCCTGAGTCAGCCCATCACATGTCTGAAGCCTTTATGATATCAAAGTGTGACACAGAAATGTCAACCTTTTAGATTTAGTCAGAGATCCAGGTTTTTAAGTAAACTCCGAGTCTCGGAGCTTTCTCCGAGTTTCTCTGTGCTTGTAGTGTGAAGCAGATACACAAAGGGCTGGATTTTGCCAATGGGGAGCTTTTGGAGGCGGGACTCCCACTTGTTGGGTTTTAGTCCCGCCTCCATCAACTTCTGGCCAACCCACGCTATTTTCCCTTGAGTGACCTTGTTAAGCCCGCCCAGCGGGCTTAGCAGGCCAATTAAGGGAAAGCTGGTTACAGAGAACGTCAATGTATGACGTTTCAGCTGTCAAAAATTTTTGACAGCTGAATTGTCATCGTTTGACAGCTCTGTGAAGCTGTCAAACACGGACATTCTCTGTAGTTTGATGAGTTCTTGAATTCAAGACCTCATCAAACCTCTTTCTTTTGCAGAAATTAGATGGTTGTTGCATTGGAGAATGCAACGGCCATCTGTCATCTCTGCCGGGAAGGTGCGAGACTCTCCACATCCCCAACTCTTGAAGCCTGCAGGAAGAAACAAAGGTAAGTAAACTTTTTCTAACACTTTCCACTTACCTCACATACTCACCTCTCCACACTTGCACCCATCACTTACCTTCACAGCGCACTTTTGCACCCCGCTGACCCCCGCAGACCCACTACTCACCTCGGTGACCCTGGCGGGGTTCGGAGCCTTCTGGAAGCCCGCACTTGTGTGGGTAAAATGACTACCTGTTAACAGGCAGTTAAGTGGCTGTAATCCCCTTCCCGCCCCCAAATTCTGTCATTTTCCCAGCAGTCCCGCCTCTATACCTGCCTCCCCAGGGCTGGCAAGATCGCGCCCTATGCCAATTTGCGATCTTGAAATTGGATTGTTGCATTGCAAGTTATAGCCTCTAGGTAGAGGGACAGCAATGGAGGTATGCAAGTACTACAATGCAAAGTGGGTCAGAAAATGTTCTGGGGATGAAATTCTGCACGAGCTCCACTGGTTATGGTGGGGAAACCAGTGAAAGCACTGCGGAATGCCAGCGCACCCCCCCCCCCCCGCCCCCATTTCTAAAGTGTGCTGGATTGCACTGTGTGAAAGGCATTCTGCATTGGCAAGAGGTTAGGAGTTTGCGAGCCACAGCCTGATCCTTCCCACTCCCTGTGCGGTGGTGATGACGCCACCTGCTCCTTCCCATTCGCCATGTTTTGTCAGCAGTCAAGTTCTTGGGGATGAAAATGACAAGGGAGAAAAGGAGAATTACGCAGTGACTACCCTTCAAAAGTAATTCATTGGCTGTGAAGCACTTTGGGGTGTGAGGAGGACATGAAAGAGGCAAGTTGAGGTTAGCAAAGATGGCATAGAAGAACGAGAAATAGTGTTGAAATCTTTTACTGCAAAAATAGAGAATAAATCATTACCGAGATATGGACGCATACAGAAGCAACAAATTTGGTTGGTATTTAGGTGTGTTCGCTTCGAATAATGTATTCGACTGGTACCAAGGATTGTAAATATAAATGTATGATCCATCTGTCCCCCTTCATTGCCATTCATTTGCCGCATTCAATTACCATTAATTCCTCCCCCCCACCCCCCCCCCCGCCCAGCTCAGTCCCAACCCTACCTGAGCCCATTTGCTAATGTACCAGACTGGATCTTAGCGCCGCTGCTGACACTAGAGAAGGGATAGCCGAGCGTCTGTACAATGTAGACAGGAACTCTTGTTCTCAGGACACCTCCCGTATTCAGCAGCTGAAATCGTGTAGAGGCGGGGACTGGGGGGTGGGGGCAGAAACAACGGCCTGGTTTGCACTAATTATCAACAAACGCCGACATACAGACCAGGCTAAATTCGATTGTTTTTGCTTATTTTTGTCGAGGAAATTAGGGGGGAGAAATTCGGTATCGCCCCGTTTGGGGCGCAATTATCGGCCAGGCGCAAAGTTTAGCGCCTGGCGCTAATTATCGCCTCCGACTGCAAACTTGGCTTCTATCGCCCCTGGAGGTGATTGGAGCACTAAATCAGGTGCTACACACCCCTCTTAAGGTGCAAAGGCCGAGGAGCCAGGCGCTACCTCAGCGCTGGCGAAGCTCGTGATGTCAGTCAGCAATGGAACACTGACACACTGGCACCGGCCAGCTCATAAAGGGGAGGGTCGATCTTGCTCTCCATCCACACCCTGCTCATTGCAGCCTTGAATCTCGGCCTGGAGAGACCTGTACATCAATTCTGCTGGAAAGAACAATGGAGAGGCCCAGGGAAAGAGCTCAGAGTGCAGCCCCCATAGTCTCTTCTAAATCGATGCAAGGAAGGTCAAATCAAAATGAACCTGCAAAGTGCTGCTCAGTACTGAAAACTCCTTCACACAGTGTTGAATCTCTCCAGAAGTCAGTCTCTCTCTCTCTGTCTCTCTCTCAGAATGCGTGGTGCAAAAATGTCGCCGACCAAAAATGTCAGGAAGGGCCGCCTTTAAATAGAGTTCCCCAAGTCCTTTCCTGACTGCAAAACGTTCCCTCAACAAGTCGTTGCTAGCGGCAGGTGGAAAGGCAGGGGCTCCACTCAATATCCGGTCCGGGGCGTTGCACTCTCGACTGACGTCACGATCTGCGGGCGCAGGAGATTGTGGCGGTAGTGTTTAGCTCCGCCGCAAAATGTCTGGTCAATTTTGCGAGTGGCGCAAACATCACCGTGCACGGGCGCTAGTTGCTTTGCGCCCCATTAGCGCCATCTTAGAGCGCTAATGGGAGGCGCAAAGCAACCGAATTTTTCCCCCTAGGTGTCTTCACCCGACTGAGCCACCCACTGATGATGCAGCTGGAAGCCACTTGCCTGCCCCGGTAGTTGTCAACTGCACACCCTATGTAAAGCTAACATTTTATTGGCCTGTCTGCCGGTAGCCTGAAGGAAAGTTCTCAAAACACTCTGAGGGATGGGTGTAATGATATCAGCAAATAGAGATGGTATTTGCCTGTTTGATTATGATGCCTTACCCAGCAGGTTTGCATGTATTGATTGCTTGTGCCTGACCAGCAGAGGGCATGTGACAGAGACAAGCAAGGCAGTTTAGTTTGGTTTCAGTTTCGTTCTAGATGCATCACTAGCATCGTGTCTCCTGTAAATGCTGTATAAAGAGTTGAACAGACTTTAGATTAAAAGACATTGGGCTAGATTTTCAGTTGCTTGCGCCAGCAGTTAGCGCCTTAAGAGAAGTGATTTTCGGGCGCTATGCGTGTAGCGCCCGGGCGCAGCGCAGTTTGCGCCCCGCCCCAAATTAAGTTGCCCGTTAGCGCCGGCGCAAAGTTTAGCGGCCGGCCGGATGCGCGCGCAGAAAATGACGTCACATCCTCGTGCAACGCCCTTTGGCCGCCCCGAATCCAAACTTCAGTCGGACCGCCCCATTGTGCGGCTGGCGTCCAGAGCGTTTGTAAAATGGAACGCAACACACCCTGGGGAGCGCAAATTAAAGGGCACTCCTCCTGCACTATAAACGGCAGTCTGCATGTGTTGTGTGGAAGGATCCAGTGTGTTGTTGTGAACGGTGTATTTATGTTTCCGGCCACCACCACCACCACCACCTCCTCCTCCTCCTCCTCCTCCTCCTCCTCTTCTTTTGCCCCCAGACTCTGCCTTTGAAAAAAACACATGCACCCTTCCCCTTTAAGAGCTCACTGGCACCAGAGTGTCTGCCGTGCGCTGCGCCCGAGCTCGGGTGTTGCGCTCTGCACCGCCGGCTTAGCGCCTAAAGATAGTAGTGGAACGCCTCTTTTAGCGCTCCACCAACCTCTTAGGGCGAAGCCACTGAATTTCCGGCAACGGGGCGCTACTTTGGGGCGGGCGCTAACTTCGGGCGGGCGCTAAGGTTAGCGCCCCAAAACTGTCTATACTGAAAATCTAGCCCATTCTCTTTCATAAATGTCTCGTTATTGAACCCACAAAGAAATCAATGCAATGGGAATAAACAGGCACAAACTGTGAGTAAGAAAGTGCGTGCCTGTAACACGGTTATAATTCTAGCTCTTGTAATCTCTAGATTGGTGCTAAAAGGACATGGCAAACTGCCCGATCCTGATCTGACGACCGTCGAGAACATCCAGAACCCTACAACTAAGGTAAAGAGTGCCTAAATACAGTTTGTACAAGGATGATATGCTGCCGCTGGATCAGAATAGACACAGGTACTGATCGTGCTAAATTGTAATGCAAGAGATTGGGAATATAAAGGGTACCCTCTTATTATGGGAACATCTAAGGTGATGTGACTTAACTGATGGCACGTTGTAGTAGGGATTGAAGCTAAATGAATGTACTTGGGCATACAAATTTCTGCTTCCTTGTTAAATTTCATGCCATTGTTCTGTAGGTAAAGATCTGAGAGGAACACTGTCAGACGAGAGAAACTTCCCTTAACCCTTCCTGGGAGAGTGGAAACCATTTAAAAATGAAAGTTTGATTTCCAATTACAGGTCATTTTTGCAGTGATACAACTTAATATACCCACGGATCCAGGATAAATATTTGGAAAACTGTTACCCCAATTTAAGAACATAAGAAATAGGAGCAGGAGCAGGCCATTCGGTCCTTCGAGCCTGCTCTGCCATTCAATAAGATCATGGCTGATCTGCTACCTCAAACTCCACTTTCCCAACCTACCTCCATATCCCTTGATTCCCGTAGTATCCAAAAATCTATCGATCTCCGTCTGGAATATACTCAATGACTGAGCATCCACAGCCCTCTGGGGTAGAGAATTCCAAAGACTCACAACCCATTGAGGGGAAGACATTTCTCCTCATCTCAGTCCTAAATGGCCGAACCCTTATTCTAAGACTGTGACCCCTAATTAACATATTATATTTACTGAAACTTTAGTGAATTAATATTACATGAAAAATAGGGGCAATTCATTCTAATCAGACAGACTTGAAATCTCTGCATATTGTATTTCTCTTTCCAGGGCACTAGTACGAAGCACAAAATATAGGAAACATGTTCCTTAGAGCACTCATATATCAAAAAATCTTAGTATTTTGACATTTTTAAATTTTGGTGTTTCTCTTCATATTGATTATCTATCTCTTATACAGAGACATTCTTACAAGATTTATTTTAGCCTAAAAGATTGATTAAGAGGGGAAAAATAGAGTATGAGTAAACTTGCAAGGAACATGAAAGCGGATTGTAAAAGCTTCTACAAGTATGTAAAAAGAAAAAGATTAGTGAAGACAAATGTAGGTCCCTTACAGTCAGAAACGGGAGAATTTATAATGGGGAACAAGGAAATGGTAGAGCAATTAAACAAATACTTTGGTTCCGTCTTCACGGAACAGGACACAAATAACTTCCCAGAAATGCTAGGAAACCAAGGGTCTAGTGAGAAGGAGGAATTAAAGGAAATTTGTATTATTAAAAAAATAGTGCTGGAGAAATTAATGGGACTGAAAGCTGATAAATCCCCAGGGCCTGATAATCTGCATCCCAGAGTATTAAAGAGGTAGCCATGGAAATAATGGATGCATTGGTTGTCATCTTCCAAATTCTATAGATTATTGAACAGTTCCTGCAGATTGGAGGGTGGCAAATGTAACCCTACTATTTAAAAAAGGAGGGAGAGAGAAAATGGGGAACTACAGACCGGTTAGCCTAACATCAGTAGTTGGGAAAATGCTAGAGCCTATTATAAAGGGTGTGGTAACAGGATACTTAGAAAATATCAACGGGATTAGACAAAGTCAACATGGATTTATGAAAGGGAAATCGTGTTTGACAAACCTGCTAGAGTTTTTTGAGGATGTAACTGGTAGAATAGTTAAGGGAGAACCAGTAGATGTGGTGTATTTGAATTTTCAGAAGGACTTTGATAAAGTCCCACATAAGAGGTTAGTGTGCAAAATTAAAGCACATGGGATTGGAGGTAATATACTGGCATGGATTGAAAATTGGCTAACAGACAGGAAACAGAGAGTAGGAATAAATGGGTCTTTTTCGGGGTGGCAGGCGGTGACTAGTGGGGTACCGCAGGGATCAGTGCTAGGGCCCCAGCTATTCACAAAAATATCAATGATTTGGATGAGGGAACCAAATGTAATATTTCCAAGTTTGCTGACAACACAAAACTAGGTGGGATTGTGAGTTGTGAGGAGGATGCAAAGAGGCTTCAAGGCGATTTAGACAAGTTGGGTGAGTGGGCAAATACATGGCAGATGCAGTATAACGTGGAAAAATGTGAAGTTATCCACTTCGGTAGGAAAAATAGAAAGGTAGAGTATTATTTAAATGGTGCTAGATTGGGAAATACTGATGTACAAAGGGACCTGGGAGTCCTTGTACACCAGTCACTGAAAGCAAACATGCAGGTGCAGCAAGCAGTTAGGAAGGCCTTCATTGCAAGAGGATTTGAGTACAGGAGCAAGGATGTCTTACTACAGTTGTACAGGGCCTTGGTGAGACCACACCTGGAATACTGTGTGCAGTTTTGGTTTCCTTACCTAAGAAAGGATATACTTGCCATAGAGGGAGTGCAGCGAAGGTTCACCAGACTGATTCCTGGAATGGCAGGACTGTCATATGAGGAGAGATTGGGTCGACTAGGCCTGTATTCACTAGAGTTTAGAAGAATGAGAGGGGATCTCATTGAAACATATAAAATTCTGACAGGGCTAGACAGACTGGATGCAGGGAGGATGTTTTCCCTGGCTGGGGGCTCTAGAACATGGAGTCACAGTCTCAGGATATGGGGTAGGACATTTAGGACTGAGATGAGGAGAAATGTCTCCACTCAGAGGGTGGTGAACCTGTGGAATTCTCTACCACAGAAGGCTGTAGAGGCCAAGTCACTGAATATACAGGAAACTTTGTGATACCCGGCACCGACAGGACCGAGCTGTTGCCGTCCCATCAAAACTGCCGGACAAACCAGCGCTAATGTTAAAACATACGGAAGCTTTTGAGCTCTGTATCTAGCAACAAACCCTGTAGCAACAGCTTCTAAACAGTCAGCCGTAGCTTGCAAGCGTCTCTGTAGCTAAGCAACAGTTTTAGCTAGACCTTGCAGAGCCTGACTAGTGGAAAAAAAAGCAACGAAAAGAAAAAAAACTTACTGAATCGACTCCTGAATTTTGCCGGTGGCTCGAGCATTCCGGACAGTTAACCTCCGGATAAACCAAAGTTTCCTGTATTTAAGAAGGAGATAGATAGATTTCTGGACACAAAAAGCATCAAGGGGTATGGGGAGAGAGTGGGAATACGGTATTGAGATAGAGGATCAGCCGTGATCATATTGAATGGCAGAGCAGGCTCGAAGGGCCGAATGGCCGACTCCTGCTCCTATTTTTTTTTTCTATATATTTTCACATTCTGTACAGTTCACTGACCTTATATTCTTCTACTCCAGGGGAATCAAGGGATATGGAGATCAGGTGGGAAAGTGGAGTTAAGATCAGCCATGATCTTATTGAATGGCGGAGCAGGTTCGTGGGGCTGTATGGCCTACTCCTGCTCCTAATTCTTATGTTCTTATGTTCTGTACATATGATATAAAAGTCCCTATAAACATAACAAAAATATATATTTTAAATATAAAATGTTGTTCTCAGGACGTGGGTGACACTGGCAAGGTTGCGTTTAATCCCCATCCCTAGTTGTCCTGCGAAAGTGGTGGTGGGTCTTCTCCTTGAATCGCTGCTGTCTTTGTCCCGTGATGGTGTTAGGTAGGGAGTTCCAGGATATTGACCCAATGATGATGAAGGAACAGCGATATATGTTCAAGTCAGAATGGTGTGTGACTTGGGAATGGAATTTAGAGGGGGGAAGAAAAGACTTGCATTTCTATAGCGCATTTCACAACAAATGGACATCTCAAAGCACTTTACAGCCAATGAAGTTCAGCCACTGTTATAATGTAGGAAACACGGCAGCCAATTTGCACACAGCAAGGTCCCACAAACCAGCAATGTGACAATGACCAGATAATCTGTTTTTCTGTGATGGTGGTTGAGGGATAAATATTGGCCAGGACACCGGGGAGAACTCCCCTGCTCCTCTTTGATGTGCCTCAATAATCCCGAGACTCGATGTTAGCGGAACAAAACAAGGCTTTTATTAACTTAGAAGATAACACGCAGTGGAGAGAGGTATCTTCCATCTGGAGCTCTGCAGTACTGGATATGAGGCCAGACTGAGCTGGCTTACATAGAGGCCAGGTATGGGCGGAGCCCTACACACAACACATTCCATACATTCCAATATACAATACAATGGTGAGGAGAAACCTGAAACCAACCACAGTCACAGGCAGTGATGAATGGAATATTTCATCACATTCACCGCTTCTATAGATTTAGTCTGTTCGGGGGTTTGGTAGTCCTCTGCGACCGACATGGCTGTTGTGGTGTCGCGGGTGTCGGCTGGGTGTCCCCGGTGGCCTCCTGGGTCTCTGCCGGGGGTGCCGCCAGGGTTGTTGAAGGGGTAGTTGGTGGGGGTGCCGTTGGTCGATGTTCTTCCGGGGGTGATGAAAGAGTAGTGGGTGGGTAAGAGTTGCTGTGGTCGTTGTTGCTGCTATTGCCGTGGTTGTTGTCGTTACCGGCTGGGGCAACGTCTTTTATTGACACGGTGTCCTCCCTTCCGTCGGCGTGCCGGACATACGCGTATTGGGGGTTGGCGTGGAGTAGGTGCACTGGCTCCACGAGAGGGTCCGTCTTATGGCCCCTCACATGCCTTCGCACGAATACCGGACCTGGGGTGGAGAGCCATGACGGCATGGATACGCCTGAGGTGGATTTCCGGGGAAAGCTAAACATTCGTTCATGAGGCGTGGCATTAGTGGCAGTACACAATAGCGACCGTATCGAATGGAGCACATCTGAGAGGACTTCCTGCCAGCGGGAGATAGGGAGGCCCTTGGTCCTTAGAGCTAGAGTGACTGCTTTCCATACTACAATATTTCATCACACTCTTCACAATACAGGGTATTTCCATGGGACATTTTACGCCCACCTGAGAGAGCAGGCGGGGCCTCGGTTTAACCTCTCCTCTGAAAATCGGCACCTCCAACAGTGCAGCACTCCCTCAGCGGGAGTGTCAGCCTAGATTTTTGTGCTCAAGTCTCTAGAGTGGGACTTGAACCCACAACTTTATGACTCACAGGCGAAGGTGCTACCAACTGAGCCACAGCTGGTACCTCTCAGCGGTGGAGGTCACAGGGGAGATAAGCTTGGTTGCATAAATTGACACCAGATGTAAACAAAGTTGATGCATAACGATCCCGTGCCATTTATATGAAGAGCCTACATTTCCCCCTCGTGTAACTTTGTGGCTAATTGGGATTGCTGATAAAGACTGACCTCCCTGCAGCCTTACTCAAGCAGTGCTGTAATGGAGTGCCACATCACTTTTTCTCCCTACAGAAAGCTATTAATATGACATGTTTTTGTAATTCCTAACTTCACAGTGTGAAAGAAAAAGAAAGACTTAGGTTTATATAGCGCCTTTCATGACCACCGGACATCTCAAAGCACTTTACAGCCAATGAAGTACTTTTTGAAGTGGAGTCACTGTTGTAATGTGGGAAACGCGGCAGCCAATTTGCAGGCAGCAAGCTCCCCCAAACAGCAATGTGATAATGACCAGATAATCTGTTGGTTGAGGGATAAATATTGGCCAGGACACCGGGGATAACTCCCCTGCTCTTCTTCGAAATATTGCCATGGGATCTTTTACGTCCACCTGAGAGAGCAGACGGGGCCTCGGTTTAACGTCTCATCCGAAAGACGGCACCTTCGACAATGCAGCGCTCCCTCAGCACTGCACTGGAGTGTCCGCCTAGCTTCTTATGTGCTCAAGTCCCTGGAGTGCTTGAGAGACAGAACTTTATTCCAATGATATAAAAACAGACAATGCTGGAAACACTCAGCAGGTCAGGCAGCATCTATGGAGAGAGAAAGTGAGTTAACGTTTCAGGTCGATGACCTTTCATCAGAACTTCATTCCAATGATAGGTTGATTGGCTATGATAAATTGACCCTTAGTGTTAGGGGGGTTACAGGGATAGGGTGGGATATGTGTTGGTGTAGGGGTTACGGTGATCGGGTGGGATATGTGTCGGTGCAGGCTCGATGGGTTGAAATGGCCTCTATCTGCACTGTGGGGATTCTGTGATTCTGTGATTCTGTGTGATACTGGGAATGTGGGGAAAATGTGACCTTTCCACAGAGTGTTTAATGTGAACTATTTTGTCCAACTCCAACATTACCAATCCCATTGCTATTAATGATTCAGTAGACTGAGAGTGTTTTGACAACAGTTACACAAAAGGCCTCATGACATTTCTTATGGAGACAGGATGCAATCATTTATAAAGTTTTATGGAAAGCAGCAATAGATTCTGCCCTCAGTGTTCTTCCCACGTCCATCACATTTTCCAAAATTCTAATTCCCTCCTTTCTCCCCCCACACCCTCATCAGTGAAAATGGAAGCACATTTGTCTGTTATTTCCTGAAGAAATATTTATTCTGGGTAAACCAAGCATGAACCACTTATCCCAACACCATTCAGAAGAAACGTGATCTCTAGCATCAGCCATTACACCTTGAGGGCATGTCCTTCGCAGTCACTCAGCAACAGTATTTACACTGTTCAGCACCATTAGCAAAATTTATGGCTTTGAGCTATGTAACAGTTGGCATGACCATGTTAATCATAAGAAAGACAATAGTATATATCTCTAAAATAAATATGTAGATATTCTCTGCTCCCATATCTTTCTCCAGCAGGCTGGTATCATTGGACATCCAGTCACCTAGGTGGTAATCTTGATACAGAATGCAGACTTATCAACATTTGACAGAAGGTAGACTTGAAGTAGGGGCAGCTAACCCTCACTTTTTTTTTGAATCCCCCTAATAGATGGTGTCAGTTTGCTGGTTCATCTAGTAGTTTGGCCAAGAGCTGGTGAAACTCATTATCAAGGGTGGCATAGTGGTTAGCACTGTTGCCTCACAGCGCCAGGGACCCGGGTTCAAATCCGGCCTCGGGTGACTGTCTGTGTGGAGTTTGCACATTCTCCCCGTGTTTGCGTGGGTTTCCTCCGGATGCTCCGGTTTCCTCCCACAGTCCAAAGATGTGCGGGTTAGGTTGATTGGCCATGATAAAAATTGGCCCTTAGTGTTAGGGGGGATTAAATACGTGGGGTTACGGGGTTACAGGGATAGGGCTTTGGTGGGATGGCTGTCGGTGTAGGGACCGGGTGCTAAGGGTTTGGATGATCAGCCATGATCTTGTTGAATGGCGGAGCAGGCTCGAAGGGCCGAATGGCCTACTCCTGCTCCTAGTTTCTATGTTTCTATGACAGGCCAGCTTGAGTAACAGGCAGTAATAAGCCTCAAACCCAAGAAAATGTGCTGGAGGGACAGAACCTTACTTCCATGATGCTGGGACAGTGGGAAAAATGTGATATTTCCACATGTTTTATGCCCGATTTTTCTCCACCCTTCATCTCAACTCACAGCCAGTTCAGTGTGTCTCTGAACATCACCACAGTCACTCTGCACAGTCCAGGCCACACATTATGAAACTTGTGCTGTTTTGCTTCTAATAGAAAAAACATAGCAGCAGTATCCTTCCAAACAAGGCTTAAAATGCAGAGTAGTTTGTTCTTTATTAGTTTGGCTGAAGTATTAGAGCCCAAATTTTCCTCTTCTTACTGTCCCCAATTTCAGGTGGACACGTGAGATGGGGCAGGCAACCCAATTATCTACTGTCATCTCTGGAGGAAGTCAGAACCATCCATACTTAAATGGGCCAGTGTAGCGGTACCACCGAGTGTCCCTTACTTACTGGACATAATTCTCTTTAATGCGATGACGCGGGCAAACGCGATGACGTCATGACGCACATCACATGACCGCCCCAAGCGTGGGAAAATGCGGTGACATCATGACGCAATCCACAGGACTGCCTGGTCAGTCCTCGTGGCATCTCCGTCTGGTGAAGACCTATTTTATGGCTCTCCTGTAGCGAGCTCAGCAATCTGTTTGAATTCCTCTGTTCCTGCATTAAAAACCTTTTTGATTGTCCTCCTGGAGTCGACCTCGATTATAAGAACATAAGAACATAAGAAATAGGAGCAGGAGTAGGCCAATCGGCCCCTCGAGCCTGCTCCGCCATTCAATAAGATCATGGCTGATCTGATCCTAACCGCCAACCCACTATCACAGAACCATCTCCTGAATCTAACAGAATTAGACACACGAAATAGGAGCAGGATCAGGCTACACGGCCCCTGGGCCCGCTCCGCTACCCACAGGGCCATGACCGATCCGAACCTAGACTCATGTCCAAATTCCTGCCTGCTCCCCGTAACCCTTAATTCCCTTTACTTCTAGGAAACTGTCTATTTCTGTTTTAAATTTATGTAATGATGTAGCTTCTACAGCTTTTTGGGGCAGCATATTCCATGGACCTACCACCCTCTGAGTGAAGTAGTTCCTCCTCTTCTCAGTTTTGAAAGAGCAGCCCCTTATTCTAAGACTATGCCCCCTAGTTCTAGTTTCACCCATCATCGTGAACATCTTCCCCGCATCCACCCGATCCAACCCCTTCACAATCTTATATGTTTCAATAAGATCGCCTCTCATTCTTCTGAACTCCAATGAGTAGAGTCCCAATCTACTCAACCTCTCCTCATATGTCCATCCCCTCATCCCCGGGATTAACCGAGTGAACCTTCTTTGTACTGACTCGAGAGCAAGTATGTCCTTTCTTAAGTATGGACACCAAAACTGTGCGCAGTATTCCAGGTGCGGTCTCACCAATACCTTGTACAACTGAAGCAATACCTCCCTATTTTTATATTCTATCCCCCTAGCAATGAAAGCCAACATTCCATTGGCCTTCTTAATCACTTGCTGCACCTGCATACTAACCTTTTGAGTTTCGTGCACCAGGACCCCCAGATCCCTTTGTACTTCAGTACTTTCCAGTTTCTTGCCATTAAGATAATAACTTGCTCTACGATTTTTCCTGCCAAAGTGCATAACCTCACACTTTCCAGTATTGTATTCCATCTGCCAAATCTCTGCCCACTTACTTAGCCTGTCGATGTCCCCTTGCAGGTTTTTTATGTCCTCCTCACTCACTACTTTCCCTCCCATCTTAGTATCATCTGCAAACTTTGATATGTTACACTCGGTCCCCTCCTCCAAATCGTTAATATAGATTGTAAAGAGTTGGGGACCCAGCACTGACCCCTGCAGAACACCACTAGTTACTGATTGCCAGTCTGAGAATGAACCCTTTATCCCAACTCTCTGCCTTCTGTTAGATAGCCAATCCTCTATCCATGCCAGAATATTACCCCCAATCCCGTGATTTTTTATCTTAAGCAATAATCTTTTGTGTGGCACCTTGTCAAATGCCTTTTGGAAGTCTAAATACACTACGTCCACTGGTTCTCCTTTATCCACCCTATACGTTACTTCCTCAAAGAACTCCAGCAAATTTGTCAAACATGACTTCCCCTTCATAAAACCATGCTGACTTTGTCCTATTAAATTATGATTATCCAAATGTCCTGTTACTGTCTCCTTAATAATGGACTCCAAAATTTTACCTACCACAGATGTTAGGCTAACCGGTCTATAGTTTCCAGCCTTCTGTCTACTGCCCTTTTTAAATAAGGGTGTTACATTAGCAGTTTTCCAGTCTGCCGGGACCTTTGCCGAGTCCAGGGAGTTTTGGAAAATTATTACCAATGCATCCACAATCCCTACCGCCACTTCCCTCAAGACCCTAGGATGTAAGCCATCAGGTCCAGGTGATTTATCCGCCTTGAGTCCCATTATTTTACCGAGTACCACTTCCTTAGTGATTTTGATCGTGTTTAGCTCCTCCCCCCCCCCGTTAGCCCCCTGTTTGTCCAGTGTTGGGATATTCTTAGTGTCCTCTACTGTAAAGACTGATACAAAATAATTGTTCAGTGTTTTTGCCATCTCCATATTTCCCACCATTAATTTCCCAGTCTCATCCTCTAAGGGACCAACATTTACTTTAGCCACCCTTTTTCTTTTGATATAACTATAAAAACTCTTACTATCTGTTTTTATATTTTTTGCTAATTTACTTTCATAATCTATCTTCCCTTTCTTAATCAATCTTTTTGTTATTTTTTGCTGTCTTTTAAAGTTTTCCCAATCCTCTATCCTCCCACTAGATTTGGCTACCTTATATGCCCTTGTTTTTAGTCGAATACTATCCTTAATTTCTTTACTTAGCCACGGATGGCTGTCTTTTCTTTTACACCCTTTTCTTCTCAGTGGAATATATTTTTTTTGGAAGTTGTAAAATAACTCCTTAAATGTACACCACTGATCATGTATCGTCTTACCCTTTAATCTATTTTCCCAATCCACTCTACTCAATTCCGCTCTCATACCTTCATAGTCTCCTTTATTCAAGCTTAGCACGCTTGTTTGAGATCCAACCTTCTCGCCCTCTAATTGAATATGGAATTCAACCATGTTATGGTCACTCATTCCAAGGGGATCCTTTACTAGGACTTTTTTAATTAATCCTGTCTCGTTACACAGGACCAGATCTAAGGTTGCTTGCCCCCTGGTCGGTTCAGTTACATACTGCTCAAGAAACCCATCCCTAATACACTCAATGAACTCATCCTCAAGGCAGCCCTGCCCAATTTGATTTGTCCAATTAATATGATAGTTAAAATCCCCCATAATTATAGATGTTCCCTTATTACAAGCCTCAACTATTTCCTGATTGATACTCTGTCCAACAGAGTTGCCACTGTTCGGAGGCCTATAGACTACGCCCACGAGTGTTTTTTCCCCCTTTTTATTCCTTACCTCCACCCAAACTGTTTCATTATCCTGATCTTTTGACCCAATATCATTTCTCTGTATTACAGTGATTCCTTCCTTTATTAACATAGCCACCCCACCTCCCCTTCCTTCCTGCCTGTCCTTCCCGATCGTTAAATAACCTGGTATGTTTAATTCCCAGGCATTGTCACCCTGCAGCCATGTTTCTGTAATGGCCACAAGATCATACCCATATGTAGTTATTTGTGCCATTAACTCGTCTATTTTGTTGCGAATGCTACGTGCATTCAGATAGAGAACTTTCAAATATGTTTTGTGACACTTAGTTCCTGCTTTTGCCCTTTTTATTACTTTACCTTTTACTCCATACCTTCTGCCCCTTCCTGACACGCTCTGGTTTTTAATTTCCCCACTGCTACCTAAGTCTATGACCTTCTCTGTTGTCATTTTTATTATTTGATCTCTAGGAACCTCCCCCCCACTAGTTAGTTTAAAGCCCTCTCTACAGCCCTAGTTATATGATCCGCCAGGACTCTAGTCCCAGCACTGGCCAAGTGAAGCCCGTCCCAACGGAACAGCTCCCTCCTGCCCCAGTACTGGTGCCAGTGTCCCAGGAAGCAAAACCCATTTCTCCCACACCAGTCTTTGAGCCACGCATTTAACTCTCTAATTTTATTTGTCCTAGCCAAATTCACTCGTGGCTCAGGTAATAATCCAGAGATTATTACCCTTGTGGTTCTGCTGTTTAATTTGGCCCCTAGCTGCTCAAACTCCCTCAGCAGAACCTCCTTCCTTGTCCTATCTATGTCGTTGGTACCAACATGGACCACGACAACTGGATCCTACCCCTCCCACTCCAAGTTTCTCTCCAGTCCAGAGGAGATGTCCTTAACCCTGGCACCGGGCAGGCAACACAGCCTTCGGGACTCTCGCTCTCGGCTGCAAAGAACTCTATCTATCCCCCTAACGATACTATCCCCTACCACTACAACATTTCTTTTAACTCCCCCCACTTGAATGGCCCCCTGCTCCACGGTGCTGTGGTCAGGTTGCTCATCCTCCCCGCAGTCCCTGTTCCCATCCTCACAGGGAGTAAGAGCCTCGAACCTGTTGGACAAGTGCAAGGGCTGCGGCTCCTCCAACACTACCTCCTGGATCCCCGTACCTGCCTCACTTCTAGTCACACCATCCTGACCCTGGCCACGGACTACATCTGAATTAATTAATCTAATTGGTGTGAATACCTCGTGATACACAGAGTCCAGGTAACTCTCCCCCTCCCTGATGTGTCTCAGTGTTTGAAGCTCGGACTCCAGCTCTTCAACACGGAGCCGGAGTTCCTCGAGCAGCCAACACTTACTGCAAATGTAATCACCGTGAGCATCAATGGTGTTCACCAGCTCCCACATATTGCAGCAGCAACACATCACCTGATCTCCCATTCTATGTAATTAATTACATTTATTAACATTATTCTTAAATACCCACTGCCCCGATTCTAGATGGTGAATATCACACCTTACAAACTATAAACCAAAGAGATTTAAGCTTAAAAAGGGAGAAATACTTACCAACCAATCACTTACCCGCTTTCTGGTGACGTCACACTTGGATTACTTTTTACCTCTCTCCTTCCCTCCGAGTTCCCAGGCTGGAGATTGGTAAACCTTACCTGGTCTCTGGGACTTTTATAGCCCCGCTGCTGCCGCTGAGTTCCCGCCGACGCACTGAGGCCTTACCTGGTCTCTGGGACTTTTATAGCCCCGCTGCTGCCGCTGAATTCCCGCTGACGCACTGAGGCCTTACCTGGTCTCTGGGACTTTTATAGCCCCGCTGCGGCCGCTGAATTCCCGCTGACGCACTGAGGCCTTACCTGGCCTCTGGGACTTTTATAGCCCCGCTGCTGCCGCTGAAACACCCGCCAACGCACTGAGGCCTTACCTGGTCTCTGGGACTTTTATAGCCCCGCTCTGCCGCTCGAGATTCCCGCCGGCGCTGTGAGGCCTTACCTGGTCTCTGGGACTTTTATAGCCCCGCTGCTGCCGCTGAGTTCCCGCCGACGCACTGAGGCCTTACCTGGTCTCTGGGACTTTTATAGCCCCGCTGCTGCCGCTGAGTTCCCGCCGACGCACTGAGGCCTTACCTGGTCTCTGGGACTTTTATAGCCCCGCTGCTGCCGCTGAGTTCCCGCTGACGCACTGAGGCCTTACCTGGTCTCTGGGACTTTTATAGCCCCGCTCTGCCGCTCGAGATTCCCGCCGGCACTGTGAGGCCTTACCTGGTCTCTGGGACTTTTATAGCCCCGCTCTGCCGCTCGAGATTCCCGCCGACGCTGTGAGGCCTTACCTGGTCTCTGGGACTTTTATAGCCCCGCTGCTGCCGCTGAATTCCCGCCGACGCACTGAGGCCTTACCTGGTCTCTGGGACTTTTATCGCCCCGCTCTGCCGCTCGAGATTCCCGCCGGCGCTGTGAGGCCTTACCTGGTCTCTGGGACTTTTATCGCCCCGCTGCTGCCGCTCGAGATTCCCGCCGATGCACCAACCTGCCAAGACCCACGTTTATTTGATAGGCATTCGTCAACACCTACAATTGGTGAACCCGAATACCTACAATTGGTGACCAACGACGTGAGGACGGGAGCTCATCAATACCTACAATCTACATTGGTGACCCCGTTTTTCGTGAACGTTTTTCACGAAAGCAGCACAGCCAGACCCTGATTTTTCGTGAACATTTTTCATGAAAGAAGCACGCCTGGAAGCTTAAGCCGTTTCGCTCAGCTACCGCAACACTGGGAGCAACAATCGCCCTCGTGCTTTATAAAGGTAGAAGCCCCGTTCGCCCTGTGCAACATCAATACGGCGCAGACCACGTACCTGGATATGGTCTCCGTTTTCAACAGCTCTACTGAATTTCGGAGCGTCAGCCTCTTCGACAACCCCACGGCGGAACAGCAAGTATAACACCCTCACAGCGTGGGTGCAGCACGTTTTCGGGCTCACAGGATCGGCACGCGCCCCGGCAGAGAGGCCACGAGGACTCAGTCCTCGCAAACCACCCCTCGCAACCCACGAGGACCCACCCCTCGCAAACCACGAGGATTCCTCCCTCGCAAACCACGAGGGTTCCTCCCTCGCAAACCACGAGGATTCCTCCCTCGCAAACCACGAGGATTCCTCCCTCGCAAACCACGAGGATTCCTCCCTCACGAACCCACGAAGATTCGTCCCTCGCAAACCACGGGGACCCATCCCCCGCCGACGCCGCACCAGCCCGTCAGCCTGCTGGTCTGTCTTTTCTACCACGCTTTTCGGCGCGAAAGAGAAGCATTGCCTCCCTCCCGGCAGTTTTTCCCCTAAATCGACAACAACTAGAAGCGTTGCCGCCCTCCCGGCAGTTTTCCCCCTACCGAAATCCACAACAACTAGAAGCATTGCCGCCCTCTCTACAGTGTTCCCCTCAACGAAAGCAAACATCTACTGATGCTGCGACCATTGAGGATGGGTCCAACGGGCATCCCGTGGCCACGATCGGCCACACGAAAATTGCTGTCATCACCGATCACTGATCAACACAGCATCGGGTCACTCTCGTCTGCATTACCGCAGTAGCACTACGGCACGCACCGTTCCATGCGTTCCCGACTGCCGAAGAATTCGCTCGCCTGTCGGCGAGTTCACCAACCTGCCAAGACCCACGTTTATTTCCTCCTGGATCGCCCGTTCGGCGTTCCTGCAGATTTCGTCAGACTGGGGACCTTTTCCCAACGATGACAGAGCCATGGTCCACATCTGCCCAACCTACCAGTCACTATGACGTGGCCAGCTGTTTCGCCCCGGCGCCCGCTTCGAACCACGGGCTGCAGATGTCACACGCTTCCACGGTCCTTCACAGGGCTGAATACGTTTTATTCACCCTTACACACATCGGGATCCGCATAAGACCCCATTCACCGGACCACATATTTGGACCTTGCCCGCCAAGTCGGGACAGCACGACCGCCGAGACCACCGACCACCCATCGTCGTTACGCCAACCCAAGTACGACCGCCAGCCACCCAACAGTCTCCGTCTCGAGACTACAGGAGTCGTTCGGACAGGCTCGTCAGACCATCTCATCGGTTGACGTTGTCCGTTAAAGCGAATTCTGGGGGGGCGCATGTAGCGGTACCACCGAGTGTCCCTTACTTACCGGACATAATTCTCTTTAATGCGATGACGCGGGTGAACGCGATGACGCGGGCAAACGCGATGACGTCACGTCGCACATCACGTGACCGTCCCAAGCGCAGGAAAACGCGATGACGTCATGACGCACATCACGTGACCGCCCCAAGCGCGGGAAAACGCGGTGACATCATGACGCAATCAACAGGACTGCCTGGTCAGTCCTCGTGGCGTCTCCGTCTGGTGAAGACCTATTTTATGGCTCTCCTGTAGCGAGCTCAGCAATCTGTTTGAATTCCTCTGTTCCTGCATTAAAAACCTTTTTGATTGTTCTCCTGGAGTCGACCTCGATTATTTGATAGGCATTCGTCCAACACCTACAATTGGTGAACCCGAATACCTACACCAGTGTATTTAAGTGAGGCAGCAATGATATATAATCAATTTTCTGTCAATAAGGCCTCAAGTACGCTCGCTGGTAATCACGCCTATATATCATCCATGGGCTAAGCCCTCTCCTATCTGGCACCCAATACCACTATGACAGCAGTCTAAGCATCCATAAAGGAAACACAGACTGCCCCAGGGTCCCTGGTGTGGGGAACTCTACTGCAGCTATGTCTGGACCTGTCACAAGCTCCAAGTGGACTGCATTGCTGCAAAGCCATTCATCACAGTGCTGCACTTGCAGTTGTGGACTCCTCTACTTGTTGTGCCATCTGCAGCACACTGTCTGCCGTGGGCCCAAGTGGCTGCACATACACTTGATACTTTGCAAGTGTCATTCTTTAAAAATACAAGACCCACGAGATCTGGATTCCCAGGCAATGTCTCCTGGCTCTCTGGTCAGGAACATCTTCCTTCTCACGTCCCACCTCCAGCTGCTCCATGCTTTATGTTTCAGCCAGTGCACTCAGCTCTGGCTCACACTTTATTTCCTCAAGAGCGATCTATGTGGAAAGATCACATTTTCCCACCATTCCCAGCACCATGATTAGATTTTAAACTTGCTGACCTGGCGGGAAATTAGCGTTGCAGATTGCCCGCCCGTTATCGCACCCGCCTCATTTTCATTTCCATTGAAAAAAATCGGGCGGTTTCTATAAAGTGTGGCCAATTCACAAGGTCGGTTTTACATCTGAGCGGGAGGTTGAAATTCGACTCCAAGTAAGGTCTCTGGACTGGTGCTTGGGAGAGAAAGAGTGAGTAACATGTTTATTCTGAAGTGCTGGCAGGACCAGATGCAGAGGGACCTGGCTGTTCCTCTTCTTCTGCTGCTGCTTCTTCTTCCTTGGCCACGTCAAGAGGAGGAAGAGGGATTAGAATTGGTTCCCGAGAGTCAGAATTCATAGCAGAGGGTGTCCTGGGCCTGTACCCAGATGCACTGAATAGCAGAAAATCAGGCAGCTGATTTAAACCAATGGAAGAAAAATCAGATACGCTCCTTTACAGGAATGTGCTTTGATCCGCCTGGTTTTCTGCTACTTGCTGTACTCAGATAATCCAATGGACCTGGGCACAGACCCAGGAAAATGCCCCTGATCAGTAGAAGTGATGAGAGGGTTTAGTAAAAGTTTCCTGATGGGTAATGCAAGGTGGAATAGGATGAGAAAGAAGAGAAGCAGATCTCCACAACAAACCTGGAGCTGGTATCGGCCCTCCTACTTCCCCATCTCCCACTCCCTCTATAGCCTCGTTCCCTAGAGGCTCCTCTGTTTCCTCATTGTAGGCATGAGAAGGTGGAGGTTTGAGGACTCATCCTTGATCAATCAATCCTTCTCTGCTGTTATGGACTGGCTTCTCCTTTAAAAAGAATGCAAAAAGTGACAATGACCTCTAGTTGCTACGAGAGCCAGTCAAAGCCAGGTCTCCGCATGTAGATTAGAATGGGGCTGATGACAGGTGCATGAACCAAACAGTTAGATACCGTGTGAGATTTTTAGTGGGTTGAAAGAATGCAAGGATGGGAGTGAAAGAAGACGTGCAGGTGACGGCTGGGGGTGTAAAGGGCACCGTGCTACCTCATAGGCAATGATGGAAACTAGTCAAGTGTTGTAACAGTGAGGGGGAGTAATTGTAAGTTGCAGGCATGTATACTACAGTGTGTTCTTTGAAAGCATGGTGACCTCTTACTTTGCTAGACCTGATATGCTCATTAAAGTTTTTCTCGCATTGAGTTGCTGTGTGTGGCGTCACCAGATCACAGGATAATTATGGATATGGCTAGGCCTATCGTACTTGAACTCTCCAATTGGTTCTTTAATGATTCCAGGATTTTCTTCCCCGCTACTCTATCCAGGAATCCATTCCATCTCTTGATCGCTGTTTGTGAAGAAGAACTTCCTGATATCCATGCTAAATGTGCCTTTTATTAGTTTGACGCTGGCGCTTCTCATCCTACCTGCACAATTTAATTTAAAGTCATTGTTTGGATTTCCTTTTTCCATACCATTTACTATCTTATTTACCTCTCATTTCACCTTTCAGAGATTTATTTTCAAGACTGAAATCCCAAAGGATTAGTATTTCTGGTCATTTGAATTTGGATGATCAGCCATGATCTCATTGAATGGCGGAGCAGGCTCGAGGGGCCGAATGGCCTACTCCTGCTCCTATCTTCTATGTTTCTATAAAGGGTCAGGGCAGGACTTCCACCCCAACCACGCCATTACCCTGGCCCGGTTTCATGGGTCAGGGATCATTAGCTATTCATGGTGGGCTCCAGACAGGATTCTGACCAGTGAACCCATGGAAAATCCAGGGAGTGCTGCAGCAGAACCACCATTACGGCACCTGAAGAGGCAAGACTGACATTAAAGGAGCCAAAGGGCCTCAAAGAATGGAAGAGTTCAGTGACCAAAGGCCTCGACTGAGACCAAGGCTAGATAAACAGTCAGAGGAAGAGGCGCTCTCTGGTACAGCCTCTACCTCCACTTGATGCATGTGAGGCCAATCCTACCATTATCCTGGCCCCACCACCATGGTTCACATTTGGCCTGGTTCCTCCAAACTTTAACAAAATTAATCAGATAAAATCCAGAGTTGATCCAGAGCTTTGCATGTTGAAAATTCTACAATTATGTGTCCTAACTCGCACCAAGTCCCATTCACGCATTACCCCTGTGCTCTCTGACCTACATTGGCTCCTGGTTAAGCAACACCTCGATTTCAATATTCTCATTCTGGTTTTCAAATCCCTCCATGGCCTTACCCCTCCCTATCTCTGTAATCTCCTCCAGCCACACAACGCCCACCCCCACCGTCACCCCGAGATATCTGCGCTCTCCTAATTCTGGCCTCTTGAGCATCCCTGATTATTATCACTCAACCATTGGTGGCTGTGCCTTCTGTTGCCTAGATATGTGAAGAGAAAAGGATTGGTGAAGTCAAGCGTAGGTCCCTTGCAGTCAGAATCAGGGGAATTTATAATGGGGAACAAAGAAATGGAAGACCAATTAAATACATACTTTGGTTCTGTCTTCACAAAGGAGGACGCAAATAACCTCCCAGAGATGTCGGGGAACATAGGGTCTAATGAGAGGGAGGAACTGAATGAAATCAGTATTTGTAGGGAAATGGTGTTAGGGAAATTGATGGGATTGAAGGCCGGTAAATCCCCAGGGCCTGATAATCTACATCCCAGGGTACTTAAGAAAGTGGCCCTAGAAATAGTAGATGCATTGCTGGTCATCTTCCAAAATTCGATAGACTCTGGAACAGTTCCCATGGATTGGAGGGTAGCTAATGTTACCCCACTATTCAAAAAAGGTGGTAGAGAGAAAACGGGGAATTATAGACCGGTAAGCCTGACATCGGTAGTGGGGAAAATGCTAGAGTCCATTATAAAAGATGTAATAGCAGAGCACTTGGAAAACAGTGACAGGATCGGACAAAGTCAACATGGATTTACAAAAGGTAAATCGTGCTTGACTAATCTACTGGAATTTTTTGAGGATGTAACTGGTAAAATAAATAAGGGAGAACCAGTGGATGTGGTGTATTTGGACTTCCAGAAGGCTTTCAATGAGGTCCCGCATAAGAGATTAGCGTGTAAAGTTAAGGCACTTGGGATTGGGGGCAAGGTATTGACTTGGATAGAGAACTGGTTGGCAGACAGAAAGCAAAGAGTTGGAATAAACCGGTCTTTTTCCGAATGGCAGGCAGTGACTAGTGGGGTACCGCAGGGGTCAGTCCTAGGACCCCAGCTATTCACAATATATATTAATGATCTAGATGAGGGAACTAGATGTAATATCTCCAAGTTTGCAGATGACACAAAGCTGGGTGGGCGTGTGTGCTGTGAGGAGGATGCCGAGAAACTCCAGTATGATTTGGACATGTTGGGTGATTGGGCAGAAGCATGGCAGATGCAATATAATGTGGATAAATGCGAGGTTATCTACTTTGGTGTCAAAAACAGGAAGACAGATTATTATCTGAATGGCAATAGATTGGGAGAAGGGGAAGTGCAATGAGACCTGGGTGTCCTTGTGCACCAGTCGCTGAAGGTAAGCATGCAGGTGCAGCAGGCGGTTAAGAAGGCAAATGGTATGTTGGCCTTCATAGCGAGAGGGTTCGAGTACAGGAACAAGGATGTCTTGCTGCAGTTGTACAGGGCCTTGGTGAGACCACATCTTGAGTATTGTGTGCAGTTTTGGTCGCCTTATCTGAGGAAGGATGTTCTTGCCATGGAGAGAGTGCAGCGAAGATTCACCAGGCTGATACCTGGGATGGCAGGAATGACGTATGAGGCGAGATTGGGTCGATTGGGCTTATACTCGCGGGAGTTTAGAAGAATGAGAGGGGATCGCATTGAAACTTATAAAATTCTAACGGGACTAGACAGACTAGATGCAGGAAGGATGTTCCCAATGGCCGGGGAGTTCAGAACCAGGGGTCACAGTCTAAGGATAAGGGGTAAGCCATTTAGGACAGAGATGAGGAGGAATTTCTTCACCCAGAGAGTGGTGAACCTGTGGAATTCTCTACCACAGAAAGCAGTAGAGGCCAATTCATTAAATATATTCAAGAAGGAGTTAGATATATTTCTTAAGGCTCAAGGGATATGGAGAGAAGGCAGGGACAGGGTACTGAATTTGGATGATCAGCCATGATCTCATTGAATGGCGGAGCAGGCTCGAGGGGCCGAATGGCCTACTCCTGCTCCTATCTTCTATGTTTCTATGCCCTAAGCTCTGGAATTCCCTGCCTAAACCTCTCCGCCTCTCTACCTCTCTTTCATCCTTTAAGATGCTCCTTAAAACCTACCTCTTTGACCAAGCTTTTGGTCATCTGCCCTAATTTACCCTTATGTGTCAATTTTCTTTGTCTTATAATACACCTGTGAAGCGCCTTGGGGCGTTTTACTATGTTAAAGGCACTATATAAAGACAAGTTGTTGTTGCTGCTGCAGTAGAAATAGTCAAGTCTTCTATATTCTATTACTCGATCAGATTATGTAAATAAATTTGATTCGCTGTTTTAACCTACAAAATTTCCAGACTCTGTGTAATATTTCTACCCAATTACAATAAGTGCGATCATAACTTAAGACCATGTTGAATCCAATAGCAGAATTGTAAGTGGGAAATGAACCATATGAAAAAGGACAGGAAAAGACCATCCAGCTTGTGTTATCCAGACAAGGTCCATCTTACATGCACCATATAGCGGCCTCCTCCCCTACAGTCATGCAATATCCTGAGAGAGAAAAGCTTAGGTCAATTTCAGAAAATTCCTGTGGGAAATTCCTCTCCAGCCGCCAAAGGCAATCAAGCAAACTGCAGGAGGCTGCAATAACTGATATCACTAATTACAACTAATCCTCACCTATCTTCTACAACTTGAGATTATCTCAATGCTCAGGATCTCCCTTAAGAGCCTTAACTCTATTAAGGACTATTTGTGCGTTGACTTCCAAGGAATCAATTCTGATAACATTTCTATCTGTCATCACTGGTAAGTTAGCATTCAAGAAAGGTGACAAGTCCGATTGCGGTAATTACAGAGGAGTTTCCTTGCTAACTGCCACAGGGAAAGTCATCGCAAGAATCCTCCTCAATCGCCTTCTCCCAGTGGCCGAAGAGCTCCTCCCAGAGTTGCAATGCGGATTCCGCCCACTAAGGGGCACAATGGACATGATCTTCACCGCACGTCAATTACAAGAGAAATGCAGGGAACAGCACCAACCACTGTACATGGCCTTCTTTGATCTCACAAAGGCCATCGACACTGTCAACCGTGAGGGATTATGGAGTGTCCTCCTCAAATTCGGCTGCCCTCAAAAGTTTGTCACTATCCTCCGCCTGCTTCACGACAACAAGCAAGCCATGATCCTGACCAACGGTTCCACCACAGACCCAATTCACGTAAGAACTGGGGCCAAGCAAGGCTGTGTCATTGCACCAACGCTCTTCTCGATCTTCCTTGCTGCAATGCTCCCTCTCACCCTCAGTAAGCTCCCCACTGGAGTGGAGCTAATTTACAGAACAAACGGGAAACTGTTCAACCTCTGTCGCCTCCAGTCCAGATCCAAGGTCGTCCCATCCTCTGTCCTTGAATTACAGTATGTAGACGATGCTTGCGTCTGCGCTCACTCAGAGGTCGAACTCCAAACCATCGTCAACACCTTCACCGAAGCGTACGAGAGCATAGGCCTTACACTAAACATCCGTAAGACAAAGGTCCTCTACCAACCTGCCCCTGCCACACAGTGCTGCCCCCTGATTATCAAAATCCACGACAAGGCCTTGGACAATGTGGACCACTTTCCATACCTCGGGAGCCTACTGTCAACAAGGGCAGACGTCGATGACGAAGTCCAACACCGCCTTCAGTGTGCCAGTGCAGCCTTCGGTCGCCTGAGGAAGAGAGTGTTTGAAGACCAGGACCTCAAACCCGGTACTAAGCTCATGGTCTACAGGGCAGCAGTGATACCCGCCCTGCTGTATGCCTCAGAGACATGGACCATGTACAGCAGGCACCTCAAAGCACTGGAGAGGTACCACCAACGCTGCCTCCACAAGATCCTGCAAATCCATTGGCAGGATAGGCGCACCAACATCCGTGTTCTTGCTCAGGCCAACATCCCCAGCATCGAAGCTTTGACCACGCTCAATCAGCTCCGATGGACGGGTCACATTGTCCGCATGCCCGATACGAGACTCCCAAAACAAGCACTCTACTCGGAGCTCCGGCACGGCAAGAGAGCCCCAGGTGGGCAGAGGAAACGCTTCAAGGACACCCTCAAAGCCTCCTTGAAAAAGTGTACCATCCCCACCGATACCTGGGAATCCCTGGCCCAAGACCGCACAAAGTGGAGGAGAAGCATCCGGGAAGGCGCCGAACACCTCGAGTCTCTTCGCCGGGAGCAAGCAGAAGCCAAGCGCAGGCAGTGCAAGGAGCGCACGCCAACCCAAGCACCCCACCCACCCACCCCTTCAACCACTGTCTGCCCCACCTGTGACAGAGACTGTAGGTCCTGCATTGGACTCATCAGTCACCTGCAAACTCATTTTTAATGTGGAAGCAAAAGTCATCCTCGGTTCCAAGGGACTGCCTAAGAAGAGAAGAAGCATATCCTTGGTAAAGAAAACAGGTGCAAAATATCCATTTAACACCTCAGCCCTAGCTTGGTTGTTCAGCTTACTCTGTCCTGCAGAATCTCTTAAAGATCCCTGTGGTCCTTGATTTCTGACATAAACTGAAAAAGACCACATTGTAACTACTGCACCTGGCCACAGTTCTCT
Organism: Somniosus microcephalus; assembly: GCF_052327205.1. Classification (NCBI taxonomy): domain Eukaryota; kingdom Metazoa; phylum Chordata; class Chondrichthyes; order Squaliformes; family Somniosidae; genus Somniosus; species Somniosus microcephalus. The sequence goes on along the minus strand of NC_141004.1, from coordinate 22,469,648 downwards.
TTTCCACTGCTCTTTTGGCCATTCTAATAGTAGATTGTTAACCTCAACTGAATTACATAGAAATTACAGCACAGAAACAGGTCATTCGGCTCAATGGCTACATGCCAGTGTTTATGCTCCACAGGAGCCTCCTCCCACCCTAATTCATCTCGCCCTATCAGCATATCCTTCTATTCCTTTCTCCCTCATGTGCTTATCTAGCTTCCCCTTAAATGAATCTATGCTGTTCACCTCAACTATTCCATGTGGTAGCAAGTTCCACATTCTAACCACTCTCTGGATGAAGAAGTTTCTCCTGAATTCCTTATTGGATTTATTAGTGACTATCATATATTTATGACCCCTAGTTTTGGACTCCCCCACACATGGAAGCATCTACTCTATGCCTACCCTATCAAACCCCTTCATCATTTTAAAGACCTCTATTAGGTCAACCCTTTGCCTTCTCTTTTCTAGAGAAAAGAGCCCCTTTGAATATACCTATCCGTATTCGAGATCTATTATCTTTATAGTTGTTAAAATACTTAAGCTTGATTGTACATGAATATCTCTAGTAAGCCATTTGGGTTTTACTTCACCATATAGCTGCCGTTTAATCCAAGTCACATAAATGGCTTTCCAGCCCGAGTTTAGCTTTAAAAGAACTCCATTTGTCTCCTCTACTACAGTTTTTTCTATCCAACAGCATTTCCTAGTTAACCTCCCCCAAATACACTCTCATTCTTGAAAAGTTAGCCTTCTGAAATCTGGCATCAACAGCAACTTATCTTCAGCAGTAATGTGCCTAATCAACTGAAATCTGATGATGCTATGATCATGTTGCCCAGATGTTCCCCCACATCGAGGTCAGATACCATTGCAGGGTCACGGCGAAGAACTACATCTAGTAAATTATTTTCCTTTGTATTCTCTGCTGACCTGCCGAGTTAATCCCTAGGTTCACACACTCTACTAGGACAGAGAGTGAAAGGACACAGATTTCAGAGTGCAGGGAGCACATTTTGCTAACAGAAACGGTTATCAGGTCATTGAACAAGAAAATAGTCGAAAAATAACCTAAAACAGTAACAGTCTGCAAGAAACACGAAAGGACACTCTAAATAAAATTGAGGGGGGTAAGAATGGAGCAAAAAATGGGAAAAAGAAGCAATTTAGTGTTATGTACAACAAATGAAGTTGCTCCAACAGCATTCTTGAAATCACATTAAACCTTGAGGCTTATTTTAATTTTAATCAATGTGTAACCAAAAAAGTTTTGAAGGAAATTTCTTCAAAGTGATATTTGTGTTCAACAGATTACACACTTGTCTCTGCTACCATTGAAGCTAGTCATCCTTGCTGGTTTGTCTTATTTATATTCCTATAAACTGTTTAATACAATTAATCTCCAAAACAATCAAGTTTTAGTAGTTCCCAGTATAGCTCTTTTTATAGAAATGTGCACTGCCCTTCCCACACTTTTGCCTCCTTGCTGTCATTTGCCATTCTACCTTCCTTCAGCCCGACATAGACCTTGTCAAAGCTGCTATCATTAACACACTAATGATTGGCAAACCGGTGGTGCTTTGCTGGGGACCAGGAGGACTTTCCCAGTTTCTCCTCTTCTGTCCGAGTTGGAATGCTCCCAGTGTCACACAAAGCTACATCTAGCAGCGTGGAGAAGAACTGACCAAAAAAAAAAAATACTTAGGTGAGGTACGAGATGGTAGAACTATACTGCAGTAGGAGCCTGGAGGAAAGGAGGAAACCAAAAAATAAATTCAACTAATGATGACAAGTTAGCCCAAACATCAGCCTAGGCCAAGAGGAGCAATGAAAATTTGGGCTTAAAAAAAAAATCTGTAATTCGAAATGCGAGCAGAACTTATAACAGCAGCAGGAACAGCAGCTTTCTTCTATGTTTCTGCCAGCCAACTGGTAATTAGGAACATTAGGAATAGGGATAGGCATTCAGTCCCTCGGGCCTATTTCGCCATTCAATTAGATCATGGCTGCTCTGCACCTCAAACTCATTTTCCCACCCTTGCTCTATATCCCTTATCTAACAAAAATCTATCTATCTCAGTCTTGCGAGCCCTCTTTTAGTCAAGTTATGTTGTGCCATATCTCTGGAGTAAAGAGAAAAGCAGAACGTTTCCAAACCATCAGGATCATCATTTTGTACATCACTGCGTACATGTGTCTGAGAAGTCCTTTTCCACTGAAGACGCTGCCAACACTATGAACAAATACAGACCATCAGTATCAGCATGCCATTTCTGGCCACCAAAGTGGACCAATGCACACTGGAAGGGTTTTTAGTTCTCATATGTTCATCATGGGAGTTGCTTTTGACACCACTTAGACCCTCAATTGCATAACCATTGCATCATTCAGCCTACTGTGCCTTCAGAGGACATTTCTGGCCTTAGCATTTGTAACATAATATGAAAGGGATTTAAAGACTTGACAATGAAACTACATTTAACTCAAAACGAGCTAGACTGATGGTATAAGCAGAATGCTACACACTGATGCTTCTCTTAGGGTATGCTGAGTCCATTTGTGAGATAACTAGGTATATCGTATAAACAATGTCAGTTATGAGCAATTGAAGCTACCTCACTGAAAGAATAAAAGTTATGACAGATACATTCATATAATGATACCCTTTACTGGCTGATTTCAGTTGCTTCACCTGAAGTCCATGTTCCTAAAGTTGGAATATTGGGGTATTACTGCACCCAAGATAAAGAAAGAGACAGAGAAAACTTGCATTTATATAGCACCTTTCACAACCCCAGGACACCCCAAAATGCTTTACATCCAATGAAGTACTTTTGAAGTGTCGTCACTGTTGTAATGTAGGAAATGTGGCAGCCAGTTTGCACACAGCAAGGTCCCAAAAACAGCAATGAGATAAGTGACCAGATCATCTGTTTCTGGTGTTGATTGAGGTGTAAGGGTTTGGGGGCTTCTTTAAACTGGTTTAAAGTAATTTTCCTGGTCTTGCAGCCTTTGCCTGCATTCAGACCAATTCCAATAAAACCAATTTTAAAACAACGGTTCCGAACCGCTACCCCACCTTCCAGTTCTGACTGCAGGGCTTATAATTATTGATATTAAAACAGACACGTAGTTTGGATGAGAGAAAAAAATCAAGTTTTATTAACTAAATAAACTACAATCCAAGAATAAACTACACCACACGAACACAGTAATTACATTAAAACTATATAACAGGGGGGTTGCAGACAGCGAAAATGAGGGATAAAATGACTACAATGTTATTTAAATAATCTTAGCAATACCCTCAAATCACCACCCCAAACTCCTGCTAGGTTGCTTTGTTGAGGAGTCAGAAACTCTGCTCACCTGTGGTCCAGCGAAGTAAGAGAGAGAGATAGCTTCTCAGCCACTATCTTTATACCTGGTGAGGCCCCTGCCGTTCTGCCTTGCAAGGGCTGTGTGCAAAATTCCCCGCCCAAAGGGTCCAATACACAAGAGAAAGCTGTGATTGGCTAACTCAGAGTGGTTGGACTGGATTAATGTGTCTTCCGGAGCTCCCTGGGCTGGAACAAAAGGGAAATACAACTGCTCTGTTGTCCAGAATGCTAGGTGATTTAGACCCATTCAATTGTTAAACGTTTCCCATTCAAGGTACAAAAGTCTCTTCTGCAGTTTAGATGTATCCACTCGATATACAAACAAATGCTAATAGCATTCAGTTGCTTTGTAAACAAAGCATTGTCCTTTGTCTTCATTGAACCTTACTTCCAGACACAGAAAGCTGCATTCCAAGCCTCTTTTGTCTTCGGCCATGTGGTGACAGCCATTTTTATCCCTGGAAATTTAAAAGCACTACGCCCAGGGATTCTTTAATCAAAAAAATTGATCTTCAGAACTGTAAATTATTGCGAATTCTTACAGAGGGATAAATATTGGCCAGAACACTGGGAAAACCCCCCAGTTCATCTTCAAATAGGATCTTTCACGGCAACCTGAGAGGGCAAACGGGAGTCTGTGTGACATGTGAGACAGTTTGATGTCTCATCTAAAGAATGGCACCTCTGACAGTGCAGCAGTCCCTCGGTACTGCATTGACGTGCCAGCCTAGATTATGTGCTCAAGTCTCTAGAGTGGGGGCTTGGAACCCATGACCTTCTGACTCAGAGGCAAGAGTGCTACCAGTGAGCCAAGGCTGAGACTCAATATAAGGCACTTCTCCTGAAGAAAAAGCTTTTTAAGCGAGAGGTGAAGTTTCCTTCCATTTACTTCCAAATATTTCAACGTCAGACCTTCCTTTATGAAGTTGCTGCAAACCGGATAGAGCCAAGCGACTTGTGTTCTTGGCAGTGGTATCCTTTCCACTGGGCAGGAAGACCACATATAGTGGCCTGCTTCCTTTGTGTTCTTCTAGTCTTAGTGTCACTTGCTGCAGCACTTGTATTCTCATATTACTTGAGTAAAAGTGGTCTGTCATTCCACAACTAGTGGAGGTGTATCAATTCTAGTAAAATATTTTTTTAATGTAAAATTGACAGGAGAAAAGCTCAGCTTTTATTCCACTTTTCATATAAACAGTCAATGAGCTACTAATACTTGGAATTCTGATCGCCAGAAACGATGATGACTTGGTTTGTCGTTAACCCCCTCCTGACTCCCTGCAATTGAGCTTTTATCTTCTCTCACCACTTCAAGATAGCGATTGTGCCTATCTTCATGCCTGACCCAAGGGCATTGTCCCACTGAGAATGAGGCATGCAATGTCATTTTCAACATGCAGAAGGCTCTGCAGCAGTATGATGGAAAAAAGATTTTCAACATCATGATTAGACTGGTCTCTTGACGAGTTGTGATTTAAAAAAAAAAAATTTAACTTTTCACTTGCCCAAAAACTGGGGCTTGACCGAAAACAAGAGAGAGCGAGAGAAACAAGTGATGAAAAAGGAACTTGTGGTACCTTTGGTAGAAGGTAAGAGGTGTGACAAAACAAAAAGAATCAAAGCCAGCAGGAAAGAGGGAAAAGAACAATGAGGAATTAGAGATGGAAGGATAAAGACACTAATGCTACTTACAAGATGATGGGTTGTTTTTGTGTTGTAGCTCACCAACGCTGGAATGCCATTTGCCTCCGGCTAGCAGGTCAGTGGAATTTTTCATCGCTGTCCCACCTACCAGTGTATGCTGTTACCCTAGGTTAACTGAGGTGGAGAGATTGTAAGTTCTTGGCATTACTTTTTCTTCTCCTAAAGTCAACCGCCATGGATTCTGCAGTAGATTATCCAGATTTCTAACCTCAGGTTACCTAATGCTCGAGCCCTAATTTAAAATATATTGAAATTTGTTTCAATTCTAAAGACGTATGCAAAGAGAAAAGATTAGCCTGGCTAATGGCACATCAATACCCTAAAACTCACTCATTACAAGATTATAAATTAGCAATCTACATCTATTCTGGTGTTGTTCAGCAAAGCAGAATTTAAGGATTATAGTCATCTGTTCCCTCCCTAATCATTAGGGTTTGAATATTAAATAGCCCGCGTTAGTCAATCTGGATGATCTTGTAACTCCGCAGAGGAAAAGGATGAAAGCACAAACCCCCCCCCATCCTCACCCTCACCAGCTAATCGTGAGTGGAACTGGTTCATCAGTTGGCACTTGAAATGGGTATCATTCCACCTATAGGACAAAGACCCTTCCTTTCGCCTCCCCCACCCCCAAAACAGAACACTCATTATTCATGTTGTAATTATGCCCATGGAAATGATCCAGCAATCATATCAGCTTGATTAAATCTCTTGAAGAGTCAGGAAACTTAAGCTATTTCTGCCTGGAAGAGTTCTTTCAAACTTCATACTTTACTATATTTTAAAAACCATTAGATCACTCTCTCTCTCTCTCTCTCTCTCCCTCCCTCTCTCCCTCTCTCACTGCTGAGTTTGTATTGCAGTTCGTTGAAGGTAGCCTGTATTTCAGGGAGATATGGCTTCTAGGGTTTGTAAGGCATAATTTTAAACTGGGGTTAAATGTTGCTTTTCAAGAGGCATGGATTTTGGGGTAAGGTTGTGGGGGGGGGGGACATTTAAATACTGTTAACGTGAACTAAAGAGCATCTTCAGCTCGGGTTCTGCTCGATTTTGAGGCTGACAAAATTTAGTATTTGATGCATTAAGGGGAAGCTATATAAACACACGAGGGAGGAAGGAATAGAAGGTTATGCTGATAGGTTTAGATGAAGAGGGGTGGGAGGAGGCTCGTGTGGAGCATAAACACCGGCACGAACCAGTTGGGCCGAATGGCCTGTTTCTGTGCTCTACATTCTATGTAATTCGCAAACGATGTTAATGCATTTCACTCTGTAATAATCTTATTATTGTTACATTCATATTAAAGGTTTAAAAACCATCTTGGATTAAACCTCCCCCCTCCCCAAAAAAAGAGACATATCATTTTTAAGAACTGCATTCATTTCAAGTTAATGCTCAAAAAAGGCTCAAAAATGGAACCAACCGTCCTTTTCCTTTTCAGATGAGGACAGACCTAGCATGCATTTCTCGATTTTGTCTCTTTCCCACTCACATCTCCGAGGGGGCTGGCAGCTTTGTGTAATTACAGCGCAAGTTTAAATAGGCTGTTTCCATTATAACTGCGAACATAGGAATCGATAATGGATAAACTTGACAGGCTTGCACGCAGACAGAAGATTTTTAATAATATCTATATATAGATACGCATTTTCTGTATACTCAAGCTCATCATTTAAGAAAATGAAAAAAACATTCTATTGTAACAGAAATTTAAAATGCTATTAGAATTACTGATTCAGTTCATTGAAACAGCCCAATTTTTTGCAAACCTATACGATGAGAAAAGAAAGATTAGCGAGCAATCACTGAGATTGAAGGTTATAGAGATATTATTAGCACTTCCCTCAATCTCACTTTTCTCTAATAAACGGACATTACAGGGGAAGCTTTGAGCCATGATTATTGCATTTATGTAACCTTTTTTCTTAAAGTTCTAGGCATCAGTTAAGACCTAAATCCTTCAGTGTTAAACAATTCCCCTTTTTGCAACAAAGTGGAACAGAAATTCACGCCGGTTCAGGTAATTTGGTCAATATCTCCAACCTTATTCCCAAGTACAATAATCAAGGATTGAAGCTTCTTTATCAATATTATCCAACAAATTTGGAAACGGCAAACAAATCAGAGAGGAGTATCAAGCTACTGAGGGTAGACAAAAACTGAATTCAAGATTTAGAAGTTGCAAAAAATATAAATGTTACTCAAAAATGCTTTTCTCCCTCGATTGTCCAGCAGGTAAATGTCTGGCCTGTGATAGATCAGCTCATCCCACCTAGGACAGCAATTAGGATGGAGTTCAATGTGTGGAAATATGAGGTCATCCATTTTTGAGCCAAGAAAGACAAATTAGAATTCGAATATTTCCTTAATGGCGAGAGACTAGAAACTGTGGTGGAGCAAAGGGATTTGGGTGTCAAGGTACAAAAATCACTTAAAGCTAGTACACAGGTACAAAAAGTAATCAAAAGGCTAATGGAATGTTGGCCCTTTTCTCAAGGGGACTGGAATACAAATGGAGGAAATTGTGCTCCAGTTGTACAAAGCCTTGCCTAGATCCCATCTGGAGTCACCTGAACGATACAGGGCTTAAAAGGGTTAAAATTATGAGGACAGGTTGCATAAACTTGGTTGGAATTCCTTTGAGTTTAGAAGGTTGTGGGGTGATCTAATTGAGGCATTTTAACTGCTTATCCGACATCCAGTTCTGGATGAGCAAAAATTTTCTCCAATTAAATATTGGGAAAACCGAAGCCTTTATTTTCAGTCCACGGCAGAAACTCCGTTCCTTAGCCACTGACTCCAACCCTCTCCCTAACATCTGTCTGAGGCTGAGCAACACTGTTCACAACCTTGGTGTCATACTTGACCCTGAAATGCACTTCCGACCACATATCCGCAGCATAACAAAGACTGCCTACTTCCACCTCCGTAACATCGCCCATCTCCGCCCTTGCCTCAGCTCATCCGCTGCTGAAACCCTCATCCATGCCTTTGTTACCTCTAGACTTGACTATTCCAACGCACTCCTGGCTGGCCTTCCACATTCCACCCTATGTAAATTTGAGGTCATCCAAAACTCGGCTGCCCGTGTCCTAACTCGCACCAAGTCCCGTTCGCTCATCACCCCTGTTCTCGTTGACCTACATTGGCTCCCTGTTAAGCAACACCTCGATTTCAAAATTCTCATCCTTGTTTTCATATCCCTCCATGTCATGTCCTCGCCGCTCCCTATCTCTGTAATCTCCTTCAGCCCCACAATCCCCCGAGATGTCTGCGCTCCTCTAATTCTGTCCTCTTGAGGATCCCCGATTATAATCGCTCAACCATTGGTGGCCGTGCCTTCAGCTGCCTGGGCTCTAAGCTCTGGAATTCCCTGCCTAAACCTCTCTGCTCTCTACCTCTCTTTCCTCCTTTAAGACGCTCCTTAAAACCTACCCCTTTGACCAAGCTTTTTGTCACCTGCCCTAATTTCTCCTTATGTAGATCGGTCTCAAATTTATTGTCTTAAAATACTCCTGTGCAGCGCCTTGGGACGTTTTACTACGTTAAAGGCACTATATAAATACAAGTTGTTGTTGTTGTTGATAAAAGGATTCCATAGGGTAGATACAAAGAAATTATTTCCTCTGGCCAGGGAATCCAGAACAAGGGGGCATAATCTTAAAATTAGAGGTAGCCCATTTAGGAGTAAAATTAGGAAACACATTTTCACAAAAAGGTCAGTGGAAATCTGGAATTTATTCCCCCAAAAGGCTATGGATGCTGTATCAATTAAAAATTTCAAGGCTGAATTTGACAGATTTTTATTAGGTCAGGGTATCAAGGGATATGGATCCAATGGAGTTGAGGTACAGGTCAGCCATGATCTAACTGAATGATGGAACAAGCTCGATGGGCTGAATGTCCTATTCCTGTTCCTGTGTTTCTATGCTACATTCGGGCGCAGGGCCTTTGGGCTTGGGAGGGGGTGGGGGGGAAATCAGACAGAGCTTTCATTCCTAATCACCATTGAGTAGCTCCTGCTGGAGAGTGTATGTGTGTGTGTGTGTACATATCAACCGAGGAAAGGATCGAACTTGGCTGCGATACCTGTCATAGTTGTATCGAATCAAATTCTGCTGACACTGGCTGTCTAGATTGGCATAAGAAGAATGGCTATGTGGGTGTGGTACCGGTGTATTTTACCCGTGTAGCTGTACCCCTGCAAAACCAATAGGGCATAGTTTTCTATTATTACACTTGGTGTAAAGCGCCTCGTGGCTGCAACACATAAAGGAAAATAAAGTGGAAAGATTGCACGCCGTAATAGAGTCTGCCTCATTTTCCATGCATTTAAATGAATGGGCAGAAAATCAGGTGGGCTCCGCTATGGGTGTGCAATCCTCCCAGTCAGGAATTTCCTCTACACTCTCCACCAAGTGCAATAACAGGAAAATCTGCCCCAATATCTCCAAGAGATGAAGGGAGGAAGTTGAATAAAAAACAGACGTACTTTGCTATTTTGTTCACTTCCTCAGATTCCCCTACCTGTGGGGAATCACGGAAGGAGCTTAATTTTTTTGCAAAAATAATTAGTGAATTTCAATTGTGCTAAAACTTATTTCACAAATTTTATTCGTGTAGTGTTTTGTTCCCACAGGTTTGTGTTTGTGTGTAATCTTTTAAGATTTTCCATCTTCTATATATATTTGAAGTCTCCTGTATAATAAGGTTAAAATTGAATAAGAAGCTCGACACCATCCAAGACAAAGCAGCCCGCTTGATTGGCACCCCATCCACCCCCTTAAACATTCACTCCCTCCACCACCGGCGCACCATGGCTGCAGTGTGTACCATTTACAAGATGCACTGCAGCAACCCGCCAAGGCTCCTTCGGCAGCACCTCCCAAACCCGTGACCTCTTCCACCTAGAAGGACAAGGGCAGCAGGCGCATGGGAACACCACCACCTCCAAGTTCCCCTCCGAGTCACACACCATCCTGACTTGGAACTATATCGGACGATCCTTCATCATCGCCAGGTCAGAATCCCGGAACTCCCTCCCTAACAGCACTGTGGGAGTACCTTCACCACATGGACTGCAGCAGTTCAAGAAGGCGGCTCACCACCACCTTCTCCAGGGCAATTAGGGATGGGCAATAAACACTGGGCTCGCCAGCGATGGCCCACATCCCACGAACGAATAAAAAAAAAACTTGCAAACAATCAAATTCTGAGATAGTCAGGTTTCATAGAAGAATGTTTAAGTAGCAATTTAAAAGGAAAATAGTATGAAATAATTAGGAGATATCCAAAAATCCAGCCAATGTGCTTTTCCTACTGCTGTTCCTCACAATTTGAATGTCCAATTTCTGATAGGCTATCTTGAACTGAGTGAAGACAAGACATTTCCCCAACAAACTGGTGAGAAAATTAAAGGGTGAGTCGGCATGTATTTCTCCGATCCACATGGCTGCCTAAAGAGTGTCTTAGCTGTAGGGCACAGAGCAGGTCAGCTAAGTCTACTCTCAGTTGGGGAATGGCGAATACTGTGGAGGGAGCTTAAAGAGTGAGAGAAATAATGTAACAAAATAGTGGAGGAGGATATCAAAGTTGCCAAAGAAGGACTGGGAGAATGCAGACAATGCCAATGTTTGTAAGGCTTTAGAGGGGGAGGGAAAAAAAACCATTGTCAATCGAAGATAAAGTGAAACGTTCAGAGTTTCACAGCCTTTGAAGATTTAAGTCTGTGTGTTACTTGCTTCAGTAAATTGCTGTCATCGCTACTGTTTGATGGTTTTCCATGATCCTGTGTTCTAGTACAGTTGAATACTGAACACTAACGAGACGCAAAGGAGACAGAAAACTGTAAACATTTGAAATGTTTGGCAAGTGTTTTCGTACCAGGGCACTGGCGGAATCCACCATTGGTTCTTGCAATAGAATTCATTTTAAAGTAAGTCTGAAGGCAATTTAATTGTGACTCTTATTAAATACCGAGGATATTTATTTAGGGTCTCCCTGAAACCAGCCACTTGTTCAAATTTGGCCAAATATGGCGTGGACAACTGGCAGGACTTAGACCTTTAGTCTGCTGCTATAAAATTTGTATTTGTTCCAAATTTACAACTGTTTAGAATCCAGATACATAGTGAATATGATGCACTTTACACTAGTCACCACTAAACCATTTGATATACAGTTCCATAATCTCGCGTATAAAGTATTCTTTATGGCTTTGTGTCTGACAGTTTCGCTACATACGTTCCCTCCACTACGTTTGTATGGATTTCCATTATTCATGGAAGACCATTTGAGTTTTGAAGCTACTGCTGAGTCAGAATCTATCTAAATTGGGTGGCTTTGAAAAGATAGATCAGGTTGGGTCTCAGATGACTGAGGGCCATTAATAGTGCTTCAACAATACAGGTTTTTGGGCACAGGTGTTGTACATTGAAAAGCCTTATCCTGCAGAATATTACAAAGAATTCTTAATTAAAACTTAAGTGGGTCAAGAAATGTAGAACTGAATCAAAGTCACCCCCAAGTGTTCATTCCTAATGAAGGGCATTGCCATATTACAAGGTTTTTGCTTATTTTGACCTAGAAGGAATTTAGGGTTGTGATATTAAGGTAAAAGCAACCCACAAGAAGATAACTCCCAGCAAAATACTAGCTACAGGAAACTCCCTTTTAACCGGAAATCTCTCTTAACCGGCAAAATTCAGGAGTAGGTTCAGGTAAGTTTTACTATATATTAGTGGCCGTGTAACCGGGGCTCCTGGATCTGTGGCCGTGTAACCGGGGTTCCTGCACCTGTGGCCGTGCAAAAGGGACTCTTGGATCTGTGGCCATGTAACTGGGACTCCTGCACAAGTGCCGTGTAAACGGGACTCCTGCACCTGTGGCCGCGTACGGGGCTCTCGTACCTTGGTAATTATACCTCTCTGTAATCAGGACTTTTTGATCATCCGGCATCACGCCGGTCCCGTCGGTGCCGGATAAAAAAGAGTTTCCTGTACCTGGGACGTGGCTTAGATCCATTCGCTGGGATCAGATGAAGTAGCTAACAGAAGTGTGTTTCTTGCATACTATATCAGTTTGAGACTGTGGGGTCCATTTGTACATTAGAGAGAGGAATCGGCTATAACGCTAAAATGGTTTTATTAATTTCAGCACAATAGGAGTTGGTTGAATGGACAATGTAGGTGCCTTGAGGGGCCGGCTCCTCCATTGGAGGGGGGCAGCACAGTGACCACACACAAAGCTGGAGGAGGAACAGAGATTCAACTTTTATTTATCTGTCTTTTTAAAAACGCAAGTCTGAAGTACGTTTAAACTGGAAACAAATCAGTGAAGTAGAGAACTCTCACTTTTTAACGAGCCAGGGAGAGGTGGAATCTGTTGGTTGAACCCTGAACAGATAATGTGCGGTAAACGAAGGTTGGTGCCAGGTAGCTTCAGGGGTTGGTAGCCTGTAAACTGATACCTGGGATGGCAGGAATGACGTATGAAGAGAGATTGGGTCGATTAGGCTTATATTCGCTGGAGTTTAGAAGAATGAGAGGGGATCTTATTGAAACTTATCAAATTCTAACAGGACTAGACAGACTAGATGCAGGAAGGATGTTCCCAATGGCGGGGGAGTCCAGAACCAGGGGTCACAGTCTAAGGATAAGGGGTAAGCCATTTAGGACTGAGATGAGGAGGAATTTCTTCACCCAGAGAGTGGTGAACCTGTGGAATTCTCTACCACAGAAGACAGTTGAGGCCAATTCATTAAATATATTCAAGAAGGAGTTGGATATATTTCTTAAGGCTAAAGGGATCAAGGGATATGGGGAGAAAGCAGGGACAGGGTACTGAATTTGAATGATCAGCCATGATCTCATTGAATGGCAGCGCAGGCTCGAGGGGCCGAATGGCCTACTCCTGCTCCTATCTTCGATGTCTAAAGTCGGATAATCTTGTTAACAGTGGCAGAGCAGTGTACGTTGCCCATGTTATGAGTAGTGATATGAAATAGATTGAATTTAACTGAAAACTATATTCTGTCCAGTCATGTACTTCATGTGAAAGAAACCAGTTATTTTGGCTTTCAGTTGGCCTCATCTCACTAGGGTGCTTATCAGTCGTTTTAGGGAATATATGTGAAGCGCACATGGGGCATGTGTCATATCAGGGAATCCAATACACGTGTCTTATGGCTTTGGCCCTGGGCTACATGAAATAACTAGATATCGGGCAGTAAAGGTATACACTGATTGTTGGCAATGCAGAGTCATCCAACAGGGAGACCAAAGAAGTTGAACTCTGGAGAATATCAGGTGCAGGCCCGAAATTTGTAACAGGCGAGTCACAGAGAAGCATCACTGTTATCTGCCTGAAAGATATATTGGAGTTAAACTCCAACCCCCTGATATTGGTCTTAAACCAATTACAACAACAACAACAACTTGCATTTCTATAGTGCCTTTAACGTAGTAAAACGTCCCAAGGCGCTTCACAGGAGCATTATCTGTGTTTGCTTAAAACCTGCTGCATCTTCCAGTTCTGACAAAAGGTCACAGACCTGAAACGTTAACTCTGTTTCTCCCTCCACAGATTCTGCCTGACCTGCTGAGTATTTCCAGCATTTTTCTGTTTCTAGCCCATATAGTTTCTAAGATAGTTTCTAATAAATCCAATAGGGAAATAAGGAGAAATGTCTTCACTCAGAGAATGTGGAACTCGCTACCACAAGAAGTGGTTGAGGCAAATAGCTTAGCTTCAAAAGGAAGCCAGGTGAGTACATGAGAGAAAAGGGAATATAAAGATATGCTGAAAGGCTGAGATGAGGTAGATGGAATGGGAGGAGACTTTTGTGGAGTATAAACACCAGCAGAGACTAGTTGGGCCGAATGACCTGTTTCTGTACTGTGTACTCCACGTAATTCTATGTAATAATGACTTACAAAAATGTATAGAATCTCAGCAAGATTTTTCCATTTTGTAGTCTATTCTGAATTTTAGACACTCTTGTTATACTGTACAAAAAAACGCTGCAACATAGTCCTCAGAGGGTTAGTTATTTTGTGGCTACTTCCTTTATCACTTGAGTCACAATAGTATGTGAACAATTTACCTCATCAAATTCACATCAGTAGCAACCCTGCAATTCGGCCCTCATCACTGGGTAATAAATGCAAAACCTGCCAAAGCAGGCATCTGTTTGGGTTAGAAACAATGTGAAAATATGTCAGGTACGGTCAAAGTCTGTTGATGCACACCACATTTAGAGAATCGCAGCTTTGAGGATCTGAGCTGCATCCATCTCCGGGACAAGTGGATTCCTGCACAGCAGCCAGGCTTCAAAGAGAGATTTGTCACAGAGGTGAAAGGCCAGGTTGTCTTTCAGAGTGAATTAATGGTGAAAAATATTTAAAAGGTCAATAAATCAGTTTTGTATTGATAGTTCTGTGACACTGTTTCCTGAGATTATGCAGGTTTTGAGTACAGGAGAATTGTTTTTTTCTTTCATTCAGTAAAGGATGTTTTTTTTGTTTCTGCCCGTGCCTGAATTTCATGTGGTTCCCGTGAAGACAACACTAGGCTTTGGTGGTGACTCTCAGAACTCGAAAGACTTGCATTTCTATAGCGCCTTTCATGACCTCCGGACGTCCCAAAGTGCATTACTGCCAATGAAGTACTTTTGAAGTGTAGTCACTGTTGTCATGTAGAAAATGTGGCAGGCAGCTAGGTCCCACAAACAGAAATGGTATAATGACTAGATGATCTGGGTTTTTTTTTAATTGATGTTGGTTTAGAGATAAATATTGACCAGGACACCGGGTGTAACTCCCCTGCAGAGAAACTCCAGTATGATTTGGACAGGTTGGGTGATTGGGCAGATGCATGGCAGATGCAGTATAATGTGGATAAATGTGAGGTTATCCACTTTGGTGGCAAAAACAGGAAGGCAGATTATTATCTGAACAGCAATAGATTGGGAAAAGGGGAGGTGCAACGAGACCTGGGTGTCCTTGTGCACCAGTCGCTGAAGGTAAGCATGTGTAAAGTCTGTAGGTATTATGGCGAATTAATACACAGACTACAAGAGTAACTTTAACAGGACCTTACTATTCGAAGGTCAGGGCGAATCTGCCCAATAAATCCTGACACAGCACTTATATACCGGTGTGGTCACCGTCGGTATTACAGTATACAGCAGCCAAGATAAAGTAGTGCCACACCTAAAATAGTTCTCTTAAAGGTGGACGGTTACATACAATAGTTCTCTTAAAGGTAGAACAGTTACATACACTACAAGCATGCAGGTGCAGCAGGCGGTTAAGAAGGCAAATGGTATGTTGGCCTTCATAGCGAGAGGATTCGAGTACAGGAGCAAGGATGTCTTGCTGCAGTTGTACAGGGCCTTGGTGAGACCACACCTTGAGTATTGTGTGCAGTTTTGGTCGCCTTATCTGAGGAAAGATGTTCTTGCCATGGAGGGAGTGTAGCAAAGATTCACCAGGCTGATACCTGGGATGGCAGGGATGACGTATGAAGAGAGATTGGGTCAATTAGGCTTATACTCGCTAGAGTTTAGAAGAATGAGAGGGGATCTCATTGAAACTTATCAAATTCTAACAGGACGAGACAGACTAGATGCAGGAAGGATGTTCCCGATGGCGGGTGAGTCCAGAACCAGGGGTCACAGTCTAAGGATAAGGGGTAAGCCATTTAGGACAGAGATGAGGAGGAATTTCTTCACCCAGAGAGTGGTGAACCTGTGGAATTCTCTACCACAGAAGGCAGTTGAGGCCAAATCATTAAATATATTCAAGAAGGAGTTAGATATATTTCTTAAGGCTAAAGGGATCAAGGGATATGGGGAGAAAGCAGGGACAGGGTACTGAATTTGGATGATCAGCCATGATCTCATTGAATAGCGGAGCAGGCTCGAGGGGCCGAATGGCCTACTCCTGCTCCTATCTTCTATGTTTCTATGTTTCTTCGAAATAGTGCCATGGGATCATTTACGTCCACTCGAGAGGGCAGACGGGGACTCGGTTTAACGTCTCATCTGAAAGACAGCACCTCCGACAGTGTGGCGCTCCCTCAGTACTGCACTGGGAGTATCGGCCTAGATTTTGTGCTCACGTCTCTGGAGTGGGACTTGAACCCACGACCTTCTGACTCAGAGGTGAGAGTGCAACCAACTGAGCCACGGCTGGCACCAGATAAGACATAAAAAGTATTTAAAGGATAACTCGAGATTCAAAGTAAATACGCAGTGAAACCTGGTGTTCAGTAAAACATAAATGATTCACGGCGTCGATTTTTCTCAGAACCAGCAGGTGTTTGATTTATTTAAAGTTACAGTGCCCGTGTTTGTGCAGAGGGGTGGGGTGGTTGTGGAGGGAGGTGCAAATATAGGCCTAGAAATTGAGTAGCCTTAGCGCCGCATTTGAGGCGCTAGAGGGCCTAGCGCTGGAGTTATGGCCAGTTTAGAAATTCCCTGGGGCCCTAGAATCAGCGGTAGACCGGTTGCGCTGCGCCGGCACCGATGACGTCATCGGTGTGCGCAGCGTCCCGGTTGCCGTGGTGACGGGCCCCAGCGCCGAAATTGAGTTGCGGCCGCCTCGCCCGTGGCAGCCGCAACTAAGATTTTTTCAACCGAGTCTTCCCCGAGTTAGCGCCGGCGCATTAAGGTCGCGCGGCGGCTGGCCGCTTTCCCGCCGGCCGCCTGCCCGCACCTCCCTCCCCAGACTCCTCCACCACCCCCCCCGCGGAACAGATGCGTCTGGCCTGCAAGCCCGGCACTTGTCCGAGGTGCCGGGCTCATTTTTTTCAATATTTGAACGGACAGCGGGCGGGTGCAGGCAGCTCCTCCTTAACTGAAGGAGGAGGCCTGCACTTCCCCAGCCTGCCGCACCGCATCGGGTCCCGCAGCGCCGGATTAGCGCCGCAATGTGGCAGTCAGCGCCCATTGGGAGACGCTCACGCCCGCCAGTAGCGCCGGCAGCCGTCTGGGCGCGGCGCTACTGAATTTTTGGCGCGCGCAGGGGGACTTAGCGCCGGCGCTAAATTTCCGGCGCTAAAGCCCTGGCGCAGCGCCAACTCAATTTCTAGGCCATAGTCTCTAATCCTGTCTGCTATATAAAACCATATGATCTAGAGGCAAGTTAGGTTCCATTAAAATGGAACTATTCTATCTATTTCCTAGTAACCGTTTCCTTAACAGTTTTGGTGGTAAAATATTGCAACCTGAATTTCTTATTTTACAAATTCATCTCATGCAATCGGTATGTAATAAATAAACCTCATAAAATTACTAGGTGCATGCAACCTAGTGATAGTAATCTTATTTAGGACGGACACCTGGATGAGATAGGAACCAAGAAAATTGACTGGCAAAAGATAGGTTATCGCACACAGTCAAATCCTGTCCTGTGGAGCGAGTCACAATGCGAAAGTGCTACAAAGCCTGCAGAGTTGCGTATTGAACAAGTGACTGTCACAGACTATTAGCATCACCGGCTGTATAAGCTGCAACATTGGAACTGGGAAACTAAAGAAAAATTGCAAACCCTGAAGATCAAATAACAGCAGAAAATGCCAGAGGTGC
Source organism: Somniosus microcephalus (assembly GCF_052327205.1). Lineage (NCBI taxonomy): Eukaryota > Metazoa > Chordata > Chondrichthyes > Squaliformes > Somniosidae > Somniosus > Somniosus microcephalus. The sequence continues at coordinate 22,451,990 of NC_141004.1, read as the reverse complement.
ACAGCAAGTCAGTCAGCCTCTGAAAGAGAAAGATGGGTTAATGTTTCTGGTAGGATGCTCCACCGGAACTGGTGAAGAGTTGCACTTAAAATGTTAGCTTATCTTTCTCTTTCAGGTGCTGATTGACCTGCCGAACATTTTCTATACAACTAAGTAAAGTGCTGTTGCCCGATATCAAATGCATGATTTCCCACAGCAGTGATCTTGATGCAAGTATTTCGATCCTCATTGGGTGACTGCAGGTTTGCAGAGCAGCCATTTTGAGGGAGATGTTACCTAATTTTAACGTGTCAGCTGTGGCTCACATGGTAGTGCCCTCGCCTTTGAGGTTGTGGGTTCAAGTCCCACTCCAGAAACTCGAGCACAAAAATCTGGCCTGACACTCCAATACAGTACTGACGGAGTGCTGCACTGTCGGAGGCGCCGTCTTTCGGATGAGACATTAGACCGATATTTATCGCTCAATCAACATCACTAAAACTGATTATCTGGTCATTATCACATTGCTGTTTGTAGGAGCTTGCTGTGTGCGAATTGGCTGCCGCGTTTCCCACATTACGGCAATGACTACACTTCAAAAGTACTTCATTGGCTGTAAAGTGCTTTGGGACGCCCGGAGGTCATGAAAGGTGCTACAGAAATGCAAGTCTTTCTTTCTTTCTGAAACGATAGTAAATGATAGAATAATTCTGACCTTGCCACCAAATCACATCATGTGCTTAGGTGCTAGCCTAGGGAAATTCGGCAAAGAACTGGTCGTTAACATACCCAGACGGCACGATGAAAGTCTACCCCTTGTTGTCTAGACTAATGCATGAAGAATGGACTCTTGAATGAGGTACCAGAGAGTAGTCAGTGCCAGTGGAATCATATCCCTACATGAATCGGCACCTTCTCCACCAAGATCAGCAAATGTAGGCTATGTCTTATTAAAGTATGCTAAAAGTCATAAAGAAACCAATTGATTGGAGTTTCAGTTTCCCCAGTAAACACACCCCAGAGTATAACAGTGCTGATGTGGTTCTCACCCTGACAAAAGGCTAGGAAAAAAAGCCACTTGTTGCATTCTAAAGAATTTTTCAGTGCTTGCATTTCTGTGGCAATGTCAGAAGTACTTAGCTGGCCTGCACTGTAGTAATAAGTTCGAAATTCTATATTCTGCGAGACCAGTTTTTTGACCCAGCACCTGCGTTTAAAAAGTGTTTTACATTCGCTATTGACATTGAATTATTTCAACTTTTGTGAAACTGATACTTATGGTCTACAAAAGGAACTATAACTTCAAATGCTAAAAGATGCTTAAACAAACCAATCTATCTGCAAACAGGTGTCAGCCATGGCTCAGTGGAAGCGCCCTTGCCTGTTGAGTCCCACCCCAGAGTCTTGAGCACAAAATCTAGGCTGACACTCCAGTGCAGCACTGAGGGAGTGCTGCACTGTCGTAGGTGCCATCTTAGGTAGACGTAAAAGAGCCCATGGCACGATTTTGAAGAAGAGCAGGGGAGTTTCCCCTGGTGTCCTTTACCTTTCCCAATCGAATCCTACACATTGAGCACATTTTTAGAAACATATGCATTTCTGCCTAGACCTAAATATCTGTCTATAATTTTTAATAGGCAACTCCACACACACACACGCACACTACAGAAAAACTGAAAGCAAATCATTTTCGGAGAATGCGTTCAAAAAAAATTAAGTTTTTTTTTATTCTTAAAGGACGTGAAGCTGTCAGGTTCCCCCTTTCCCTCCCTTCTCGCGCTCGCAATTTGTAGGTGTCTGTAAGCTTCGCTTACTATGCAAGTTGTGCAGCAATTGTGCTTGCAACTCAGCGATGCAATGGCTAGGATTTCACAGCTCTGGTCACATGCTCCAGTACCTGAATCCAGTGAGTGCAGTTAGTTCTTATTCATGCCACTAGGGGGACACCTTGTAATATTACCTGTGTAAATAGCCTCAGGGAAGGAACGATTGGCACATACGGCCTTGGGCCATACCTCACATGCCTGTAGTCCCCACTTCCCCCGAAGTCATGTATAGATCTGTGCCTTCCTTGCTCGCCCTCTCATAGATAGAAGAAATACTGCCCGGTAATAAAAAAAAATCTCCAAAACACCAATGAAGAAGAAAAACAATGCTACAACTATATTGTGTATTAGTCTAATTATTAAACCGGCAAAATATGTGTGTATTTGTATCTCTTTTCTCATCTATTTGTATGTTTCTTTCTATATTATGGAACTTATTTTTAGAAACAACTGTTCCAAGGAGGCTGAGAATTGCCTCTACTCAACCACCTTGCCACTCAGCTCATTCCTATGAAAGACCTCACTAACAGTTTCTGTGGATGAGCACATGAAGAAAGACATTTCCTTGTAGTGGAGAGGGAGTACATTATCTCATTCAGCAGGAATCTGACCTTGGGTCCTTTCCTCACAACTTAATCCTTACACTGTCAACAGAACTTGAATCATCGTTGTATTGAATGTTCTCCCCTATTTTCCTAACATTTTACAGTTTGAAAAGTCATAAGAATAAAACTGGTATTGCCATGATGCGCGTGAAAGAGTTCATAACAACAACTAAACTGTATTTGTTCAAGCAAGAGGCTGAAAGAATGGTGTGAACCATCAAACTGTGTCGGCTTTCTTGTATGTACATGTACATCAAGCAGAGCAAAACAGTGCCAGGAACGGTAATATTTATTCAACTTTGTTCTTGATAACAGTATAAATACTCACTGATCTGTGATGGCACATCGCTTGTCAAAAGGTACAACTTCTCCAACAATGCAAGAAAGAAAAACATTTGCATTTATACGGTGCCTTTTCATCACCTCGCGACGTCCCAAAATACTTTACAGCCAATTAAGTACTTTTTGAAGTGTAGTCATTGTTGTAATAAAGGTTAATGCGGCAGGCACTTTGCACACAGCAAGATCCCACAAACAGCAAGAGATAATGACCAGGTGATCTGTTGGTTGAGGGATAAATATTGGCCAGGACGCCAGGAAAACTCCCCTGCTCTTCTTTGAAATAGGATCTTTTACGTCCACCCGAGATGGCAGACAGAGCCTCAGTTTAACGTCTCATCCGAAAGACATCACCTCCAACAGTGCAGTGCTCCCTCAGTATTGCACTGGAGTGTCAGCCTAGATTACGTGCTCAAGTCTCTGGAGTGGGACTTGAACCCACAAGCTGCTGACTCAGATGCGACGGCTGACAGCTCAACCCCCACCGTAGAAAACCATCCTATAACAGCATGATATTCAAACTTTCCACAGTGTCTATCTTTATGACTTCCCTGAACTAGTGTTACAAAAGAACCTACTTCTAAAATGGAGGGCAGGTTTGCACAGTGAATGAATGACTACTAGCAACGGAACTGAGCAACCCAGTTTCAATTCGCATCAGGTCCTCAAAAGGAAGAAACTATTGTCGCATGTAACAAATGAATTTGATCATTGGTCAGTTAAAAGGCAATATTCTGAAGTTGTGTGTGATCCAGCCTTCTCATCCTTCAATAAAGTAGCCTTTAAGAGCAGGCAGTATTGCAGTCACTAGGGAACTCTGTATTTTTATTTTAGTCTCAGTGGAAAATGACACTTCAGCCCACTTATTCTCAGGAATAGCTGAAGACAGCACCTTGGAGAAAAGCAAGCAAGAAAGACTTGCATTTATACAGTGCCTTTCATGACCACCGGACATCCCAAAGCGCTTTACAGCCAATGAAGTACTTTTAGAAGTGTAGTCACTGTTGTAATGTAGGGGGGAAAAATGGAGGATAAAATAGATTTGGTCCTTATATTGTCAACAGTGAGTGTCGCTAAAGCACTCCTCCATCAAAAAGCAGAGAAAAATTAATAGCCTTTGAGGTTTTCTCTAGGCTGGATGAGGATGTGAAAAGATGAATAGGGATGCTGGAACAAGAGGGAAAATTAGTCAAGGCAAAGGACCTTTGGATCAGAAGCTCATCAGGAGCTGAGTTATTTTAATAATAAGTAAAGATCTCCTGTGCCATTGCTCATGCAAAGTTAGATGATATGCTGTGTTTAATGAGAGAAGCATCACACCATGAAAATGCTCCAGATAGTACTTGGTGCTTGGAGGCTGCTATATTTATCTTCACCCATCCTTTTAAGCCTAATTCGTCTAATTGCTGTCTATGATGGACCTCCTGAAGTCAATTATAATTTAATTGTTATTGGTGAGGGAAGTTTGCAGATGCTTGTAAATGTCTGGATGCAGGTCAGAAGAAAGTAGTATAAAATTACTGTCTTTCCTTCTCTTTTTATTACATTTAACACTTTGAACTGTGATGTCTGAAGTGTGGAGGATTCAAAAGTTATATATAGAGAGAGACAGAGAGAAGATAAATAAATAAATACATATTTCTAGCTTCATGAAAGGTCTACATAAAACTAAATTAAGAGAAATTATTTAGTTGCCTAAAACAGCATTAAACAGGAAATTAGAGACGCGTGCAATAAGGGCATAGCAGTTATCATGGGTGACTTTAATCTACATATAGATTGGGCAAACCAAATTAGTAACAATACTGTGGAAGAGGAATTCCTAGAGTGTATACAGGATGGTTTCCTGGACCAATATGTCGAGGAACCAACTGGAGATCAGGCCATTTTGGACTGGGTATTATGGAATGAGAAAGGATTCATTAGCAATTTTGTTGTGCGAGGCCCCTTGGGGTGGAGCGATCATAATATGATTGAATTCTTCATTAAGATGGAGAGGGAAGTATTTGACTCAGACTAGGGTCCTGAATTTAAATAAAGGAAACTATGATGGTATGAGGCGCGAGTTGGCTAGGATGGATTGGGGAATCTTACTTAAAGGGTTGACGGCGGCTAGGCAGTGGCAAACATTTAAAGATCGCATGGATGAACTACAGAATTCGTTCATCCCTCTTTGGCATAAAAATAAAACAAAAAGGTGACTCAACCGTGGTTAACAAGGGAAATTAGGGATAGCATAAGATCCAAGGAGAGGACATATAAATTGGCCAGAAAAAGCAGCAAACCTGAGGATTGGGAGCAGTTTAAGATTAAAGGAGGACAAAGGGATTAATTAAGAGGGGGAAAATAGAGTATGAGAGTAAGCTTGCAGGGAACATAAAAACTGACTGTAAAAGCTTCTATAGATATGTGAAGAGAAAAAGATTGGTGAAGTCAAGTGTAGGTCCCTTGCAGTCAGAATCAGGGGAATTTATAATGGGGAACAAAGAAATGGCAGACCAATTAAATACATACTTTGATTCTGTCTTCACAAAGGAGGACACAAATAACCTCCCAGAGATGTCGGGGAAAATAGGGTCTAACGAGAGGGAGGAACTGAATGAAATCAGTATTTGTAGGGAAATGGAGTTAGGGAAATTGACGGGATTGAAGGCCGATAAATCCCCAGGGCCTGATAATCTACATCCTAGGGTACTTAAGGAAGTGGCCCTAGAAATAGTAGATGCATTGCTGGTCATCTTCCAAAATTTTATAGACTCTGAAACAGTTCCCATGGATTGGAGGGTGGCTAATGTTACCCCACTATTTAAAAAAGGTGGTAGAGAGAAAATGGGAAATTATAGACCAGTAAGCCTGACATCGGTAGTGGGGAAAATGCTAGAGTCCATTATAAAAGATGTAATAGCAGAGCACTTGGAAAACAGTGACAGGATCGGACCAAGTCAACATGGATTTACAAAAGGTAAAGCATGCTTGACTAATCTACTGGAATTTTTTGAGGATGTAACTGGTAGAATAGATAATGGAGAACCAGTGGATGTGGTGTATTTGGACTTTCAGAAGTCTTTCGATAAGGTCCCGCATAAGAGATTAGCGTGCAAAGTTAAAGCACATGGGATTGGGGGTAAGGTACTGACTTGGATAGAGAACTAGTTGGCAGACAGGAAGCAAAGAGTTGGAATAAATGGGTGTTTTTCCGAATGGCAGGCAGTGACTAGTGGGGTACCGCAGGGATCGGTGCTAGGACCCCAGTTATTCACAATATATATTAATGATCTAGACGAGGGAACTAGATGTAATATCTCCAAGTTTGCAGATGACACAAAGCTGGGTGGGCATGTGTGCTGTGAGGAGGATGCAGAGAAACTCCAGTATAATTTGGACAGGTTGGGTGATTGGGCAGATGCATGGCAGATGCACTATAATGTGGATAAATGCAAGGTTATCCACTTTGGTGGCAAAAACAGGAAGGCAGATTATTATCTGAACGGCAATAGATTGGGAAAAGGGGAAGTGCAACGAGACCTGGGTGTCCTTGTGCACCAGTCGCTGAAGGGAAGCATGCAGATGCAGCAGGCGGTTAAGAAGGCAAATGGTATGTTGGCCTTCATAGCGAGAGGATTCGAGTACAGGAGCAAGGATGTCTTGCTGCAGTTGAACAGGGCCTTGGTGAGACCACACCTTGAGTATTGTGTGCAGTTTTGGTCACCTTATCTGAGGAAGGATGTACTTGCCATAGAGGAAGTGCAGCGAAGATTCACCAGACTGATACCTGGGATGACAGGAATGATGTATGAAGAGAGATTGGGTCAATTGGGCTTGTATTCGCTAGAGTTTAGAAGAATGAGAGGGGATCTCATTGAAACTTATAAAATTCTAATAGGACAAGACAGACTAGATGCAGGAAAGATGTTCCTGATAGTGGGGGAGTCCAGAACCAGGGGTCACAGTCTAAGGATAATGGGTAAGCCATTTAGGACTGAGATGAGGAGGAATTTCTTCACCCAGAGAGTGGTGAACCTGTGGAATTCTCTACCACAGAAGGCAGTTGAGGCCAACCTATTAAATATATTCAAGAAGGAGTTAGATATATTTCTTAAGGCTAAAGGGATCAAGGGATATGGGGAGAAAGCAGGGACAGGGTACTGAATTTGGATGATCAGCCATGATCGCATTAAATGGTGGAACAGGCTCGAGGGGCCGAATGACCTACTCCTGCTCCTATCTTCTATGTTTCTATGTTAAAACAAGCCTCCCGCATGTCGGTGATGTCACCATTGGAAGTTTGACGAGATTTATCCAATTGAGAAATGGAATCGATTTCAAGTTACATTAACAAATACTTGTAACTATTATCATTCATCGTGGTCTACCTAACTAATCAAGAACCACTTAGAGTGGCGTAAAAAGCATCTCAAATCACTGAGACATGTGGCACTCAGCCTCAGTGAAGAAGATTGGGAAAGCAGGGTGATGGTTAAAGACCCACAAGCACTGGACAACACCGAGGCTGAAAAGAATAAAAGAGAAGGCAAGATAAAATGAGGAAGTAGGGATCATCTTACACAATACATTAACATACATATACAATTGCAATTTTAGGCAACACTTTCAGAAAATGACACAATATCTCTGCATATGTTTGATGCTGCGCTATCTATACTATTGGGGAAATGCAAAGGCAAATATTTTCATTGTTGATATCACTGTGACTAAGGCAAATAAAGATGACTGAAGCATTGTGATGGAACTAAGTAAGCTGAGCAGCAAGAACCAGGCTGTTACAAGATTACTTTCCGCAGTGTAAAAACAGATTTGTACATAGGTCATAAAATTATATGACAAGATTTCAGGCTCCCTATGCAGCGATATCCTCAGCTACCTGTGTTTTTATACCAAAACTGCTTTCTTGCCTTTCTCATTGACTTTGTTGTGAATGGAGTGTTTTAAACAGTTTGCACGCTGGCTTTATCTTATTGGGATAAGTGTATTTACAAGAAATTACTGATAGACAGTAGTGATGCAGAGGTACCAGACTGGGACTGATCTCATTGAAACGTAAGATTCTGAGGGGGATTGACATGGTAGATGCTGAGAGGTTGTTTCCCCTGGCTGGTGAGTCTAGAACTAGAAGGCATAGTCTCAGGATAAGGGGTCAAATAAGATGAGGAGGAACTTCTTCACTCAGAGGGTTGTGAATCTTTGGAATTCTCTACCCCAGAGGGCTGTGGATGCTGAGTCTATGTGCTGGATTTTCATTAAGGAGTCGGGTAGGAGGCGGGACTACAACTTTCGGGGTTGTAGTCCCGCCTCCATCGAGTTCTAGCCAACCCACGCGATTTTGACTTGATTGACCCAGCGGGCTCAGCAGGCCAAGTAAGGGCCACCCAGCAACAGGTGACATCACAGATTGATATTTCATCTGTCAAGACCTTTTGACAGATGAAATATCAGCATTTCACAGCTGTTTGAAGCTGTCAAGCACTGACAATCTGTACTCTAAGTTAATTCCTCCCTCTCAGGCTGATTTAGAGATCTCCCCAGAACAAAAAGCTGAATGCTACAATTTTTGACAGCTCGCATCCATTCTGCTTTCTGTGCCGGTGAGATGAGGGACTCCCGAGTCCCGAAGGAAGGAAGGCTGTAAACGTAAGTAAAGGTTAGTAGAACTTCTTTAAACACTTTACACACACCAAACACACTTACCTTTGCACTCACCTGAACACCGGACATCTCGACCCCTCCAAGCCCTTCATCCCGACGGTCCATCTCCTCTAACTTGGTGTGGTTTGGAGCTGTTGGGAATCCCACACTTCAACATTAAAAATAGGGATTAGGCTAAAAACTGCCTGTTAACTACCTGTTACAGGCAGTTAATTGGCACTAATCCCCTTCCCGCCTCAGGGAGGCGGGTCCCAGTGCGGGTCGGGTACCTGCCTCCTTTGAAACTGGCATGGAGGCGGGTTGGGTGCAGGATGGGTTCGGGACCCCCGATTTCGGGATTTTATTCCCCCACACGCCTCCAATCCCGCCTCCACGGCCCAATGAAAATCCTGCCCTATGAGTATATTCAAGGCTGAGCTAGATAGATTTTTGGACTCTAGGGGAATTAAGGGATATGGAGATCGGGTGGGAATGTGGAGTTGAGGTCGAAGATCAGCTATGATCTTATTGAATGGCGGAGCAGGCTCGAGGGGCCGTATGACCTACTCCTGCTCCTAATTCTTATGTTCTTATAAAGAAGGGATTCAAAAAGCAATACTGAGAGTATTTCTGAACACAGGAGGTGGATTGCTTAGACAGAGTTGGGCTGGATTTTCATTCAGCAGTCGGGAAGGAGGCGGGACTACAAATTTCGGGTTTTAGTCCCGCCTCCATCGACGTCCGGCCAATCCACGCAATTTTCCCTTTATTGACCTTGTTGAGCCCGCTGGGCGGACTCAGCAGGCCAATTAAGGGCCACCCGGCAACAGGTGACGTCACAGACTGAAATTTCATCTGTCAAGACGTGTTGACAGATGAAATATCAGTGTTTCACAGCTGTTTGAAGCTGTCAAACACTGACAGTCTGACTTCTAACCTGAGTCCTTCTACACAGACTCAGTTAGAACTCTCACCGGCAATGAAAGCTGCAGGCTGTTACTTTTGACAGCTCGCGGCCATTCTGCTTTCAGTGCCGGCTGAGTGATGGACTCCCGAAACCTAGAGGAAGAAAGGCTGTTAAGGTAAGTACAGGTAATTTAAACTTCTTTAGACACACCAAACACACTTACCTTTGCACTCATGCACCCATCACTCACCTGAACACCGACATCGCGACCCCTCCAAGTCCTTCAACCCGACGCCCGCCTGTTCTAACCTGGCGTGGTTTGGAGCCGTCGGGAATCCCACACGATGCCCCTCAAAATAGGGATTAGGCTAAAAACTGCCTGTTAACTACCTATTAACAGGCAGTTAATTGGCACTAATTCCCTTCCCGCCTCAGGTCAGCGGGTCCCAGTGCGGGGCGGGTACCCACCTTCTTTGAAACTTACGTGGAGGCGGGTTTTGGGTGGGATGGTGTCGGGACCCCTGAATTCGGGATTTTAGCCCCCCGCACGCCTAAAAGCCCGCCTCACGGCACACTGAAAGTCGAGGCCATTGTGCTTGCATTCCAGGCTGGTGAAACATGCTCAGTGGCAGTGCACCCTATCTCTGAGTGTGGAGCACTGTGCTTGAAGGGGTGACTCCACTTTAATCTGTACCAGCAAAATGATTTTAGGGATTCAATTAAACCCTAGGTCTCACTGTAAACAAGGTAGAAACTAGATAGGTATGATCAACATAAATTACATGAGCTGTTAATAGACAGACACAGGTTCATTTTACTCTCACTGGTCTTGTGCACAGCTCAGGTACTTTGTATCGTCAATCACTATTACTTTCAGGCTTTACAAAGGCTATGAGGTTCAACCCACTAAATCGACATCACTAAAACAGATCACCTGGTCTTATCACATTGCCGTTTGTGGGAGCTTGCTATGCACAAATTGTTTGCCGCGTTTCCTACATTGCAACAGTGACTACATTTCAAAAGTAGTTCATTGGCTGTAAAGCCCTTTGGGACACCCTGAGGTTGTGAAAGGCGCTATATAAAGGCACGTCTTTCTTTTATTTTAACCTGAAAAAGAAGTTTAAATTGTTCCAAAATCAACCACTTTCTAAACATTTGGATAAATCTGAATTGCTGAAATCAAGCACTAATCGTGATAATCTGGTGTGTATTTTGTGTAAAAGATATGGGCTTAGACTACCATCAGCACATTGAATGATAGCGCACTCTCTCTCGCCTCTGTGGCAGAAGGTCATGGGTTCAAGTCCCACTCCAAAGACTTAACAAAATCCAGGCTGACACTCCAGTGCAGTTCTGAGGGAGTGTTGCACTGCTGGAGGTGCCATCATACGAATGTGATGTTAAATTGACGCCCCCTCTGCCCTCTCGGGTGGATGCAGAAGATCCCACAACACTATTCGGAGGAGAGCAGGACCGTTCTCCCTGGTGTCCTGGCCAATATTTATCCCTCAACCAACATCACTAAAACAGATTATCTGGTCATTATCACATTGCTGTTTGTGGGAGCTTGCCGTGTGCAAATTGGCTGCCATTTTTCCTACTTTACAACAGTGACTACACTTAGCAGTATTTCATTGGCTAAAAAGCGCTTTGGGGCATCCTGAGGTCATGAAAGGCACTACGTAAATGCAAGTTCTTTCTTTCACTCGTTCTCTCTTGATTTTCACCTCCATTCGTAAATCCTTTTCTAGTGATGCCTTAAACAGCTCATGACTAAAATATCCCATCCATCGGTGTACCTGTGTGTGTGTGTAACTGAGATTGATCGTGGGTCTAATACTTGAAATTAAACAAGAATTTGCTGAGACAGAAAGTAGGTTTTATATTTAGGTTTCTTATTTATCTTGACTATTGTTCATGGTTTGGTAGATGTTGATGAGGTTTTAAAGGGTTTTATTTACCTGGAATTGTCTTACGAGGTTAATGTTAGAAGCTATCACTGAGGGTGGGACTGTACATTGGGGCACCAGGGCACAATGCACAAAGAAGAATGTAGGTTTGGACCTGAAGCACTGAACTGCTCAGAGAGTTATCTCTAGTGGAGGACCTGCAATGCCAAGATGTTTAAAACATCTTTGGTACCAAAAGTAGTAAAAAGAACTCAACAAAGTTTAATAGTCTGAAAGTATCACAAAGTTCAGCATGACCAAAGGCACAAACAAATGCTGAAAGAATGAAAGAAAAAAGAAAGAAAGACTTGCATTTATATAGCACCTTTCACGACCACCGGACGTCTCAATTCAATTCAATTCAATTCAATTCAATTTTTTATTTGTCATATATGCAGCAGACGTGTGTACTGCACAATGAAATGTTGATTTTTACGAGTCCTCCCAAAAGTGCTTTACAGCCAATGAAGTACTTTTTGGAGTATAGTCACTGTTGTAATGTAGGAAATGCAGCAGCCAATTTGCACACAGCAAGCTCCCACAAACAGCAATGTGATCATGACCAGGTAATCTGTTGATTGTGGGATAAATATTGGCCAGGACACTGGGGATAACTCCTCCTGCTCTTCTTCGAAATAGTGGCCATGGGATCTTTTACGTCCACCTGAGAGGGCAGATGGGGCCTCGGTTTAACGTCTCATCCAAAAGACGGCACCTCGGACAGTGCAGCACCTCCCTCAGAACTGCACTGGAGTATCAGCCTAGATTTATGTGCTCAAGTCCCTGGAGTGGGACTTGAACCCACAACCTTCTGACGCACTGAGCCACGGCGGACACTCTGGAGCATATTATAAAGTACTGGCATTTAAGATTTTTTTAAGTATCAATGCTAAAATGATATAGCACGAATAGCTGTTTTCAAAGTCATTTTTGCAGTTGATGAAGATTTTTGCGAGCTGGTACCCTCCAGTGCCCCTCTGTGTTATTAGTTTGGGACTAAACAATGGTTTCATTCCACACAACTCAACTTCATTTAGTTTATTTCTATTAATTAACAAAAGAAAGGCTCGCTGTTAAGATTCACGTTTGTAATTTGCCCCATCAGCCATGGATTGCAAAATCAGCTATTATAGATTTTAAAGGAAGTTGTGTGGAAACTGCTGTGGGACTGAAGCCCAGATGTTACGGAGTTTCCTATATTTCAGTGCGTGTCAGTAAGGGTGGCAGAATTCACGGAGACCTGTACATGATGCCATTGAGTCGAAGAATGTAGGTTTGGAAGTCTACCATTGGGCGAGAAACCAGCAAGACAACCTTTATTGATGAGAAATGCAGCTCTTTAGTTACTTCCACTGTCGTTTCTGCGTGTGCTTTCTTTCTCCTTATGCATTAGGAGCAGAACAAAATTGGTTAGGGACAAGGCAGATTTAGAAATTGCCCTCCCATTTTAAGCTACCAATGATTTGCAGTTGGAACTTGCCATGGTTTTATGCTCGTGAGTAGTGCTGGCATGACATCAGACCACTTTGAGCACATTATAGAAATGGAGGAGTGCCATTTGAAGATTTTCATCCTCGACTGTCAAATTTGATATGGTGCTTGGTGATATTTTTTCTCATTGTCTCACTTTGTCTTTTAATTCCTCTGCCTGTCTTCATTTCAATGTGCACCACTTTCACTCAAGTTTCTTCCTCTTTTTGTGGGAAGTTATGTGACTACATTTATCATGCAACACTTTCATTCTCAAGGCGGGGACTCTGACTTTTTCGATTCCTTCTGAATTCATTTTTTTAAATTAAAGTTTACTTCGGCAACATCCTATCAAAAAAAAAACCTTCCAAGCTGACCCTGATAAACAAAGCCGTTACAGGCACATCAAGGAAAAACTTAAATGGGATCAGAGCCAAAGAACAGTCAACTATTATTCTCTAAGATGTCCTCGTGCTCATCAAGGTGAGGAGATGACAGCACAGGGGAATGGAAACTGTTTCCGTGTTTCATCAAGTGAGTGCGACGCTCATTCTCAGGTCAGGTACCACTTGTGAATTGCAGCCAAAGTGGTTTCAGCCCCTGCACGGTTCCAGTAACGTGCCTCTAACCAACCACAAAAGGAGTACCCCATATTGCGACAGCGTGACATTTCCATTTTCCACACTCTTTATTCATGCGGCCTCTCAGAGAGATTTCCAAACGAGAATTTATGACAATCAGTGCCAAATTTCTGGATTTTTTTTTTGTTTGTTTATGGATTCATGTCCACAGGGAAGTGGATTAAGATTATCACAGCAAGGGTCAAATGCTTAATTTTATTGGCTGATTGTTATTTTTAAAGGGAATGTATATTCCTATCCTCCTAGATGCTACTGTCTTTTTCTTAAAACAGATTTTAAATATAAATCTGCAGATATATAATCTTTTAACTGTACATTTATAATGTATAAAGTTGGGACATGGGGGGGGGGGGGGCGATTTTAACCCTATTTGCTCAGCAGAAACCTGGCGGATGGGTAGTTAAAATCGCCCCTGGGCTCTTATCTGTCCGAAAGCTGCCACGATCGCAACATCTGCAATTTTAACCTGCTCTCCTGAGCAGGCAACAAGGACACCCGCCCGGAGCCAACAGGGTCCTTCTTCACACATGCATGTTGCAGCCCGATGACATCATTGAGACCCGACTCTAATTTCAACTCAGGCCTTGGCGGGGAATCCGCCTGGAGTTAAAATCAGGGCTGTTTATGTTAAAGGCGCTACATAAATGCAAGTTGTTGTTATAAAAATACTTGTGTATATATTTTAAAACTTGATCCAGCACATCATGGACCCAGTCAGTCTGGCCTCACTCCAGATTACTTATAGTGGGGAAAATATTAGCCCCGATATTTATCTAACCCACCCGGCAGGAACAGGCCGCCCACATTTTACACCCCGCCCAATTCTGCGCTTCATTGTTGGGCGGATTAGGTTAAAATCAGGGCTGGAATATTCAAACCCAGCTACTGGTGGCTGGAAAATAAGACTGAGCCCCAGCCTCTCAGGTATTTCATATTTTCTCCCTTGATTTGTTGGCACACAATACACCATTCACAGTGAGGGGGGCAGGTGGGTAACTTACCCCAAGTCCTCCACCAATGCTGTTCTATAACAAGACACTGGAAAGGATGCAACAACTCTCTGGGTTAACTCTCCCTCTGGTTTTCCCTCCCTCCCTCCCTGAGAAAATCCTGTGGAACTGAACTGTGCGCAACATATCCCCACGTTGGTACTGTTGAGTCTCGGGAATGGTGAGCATGAATCCACATTGGATGTCATTCTCACATCCTCCATCACTTAGCTTTCGAATCCTCAACTTCTAAAGACAATCATCTTCAAAATCAAAGCCTCTGTTGGAAGTTTTTTTTAAATGACGAAACTTTGGTCCCCGTTGACTCCCTCAGATCCAGTCAAAAACAGTGACCGTATTCTTCCGCAAATTGCTTCATACTACTTTCAGAGAAAGGGTTAAAACAAATCGCGCTTTCCTGAGCAAAGTGGCGTAGTACTTCTGAAGATTTTCTGTGTCCGCTTATTTTAAATCCAGATGAAAGGGGCCAGCCTATCCTGATGGACACAAGACAAAAGATTGTCCAGTGCTCAGCAAAAAGCAACTGTGAAATATTGATAAGCTTGTCCCAAAAGCCCTGAGAGCAATTCACACTGCCAGAAATATTCCCAGTGGCTATAATGTGCTGGTGACAATATCCAGCCACCAGCATGCTGCAACTCACAAAGCTGATATGGTGCTTTGAATCAATTAAGTATTTCTTTAGTTCTACAGGGACAGTGCGGCTAACAAGCGACTTACTGCCACTTTTGTTCGCGATGAGTCTTTCATACGCTTGAAAGAATACTTGTATTCATCCATCACCGATGGTGTATGTTATATGATTATACAGGCTATGAAACTTTGTTCTGTTGCATTCTTATGTGTGAAATGCACGCGAAGAATAGATAATTCAATAAACCTCTATTGCCGAAAACTAGAAAACAATTAATAGCCACAATTCAAACACAGCTTCACAGTAAACAAAACATAATATCAGAATAATTGAATTTCAGAAACCCTATTAACCACATTGTTAACAACTATTTTACATGACTTCCTTTGTAAGCTGGGCATTTTAACTTTTCAAAGCCCACATGGATAAGTTATCAGAAAATCAATAGACTAGAAAGTAATACACATCCCTGATTTTTGGAGAGACAGCTTCATTCTGACGAAAGGTCATCGACCTGAAACATTAACCCTATATTTCTCTCTCCTGCTGAGTGTTTCCAGCATTTTCTGTTTTTATTCCATTCTGAACTTATTGTTCAACATTTGCCCCAATTTCCCTCTCTCCCTTGTGAGCTGCTTTTCTTCTTTCAGTCTATGTTAGGTAAGAGGGTAAAAAGTTTCTCTTAGCTCTCAGCTGCACTGCTACACAGTGCTCCATGCAAGTGGAAGGTGTCCAGCCAGCAGGGGTGGGGGTGGCAGGGAGAGCAGGAAGGGAACTGGCACTGACCAACGCCTGAATGAATCGTAACCCCTACCACTGCTAAAGCCATTTATAAAGGCTGTGTGAGAGTCAGTGGTCTAGACTTTCCCCTCTCCGAACAGTGGGCAAGCGAGGCGGGTGTTCTGTGTTTGAAAACTGGCAATGGTTGAAAAAGAAAAAAATCAGCAAAATATCAATGCAACCATTTTTGAGAAATACTTTTCCACAAGTCTTCATATCTGGAGACCAATACCATCCAATGATTTGCTGTTGGAGACACAATTATAAAGGGATAGAATGGATCCAGTCAGTATTTCCCTTGCCCTGTTATTCCCAACCAGATCAAGAACTGCCTGAACTTACCTTAACTCCGATAGGTAGATTGCAAGGTCTGACAGCCAGAAGTTTGAAATTTTCACTCTTCTATGTGAATGGTTCTTACTTCTCTTAAAAAAAAATGTTTGCCAGAAGATTGACTTTCACCTCATAATTGTATTGCATTAGAAGCTAATAAATAGTGGCCTGGTACCAGTGATGCTAAAAAGTTCAGCTCCCAACTTGAAAACCTGAGCTTCAATCCAGTTTCAACTCAGATTTGCACTCCGATTTCCCCTAACCCACAGGGTGAGTTTTGCCAGTCTCTGATGGGTTGTCTATGGAAGTGTGGACCTCCCCACCCCTTCAAATAACATGGAAGTAATGCCTGTGAAAGGCTGGACAAGGAGTGATGTTTATGGTGTCCCCAGGAGATGGCTTTGAACATTGATGTCCCACCCACCCAATTGAGGAGAATAGCGTAGTCATGGGAGGAATCATAGAATCCTAGAATGGTTGCAGCATGGAAGAAGGCCATTCGTCCCGTCGAGCCCGTGCTGGCTCTCTGCAAGAGCACCTCAGTTAGTCCTATTCCCCTGCCCTTTCCCCGTAGCCCTGCAAATTTCTTTCCTTCAGATACTTATCCAACTCCCTTTTGAAAGCTGTGACTGAATCTGTCCCCAGCACCCTTTCAGGCAGTGCATTCTAGATCCTAACCACTCGCTGCACAAAAAAGCTTTTTCTTATGTCGCCTTTGGTTCTTTTGCCAAACACCTTAAATCTGTGTCCTCTGGTTCTCGACCCTTCTGCCAATGGGAACAGTTTCTCTCTATCTACTCTGTCCAGACCCCTCATGATTTTGAACACCTCTATCAAATCTCCTCTCAATCCTCTCTGCTCCAAGGAGAACAACCCCAGCTTCTCCAGTCTATCAACAAAACTGAAGTCCCTCATTCCTGGAATCATTCTCGTAAATCTTTTCTGCACCCTCTCTGAGGCCTTCACATCCTTCCTAAAGTGTGGTGCCCACATTTGGACACAGTACTCCAATTGGGGCCGAACCAGTGTTTTATACAGGTTCATCATAATTTCCACATTTTTGTACTATACCTCTACTTATGAAACCCAGGATCCCGTAAGCCTTTTTAACTGCTTTCTCACCTTCAATGATTTGTGCACACATACCCCCAGGTCTCTCTGTTCGTGCACCCCTTCAGGATTGTACCATTTAGTTTATATGTCCTCTCCTCATTCTTTCTGCCAAAATGTATCACTTCACACTTTTCTGCGTTAAATTTCATTTGCCATGTGTCTGCCCATTTCACCAGCCTGTCTCTGTCTTCCTGAAGTCTATCACTCTCCTCCTCACTGTTCACTATACTTCCAAGTTTTGTATCATCTGAAAATGTTGAAATTGTGCCCTGTACATCCACATCCAAGTCATTAATATATATCAAGAAAAGCAGTGGTCCTAGATCCGACCCCTGGGCAACACCACTGTGTACCTTCCCCCAGTCCAAAAAACAACAGTTTACCACTACTCTCTGTTTCCTATCACTTAGCCAATTCCGTATCCATGCAGCCACTGTCCCTTTTATTCCATGGGCTTCAACTTTGCTGGCAAGCCTATTATGTGGCACTTTGTCAAACGCCTTTTGGAAATCCATGTACACTACGTCAACCGCATTACCCTCATCAACCCTCTCTGTTAACTCATCAAAGAACTCAATCAAGTTAGTTAAACATGATTTGCCTTTAACAAATCCGTGCTGGCTTTCCTTAATTAATCCACACCTATCCAAGTGACTGTTAATTTTGTCCCTGATTAGTGTTTCTAAAAGCTTCCCCACTACCAAGGTCAAACTGACTGGCCTATAGTTGCTGGGTTTATCTTTACACCCTTTTTTTGAACAACGGTGTAACATTTGCAATTCTCCAGTCCTCTGGCTCCACCCCCGTATCTAAGGAGCATTGGAATATTATGGCCAGTACCTGCCCAATTTCCTTCCTCAATTCCCTCAGCATCCTAGGATGTATCCCATCCGCTCCTGGTGATTTATCTACTTTAACTACAGCCAGCCTTTCTAATACCTTCTCTTTATAAATTTTTATCCTATCAAGTATCTCCACTACCTCCTCCTTCACTATGTCTATGGCAGCATCCTCTTCCTTGGTGAAGACAGATGCAAAGTATTTGTTTAGTACCTCAGCCATACCCTCTGCCTCCATGCATAGGTCTCCTTTTTGGTTCCTAATCAGCTCCACCCCTCCTCTTACTACCCTTTTACTATTTATATGCCTATAGAAGACTTTCGGATTATCTTTTATGTTGGCTGCCATTCTATTCTCACACCCTCTCTTTGCCCCACTTATTTTCTTTTTCACTTCTCCTCTGACCTTTCTATATATAGCCTGATTCTCAGATCTAATTGCAACCTGACATCTGTCATACGTGCTTTTTTTCTGCTTCATCATATTCTCTATTCCAGGGAGCCCTGACTTTAGTTGCCCTGCCTTTCCCCCTAGTGGGAATGTACCTCAATTGTGCCTGAACTATTTCCTCTTTAAAGGCAGCCATTACAGTTTTGCCTGCCACTCTTTGATTCCAGTTTACCCGGGCCAGATCCGTTCTCATCCCACTGAAGAACGGTCATGGGAGGAGAACTTGTGAAAGGAAAGTAGTCAAAAGTAGGAACTGGGGGAAGAGGGGAAAAGGGAACAACATTGTTGCAGATCAATTATAGTTTTAATGCATTTATTAAAAGTAAAATAAAGCATGGCCTTTTAGGTTAAAATGGTTTCCCTGAAGAATTCAGTGTTGAAAGAGTTCAGGAAACACTACTGAACTGTGTTCGGAGAGCACTGAAGAAGAGATTGTGTAAATTTGATTCTACCAGTTTTGAAATACAGCCTGTGTTGACTGGCAAAAAAGGAATACTGCCTCTTTAAGCGGAGTTGACTGAATAGACACTTTCCTCTTGAGTGCATTGATGCTGTAACCTGCAGGCTGGTTTGGAACGGCGGCAGGAAGGATACTTGCCAGCTGCCGCTTCTAACTTCCTCTCTTCTTAGTTCAACTTGCCAACTGTTATAGATGTCTTCCTGGCCCTCGCTCCGGCTAAGGATTGACACGTCAAGCAAAGCTGTATACCAGCTGAAAGGAACTGGTTACCTCATAGCTTGTTCAAAAGTGAAGAGAAACTTACAAAACTGGTTTCATAAGACTGGCACTTTACAAAGCACCCATTATTGAAAAAAAAAATGTAATGATCATTCTGTTTGGGGAAGAAATTATTCCATTTTAAAGGGCTACAAATTTTTGAGCATTGCTTTGGCCTGAACCAAAAATAATGTGCTCTTGTAAATGCTTAAGTTCTTATATTTAATCTGGCCACCCATAATTTAGCAATGGGTGGCCTGATGACAAGGCTGCAGTTGCTGGCCATCACATATGTAATACTGTCACCAAACACTTGCAAATGCTACTTATCTGATAACGATTTGGGGCTTCTCAACGATTAACCATGCATAAAATTTCCAGGTATTGACATGATAAAAGTGTGGTTTGGACCATTTGAAACGGAAATACAGAGTTTGTTGAGGATAATCTCTCAGAAGATGTCTTATCTGCTAAGACTACCATTTGTTTCTTTTTACTAAACCCCAAACCATTATTTTTAAGTCTATTTTTAACTTGTTTTATCTCCATACTCTTCACATGGGGAGCGAGCATTGGCAACTGATGGGCACTGCCACTGTCATACTGCAGCCAGCCAATAGGGATGCTGAAGCACAACTTGAGGCAGCGCCACCTGCCTGTTCCCCCATGTACATGTACACAGGACCACAGACGTTTAAGAACGTAAGAACATAAGAAACAGGGGCAGGAGTAGGCCATTTGGCCCTTCAAGCCCGCTCCGCCATTCAATAAGATCATGGCTGATCTTCTGCCTCAACTCCACTTTCCCTTAATATTCAAAAATCTATCGATCTCTCTCTTGAATATACTCAACGACTGAGCCTCTACAGCCCTCTGGGGTAGAGAATTCCAAAGATTCACCACCCTCTGAGTGAAGAAATTTCTCCTCATCTCAGTCCTAAATGGCCGACCCCTTATTCTGAGACTGTGACCCCTGGTTCTAGACTCCCCAGCCAGGGGAAACATCCTTCCTGCATCTACCCTGTCAAGCGCTGTAAGAATTTTGTATGTTTCAATGAGATCACCTCTCATTCTTCTAAACTCTAGAGAATATAGGCCTAGTCTACTCAATCTTTCCTCATAGGACAATTCCCCCATCCCAGGAACCAGTCTGGTGAACCTTCGTTGCACTCCCTCTATGGCAAGTATATTCTTCCTTAGGTAAGGAGACCAAAACTATACACAATACTCCAGGTGTGGTCTCACCAGGGCCCTATATAATTGCAGTAAGACATCTTTACTCTTATACTCAAATCCTCTTGTAATAAAGGCCAACATACCATTTGCTTTCCTAATGCTTGCTGTATCTGCATGTTAACTTTCAGTGATTCGTGTACAAGGACACCCAGGTCCCTCTGAACACCAACATTTCCCAATCTCTCACCATTTAAAAAATACTCTGCTTTTCTATTTTTCCTACCAAAGTGGATAACTTCACATTTCTCCACATTATATTCCATTTGCCATGTTCTTGCTCATTCAATTAACCTGTCTATATCCCCTTGAAGCCTCCTTGCAACCTCCTCACTACTTACATTCTCACCCAGCTTTGTATCATCAGCAAACTTGGATATATTACATTTGGTCCCCTCATCCAAATCATTGATATAGATTGTGAACAGCTGAGACCCAAGCACTGATCCTTGTGGTACCCCACTAGTTACAGCCTGCCAACCCGAAAATGACCCGTTTTCTGTCCGTTAACCAATCTTCAATCCATGCTAGTATATTACCCCCAATCCCATGAGCCCTAATTTTTTTTAATAACCTCTTGTGTGGCACCTTATCGAATGCCTTGTGAAAATCCAAATACACCACATCCACTGGTTCCCCCTTATCTATTCTGCTAGTTACAACCTTAAAAACTCTATTTGTCAAACACAATTTCCCTTTCATAAATCTGTGTTGACTCTGCCCAATCCTATTATTATTTTCTAAGTGCCCTGTTACCACATCCTTAATAATAGATTCTAGCATTTTCCCTACTACTGATGTCAGGCTAACTGGTCTGTAGTTCCCCGTTTTCTCTCTCCCTCCTTTCTCAAATAGTGGGGTTACATTTGCTACCTTCCAATCCGCAGGAACTGTTCCAGAATCTATGGAATTTTGGAAAATGACAACCAATGCATCCACTATCTCTATAGCCACCTCTTTCAAAACCCTAGGAGGTAGGACATCAGGTCAGGGGGATTTATTGGCTTTCAGTCCCATTAATTTCTCCAGTACTTTTTTTAACTTTTCCTGTAAGGTTTTTGTGCCGTAAAGGAATGTATATTTGTTGTAAATTATGTATTAATTCTTTAAATGCTAGCCATTGCTTGTCTACCGTCAGACCTTTTAATGTAGTTTCCCAGTCTACATTAGCCAACTCGCCCCTCATACCTACGTAGTTTGCTTTGTTTAGATTTAAGACCCTAATTTCAGATTTAACTAAATCACTTTCGAACTCAATATAAAATTCTATCGTATTATGGTCACTCTTCCCTAAAGGCCCCTTTACTACAAGATTATTAATTAACCCTTTCTCATTGCAGAATACTAGATCTAAAATAGCCTGTTCCCTAGTTGGTTCCTCAACATACTGATCTAGAAAACTATCTTGCATACATTCCATGAATTCGTCCTCCACACTATTACTGCAAATTTGGTTTGCTCAGTCTATATGTCGATTAACGTCCCCCATGATCACTGCATTACCCTTGCTACATGCACCTCTAATTTCCTGATTTATACTCTGCCCTACATTACAACTACTGTTTGGAGACCTATAAACAACTCCCACCAATGTTTTCTGCCCCTTGCTGTTTCTGAGCTCCACCCAAACTGATTCTCCGTCTTGATTTTCAGAGCTAAGATCCTTTCTCTCTACTGTCTTTATCCCATCCTTTATTATCAGGGCTACCCCTCCTCCTTTTCCATTTTGCCTATCTCTTCTAAAAGTTAAGTATCCTGGAATATTCAGTTCCCGACCTTGGTCACTTTGCAACCACGTCTCCGTTATGGCTATTGGATCAAACCTGTTCATTTCTATCTGCGCTATTAATTCATCTATTTTGTTGCGAATGCTTCGCGTATTCAGATATAGTGCCTTTAGCTTTGACTTATTTCTATTTTGTCCTGATGTCACCTTAGTCACTGATGCCTTATTACCTTTGTTACTCTCTCTGTCCCTTCCTGACCCACTTTACGGTACAGAAAGAGATCATTCAAGCTATTGTGACTGTGCTGGCTCTTTGCAATACCATTCTAAAATGATTCCTTCTCTTTCTTTATAGCCCTGTATCTTCCTATACTTTAAAGACTTAACACTTTTCCCTTAAAAGATGCAATGTTCTCTGCCTCAACCATTCCCTAGGGCAAAGCATTCAATGCTCCAACCACGCTGTAAAAATGAGTTTCTCCTAATTCCTCATTCTCTTAGTGACAATTTTAAATTGATGATCCCTCTCATCACTGACTCCCCAATCAGAGGCTATATACACACACAAATTAAATCTTTCACCCTTCTATCGGATCGCTTCAGCTTAGCACTGTGGCTGACAATTCAGCTGAATGATAACTCAGTACCTGGAGTAAGCCCAAGCATGAATCCAGTTCTCCTAGGCTACAGCACATCAAACTAAGACGTTCCGCCACTAGCTTGGTGAATCTATTCATTGCTTATAAGAGGCCATGCGCAAAAATTGATTTCTTTCACAAGCATACAAAGGCTATCCTTTTGCTCACTCTCCTCTCCTCCTAAAAAGCATTCGGCAGGAAATATAAAAACGGGTTATCATCCTTCGCTCTGTACAAATTCCATTAGTCATAAATGGCTGATAGCATTATCTCTTTGGGAGCAAAATCGCACCTTCTCAGAGAATGTTGCTACTGGAGAAAATACTGAGGCACAGCATTGACAATCAAGCACAATCAATTACATATTAGCCTGGACATTGCTATTGGTAATGTTATGTGACATTTCCCTGTCAGCTACTTGTAATGCAGACATATATTTTTAATGGGTTAATGCCGCCACTAAAATAGTGGACAGAGGAATCACAAAAGAATGCTTTAAGATTTGTCCACTAATAGTAATTGAGAACTATCATATATACAGGTATCAGCTTATGCCAAAAAAAAATCATTAGGTCAGGGTAAATAGGATGATTGCTATTTGTTGATACAGTGCATTCATTCTAATACAAAAAGAAAATACTGCAGATGCTGGAAATCTGAAATAAAAACAGAAAATGTTGGAGATACTCAGATGACGAAAGGTCATCGACCTGAAACGTTAACTCTGTTTCTCTCTTCACAGATGCTGCCTAACCTGGTGAGTATCTCCAGCATTTTCTGTTTTTATTGCATTCATTCTAATGTTTAGCTGAAGCAAAACTGGAGCAAAGATGATTTTCCTCTAGTTACAACTTCCTTGTCACAGAGTTTCCTCCTGCAACAACCACAGGATAGTAATTTTATGTGGTTTTCTTAACTAATATTTTTTCATGGAGAACTATACCTAATCGCCCTGTCTGCTCTCTCAGGTGGGCGTCAAAGATCCCGTGGCACTATTTCAAAGAAGAGCAGGGGAGTTCTCCCCGGTGTCCTGGCCAATATTTATCCCTCAATCAACATCACTAAAACAGATTATCTGGTCATTATCACGTTGCTGTTTGTGCGAGCTTGCTGTGCGCAAATTGGCTGCCACATTTCCTACTTCTTCTTCTTAGGCAGTCCCTCAGAGCCGAGGATGACTTGCTTCCACATTAAAAATGAGTTTGCAGGTGACTGATGAGTCCAATGCGGGACCATACAGTCTCTCTCACAGGTGGGGCAGACGGTGGTTGAAGGGGCGGGTGGGTGGGGTGCTTGGATTGACGTGCGCTCCTTGCGCTGCCTGCGCTTGGCTTCCGCTTGCTCCCGGCGAAGAGACTTGAGGTGTTCGGCGCCTTCCCGGATGCTTCTCCTCCACTTTGTGCGGTCTTGGGCCAAGGATTCCCAGGTGTCGATGGGAATGTTACACTTTTTCAAGGAGGCTTTGAGGGTGTCCTTGAAGCGTTTCCTCTGCCCACCTGGGGCTCTCTTGCCGTGCCAGAGCTCCGAGTAGAGCGCTTGTTTTGGGAGTCTCGTATCGGGCATGCAGACAATGTGACCCATCCATCGGAGCTGATTGAGCGTGGTCAAAGCTTCGATGCTGGGGATGTTGGCCTGAGCAAGAACACTGACGTTGGTGCGCCTATCCTGCCAATGGATTCGCAGGATCTTGCGGAGGCAGCATTGGTGGTACCTCTCCAGTGCATTGAGGTGCCTGCTGTACATGGTCCATGTCTCTGAGGCATACAGCAGGGCGGGTATCACTGCTGCTCTGTAGACCATGAGCTTAGTGCCGGGTTTGAGGTCCTGGTCTTCAAACACTCTCTTCCTCAGGCGACCGAAGGCTGCACTGGCACACTGAAGGCGGTGTTGGACTTCGTCATCGACATCTGCCCTTGTTGACAGTAGGCTCCCGAGGTATGGAAAGTGGTCCACGTTGTCCAAGGCCTTGTCGTGGATTTTGATAATCGGGGAGTAGTACTGTGTGGCGGGGGCAGGTTGGTAGAGGACCTTTGTCTTACGGATGTTTAGTGTAAGGCCCATGCTTTCATACGCTTCGGTGAAGGTGTTGACGATGGTTTGGAGTTCGACCTCCGAGTGAGCGCAGACGCAAGCATCATCTGCATACTGTAATTCGACAACAGAGGATGGGACGACCTTCGATCTGGACTGGAGGCGACGGAGGTTGAACAGTTTCCCGTTTGTTCTGTAAATTAGCTCCACTCCAGTGGGGAGCTGTAGGGGGTGATGTGTGGGTCAGCTTCCCCTCTGACTTCTGAGCAGTTTGAATCGCTCCCACTCCCTTGATTCTAGACCTTGGGCTTATTTGGGGGTTGTGACAAAAGTGCAGCAGACAACTGGTTTTGGTGCAAGAAACTTTGATCTTTATTCAAGAAAGAAAGTATAACACAGCAATCTTCTACTCTAATAAAAATGGGGAACACTTCGATACATACGAGGGAAAATACAGTAGAAAAATACCTCACCCCTCCCAATCCCACTTCCTAGCTAAGTTGGACTGAAATGAGAAAGAATTTCTTCACCCAGAGAGTGGTGAACCTGTGGAATTCGCTGCCACAGAGGGTGGTGGAGGCCAGTTCATTAAATATATTCAAGAAGGAGTTGGATATATTTCTTAAGGCTAAAGGGATCAAGGGATATGGGGAGAAGGCAGGGACAGGGTACTGAATTTGGATGATCAGCCATGATCTCATTGAATGGCGGAGCAGGCTCGAAGGGCCGAATGGCCTACTCCTGCTCCTATCTTCTATGTTTCTATGTTTCTATGGAGGACCAGGGATAATGCTCACCAAAACAAGTCCTTGACAGTTGAGCTGGTTCGCAGTTTTGAGGTTCGCTGTTGGTCGGTGTCTGCCATAACCCGTACGCAGTAGAGGACTTCGACTATCTGCTGGTCAGTCTTCGCGAGTCCGCTGATGCGGTAGGGTGCGTTTTGGATCTATGGGGTGAGTACCCACTTTTCTTCGGTAGAGATAGGGTTTAGAGTTCCTTTTAAGTAAAAATCTTACCCAGGGTAAGTCAGGAATAGATTGTAGAGTGGAAACTTTTGAATCTTTGGGTTTTCTCCTGAGTTGTTTTTCTTTGGTCGCGGTGGCTCAGTATTACCGGATTGGTCGGTGGTAATATTTTGTTGGTAGTTTTGTAAGGCTCTTGTTGCCACGGGGTGTTTGACGATGTCCTGGGTCACTGAAGCTGTTGAACTTGAGTGTACGGTAGAATGCTGCCCCGTTTCAATGCTCCGGTTTCTCTTGTGTGTTGCTTCTGGGGCGAGCTTCTTGAGTTGTCTCGAACTTTTGGAGAGTTTACTTTCTTTAGAAAACAGGCCTTTAATTATACTAATTGGGGCCTCCTAATCTGCACGCCAAATCAGTCCCGGTTTATTGTTTGATTTTGGCAGGCTCATTAAGGTAACTTGATTAAAAAAATGTGAAAAATGGTTTTGGGATGTTGTACTGTTTAGCCAATGAGTTGTTGATCGCCTAGTTCATTGTCATAGTTATATTCAGGTTTTGAGTATCCTGCCTGAGCCTGAGATTTCTATGTAGGTTGGCGAGGTGATTTGCATTATGCATGTTTTGGATGGGTCCTGTGTTTTGGGTGGAGACTGTTCCTTCATGAATCGATTGTTAGGATGAATTGAGGTTACACAGTTCCCCAGACAATTTGATTTACTCCAATATCCAAACTGTCTTTACAGAGGTTGATCCCATTTCCTGTTGCAGCCTTTTCTCCCTGTACACGTCCAAACATGCCTTTTTATTTTATCATCCTGAAACTTGTTTAGAAAGAGTCCAAAGTCATTTTCCTTAGGGTTTTCTTCTAGCTTTGGGGGATCTGTGAATTTTGAGAATCTTACAGAGCTTACTGAGGGTGAGATGGAGCATTGCGGCAAGGAAGATCGAGAAGAGCGTTGGTGCGATGACACAGCCTTGTTTGACCCCGGTTTGTACGTGAATTGGGTCTGTGGTGGAACCATTGGTCAGGATCACGGCTCGCATGTCGTCGTGAAGCAGGCGGAGGATGGTGACAAACTTTTGAGGGCAGCCGAATTTGAGGAGGACACTCCATAATCCCTCACGGTTGACAGTGTTGAAGGCCTTTGTGAGATCAAAGAAGGCCATGTACAGCGATTGGCGCTGTTCCCTGCATTTCACTTGTAATTGACGTGCGGTGAAGATCATGTCCATTGTACATGTACACTACAACATTGATCATGTACACTACAACAGTGACTACACTTCAAAAGCAGTTCATCGCTGTAAAGCACTTTGGGAAGTCCCGTGGTCATGAAAGGCGCTATAGAAATCATAGAATCATAGAATGGTTACAGCTCGGAAGAAGGCCATTCAGCCCGTCGAGCCCGTGCCGGCTCTCTGCAAGAGCACTCCAGCTAGTCCCACTCCCCTGACCTTTCCCTGTAGCCCTGCAAAAAAAATTTCCTTCAGGTACTTATCCAACTCCCTTTTGAAAGCCGCGATTGAGTCTGCCTCCACCACCCTCTCAGGCAGTGCATTCCAGATCCTAACCACTTGCTGAGTAAAAAAGTTTTCCTCATGTCGCCTTTGGTTCTTCTGCCAATCACCTTAAATCTGTGTCCTCTGGTTTTCGACCCTTCTGCCAATGGGAACAGTTTCTCTCTATCTACTCTGTCCAGACCCCTCATGATTTTGAACACCTCCATCAAATCTCCTCTCAACCTTCTCTGCTCTAAGGAGAACAACCCCAGCTTCTCCAGTCTATCCACGTAACTGAAGTTACTGGAATCATTCTCGTAAATCTTTTCTGCACCCTCGCTAAGGTTCTCATCCTTCCTAAAGTGCGGTGCTCAGAATGGAACACAATACTCCAGTCCTTTTTTTAAATGCATTTTATTGGAGACATGTCATCAGAAAAGCTAAAGGCTAAAGGTTTAAATATTCCTAATGACATTGTGTTGATGTGAGAGCAGTGCTGAGGGGGAACCTCCTCCACTATAAGGACCTTCTTCTCAATAAAATCTCTGAATGGTCATTGTGGACAAGCTTTTTACTGTATTTATGGCATGCACTGCAGATTAGCCAGGACTATTTGAGATCTGGGAAAGCAATCACTGCCTTGAGTTTGGACCATTTTGCTCTGAGTGATCTGAACATGAAGCTCCTGCAGGCTTCACTTAGAATAGTTGTCACTGGCAATCACCAAGGTCATCAAAAATCAAAGTCAGTGGTGCCCACGCTCAGTGTTATAAATGTTCTATCTGCTTGCTGGTCTCAGCCAAGATACCAGTTGGTACTTCATGATTGACCTCAGTGCCCTGGGCTGGGGAGAGGAAAGATCAGCCAGGTTTCTAGGCTCCTGATCAGTACCAAGTGATCACTACTGGAAAGAACATGTGCATATGTTAAGTGCAGACAAGATTAAACTCATCTGTGATGCCCTCTATGTTAGAGAAGGCTGGCAGCAGTCACTGCCTAGGCGCACACCAAAAGAATGATCTCTTAGGTGAGGTACCAGAGGGTTGCTAGTGTCCCTTTCAAATAAGAGGGAGAAAACGGGAATAAACACATTGCAAATGTTCTGTCTAAAGTTTGACAGTGGCACACTTTGGGTAGCACAGGGAGAAACCAAGGTAACAACCTGGAGTAGGTGCTTTGTTGTCTGGTAACACGGTCAAAACTTGCCCAGTTCTTGACATGGGCTACTTCAAACCAGAAGACCATTATCAACCTATTGCTGCTGAACAGACAAAGCCTCGCACACAGAGTTTAAATTCCTCTCAAATCAAAACCTGGTAACACAAAACTGTGGGAAAAATTCCATACTAACCATAAACTGTAGTTAGCCATCATTGCTTGTCAAGTAGAAATCCATCACCACTCCCTTCAATACATCATATGCTTCCCTTCTATAAATAATGACTGCTTTATATCGAAGGCAAGTCTTCTATTTTAAGTACCATGGGATCTAATAAAACAAACTGTTTTGGAAATCATTTTAAAATGCATTTATTTTCCTCATCTTCACAAGTCAAGAATCTTGCCTTTGTACAATAGTGTTCAAATAATTGTTAAGTTAGTCAGTTGTGACTGTATGATTGAAGAAAGGGTTCCAGGTACAGGTTTTCCCTGTGTTGGATAGAGTGCTACATCTAGCGATGTACTATACCCATAAACCTGCACAGAAGGACTCAAACAATACAACTAAATGTAATTATGGATACCAGCGATTAACCTATATGGACTTCCTTATATTGTCACCCTTACTACGAGAAAAGATAATTGCTGAACATGAATGTAGAATGAGATGTGTCTCTCCATTCTTTTTAAATATTCAAACTTAGATTACCAATGATCAGATTTTCAGTTTCTGTTCCAGCCAGGAACTAAGGGGGTGAAATTGGGTGCTTTCCGCCTCCAGTTAGCGCCCCCAGGGGGCGGTAACAGGGGCGCAAATGGTTTTGCGACCGGGCGCAGCACTGGTGGGAGTTTTGTGGCGGCGCTACAGCGTTGTGCCCCGATCTCCTTCGCCCGGAGATCGTGACGTCATCGCTGTGCGCATCACCCCGGTAGCATCCCGGACCCGAAATTGACTTCCGCCCCCCCCCCCCCCCCCCACAGCAGCGCCGGGCGAAAACACCGAGAGCTGCAGGAGGCATGTGTCGGGCGGCCGGCCGCTTCGGGGGCGATGATTAAAGGCGAGGTGGCCGAGGTAAGTAAAAAAAAAACTTACCTTTCTTGTTCCAGTTTTTTTCGCGGGTTCCTGCCCGCGATCGATCAGCCCGGCACTCTGCTTGAGTGGTCCAGGTAGGTACTTATTGAATTGCAGAGCCTGCAGTGAAGGCCCTTCCCTTTAAGGAAGGGAAGGAGCCTTTTCTTATACACCTTTATAAGGTCACCATATAACAGGACAGGCTCGATGGCCGAATGGTCTACTCCTGTTCCTATGTTCCACCCCCTCACTCACCTCCTTCCAAGGCCAAAAAGCCCAAGTATCCGCATAACTCAGTTCTCTGGCGCTTGGGATGAGTCCAGTGGGTCTTCTCTGTCTGTTAATGCCTTAAATGGACAGTTTTCCTGGAACAGTCAAAAGAACCTGAAAACACCACTGCCATCAAATAAATTTGGCTTAACACACCAAGTTTGTGCTGTGACAGATGCTAGAACTGAAAATCTGGGATCTCTCTCTGTAACTGTGATGGAGCAGGAATGGTGATTCATTGGTCATCTGTTTTCCTGACTCCACTGGCGTATCCGGGGTCCTGGTGGGGGTCACGTAATTTAAATAAATCTGGCAGGTGACTGAGTCAGTACGAGTGCCTCTTGGGCACCTGCTAGGGTGCAAAGTGCTGCATCTAGGGAGAAGCTTGTGGCACTGACTGAAGATGTCTCCAATCTCCCATATAAGAGGGCCAGTTTCATTGTGCCAGCCAATAATTGGAGGTGTTCTAGGCCTGGACAAAAGCCCCTCTCGTGACCTGGGCAGCAGTAGCTTGCCAACAAGCCGGGTCACTTGGAGCAAAGGAGACAGTAGCAGCAGGCATCAAGAAGGCATCACCATCCCTTGACTCCTTTTACGTCAGCCCATCAATGGGGCAGACAGACCTTCCAACCGCCCCTTCTCCCCCGCAACCCCAAAGTGAATTCTCAGAGTGACCTCTTTGAGGCAGAGTCCTGACATTTCGATGTCCTTCCCAATTTCCCGCTCCTGTTAGTCCTCTCCCACCCCTTTTGCACTGGAACCCTACCCCAAGCTCGGAGGAAATTCAAAGTTGCTATGTTTACTCCAACACAAACACTTACAACTTTATAAAAAGATAATAACTAAAGATAAGCTACAAATAAAAACCTGCCAGGCTTGATTAGCAACATGATGGTATTATCCCATTTGCCAGTCACACCCTTTTTTCCTATTTACTAACCCATTATTTACTAGAAGAAAATGGTCCATTAAAATAGGACCACTGGCTTCCTTTCCAGATAGCCTGTGGCTGTGCAGGGCTATTCTCAGGCCATTTCTATCCTCCTGTATTGCTTGTAGATGCTGTGCAGTTGCAAGTTATTTACAAGCATTGGGATTGTGGGACTGATATGATTGTTGTCTTTTGGCCAAGTGCAGAGACATTTTGCAATTAAATAATCACAAGCCTTCTGCCTTGTGATACTGTACTTCCAGTGTGATTGCTTGTTGCTCAACATGACTAATGTTACAAGGATTTTTCATTTGTTTTATGTTTAGTTATTTTACAAGAAAACTCTGCTATTCCGTTGGCAAAGCTTCAAAAATGGCCGTGTGAATTTGACAGGTTATTCTTTGACAAATGAGGTCAACTGGAATGTTCCAAAGCAGCACGTCGTGACTCCTACAAGGAGTTAGGATGGCCGAGCGGTCTAAGGCATTGTATTCAGGTTGCAATCTACCCTGATAGGGGTGGGTTTAAATCCCACTTCTGCCATTCAGTCCTATCACATATACAAAACTATTATCTTTGGAATTCTCTATCCCAGATGGGTTGTGGATGCTCCATCGTTGAGCATATTCAAAGCTGAGATCAATAGATTTTTAGACTCTAAGGGAATCAGACAAGGAAAGTGGAGTTGAGGTCGACGATCAGCCATGGTCTTATTGAATGGTGGAGCAGGCTCGAGGGGCCGTATGGCCTACTCCTGCTCCTAATTCATATGTTCTAACTTACCAAACTGTCCCCCTTACTCCGTGCCAATGACTTGACACATACACATGGGATATTTCTCTAAGAAACTGGAAGTACCAAATGGTTCTCAATAGATGTGAATTCCCCCAAAATACCAAATGCAAGCTCTGTTTACACCGCACTTTGTTCCCCCCAAAATTAGGGTCCAGGATACAAAACATCGATGAACCTACTGAACCCAACTAGTTGCCACAAAACTGGATCTGAGGACCTACAAGGGGTCAAAGTACAAAGTTGCAATAACATTTTAGAGGATGTAGTGACTATTGTTTCTAGCCCAGCCATGACTTTGCATTGGATTGAAGGGAGGTGATTTTCACTCAGAAGTCGGCGGGACTACAACTTTCGGGGTTGTAGTCCCGCCTCCATCGAGATGCAGCTAATCCACGCAATTTTAACTTGATTGACCTTGTTGAGCTCGCTGGGCGGGCTCAGCAGGCCAATTAAGGGCCACCCGGCAACAGGTAACGTCACAGACTGAAATTTCATCTGTCAAGACGTTTTGACAGATGAAATATCAGCGTTTCACAGCTGTTTGAAGCTGTCAAACACTGACAGTCTGACTTCTAACCTGAGTCCTTCTACACAGACTCAGTTAGAAATCTCTCCAGCACAGAAAGCTGCAGGCTGTTACTTTTGACAGTTCGCAGCCATTCTGCTTTCTGTGCCGGTTAGATGATGGACTCCCGAAACCTAGAGGAAGGAAGGCTAAAAAGATAAGTACAGGTAATTTAAACTTCTTTACACACTTTAGACACACCAAACACACTTACCTTTGCACTCATGCACCCATCACTCACCTGAACACAGACATCTTGACCCCTCCAAGTCCTTCAACCCGACGGCCCAACTCCTCTAACTTGGCGTGGTTTGGAGCCGTCGGGAATCCCACACTTCAAGCTTTAAAATAGGGATTAGGCTAAAAACTGCCTGTTAACAGGCAGTTAATTGTCACTAATCCCTTCCCGCCTCAGGTAGGCGGGTCCCAGTGCGGGGCAGCTACCCGCCTCCTTTGAAACTTACATGGAGACGGGTTTCGGGCGGGATGGTGTCGGGACCCCCGAATTCAGGAATTTAACTCCCCGCACGCCTCCAATCCCGACTCCACGGGTCAGTTAAAATCGAGGCCAATATGTCCAGTGCAGTTGGGCTGATTTCTTACAAGCCCAACAGAACCCTTGCTCATTGTGAAGTGTGTGGTTCCTGTTGTACTCTGTATATAGGCTTGCTTCAGTATTAATGTAGGGCCCCTTAATCCCCAACAGCAACAAATAGATTGTCAACACAAATGAGCAGACACTTGGACTCGATTTTGCCAGGCCAGAGGAGGCGGGATTGGAGGCGTGTGAGGTGTTAAAATCGCAAAAACTGGCAGGCGGGCCCGATCCTGCCTCCATCCCGCCTCCGAGCAATTTTCCCACATGCGAGTTTTCTGACCCCATCTCCATCCCGCCTCCAAGAGGCAGGATAGGCCCTTAAGGCCCTTAACAACCAGTTAAGTGCCTCTATAATCCCATTTCGAGAGGCCTTTCTGATTTTAACACTTTTCCCACGTGCTGCACGTCTCCTCTGAAAGACGCCAGTGAATCCTGGTGGCAGCACAAGTGGATTGCTTACTAACAGCTGCAGCTCCACCATTAAAAAGGAGTTTTCACCAATCATTCATTTGCAGGTGACAGAACTTTGTTGTCTCAGGTCTGGGGGAACTTTCAACAGGCCTACTCATTGTTCTGGAAGTTTGGAGCCTGACACCCATCTCCAGTGTGACCTTCTGGGAAACCCCTCTCCCCACCTTGAATGAGCGCTTCCTCAACTGAGGTATATACCAGAAGCATGGGAACCATTTATTTCCTTTCCTCCTGGACATCAGATTCAGACGAAGACCAACCGTGGCAGCAGCAGAACCCTGAACAACAGCAGCACCAACTGCAGGACCGACAGCATGAGCTCCAAGCTGCTGCTCACCCACCTGAAGCTGCACAGGCCAGAAGGCACCAGCGCATGGAAGCCCGTCGGCACAGGAGATACCCCCCAAACAGGGTCTACAGACAGAGGATCAGCTGCCTCAAATTGACTGAGCAGCAGTGCCAAAGGAGGCTGAGACTTTCGCGAGAGGTAGTGGGTGACATCTGCGCAATGCTGCAGCAAGACCTGGAGCCCAGAGGAGCAGGTGAACACCCCTTATCAGTGGCCGTCAAAGTCACCACCGCACTCAACTTTTTTGCTTCAGGTTCATTCCAGGGATCAGCAGCAGACATCAGCAGCGCCTCCCAGGTGGCCGCACACACTTGCATCACGCAGGTAACCGATGCCCTCTTTGCCATCGCGCACAATCACATCCATTTCTCCAAGGATCAAGCCAGTGTAACTGCGCGTTCGGTTGGGTTTGACAATCTGGCAGGCTTTCCAAGGGTGCAGGGCGTCGTTGACTGCACACGTGACCCTTAAGGCACCCCATCACAACCCAGGTATTTTTGTCAACCGCAAGGGCTTCCACTCCCTCAACGTACAACTGGTGTGTGACCACAAGAAGGACATTTTGCATGTTTGTGCCAAGTACCCTGGCAGTTGCCATGACTCCTTCATCCTGCGCCAGTCTAGTGTGCCTCTGCTCTTCAGTCCACCAGACCAACTTAATGGATGGCTACTTGAAGACAAGGGCTATCCCCTGAGGACGTGGCTAATGACGTCGTTGAGGAGCCCATCCAACGAAGCTGAGGAGCGCTACAACTCGAGCCACATTTCCACCAGATCCATAATAGAGCAAACCATCAGCTTACTGAAGATGCACTTCAGATGCCTGGGTAGATCAGGTGGAGCCCTGCAGTACTCAGCAGCCAGGGTCTCCAAAATTGTTGTGGTTTGCTGTGCTCGTCACAACATGGCATAGCATCGTGGCTTGCAGATGCCTGAGAAACAAGTGGCTCATCACATAGCCTCCTCAGATGAGGAGGAGGAGGAGGAGGAGAGCGACAACGACCAGCTTGCACAGGCGCATCAACCAACGCCAGCAGCATGTGAGCACATTGCTGGCCGGGATGCAAGGCATGCACTCATCTTGGCCAGATTTGCTTACCCTAGCCAATCAAGCACTTTTGCCTCGCAGCTTCTTACCAGAGCATCGACAATGGCCAAGAACCTGCGGTTCCTACCACTCTGACCACCATACTGACAATTGCAAGTGATCCTAAGCCCTAAATGTGGAAGCCCCATTAGCGATATAACACACGCCACAACTGCAACAGTTGACATCAGAATTTTTAATGACAATAACCAACTGATGGCTGACATGAATCTTGTCATTCATGTGGAAATGACTTATGAAATAATACTGGGCGGCCTGCTGGTGGCGCTGTCCAGAGAGAGTATAAATACTCGGGCATGGGCCCAGCTTGCTCAGAACATTCTTTTACAGGAACTAGTGAAGGACACAACTAGATCTCCATGTTGTAAAACAGTTGATTAAAGCTTTGTTTAACGCTTAGGCCAAGTAGTAGTTTTCTTACGTCAATGGCTTTTCAACATTAAACATAACATAACATTTCATCCAAGTGACTACCCTTGTGAATACTTGTGCATTATCTTCCTCTTATACGTGCTCCTACGTGGTGCTTCCCCTGTGGCTTCAGCAGATGTGGAGGCCCCTTGCTCACTTTCTTGCTGCTCCTGTCTCGACACCTTTGGCGGGCGTCCTCTGGGGTTGCGAATCTGTGAGGGCTCAGCAACACTCTGCTGCTCCTGCGGCTATGCAAGGATTGAGATGCCGATCTCAGTTGGGTGGGGACTCTGGTGGGGCTCTGACTGAGGGCTCTGCAGTGGCATAGTCGTGTGAGCGCTTGGAGAGGAGCCCCCACTTCCTTGTTGTATGCCACCAACATCCCTCTCATGGGTCAGCCCCACTTCAGAGCTAGCAAGTGGCTTGACAGCACCTTGCTACAATTCAGGGGGGCCATGAGGACCCGTTTCTGTACTGGAAGTCCTACTCCCGAGGACTTGCCTGAAGGTCTGGTTTGTTTGCTCAAGAGCTGACCATCGCTCCTCAAGAGATGTCAGTCTATTCTGAACAAATACCATTGTTTTCCATACCCTGACGACTAAGCTCTTCCATGGACGTAGCCATCCTCTCCTCTACCGTAGCCATCCTCTCCTCTACAGTAGCCAACCTTACCATGGAGGTAGCCATCCTTTCCACGGAGGTTTCCATCCTTTCCGTGGTGATGCGTTCATGCGCCAACGCCTCCACAAAGGCTCTGCTCATGTTAGCAATGGACTCCTCCATTCGCTCCACACTCGCAGCGACAAACCTGCCAGAGACTCCTGCACCTCTTCCTGGAGTTCCAGCACCGCTCTTCTTCTGGATGGACCCGGAGGCAGAGGGTCGACATGCAGCTGAGCTGAGCTGGCAGAGTCCTGCCCCCTCCGACTAGGACTCTCCACTGCTGTCCCTGTCTCCACCATCTGCTGATGCTCACTTGTGAGCTGTGATACACCAGGTGACAACATTGCACTATCTCGCGAAGGTACCACTGAGGTGTGAGTGTCTGCGCTGAATTCTGCTGACGCTGCACCCTCAGAGGTTGCAGCTTCCTCTGAGGTGCCTGGAGGCTCAGTCTGTTCCTCCTGGATAGTGGGGACGGGGGCTTTCGATGGTCCTGTGGGGGAGTAAAGGAAAGAGTCAGAGATGTGAGGTCAAGGTTACATGCACATTGAATATTGCAGATGATCAAAAGTCAATCTGTTAGAGCATCAGAATCATTATCAGTGACTCATGCAATGTCAATGAGAGAGATGATAAACTAGTCTGTCACCAGCTTGCTTTGATGCACCTGTCTGTCCGTCCCTCACTTGCGCATCCTCCTCCACTCCTACGATCTCCAGGGCCGCCTCCTCCCAGGTGGTGAGTCGGGCTACTGAGGGTGGCCCTCCTCCTGTCCTCACTCTTTCCCTCTTATTGTGAGCTCTCTTTTCCTGCAATGAGGGAGATAAGTGGGGTTTGAGTGAGAATGAAGGAGTGAGTGTAGAGAATCCATATCATTGATGGTTAGAAGGAGACAAAGATGGAGTGAGGTGGCAAGACCAAGGGCCCTCCCTGTGTGTTGTCAGTTGTTTTCATAGCATCACAGCGATAGGGAGTGTGAGGGCTGCATAGTCGAATAGTTAGGTGAATGTGACCATAGAGAGAGAGGGAATGGGTAAGGGTGCAGGGATGTCAGTGTCAAGTGGGATGTGGAGGAAGAGGTTGTCAAAGCTGAGTGCTGGTGAGGAGAGGCAATGGGGATCAGATTGAGGGTGATGGGAAAGTCATACTCACTTTTCCAGTGCGCAGAAGGTCATGAAACCTCTTCCTGCACTGCAGCCAGGTTCTGCGGCACATGGACAAAGAGTTGACCTCCTGGGCCGCTTGCATCCACACAGCTTTCGTCTGCTGGGGAGGCTTCTTCCTCCCTGAGGAAGGGAAGAGCACCTCCTTATTTCCTCTTGCTCCCTCCACCAGAGCTTGCAGGGCGGCGTCATCGAACCTTGGTGCAGACTTTGGCCTACTGCTGGACATATTGGCTGGAGGAATCTATCACACCAAAGGGCGTAAGGTTCGCAGTCTGCAGAAGAGGCAAGGCTGCTTGCAGGCCTTAAATCCAGCAGCACTGATGACGTCATCGGAGGCGACTTTCAGGATGGAAAGACTAAGTGGGCCAGGGGTTCCCACACGCTGGAGATCAATTGCCCAATTAGGGGAAAATCACATATTTTCCCACATCAAATTGGAGTCAGGTGACTAACACGAAAAGCAGCTGACACGCCCCCAGCCCACACCAATTGCAAAATCGAGCCCACAGTGTTTATCTTGGCTTTCGATCACCAAAGACAAATTAAATAGCTCCATCCCCAAGAGCTTTTACCACTAATTAACACCCACGTATCCCATTCACCATTGCTTTCTAATGACATTTGAGAGGGTGGAACCATCAACCACTGCAATACTTTTGTGGTTTTTAAATATTTATTGGATTTAAATGGCGTCTCTGCTACATTATTAAGTAAAACCTGTACAAATTATTCTTTTAGGCTGGGAATTAGCATTTTGTATATATTTTTTGAATTCACCAAATCAATTTAAATTAAAGCACCCAAAAAATGAACAGTTTTACAATAAATTTATATGTGAAAGTAAATGAAACATAGGTGTACTACCAATTCTTTGTATCTAAAACTCAATTGTAGTGGACCATAACCCTACCACTGAACATTTCATCAACTTTGCTTCTAATATCCAACCATCGCTTACCTTCCACAGCAGAACTTTCAAAATGTCTTCCTTTTTCCTCAGCCAAGGAATCCCTTCCACTGTGGTTGACAGTGCCTTTGACCGTGTCTGTCCCATTTCCCACACTTCCACCACCCCCGCCCTCCACCCCTTCTCCTCCCGTCCAGAACCATGACAGGGTACTTAAATTCCAGCCCACCTGCCTCCGCATTCAACGGTTCATCCTCCGCCATTTTGGACACCTCCAGCGCGATGCTCCCACCAGTCACATCTTCCCCTCCCCTTTCAGCATTCCTCGGTGACACTCTGGTCCACTGTCCTATCAAACCCAACACGTGCGTCCCTTCCCAGGCACCTTGCCATGCAAACACTGGAAATGCAACACCTGCCCTTTCACGTCAACCCTTCTCACCGTCAAGAGCACCAAACACTCCTTCCAGGTGAAACAGCGATTTACTTGTACTTCTTCCAATTTAGTATATTGTATTCGCTGCTTACGAAGCGGTCTCCTCTACATTGGTGAGACCAAACGCAGATTGGATGATCACTTTGCTGATCACCTCCGTTCAGTCTGCAAGCGTGACCCAGAGCTTCCGGTCGCTTGTCACTTTAATTCTCCAGCTCACTCGCACTCTAACCTCTCTGTCCATAGCCTTCTACAGTGTTAGAATGAAGCTCAAGGCAAGCGCGAGGAACAGCACCTCATCTTTTCACGAGGCACTTTACAGCCTTCCGGCCTTAACATTGAGTGTAACAACTTTAGATCTTAACCACCGTCACATTTTCTCTCGTACAGCAGTTGCTGGTAATGAAGGATGGCTACACCAGAGCCACTGGGAGTGGAGGAGGTGCGGGCTGGTGCTTGGGGTGGCGATCCCCTATTGGTACAAGGCTGGCGGGGTGGTCCGCACCCCTGGGATATGCCTACCTTTCTTCCAGCACATTTCTGGGCCATGGGAATCTTCTCCTCTTTACCAGACTTCCCATGCTTCCTTCATCCTCTGCTATTCTGCTGTAACCTTTTACCCATCCTCCGAGCCCATCTTTTGTTTCTATACTTGTCTCGCTATCAGATCCTTTTGACTTGCACTGTCATCGCTTTTGTCATGTAATCACGCCTGCCCTCCACCCAATCACAGGCCGCTTTTTGTTCTTTTCCTGCCGCATTTTCTCCGCTGAGTGTACTTGCTTAAAAGCTCTTAACATCTTCCAGTTCTGACGAAAGGTCGTCGACCTGAAACGTTAACTCAGTTAACGTCTCTCTCCAC
Source organism: Somniosus microcephalus (assembly GCF_052327205.1). NCBI lineage: Eukaryota > Metazoa > Chordata > Chondrichthyes > Squaliformes > Somniosidae > Somniosus > Somniosus microcephalus. Next base: position 22,412,895 of record NC_141004.1, on the reverse strand, counting down.
GAATTTCAGATTTCCAGCTTTTTTTGTTCAATTATATAGCGTGATTTTTTAAAATACCACACAGCCAACCTCTTCTGTGGCTAGGGCCACATGACTCTTTGTACACGTGCTCATTTCCTGAAAACCAGTAACTACCTTGAGTGCCAGCATTTGTGACATTTAGCGAGGTATGTGGTGTTCTCTGCCCTTCATCTGTGTTTTGTGCTAGATTTGTATACGTGTCTGCGCAATACTATGATTCTGTTTTTCCTTCTACCTCAAATTTGTTTAAATGTTTTTAACCGTTGATTCTGTTCAGGAGTTTCTCTATTTCTATAAAGTAACTTATTGGGCAGGATTTTCATTGGGCCGTGGAGGCGGGATTGGAGGCGTGTGGGGGGTTAAAGTCTTGAAATCGGGGGGCACGAACCCATCCCGCCCCCAACCCGCCTCCATGCCAGTTTCAAAGGAGGCGGATACCCGACCCGCACTGGGACCCGCCTCCCCGAGGTGGGAAGGGGATTAGTGCCAATTAACTGCCTGTTAACAGGTAATTAACAGGCAGTTTTTAGCCTAATCCCTATTTTCATTCTTGAAGTGTGGGATTCCCGACGGCTCCAAACCACGCCAAGTTAGCGAGGCGGGCCGTCGGGCTGAAGGGCTTGGAGGGGTCGAGATGTCCGGTGTTCAGGTGAGCGATGGGTGCATGAGTGCAGAGGTAAGTGTGCTTGGTGTGTTTAAAGAAGTTTTACTTACCTTAACAGCCTTCCTTCCTTCAGGTCTCGGGAGTCCCTCATCTCACCGGCACAGAAAGCAGAATGGCCGCGATCTGTCAAAAATTGTAGCATTCAGCTTTCTGTTCTGGGGAGATCTCTAAATCATCCTGAGGGGAAGGAATTAACTTAGAGTACAGATTGTCAGTGTTTGACAGCTTCAAACAGCTGTGAGATGCTGATATTTCATCTGTCAAAAGGTCTTGACAGATGAAATTTCAATCTGTGACGTCACCTGTTGCCGGGTGGCCCTTAATTGGCCTGCGGCGCCTGCTGGGCGGGCTCAACAAGGTCAATCAAGTCAAAACCGCGTGGGTTGGCTAGAACTCGATGGAGGCGGGACTACAACCCCGAAAGTTGTAGTCCTGCCTCCTCAATGAAAATCCAGCCCATTGTGTTTATCTCTGTGGCTCAGTTTGTCACAAGGGCTCAGTAGCTCAGCACTACCTGCTGTGGAATTGAACCGTACAGAGTGAAGAAGGCTCTGGGCTCGATCACCAATCTGTGCTGCGTTAGCTGATGTCAGCCAAGGTGTTGTAGCAGTAATCCCAGGACTGATCTGGAGTCCACAGCTCACTTTTTGTTTCAGGGGCCAGTTTTCCTCCCCCTCCCGTCCTCTTCCTCAGACAATGTGCGACCACCTGCCAGGACTTGAATCCACCCGTATTGGTGGGTTCGGGAATTGTAATGGCCCAGATGCTCCCCAATTGCAGGGCCACTGGCTGTCAAAAGGGGGCGGTTGGAGGAGGAGGAAACTGTAATGTTAGTGCAAGCGGAGGGCACTGGAGGCAAACAGGAATGCTCGCTTCCTATGGGCACTGCTCCATTTGGGCCTCGCCCAGCAGGGACCCAGGGAACTGAGGCAAGAGGTGTGCTGACATCACTCCCATCTCATTCCCATCCCATTGACGTGCTTCCCCCTGTTCCACGCAAAATCTCTCCACACCCCCTCTCAAAGAATCTCCCATAAGCACATGTGAAGGGCAAAGGGAGCAGAGTCCCATTGCGGGTCTCTTGCCTTTGTTCCTCTGCTTTGTGCCTGGGAGTTGAACCTACTCTGAATGCAACACAGCGTAAAATTAACCCCTTTATCTCCCCTGCATAATTCTGCATGGTTTTTGACATGAATCAGTCATTCATGAAAGAAAGACTTATGAAATAATACTGAGCGGCCTGCGGGTGGCGCTGTCCAGGGAGAGTATAAATACTCGGGCACGGGCCCAGCTTGCGCAGGACATTCTTAACAGGAACTAGTGAAGGACACAACTAGACCTCCATGTTGTAAAACAGTTGATTAAAGCTTTGTTTAATGCTTAGGCCAAGTGCCTAGTAGTTTTCTTACGTCAGTTTTCCTTTGACCAATCTTTGACAAGGCCGCAATGTAGACATTTTTTCATTAGTTTTCTTGAATACAATTTAAGATAGGGGCAAGACTCACAGTGGTACAAATGGACGAAAGACTGTTACCACATTCCAACATCCTGTGTTTCCTCAAACCTACTTCAGCATTAAAATTAACACCACGGGAAAAAAATCCCTCCCCAGAACTTTACAAATTGAGCTTAACAAGATCTCTAGAATCCGGCTCCTGTAAAGTACCTTGGGACTTTTTCCTACTTTAAGGATGCTATAACTATGCAAGTTGCTGAATATATTCCACTGAATTTTAAGGCAGCTTTACTTTATTTGCTTATTCATCGAGCTTGTACTTCCACATGAAAAATCGAAGAGAGTAAATTAGAGGTATTCTCCTCCCAGTTTCGTGATCTTATCGCTAAGTTTTCTGCAAACTCAACAGGGTTGAACGGTAAAAGATTTATTGAAATTAGCTCTAATTCTCCAATTCAACAGTAGACAAGATTTTGATTGATTGCTTTTATTTCTGAATATTATCTCCCAGCAGTGCAACTGTAGAGATTTCCTGCTGTGATGCACACACCCGACCTCTGCTTCCTCCCACACACACACACACACACAAGCGTATCCCCCCCACCAACACACATGAGCATATTCCCCCTCACCCACACACACACACAAGCGTAACCCCCCCCACCAACACACATGAGCATATTCCCCCTCACCCACACACACACGCATATTCCCCCTCACCCACACCCACACACACACGCATATTCCCCCTCACCCACACACACACACAAACACCCCCCACACTAACAAGCATGCGATACACCCACACACATTTGAGAACACAGAGAAGAACAGGATTAATCACCTGGTCGCTTGATTACATAAACAAGACAAGCACCATTGCCGTATCGCAATCCATATGATGACTGGGCAAGGTACTGGAGGGCAGCCAACACTGGCGGAACCACATCCCAGCATCTTCAGCAGAGGAGAGCAAAAAAAATTGAAGGGAGGGATTTTAGGATCTAATGTCCTCCAGGAGTTAGTGGTAATGATGGTTAAATGTAGCAGCTTGCAGCAAAGTACCGTGCATTAACTTTGGCATAAGCTCCAAAAGTTCCTCCTGAAAATAAGGTCGTGCAATGCCCAGTAATGTATAGACCTGGTGTTAACTCAGTTTTCTTTTTCATATTCGCTGCCAGTTAAGCAGCAATTAACGAGCAACATGCTCATTTCCTCCAGATTTACTGCTTCTTAAATGGTGTTGATTAGTTCCATGTCTATCTAGAGTTAAAGCCTGGTGTTGTGTGACTTCTTACATTTGTCCACCCCAATCCAACACCGGCATCTCCACACCTAGAGTTAAAGCAATGGCAGGAACAAGCAGAATTTATACGAAGCATAGGGTTATTGGCAATCGGAGACCTCAAGCAACATGGGTGTATCACAATTCTATTGATGATCATGTCGGAGGGCAACTGGAAACCATCACAGGGCAGGTCCAAAGATGTAGGGAGAAGAAGAAGAGAAGAACTTGCATTTATATAGCAACTTTCACTACCTTGGAAGTCACAAATACAGCCAATGAAGTATTTTTGAAGTGTAGTCACTGTTGTGATGTAGGAAATGTGGCAGCCAATGCATGTACAGCAAGCTCCCACAAACAGCCATGAGATAAATGGCCAGATAATCTGTGTTAGTGATGTTGGTTGAAGGATAAATTTTGGCCAGGACATAGGAGGCAAATCTTCAAAACTCCGTGTTACCTGAGGCGTGCATGTTAATTATTAATGTAGCAAAAACCCTGAATGTTAGGTTGCACACAAAGGTTCTGTATCACTCAGGCTATGTACTGCCACTTACCCAATGACCTCCAGTCAGGGGTGCCCCATAAAGGATGACATGTCTGATGACATTGTCTGATGAATCACAAAAAGAAGAGCACAATACGATGTATACGATTAAATCTTAACAGAGAGTAGGGAAGGCACCACATTGTATATATTGCTAGCCGTGTGAAATATCTCACAACCTGCAGATACCAAATCAAAAATTTACAGATAGCTTGTATGCTTTTTCTAGCATGTTTCTTCTTTCTCTTTTGTGCTACATTTGCATCATCTTAACAGATGAAGCCAAGTCCAAAATAATTTTTAATGAAACTTATTAAACCACAGTTGAGACCTGCTATCTCCTTGGATAGCCATTGACAAATATGTGCAATGCCCATATGTAGCTATGTTGCTTAATTGTAAAGCAGATCCATATAGTGTAATGTAAGGTAATTATCCCTTGAAACCTATATATTGCTAAGTAAAATAATTGTGACCCAGACCCATATATAGAGGGTAGGAATTTCCTCTAGTCGCTATATAAATCACGATATCCTACATCCATTCATGAAAAATTCTTCTGTTCACTATTTCTAGTGAAATCGGAAATTACCCACAAAGGGAAGGTTATTATGACTTTGTGTGAAGTACCAAACACAGAAAATCATCATGAACAGATTTACTGCATCCAATACACAAAGTAATCAGAGGAATTCTTACCCCATCATAGTGTAAGATAAGCGACAGTCATACTTACTTTGGCACTTTGCTTCAGATCAGATACCTTCTTTCTCATACCTCCCATGTGTGGTGGCTGTGGGATGTCACAGAGCTCCTGTTGTCGATTAATTCCCATGCCTTCTGGACCCACTGCTTGTTTTTATTGAATGGTCTTCAGACCCCTAAAGGGCATTCCTTTTCTCTTTCACACTGTTAGACGTAATCTGCAGGGCATCATCAGTAAGCCTAGCCTCTTCGCACTTCATCTCTCCAACTGCATTTCAGATTTGCTGGTTCCATGTCTTTAATTACTCACTGTGCATTATCTGTAACCCTTCCATCCCAATTGTACTGATTAAAGAGCAATTAAGCAATTGTGTAGCACGTGTGAGCAGACTGACTGCCCCCATCTTGCATTGGTACGAACACATCCGAGTTCAAAGATAGTCCATTATGTAAAAGTATGTAGAACAGACATTGCTTTAAAGAAACAAGAGCAGCAAATAACTCGTTTAATGTTCATGCATCCGCAGTGTGCCAAGAGGAAACTAGACAGATTCATATTTATCTTGAAACATTCTGACGTTTTCAAATTTCATTGCATCTTATTCGAGTTTTTATTTCTATCCCTCTATTTATTTCTTCACAATGCTATTGCTTGTTGAAAAGGAGCTTAGAAATAAACAGTCAGGCACACACAGAACAAGAGACCTGCCTCACAAGATAAAGATACAGCATAGTTTTAAGTATTTCATAGGACCCACTCAGGTATTACTCATGATAGTGGGCACGTTGGTGGGAGTAAGGTAAATATCATGAAGTTAGGAGTTTGTATCATTTTATAAATTCTAACAGACCAGTAAAGTTCATGGCAATGCTTCAATTTTTGAAATACTTAACTTCACTGTTAATGCCCACCTCAGTGTAACGTTAGGAAAAGAAACAGCCTGCATTTAAATAGCACCTTTCACATCCTCAGGACTTCCCAAAGCATTAGTGAATTACTTTTGAGGTGTGTCACAGCAAAGGAGATGAATGACTAATTAATCTGTTTTGCTAGTGTTAGCTCAGGTATGAATATCATCCAAGACACCCGGAAGAACTCTTGGCTGTTTCTCAAAAAAGTGCAATAGAATCTTTTGCAAGTACTTGAGCACAGGGCTTCAATTTAAAGTCACATCTGAAAACCTCACTTATTATAGTAATATTTGTTGCCCTGCTGATGGCTTAACTAGTTTATCCAGTGAGTCAATGCACCATGAAGACTAAGGGCGCGATCTTGCCAACCCTGGGGAAGCGGGTATGGAGGCGGGACTGCCGGGAAAATGGCAGAGTCTAGGGACGGGTGCCCAACCCGCCTCCATGCCAACTTCCCAGAAGGCAGGTAGCCGTTCCGCACCGGGTCCAGCCTCCTTGGAGGCGGGAAGAGATTAAAGCCTATTAACTGTCTGTTAACAGATAGTTAACAGGCAGAAAATAGGATTATCCCCATTTTGCCATCACAAGTGCGGGCTTCCCGAAGGCTCCGAAACCCGCCAGGTCAGCGAGGCGAGTAGAGGATCAGGTGGGTGCAAAAGTGTGCTGTGAAATTAAGTGATGGGTGCAAGTGTGGAGAGGTGAGTATCTGAGGTAAGTGCAAAGTGTTAGTAAAAGTGTACTAACCTTTGTTCCTTCCTGCAGGCTTCAGTCGGTGTGTATGCGGAGAGTCTCAGACCTCCGCGTTGGAGATGACAGATGGCCGTTGCATTCTTCAATGCAACAACCATCTCATTTCTGCAAAGGAAAGATGTTTGATGAGGTCTTGAATTCAAGACCTCATCAAACTACAGAGAATGTCAGTGTTTGACAGCTTCACAGAGCTGTCAAATGATGACAATTGACAGATGAAACGTCATACATTGACGTTCTCTGCAACCGGCTTTCCCTTAACTGGCCTGCTAAGCCCGCTGGGCGGGCTTAACAAGGTCAATCGAAGGAAAATAGCGTGGGTTGGCCAGAAATTGTTGGAGGCGGGACTGAAACCCGACAAGTGGGAGTCCCGCCTCCAAAAGCTCCCCATTGAGAAAATCACCCCTTAAGAAATGCACAGGTTCGATTCTTGATTTGTGCCGAGTTAGGTCTGTGCGGCATTGGCCTCAGTGCCCCTGCGTTAAGGGAGGAGAAAATCAACCAGGGTTCCCTTTCCTGATTCAGTGACCTCTGGCAGAAATGCACAGATGAGGATAGGATCAGGCTTGGCTATGATGCCCTGTGGTTGTATAGTTGGCTGACACCCACTGTTGAGGCTCACACTGGAACAACGCTCACTTGGGAGCGGGTACCAGAGGGTAGCCAGTGCCCATGGAACCATATCCCAGCAAGGAGTCAATGGCTGCTGGAGAGAAGGGAAGGGGAAAAAATTGGCAAGAGAAAAAAAGAGATTTTTTTGGCATTGGAGGTTGATGGTTCCAGGGCTACAACTGAATGTGGTTCAAAGTAGTATCCTAGTGAATGCAGGCAAGACTTCAGTATGTAAGCTGCAGAATGATGAAGGTATGAAGGAAAGAAAACAAGGAGCCAACATTTTCAGTGGAGATGGGGAAATAAGGAAATTAGGGAGAAAGAGAAGATTATAGTAATTGCTGTCATAGATAATGTTCACTGCCGATTGTTTGGATGCAATGCCATTTATATCCCATGCCACAGTGATTCATGAATAATACCCAAAACTAGTGCTCATGCGCCACAATTCTACTAATTCAATTTACAAACTACCTGTACCATGGACTTTAACCTGGGAATAGCTTGTCGTTATTAGTTACTTCTTGTATCTCTAGTCTGCAAATATACAGCATTTAAACATTTACAGCAAGAGTGAGATGGTGAGGCAGGAATCGCGTAAGCGACAAATTTGACTAGGAAAGTGGAAAAGGTGTGTCTTTAACTTTACAAAGCATCACCTTGCTTGGATTACACTGTGAGGAAAAGGGCTGCAAAATTAAGAAGTAGATGGGACAAGTCTCCACAGTGTAGCCGCATCCAAGGCTGCCGCCACTGTTTAAAACAAAAGATTAAAATGTTGGCAACGGGATGGTTGGAGCAGCTAACTGAGTGCTGACTGAATGTGGTTCAAAGTAACATCCTTCCAGTGAATACAAACAAGTCTTCAATATGAAGGCTTCAGTATGATGATGGTATGAAGGCAAGTGGTCAAGAGAACAAAGCCTCAACATCTTCAGGAAAAGAGAGGAGGAACGTGAAGAGAAAAAGCAGACAACAGTAGATGTTGTCTTAATGAATTTTCATTGCAGATTCTTTGGACGTAACACTCTCTATACCACATGCCAGGGTGATTCATGAAGACTAGCATGCTGCCTTTTCACCTCTGAGACCTGGCTCTGAATCCAGCCTGGGATGAGGGAATTAAATCCTCATTTGACATGTATGTAAATTATAAAATAATAATTCACATACATCACATAATAACAATGTGAGTTATTTGGTAATGAAAGATATTTAGGGCTAGATTTTCAGTTGCTTGCGCCAGCAGTTAGCGCCTTAAGAGAAGTGATTTTCGGGCGCTATGCGTGTAGCGCCCGGGCGCAGCGCAGTTTGCGCCCCGCCCCAAATTAAGTTGCCCGTTAGCGCCAGCGCAAAGCTTAGTGGCCGCCCGGATGCGCGCGCAGAAAATGACGTCACATCCTCGTGCAACGCCCTTTGGCCGCCCCGAATCCAAACTTCAGTCGGATTGCCCCATTGTGCGGCTGGCGTCCAGAGCGTTTGTAAAATGGAACGCAACACACCCTGGGGAGCGCAAATTAAAGGGCACTCCTCCTGCACTATAAAAGGCAGTCTGCATGTGTTCTGTGGAAGGATCCAGTGTGTTGTTGTGAACGGTGTATTTTCCTCCTCCTCCTCCTCCTCCTCCTCCTCCTCCTCCTCCAGTTTCCCCCCCCAGACTCTGCCTTTGAAAAAAACACATGCACCCTTCCCCTTTAAGAGCTCACTGGCACCAGAGTGTCTGCCGTGCACTGCGCCCGAGTTCGGGTGTTGCGCTCTGCACCGCCGGCTTAGCGCCTAAAGATAGTAGTGGAACGCCTCTTTTAGCGCTCCACCAACCTCTTAGGGCGAAGCCACTGAATTTCCGGCAACGGGGCGCTACTTTGGGGCGGGCGCTAACTTCGGGCGGGCGCTAAGGTTAGCGCCCCAAAACTGTATATACTGAAAATCTAGCCCTTAAAGTTTTACTTTTTTTTCTTTCCATCCTTTTTCTATCTTCTTACCTCTTATTAGGAGTGGGCCTTTAGCGTAGCGGTAGCATCCCCGCCGCTGGGCCAGAAGGCGTAGGGTTTCGAACCCCGCTCCAGACAGTCCCGGCAAGTGGAGTCGGAGCTCCAGCTCTAAATTCTGGGTTGACATCCAGCGGGATACTTGTGTCTGTGGGTGTGGGTGGCCCCCCCCTTGTATGGGTTGTGGGAGCCCGTAAAACCCTCCCGCCATAGGACTAACCACCCTAATGGCTGGTACGAAGATGGTTACGGTCACGGAAGGAGCGTTAATCGCGGTCAGAAATCCTTCCACCACTTCATACAGTTCCCCAAAGGGAACAGTGTGAAGACACGTATGACGACGACGACTTCTTATTGTCTCTTTCTCTCTTTCTGCTCCTCAACTCTATCTTCTTGATAACTGAGGAAGGAAATCTCTTGCCTCACAGGAGAAATCTTTAAGAGAACCAGATAATGGCCTAGAAATTCGGTAGGCTTAGCGCCGCATTTGAGGCGCTAGAGGGCCTAGCGCCGGAGTTATGGCCAGTTGAGAAATTCCCTGGGGCCCTAAATCGGCGTTGCACCGGTAGCGCTGCGCCGGCACCGATGACGTCATCGGTGTGCGCAGCGTCCCGGTTGCCGTGGTAACCCGGCCCCAAGCCGAAATTCAGTTGCGCCCGCCTCGCCCGTGGCAGGCGCAACTAAGACTCTGGCAACAGAGTCTTCCCCCAGTGTGCACCGGCGCATAAAGGTGGAGCGGCGGCCGGCCGCGTTCCCGGCGGCCGCCTGCCCGCACCTCCCTTCCCGGACTCCTGCATTCCCCCCCCGCGGCCCTGATCAGTGTCTGATGCGAGCCCGGCACTTCCCCGCGGTGCCGGGCTCAGATGTCGGGTCAATCCGCCGGACAGTTGTCGGCTGCAGGCAGCTCCTCCTTAACAGGAGGAGGAGGCCTGCAGCTCCCCCGCCTGCCGCACCGCATCGGGTGCCGCAGCGGGGGATTAGCGCCGGGAAACCCAAGTTCACGCCCGTTTTGAGGCGCTAAAGGAGGGTTTTAGCACCCGCCGCCGTCTGGGCCCGGCGCACCCGAATTTTCGTCGCGCGCTGCCGCATTACCGCTGGCACAAACTTTCTGGCGCTACAGCCCTGGCAAGACCAAAACCCAATTTCTAGGCCAATATCTTTTCTTTTAATTTATTTATTCTTAGGATGTGGGCATCGCTGTTAAGGCCAGCATCCATTGCCCATCATTAGTTGCCCTGTTATGTTGTTGGGTCTTCTCCTTAAACCAGTGATAGTAAAAGAAAAAGAAAGACTTGCATTTATATAGCGCCTTTCACAACCTCAGGGTGTCCCAAAGAGCTTTACAGCCCATAAAATACTTTTTGAAGTGTAGTCACTGTTGTGATGTAGGAAACGCGGCAGCCCATTTGCGCACAGCAAGCTCCCACAAACAGCAATGCGATAATGACCAGATAATCTGTTTTAGTGATGTTGAATGAGGGATAAATATTGGCCAGGACACCGGGGATAACTCCCCTGTTCTTCTTCGAAATGGTGTCATGGTATCTTTTACATCTACCTTAGGGGCCTCGGTTTAACGTTTCATCAGAAAGATGGCCCCTCCGACAGTGCAGCACACCCTCAGCGCTGCACTGGAGTGTTAGCCCAGGCTTTCGCGCTCAAGTCTCTGGAGTGGGGCTTGAACCCACAACCTTCTGACTCAGAGGCGAGAGAGTGCGACCCACTGAGCCAAGGCTGACGCTGTGGGTTTGATACAACTGACTAGTTTGCTTGGCCACTTTGGAGGGCGGTTAAGCGTCAACCACGTTGGTATGGGACTGGAGTTACATAGAAGTCAAGGTATGGATGGCAGGTTTCCTTTCCTAAAGGACATTAGTGAACTAGTTGGGTTTTTACGACAATCCGACAGCTTCATGGTCGCTTCCACTGATGCCAGTTCTTTTTTATTTCCAGATTATTTTTCTTAAACTAAATTCAAATTCTCCAACTGCCTTGGTGGGATTTGAATTCACATTCTACTGGATTATTAATCCAGGCCTCAGGATTACTAGCCCAGTAACATAATCACCGCACTACTGTAGCTCATCTGGCACCACAGTGGGATCGGTATAACTACTGGGCTCAACGAAGTAAGGGCGGACTGTACAGCAGGGCTTTGCACAGCGCACCATTTATTTTGATAAGCTGCAAAGCAGTAGAGGGTGGTTCCTTATTTAAACGGTACATTGACTCAGCCAGTCGAAGGAACAGCTGGCTCAATTGGCACGGCCACTGGCCAAATCATGAATATTGTGCTCCCGCAAATCAATAATCTGCCAAATAAAAAAACCTACAATTCATAATAATCTTTTGTTTTTAATTCCACCCCTGCTCCCCTGTGAGTGCCAGTGTTTTTGGATCTGGTCGGTTTGGCAAACTGTCGCTATTTGATCCCATTCAACCAGAGTTTGACCCCGAGTCCCTCAGGAGCATATGCCACAAGAACAGATGTGACAGGTATACTATCATGTCTGTCATTTCAGCTAATCTGTGGGGAGGAATGACCAGCTGGGTAGAGGCACACCACGAGAAAGTATTTCAAAAATAGATCTAAACTTAAAAAATAGCAGGGGTGGATAAGGGTTCAATAATCCCATTTTTATTTCCTTTCAAACCAGTTGTGTTGTATTCATCTGTGTATCTGTAACAGCAACAGCTTTGTAATAATTTGTAATGATTTAAAGAGCAAATGTCACCATTAATTCCCCTTTAAAAAAAACTTTAATAAAGATTAACATTAAATCAAGCAAACTTTGCTTTAATCCTGTCTTTTTTTTAAAGAAAAGCCGATTTAATTTCAGTACTGAGGGTTAGTGAGATGACAAATTGGTTGAGAGGATTTGCTGAATCCAATGGTGTGAAGGACCTGAATTAACGGTACCCATTAAGGATAAGGGGTCGGCCATTTAAGACTGAGATGAGGAGGAATTTCTTCACTCAGAGGGTTGTGAATCTTTGGAATTCTCTGCCCCAGAGGGCTGTGACTGCTGAGTCTTTGAGTATATTCAAGGCTGAGAGATAGATTTTTCGACTCTAGGGGAATCAAGGGATATGGAGATCGGGCGTGAAAGTGGAGTTGAGGTCGATGATCAGCCATAATCTTATTGAAAGGCAGAGCAGGCTTGAGGGGCCGTATGGCCAACTCCTGCTCTTACTTCTTATGTTCTTATGTTCTTAATCTAGGCTATTGCAGAATCAACTCGATGCATTTGTTCAGCTGCACTCCCCTTACACACTAAAACTCCTCCCACATAATGCTCCAATGATGTCAGCAGCATACCGTCCTTAAACAAAAATATTCAAAAAATAGTCATCAGAAAGACAGAAATAAATACAAGGATGTTAAAATTAATCATAAGTGTTTGATTTTCTAAAGGGGGCACAGATAGTGATACTCACTCTTTTAAGAGCTACCAGGAGTGACACAGCCACAGAATCAACATCGGTAACAGTGAGTTAAAGCATAAAATATAGTATAGTATGCCATTTCTTCTTTGGATTAAGGACTAATTTTATTTTTAATTGAGAAAGCTTCACGATTGGCCTGGGCTCATAGTTCAGTACATCACCGCGGTTGGAAGGAGTAGAAGACAAGAGCATTCGAGTAGTAGTGATTAGATGACATCAAGCCTGCAGACTTTAGGAGAAAGGGGATACTACGGTAAGGAGCTCGACAAGTTTGAGCCCTGTGCAAGAATGAGTTCGATTATGAGCGATTGTGATGAGTCTTGATTTATTACATTGCAAAAGGGTTCTACACGATTTACAAGTTATCCTATTAAAATCATATGGAATTCAGGTTATCCTGCAGGTTCTGACAGGATGGATGATATTTCAAAAGGATGCTGAAGAGAACTGTTGAATATGCTGTGTTGAAGAGTTTGTCCTAAGGCTTAATGAAGGACTATCATGGCGCACTATTTAGCCAATTATAAATTACCAAGTTTAGCCTCTCTTCACTAAAGAGTGCAAATGCCAAAATTGTTTCTATCCATTCTCTAACATCCATTGGATGTTCATTTATTTGGAATATCTAAAGACACAGCAATCTTTAAAAAATATTTTGCTAACTCCCTTTTGGTCGAAGTTTGCGCTTCCAGCAATGATGCACAAGAACATGGTTTTCCACATATTTATATTGATATAGGTGCATTGTATAGCAGATATCAAGATTGAAAATTGAACTTAAAGTAACAGTACTTAAAAAGATCAATATTATCTAATCCACATACTATTGGGATTTGATGGATATGAATGTACCATATTTCTATATTATGAACAAATATCCAATTTTTTCATTTGCTCTATGATCGAAGAACCTAACTTTGCTGAACAGAATGTTACGGTTCCAAAGAAACGGTTAAAGAACTGCTATTTATTTGTTTAAATTTAATATTGCAAATATATACTATGAACAAATTAAGATTTTTATAGTATGTAAATGTAACTATTAAAGTTTCAGATGTATTACAATGTGTTGCACATTACATGTGGGCAGAGAGAATCATTTGATAATTGTTCAATTTAGCAAAGAGATAAGTCTTGCAGATTCGCATTGGGTTTTTTTTCCAGGTGTTTTCAATGATTTCCGTTAATTTTTGTATTTGCTTGGTTTCTGCTCTCTGTAGGCTGACTGCACACTGAAACAATATCTCATGCTCCACTACACCTGACTGTTAGAGGCTGAATTGCATTATGCATCACTACTTTCCTTTCAGCCAAACATACCTTCAAAGGATAAACATCTTCATTTGGGAAGGGAGAAGGGAGGGAGAGCTAGATCATTGTTTTAGTGGACAAATTTGTCCAGGCCACATATTTACTTCAATAGTCAAAGATGTAACAATAAGAACCAACAAAAGACGTCTTATTGCAGAGTCACAGGTTTTTCTTTCTCTTTAGATTTGAATTATTTTCCGATTACATTAAATATTACCTGAACATAATAATGAGTACAGAAGGTTATAGGGACAACAGTCGGCCATTCAGTCCCGCAAACCTGCTCCCCCATTCAGTTAGATCAAGGCTAATCCGCACCTCAACTCCAGTTACCTGCTTCAGATCCATATCCCTTCATACCTTACCTAATAAGAATCTGTCAAACTCAATCTCAAAAACTTCAATTGACCCAGCATCCACAAATGGGGGTGAGAATTACAGATTTCCACAAACCTTTGTATAAAGAAGTTCTTCCTGATTTCACTTCTGAATGACCTAGCTCTAAGTTTAAGACTGTTTCCCCTTGTTCTGAATTCCCCCACCAGAGGAAATAGCTTTCCTGTATCTGTTCTATCAAATCCCTTTGCCATACCTCAAGTTTGTGCCACCTGGCCTTATAATAGAAGCATAGAAGATAGAAACATAGAAGATAGGAGCAGGAGTAGGCCATTCGGCCCCTCGAGCCTGCTCCACCATTCAATACAATCATGGCTGATCATCCAAATTCAGTGCCCTGTCCCTGCTTTCTCCCCATATCCCTTGATCCCTTTAGCCTTAAGAAATATATCCAACTCCTTCTTGAATATATTTAATAAATTGGCCTCTACTGCCTTCTGTGGTACAGAATTCCACACGTTCACCACTCTCTGGGTGAAGAAATTCCTCCTCATTTCTGTCCTAAATGGCCTACCCCTTATCCTTAGACTGTGACCCCTGGTTCTGGACTCCCCGACCATCGGGAACATCCTTCCAGCATCTACTCTGCCTAGCCCTGTTAGAATTTTATAAGTTTCAATGAGATCCCCTCTCATTCTTCTAAACTCCAGCGAGTATAAGCCCAATCGACCCAATCTCTCCTCATACGTCATTCCTGCCATCCCAGGTATCAGCCTGGTGAATCTTCGCTGAACTCCCTCCATGGCAAGAACATCCTTCCTCAGATAAGGCGACCAAAACTGCACACAATACTCAAGATGTGGTCTCACCAAGGCCCTGTACAACTGCAACAAGGCATCCTTGTCCTGTACTCAAACCCTCTCGCTATGAAGGCCAACATACCATTTGCCTTCTTAACCGCCTGCTGCACCTGCATGCTTACCTTCAGCAACTGGTGCACAAGGACACCCAGATCTCGTTGCACTTCCCCTTCTCCCAATCTATTGCCATTCAGATAATAATCTGCCTTCCTGTTTTTGACACCAAAGTGGATAACCTCGCATTTATCCACGTTATATTGCATCTGCCATGCTTCTGCCCAATCACCCAACCTGTCCAAATCATCCTGGAGTTTCTCGGCATCCTCCTCACAGCACACACGCCCACCCAGCTTTGTGTCATCAGCAAACTTGGAGATATTACATCTAGTTCTCTTGTCTAGATCATTAATATATATTGTGAATAGCTGGGGTCCAAGGACCGATCCCTGCGGTACCCCACTAGTCACTGCCTGCCACTCGGAAAAAGACCCGTTTATTCCAAGTCTTTGCTTTCTGTCTGTCAACCAGTTCTCTATTCAAGTCAATACCTTGCCACCAATCCCATGTGCCTTAACTTTACACGCTAATCTCTTATGCGGGACCTTATCGAAAGCCTTTTGAAAGTCCAAATACACCACATCCACTGGTTCTCCCTTATCTATTTTACCAGTTACATCCTCAAATTTAACCCTTTAAGCCCCCGTATCATTCTGGTAAATCTGCGCTGTACCCCTTCCAAGGTCAATATATCCTTCCTGAGTTGCGATGCCCAAAAATGAACACAGTGCTCCAGATGGGGTTTGACCAACTGAGGCATCATTTCCTACCCTTTGCATTCCAGCCCCCTTGAGAGAAAGGCCAACATTTCGTTAGTCTTCCTGATTACTGTTTGAACCTGTGAACTAGCTTTCAGTGATTTGTGCACCTGGATACCCAAATCCCTTTGCTCTTCCACAGCTCCTAGTCTCACACCATTAAGAAAATATCATGATTTTCCTCAAAATTCCCCACATTGAACTCCATCTGCCATATTTATTGCACAATCACTGCTGAAGAACTGATGCTCTTTGCTAGTCATCTAAGTTATCTACATTTCCCATCAATAATGGTAGAGTTTTTGACTGTCCTCTTAATTTTTTTTCTCAACGCCCATCTGTCATCTCTGCCGCGGAGGTGCGAGACTCTCCGCATCCCCAACTCTTGAAACCTGCAGGAAGAAACAAAGGTAAGGAAACTTTTACTAACACTTTCCACTCGCCGCACATACTCACCTCTCCATACTTGCACCCATCACTTACCTTCACAGCGCACTTTTACACCCTTCCGACCCCCGCAGACCCACTACTCGCCTCGGTGACCCCGGCGGGGTTTGGAGCCATGTGTGGGCAAAATGGGGATAATCCTCTTATCTATCTGTTAACTACCTGTTAACAGGCAGTTAAGTGGCTGTAATCCCCTTCCCGCCTCCAAGGAGACGGGACCCGGCGCGGGACGGCTACCCGCCTCCTGGCAAGATGGCACGGAGGCGGGTTGGGGGCGGGATGGGCACCCGTCCCCAAATTCTGCCATTTTCCCGGCAGTCCCGCCTCCATACCCGCATCCCCAGGGCTGGCAAAATCGCGCCCGATAATCCGGGACAAAATTCATAGTCACTTGGACAAGTGTGGATTAATTAAGGAAAGCCAGCACGGATTTGTTAAAGGCAAATCATGTTTAACTAACTTGATTGAGTTTTTAGATGAGGTAACAGAGAGGGTTGATGAGGGCAATGCAGTTGATGTGGTGTACATGGACTTCCAAAGGCATTTGATAAAATGCCACATAATAGGCTTGCCAGCAAAGTTGAAACACATCGAATAAAAGGAACAGTGAGAGCATGGATATGAAATTAGCTAAGTGACAGGAAACAGAGAGTAGTGGTGAATGGTTGTTTTTCGGACTGGAGGAAGGTATACAGTGGTGTTCCCCACAATTCAGTACTAGGACCAATGCTTTTCTTGAAATATATTAATGACTTGGACTTGGATGTACAGGGCACAATTTCAAAATTTGCAGATGACACAAAACTTGGAAGTATAGTGAACAGTGAGGAGGATAGTGATAGACTTCAAGAGGACATAGACAGGCTGGTGGAATGGGCGGACATGCGGCAGATGAAATTTAACGCAGAAAAGTGCAAAGTGATACATTTTGGTAGGAAGAATGAGGAGACGCAATATAAACTAAAGTATACAATTCTAAAGGGGGTGCATGAACCGAGAGACCTGAGGGTATATGTGCATAAATCATTGAAGGTGGCAGGGCAGGTTGAAAAAGAAGTTAAAAAAGCACACGGGATCCTGGGCTTCATAAATAGAGGCATAGAGTACAAAAGCAAGGAAGTTATGATGAACTTCCATAAAACACTGGTCTGACCTCAACTGGAGTATTGTGTCCAATTCTGGGCACTGCACTTTAGGAAGGATGTGAAGGCCTTAGAGAGGGTGCAGAAAAGATTTACAAGAATGGTTCCAGGGATGAGGGACTTCAGTTACGTGGATAGACTGGAGAAGCTGGGGTTGTTCTCCTGACAGCAGAGAAGGTTGAGAGGAGATTTGGTAGAGGTGTTCAAAATCATGAGGGGTCTGGACAGAGTAGAGAGAGAGAAACTGTTCCCATTGGCGGAAGGGTCGAGAACCAGAGGACACAGATTTAAGGTGCTTGGCAGAAGAACCAAAGGCAACATGAGGAAAAACTTTTTTACGCAGCGAGTGTTTATGATCTGGAATGTACTGCCTGAAAGGGTGGTGGAGGCAGATTCAATTGTGGCTTTCAAAAGGAAATTGGATAAGTAACTGAAGGAAAAATATTTGCAGGGCTACAGGGAAAGGGCGGGGGAGTGGGACTAGCTGGAGTGCTCTTGCAGAGAGCCAGTACAAGCTCAATGGGCTGAATGGCCTCCTTCTGAGCTGTATCACTTATATGATTCTATGAGTGAAATTGGTCTTTGGCAGTAACTCAAATGGGGCGATAGCAAATGGGCATTGAAGTCAATGGAATAGAAAATCAGGTGGGGGTAAAGCAGGCTGCTGATTTGCTATCGCCTAATTTGCATTGCCACCCAAGAGAAATTTCAGCCCCTTTAAATTTTAACCAAATCTATTTTATTTGCAAAGGCATTTATACTTACCGCCAAAAATTTTACTCATGAGAGGTGCCATCTGTTGCGATTCTATTATATCAAGATTATTATTGAATACTTAATGAGTTGTGAAGATAACCTGAACTGAACTGTGAACAAGCAACTGCTGCAGCTTTTAAGTCTGTTAGAGAACCTCAGACAGATGCTTATCGGTCCTTTTCATTTGAGGAAGAGTGTGGGTTATAAAGAGTTAAGTCTGGGTTCTGGTTGAATTGGCCCAAACTTTCTGAAACATTAACCAGCAAATGCACATAAAACCAATGCATCCAAGGGCAAGGTTGGATAGTTTCTAACAAAACAATATAACGACAGCAAATGTGTTTTTTTTAAAAACAGGTATTTAAAATATCCTGATTATTCATAATTGTGGACTGAGATTTGTTACACACAGTATATGTAAAGGTGTTTATGGTTTGGCTTGATAGAGGTTCCGTTGATATTACAGATTGGTTGCAAGCAAGATGGCTGAGTGACCATGCGTCAGATTTCTTTCTGCCGCTGAAATATAAAAGGGTTTGTGAATGGGCAGGCTTCTGGACTCATTTTAAGATAAGAAAGAAAGAAAGAGTAAGAAAGAAAGGAAGAGAACGAAAGAAAGAAGGAAAGAAATACATTATTGTCACTGCTATAATGTAGGAAATGCAGCAAACAACACCTACCTTGGAGTCCCACACCTGGACCAGTCAACATTCCTAGGACATCTGATGTGGTCAGTCCCTAATTGAGGCTACTCAATTTTCCAATTGTCCGGTTTGAGTGATACTGCCAACTTAGTGTCAATTAGCACAGAATTAAGGATGTTCCGTGTTGTGAACCAACAGCTACTAGGAACTGGGTTAAAAGTGACCAACAATCTTCCTTAACCATTAAGATTTTTCTTAAATGTTGACCAAACGCTGATAACCACCTTCTGATAGGTTTGTAAAATTAAACCTTCTTCATTCAGTAGGTTTTTGACATATGAGGTTGGAGTTCTTTTATTTCATTGGTGTGAAGAAATTAATGATCTATAAAGACCTTTGTGGTTTTACTAGCATTTATGAACACTTGTATTTATTATTTTAATAGCTGTTACTACAGTAATGGTTTTGTCAAATCTTCTGTCATCTGTATATTGTTCTACTGAGGTCAGACGAGGATTTTTTTTTTTTTACGCAGCGAGTTGTTATGATCTGGAATGCACTGCCTGCAAGGGTGGTGGAAGCAGATTCAATAGTAACTTTCAAAAAGGGAATTTGGATAAATACTTGAAGGGGAAAAATTTGCAGAGCTCTGGGGAAAGGGCAGGGGAGTGGGACTAATTGAACAGCTCTTTCAAAGAGCCGGCACAGGCAGGATGGGCCAAATAGCCTCCTTCTGTGCTGTATCGTTCTATGATTCTATGACTGAAAACTTACTGAACCACAAACCTGGGCATAAACTTGAGCAAACAGTCTAGCTCCACGGTATACGATGAACTCCTGCATTTCACCACTTAACCAAAGTTTGATGTTACAAAAGTAAGTAATCAACAGAAAATAGCTTCCATGACCTTTGTGCTGTGCAAGACCCGATGGGCAATTTAAGATCAGAAATTTTTGGCAGCTCTTTCAATTTTTTTCCCATGTTTTTCTCGAAGGCACCTTCTACTATTCAAAGAATTCTCTGCATCGTTCAATAAATCTAATGAAAAGAAACAGAAGAAAGGTAACCCCTTCATCCCATCACCACCCATCACCGATATCACAGCTGTAGCTGGCATGATATGTTAATGGTACTAAATAGATTATTAATCATCGGCACATGCAAGAGATTCTCCAAAGGTATTTTAAACCCTTTGTTGATAACTTTGCTCTAAAATCTGAATCTGTGCCTCCTACCACACAGAGAAATGTGGGAAGGTATTGAGAGGCAAGACTATAAGAAGGCATGGAAAATAAAGTTGTCTCAAACTCCGTTCCCTAGCCACTGACTCCATCCCTCTCCCTGACATCTGTCTGAGGCTGAACCAGACTGTTCGCAACCTTGGTGTCATATTTGACCCTGAAATGAGCTTCCGGCCACATATCCGCAGCATAACAAAGACCGCCTACTTCCACCTCCGTAACATCGCCCGTCTCCGCCCCTGCCTCAGCTCATCCACTGCTGAAACCCTCATCCATGCCTTTGTTTCCTCTAGACTTGACTACTCCAACGCACTCCTGGCTGGACTCCCATATTCCAACCTACGTAAACTTGAGGTCATCCAAATCTCAGCTGCCCGTGTCCTAACTCACACCAAGTCCAGTTCGCCCATCTCCCCTGTGCACGCTGACCTACATTGGCTCCCAGTTAAGCAGCGCCTCAACTTCAAAGTTCTCATCCTTGTTTTCAAATCCCTCCATGGCCTCGCCCCTCCCTATCTCTGTAATCTCCTCCAGCCCCTCGTTACCTCTCTTTCCTCCTTTAAGACGCTCCTTAAAACCTACCTCTTTGATCATGCTTTTGGTCACCTGCCCTAATATATCCTTATGTGGATCGGTGTCAAATTTTTTGTCTTAAAATACTCCTGTGCAGCGCCTTGGGACGTTTTACTAAGTTAAAGGCGCTATATAAATTCAAGTTGTTGTTGTTGCTGCTTAGATTTTCCCTGACCTCTCATTTGGGGAATAATTTGTGACATAGGTGGGGAAAAGAACTTAAAAGAGGAACGGGGAAAAAATCTTTATCTGGGGAGAAAATAAGTTTTCAAAATTAAAAAAATAAAGATTGCTGTGGCTGAAGTTTTACATTGTGGCACGGTGGCATAGTGGTTAGCACTGTTGCCTCACAGCGCCAGGGACCCGGGTTCAAATCCGGCCTCGGGTGACTGTCTGTGTGGAGTTTGCACATTCTCCCCGTGTTTGCATGGGTTTCTTCCGGGTGCTCCGGTTTCCTCCCACAGTCCAAAGATGTGCGGGTTAGGATGATTGGCCATGATAAATTGACCCTTAGTGTTAGGGGGATTAAATACGTGGGGCTACGGGGATAGGGTGGGATATGTGTTGGTGTAGGGGTTACGGGGATCGGGTGGGATATGTGTCGGTGCAGGCTCGATGGGCTGAAATGGCCTCTATCTGCACTGTGGGGTTTCTGTGATTTCTGTGATTGTTCCTTGGAACAGAGTTAAGACGAGAAGAGTGAAAAATCCCTAATGGGATATCAATCTTTAGCAAAGTACAGAAGCGCAGGCAATCTAGCTTGCTTGACATCAGTCATGGCGAAAAGGCAATTGGGGGAAAAAATGCCATTCCAGACTGAAGGTAACAAACATTACAGTTTTTGATGGATGAAACTAGGCTCATGAATGAAGGAAATGTGGTCTGTTATTTATTTTGCACTTCCAGAATGCACTTGGCACAGTTTCTTGCAAAACTTTCATAGCTAAAAAGAAGGCTGACAGGATCAAGAGGGGCATTGCAAGTGTGGACAGAAATTTGGCCTGACAACAAAAAAATAGAAAATGTTCTTAAATAGTAATTATTTGAATTGGACTATGGGAACTAGTGGGATCCCACACCAATCAGTCCTACGGCATCTTCCATTCAAAACATTTTACCTTAGCAAGCAGATTGTAAGCAGAATATTTAAGCTCTCTGATGATGCAAAGTTGTGTGGGATGTCAAGATGTGCTGAGAAGTTGGAAATTACTTAAACAGCTTTACTTAGTGCTTGGGCAGATGAATAGAAAATAGCACTTAGTGGTATTAAGCGGAAATCAATTGACATAATGTGCTAAAAAATATTACTTAAGATTAAGCTTTTGGGCTGTGGCATCATTGTTACACTGAATTATGGGTTTGTATTACATGTCAGGAAACAGTTTTCAGGTGGGCTGTCTGAATTATCTTGAATTATGTTGTGATTTTTTAAATCACAATATTTAGTTATGTATTTTACAAAACAGAAAGTTACTATTTATTATTAATGGTTCCCAAGTTCAAGAAGGAGCTCAATCCTAGGAAATCTCGGTCAGTTCGCTAATGTGGGGAAAAATCCAACCTTAAGTAAGCAATTTGGTGTCATTATTGGGATTGATAATAATCAACAAAGGCCACCATGGATTTATGCAAGGGATGTTGTGCCTAAAAAAAAAAATTATTGCAATTTTAATATTATTGGTGACCTCGGTCGAGGTCACGAATGAACGTTATGAACGGCAGATGTCCCAGGACTGGTCCCTGTAGGACCCCTGTGGTCAGCAGAAAAAGAATTCAGCAGCCATCTGAAAACTGATATCACAGATGTAATTAAACGCACAATTCTATCTCCCCCCAAAAAAACTACCAGAATGTTGTCACCCACAAGCTTAAATCGCACACGGTTTGAAGAGTTTTATCAGCAGAGAGCAGAAAAGGCACAATAGGTCAGAGTAGGAAAGGAATGAAAGTAAAAGAAACATATGGTAATGCTAAGTTCATCACATAAGCATTAGCCATTTTCTCTTTGCGATGAGATATGTTAAAGAGTTCATTTGAAGCCATGTTCTATTAACAATGCAATTTGATTAAGAACTTATTACATTATAGGAAGACAGGAAAACTGATTTTACAGAGCCATGTGCAAAAATGACCTTAATCATGACATTGCAGTGAAAACTTCATTGGCTGTAAAGCGCTTTGGGATGTCCAGTGGTGGTGAAAGGCGCTATAGAAATGCAAGTCTTTCTTTTATATAACATATTTCTTCTCTATGGAAAATAGTTGAAACTAAGGGGAGAGATTTCCAGATTTCCACAACCCTTTGTGTGAAAATGCATTTCCTGATTTCACTCCAAAAAGGCCTAGCTGCAATTTTAAGATTATGCCCCCTCATTTTGGATTCCCCCATCAGAGGAAATAGTTTCTCTGTATCTACCCTATTGAATCTACTTATCATTTTAAACAACTCAATTAGATCATCCTGCAAACATCTAAACTCAAGGAAATAGAAACCAAGGGGGGTGATTTTGCCAATGGGGGCGTGTTGGAGGCGGGACTGCTGCTTGGCGGGTCGATGTCCCACCTCCATCGATTTCTGGCCAACCCACGCTATTTTCCCTTGATTGACCTTGTTAAGCCCGCCCAGCGGGCTTAGCAGGCCAATTAAGGGAAAGCCAGTTGCAGAGAATGTCAACGTATGACGTTTCATCTGTCAAAGATTTTTGGCAGATGAATTGTCATCGTTTGGCAGCTCTGTGAAGCTGTCAAACACTGACATTCTCTGTAGTTTGATGAGGTCTTGAATTCAAGACTGATCAAACTTCTTTCTTTTACAGAAATGAGATGGTTGTTGCATCTGAGAATGCAACGGCCATCTGTCATCTGCAACACAGAGGTGCGAGACTCTTCACATACACACCGATTGAAGCCTGCAGGAAGAAACAAAGGTAAGTACACTTTTACTAACACTTTGCACTTACCTCAGATACTCACCTCTCCACACTTGCACCCATCACTTCCCTTTACAGCACTTTTTTGCACCCGACCCCCCGACCCCCGCAGACCCAGTACTCGCCTCGCTGACCTGGCGGGTTTTGGAGCCTTCGGGATGCCCGCACTTGTGAGGGCAAAAAGGGGATAATCCATTTTCTGCCTGTTAACTACCTGTTAACAGGCAGTTAATATGCTTTAATCCCTTCCCGTCTCCAAGGAGACGGGACCCGGCGCGGGATGGCTACCCGCCTCCTAGGAAGATGGCATGGAGGCGGGTTGGGCACCCGCCCCCAGATTCTGCCACTTTCCCAGCAGTCCTGCCTCCAAACCCGCCTTCCCAGGGCTGGCAAGATCGCGCCCCAAGTTTATTCAGCCTCTCATAATTTAACCTTTTAAGTCCCGGTATCATTCTAATGAATCTATGCTATACGTCCTCCAAAGCCAAAAGACAATATATCCTTCCTGAGTGATGTTAAGGAGCATCAGAATCCATTGGGCATCTCATAACATTTCCTATTGGCTAAGTAGGATGAGGACTAGGATCAGTCCCAAGGTTATTTGTAGCTGCCCGATTGCCCTTGCAAGTGAAAGCGGACATCCAGCACTGCATTGCAGAAGGGAAAATGATCATTGCAAAAAAATAAATGAGCCCTTTAAGTACTTTGCAACGTTCCAAAATACAGAAGTTTTCAATCACATAACATCAGGAAAAACTTTGCTTGTACAATATATTTCTGATACAGAATAAAGTAGTATCACAGGAGTGCAAATGTTAAATAATATTATTATTACATAAGTAAGCTAAACATTTTCAAAAAATATCTTGATGCAGAAATTTTATTTCAGTGCTTTTGTTTTTCATTGTCAGTAAAGATCACCGGTATTTTTGATAACCTGAATGGGAAAGAATTAGTCAGACTTGTTTGGGCAAACACCATTGTCTTAAGTGACTCCTAAAGCTGCTGATTTTGCAGTCTGGCTCACAAGAAAAATAATTTTGCTAAGTTAGGCTGTGGCCTTGCATTTAGCAATTTGACTAACTGTGAAGTTAACTCTTTGAGTACTTAATTTTTCCGCACGGCTTTCAATTTTTTCAATCGTATTGAACGTCTGAAAAAATGATTTCTGCAAATTAGATGGTCCACCACCTCCTCCTCAGGGCATGTAGGAATGGTCAATAAATGTCTCCCTTGCCAGTGACGCCCACATTCTGAATGAATTTTAAAAGCTTTTGTGGCTTCCTATGGATAATGGCATCTCAGAAATGTCCCTGAGGGTAAGCAATTGATCCCTATGGGGGCATTAGGTTTGGCCATTACCCACAGGGTTTATCTGTACCATTAGTTAATACTCACATTAACTGCTCATTTATATGATGTGCAAGTTCCTTGAGTGTCAGATCAAGCATGCAATAGATAAATTCTTGTAAACTTGGTGAAATCTTGATGTGGGTTTTTATTTATTTATTAATCCCATATTCCCTTTTCCTCCTGTTTATTTAATATCTTCCCATGCTGGCGTGCACCATTTCCCCGGTCCAGGGGGCAAACAAGCTACCAATTTTTGGCAATCCTGCTCTTGAGGTGACCACGCAAGAGTTGTGTAACTAGAGATAAAATTCAACCATCCTCCAAATATCACTCCCTCCATGTGGGCATGTGCCGACCCTGGGTTCTGCAACTCGCCAGTGCCCCAGGCAAGAGTGGTAACTCACCATGCGAGGAATCACAGGCCTGAAGCCCATCATAGAAACATAAACATCGAAGATAGGAGCAGGAGTAGGCCATTCGGCCCCTCGAGTCCGCCATTTAATGAGATCATGGCTGATCATCCAAATTCAGTACCCTGTCCCTGCTTTCTCCCCATATCCCTTGATCCCTTTAAACTTAAGAAATATATCTAACTCCTTCGTGAATATATTTAATGAATTGGCCTCAACTGCCATTCTGTGGTAGAGAATTCCACAGGTTCACCACTCTCTGGGTGAAGAAATTCCTCCTCATCTCAGTCCTAAATGGCTTACCCCTTATCCTTAGACTGTGACCCCTTATCTGCCGTCTTATCTATGACATTTTCCTTTGATGTAGTCAAAATATGGTATATAAAGGATCATGGTTTTCAACAGTAACAAACAAAGGTAGTGCACAAGCTGTCATGTAAACATGTAGTTACAAAAATCATCAAACTTGCATTCTTCTTACGGTAATAGGAAGTTCTCAATTAGCCTCACTGTAATTAAAGGAAAACAAAAAAAAATACTGTAGATGTTGGAAATCTGAAATAAAAACAGAAAATGCTGGAAAACACTCAGCAGGTCAGGCAGCTTCTGTGGAGAGAGAAACAGAGTTAACGTTTATGGTCGATGACCTTTCGTCATACTATGTAAAGGCCTGTGAGCCCCATGACTGTGGCTCACTCATTCAAACTGCTGAGAGCGACACAGCGAAAACTAACCCATGACTGTCGGAGGCGTGAGTGAGTGAGTTATGCTTCTGTTTAGCTTTCATGAATTCAAAACATTAGCAATACATGATGGGTGTAATATTCTCTTTACTAAAGAGGAAAGAAAGAGTGCATTTTATACAATGGTTTGTCACATCCTGAGATCGTCCCAAAGCACTTTACAATTGATGTATCTTGGAGTCCCTCCACTTCACGAACCCTACCTGTAACACTAAAACACAGTCCATTACTGCATTTTAAGCATTTTAGTTGCCAACATAAATTGTAACGTGCAAAAAACTAAGAATCCAAGAACTGTGTTCTGGAGTAAAGTATCCAGATATTCATAAGAACATAAGAAATAGGAGCAGGAGTCGGCCATTTGGCTCTTCGAGCCTGCTCCGCCATTCAATAAGATCATGGCTGATCTTCTAACTCATCTCCACTTTCCTGAACTATCACCATATCCCTTGATTCCCTTAATATTCAAAAATCTATCGATCTCTATCTTGAACAGAAATATCTCCACACCAGGCATGAGGGTGGGGTGTAATCAAATTGTTTCTTGATAGCGACTACATTGATAGGAAATAATCTCTGTGTAGGCAGCTGACTTTCTCTCATATGTGCTCACTTTTTATTAAACTATATTAGGCTCATCCTCATCCTCATCCTCACCCTCTGTAAACTTCAGCTCATCCAAAACTCTTCTGCCCGTATCCAAATCCTGCACTAAATCCCACTCACCCATCACCTCTGTCTTGCTGAATTAGATTGGTTCCCGGTCTCCCAATGCCAGAAATTTAAAATTCTCATCGTCAAGTTTAAATCCCTTCCTCGCCTCACCCGCACTATTTCTGTATCCTCCTCCAGCCCTACAATCCCTCCCTCCGCACCACCCCCACCCCCCACCCCACGCCCACTCCCAAAACTCTGTGTTGCTCCGACTCAAGTCTTCTGCATCCCCTCCTCCCTTCGCTCCACCATTGGTGACCATACTTTCAGTCACACACTTCTCTACCTGTACCTGCATCTCTCTATGTAGAGTAACTGTGTTCTGGAGTAAAGTATCCAGATATTCATAAGAACATAAGAAATAGGAGCAGGAGTCGGCCATTTGGCCCTTCGAGCCTGCTCCGCCATTCAATGAGATCATGGCTGATTTTCTACCTCATCTCCACTTTCCTGAACTATCGCCATATCCCTTGATTCCCTTAATATTCAAAAAATCTATCGATCTCTATCTTGAATATATTAAACGACTGCGCCTCCACAGCCCTCTGGAGTAGAGAATTCCAAAGACTCACAACCCTCTGAGTGAAGAAATTTCTCCTCACCTCAGTCCTAAATGGCCAACCCCTTATTCTGAGACTGTGACCCCTGGTCCTGCCCCCTCAATTGTGTCAGAGTATCTCTAACCCGTGCTCCAGCTCAATGTCTGTTAGCTGGAGTGACTCAAGGCAGAGATATTTCCCACAGGTCTGGTTATCCCCCGACACCCTAAATTTGAAATTCTCATCCTTGATGTCTTTTCCATCCATGGCAAACCCTCCTCCCCCAAACTCTCCACTCCTCTGTCTGCAGCCTCTTGTGCATTCCACCCTCCCTTCACCCCACCATTGGTGGCCGTGCCTTTAGCTCACTAGGTCCTACTATGTGGAATTCCCTCCATAAACCTCTCTGTCTCGCCACCACTTCTTCTTTCAGATTCTTTTTAAAACCCACCTCTTTAGCCTTACTTTTAGCAACTCCTCCTAATAGCTCTTTCTTTGGCTCAGAATCCATTTTTTGTCTGCTTACTCTCCTGTGAGGCGTTTTGGTACATTTTTCTGTGTTAATAGCGCTATGTAAATGCAAGTTGCTGTTAATTAACCTGTTTTGAAATGTAGATGTGAAGATAAAGATGAGCAATAGATCTAAACACATTGTTTACTGTCCAAATAGTCTCTGTTTGGGGAAAAAGATTAATGCATTTGAATTCTACAGAATTTATCGGTGTATATTTTATTTAGTATTACAATAACATACATCCATAAGAAGCGGCAACTTTAAAATTAAGCTCTTGTCCAGGTGTGATAAAATGTTTGTAAGGAAAGCACGAACAATTTTTATTCCCTTTGAGCATAACACTATCCTACAAATCACAGTTGTTGTCACTTCCGCCAACCTCCAGCAAAACATTGATAAAGCTTTAACACCAAGGAAGACCTTTCTAAACAACACTGTTGCTGTCATCTCTTTTAACTCCTAATTTCTACTTGCATCTCGTGGCCGAACATTGGAAGGCCTTTTGAAAGGAACCAAGGCATCTTGGATTAAATAAGTATCATCTCACAGCATACGAGTAGGGCTCATAAGCTGCAGAGTCTTCTTCCAGTTTTGTCAAGATATTCGTTGTCATAGCAAACATCAAGGATGCGTGGGCTTCTGAATCAATTCACACGATTGGGCCTCAAGTGCCATTGGAGTCCATATCATAACTGCATTGATATGGAGATTTATGTCACTGCGTGTTAGAGGGAATAGCACGCACTGCCTATATTAAAAGAACATCACACTGATAACTTGGTGAAATAGGAAGTTCTTAATCAGCCTCACTGTAAACATATTGGGCAGGAGTTTCTGCTCGGTTGCGCTGGATTTTTCAGCGCAATTCGTTCAAAATCGGCCAAGCCAGCGCAAACGATCGCGGAATTTTAAGCGCAAATTACGTTCGACGCATATCGAGTTTCCGCAATCTTTTGCGCTCGTTTAAAAACTATCGTGCTGGAAGCCGGCCCCACCCACAAAGCTGACCACGCCCTCCCCAGATCAAATTAATCACCATTGGGAGTTTTCGCTAATTGTTCCCATTTGCAGGCCTGCGAGGAAGCTCTTACAATTAACCTTTTTTTTAGGCACAAGAACTCTAATATGCACGTTTTAAAAGCTTTTGAATATAATTTGTTTTAATTTACGAAGAAATTAACTACTGTACACCAATATAACTAGCAAATGATTCTGTATAGTTTTTTTAAAAGTCATTTTCAGTTATTTAAAATCAGGTTACTCACAGGTGGTGGACTGGATACTCTGATTAAAATGCTTATTTTTTGTGATTAAACCCATTTTCAGTTGTATTAATCAAACTGCACCAAGTTACCATTCTTAAATATGTCATGGAATATTTTTTAAAGCAGATATTTTTGAAAAAAAATTACGTTCTAAAACGCTGCCCAATTGCGCTGGTTCGTGGCAGATTTTACCTTCGGCGATATGCAAACGAGTTTGAGCGGAAACTTGAGAAAAAAAAACACTTCTCAAAACTAGCATAATTCTGGGCGCAATTTGTGCCTAGGTCATCAATTGCACCCAAAGCTAGAAACTCTACCCCGTTATATAAAGGCCTGTGAGCCACATGCTAGTGTGTCACTCATTCGAACACCCAGGTGTGACACAGAAAGAAATAACCCATGACTATCACAGGCATGAGTAAGTTATGTTTCCGTTTTTCACTCGTGAATTTAAAACAGCAACACTCCATTACAGGGGTAATGTTCTCTTTACTAAAGAAGAAAGAAAGAACTTAATAGCACTTTATCCTCAGGATGTCCCAAAACAAGTTATAACCAATCGCGTACTTTTGAAGTGCAGTCACTTGCTATGTAGGCAAACATGGCAGCCAACTCTGTGAGAGCTCTAGTTGCATGTAGCTTTGATTATGGCATTGCTCAGTATTTGTGCTCGGGTTCCCAACAGCAGTAATGAGCCTGGTCCCCATGCAGCCAACCTCTGACCCAATGGTCTGGGTGGAAGAGAAGGGGGGATTGAGGACTGGCGCAGGACAAAGGCATTAGAACAACTGCCAGGAATCAAGGCACAGACCTGCATTAACAGTCGCCTGTGGTCACACTCCAGCTACACATCCACAGAGCGGAATCCCTGCCTGTTCATGAATACTCCCGGGGGGCTTCAGATGGACCACGCAGGGCCATGTGTGTGCAGTCAATTATTCCTGCACTTCTAGGAAGCCCACAATTCAGGTGAATCCCAGAGCTCTCTCCTGTTGCTTGGCAGACTCCATAGGGAAGATGATGAAATTGTTCCTCTTGTTGAAGAGTGCATCTGTCACCTGCCTTTCTGCAGCAGTCCACTGCAAATTGACTGATATTGCTGATGCCATCTGTCGCAGCTTGGAATTATCCTGAAGCATAGAAATGGATGGCCACCGTTACTTTAAGAGCCACAGGTAGTGCCGTGCATGCCCTGCTGCTGGGCTCCAGTTGTTGCTGCAGCAGGTGACATAGCTCAGTCACTGCTGAAGCGGAGGCAAGGGACAGATTACTCCTCACTCAAGTTGAGGTGGGAGATCCTGTTGCGGAAGACCCGCGTGCTGTAAGACGTCCTGAGACCTGCCCTCCTTTGCCCTCTTGTGCCAGCAACTGTAGTTCTCCGCTGTCTTGTCTGCTACTGCTCCTCCCCCCTCCTCCCCCTCCTCCTACAGCCCCAAAGGCGGACCCAGCAGCACACCCATTTTACCACATTAAACATCTGAAGCCCTTGCACAAAGTCACTTTCCAGAACTTGTCCGCAAAACATATCTTAGCCACAGAAGCCTTCAAAAAACGCCTCCAAGCCTACTAGCAGCCTAAAAAGACTTACCAGAGATTTATGTGAGTGCAGCTGATGCAGATGCAATCTGCCTGCGGACTGTTGGCCCCAAGAATCACTGGGTGGGCCTAAAAATCCACAAATCCAGAGTTCCCACAATCCGATTTCACCACAGTTACATATTTCATTTACCTCAGTGCTTTGCTCAGGCCGCTGACCAGAATGACTTAAAGGACCAATATGGCAACCTCCGAACTTCCAGGGCGTGGGATGCCACCTCATAGAATTCCTCCCTCCTGTCCCTAAAATCAGGTGCGAAGCAACTTAATTTCTCCCCCCCAGTGTCAAATTAATAATTTTAACATTAAATAAAGCTAATAAGAAGTTTTAGAAAGCACTGCTAAGCCAGACATTGCATTTTGTATAAAGCAAATTTGCATAGTTTTTCTAGAAATGGCACTTGAGTCTATTTGAGATATCCTTCTCTTAGGGGGTTTCCAAGGGTTGGGTTACGAGTCTGCAATTCATTGGTTTCTATACTATAGATAAAGTAAAAAAGGAATTAATATCTACATTGAACATCTGAATGAGGTTTATGGGAATTAAAGTCCCATATGGTCGATGACTCATATGAAATATAGATTTTTTTAAGTGTTGCTTGTCTTACATTTTTAAAGACGTAAATCTCCCTCTCTAGGACCTTTCTTCTGAGCTTCAAGAAATGAATCAACAAAACCGTTTTCTGTACTTAGGCTAATTTCCCCATATTGTAGAGGAAGAGAGAGAGAGAGAAGGTGTGTCAATAAATATAAGGGTTGGTTCATTTTGAACTCTGGAAAATTGCCAGCTGTAAAATCAGCTGGAATAAGGGATGGGAGCTCTCAACCTGGATTCAGGTTTTTCTTCTTTCATTCTGCAGATGATAGATGCTGTACATCTGAGAAAAAGGAACATAGCTCATTCATTTTTAATATGCCATTTCTGAAATACATAACAGATGTAATACTGTATATGAATGATTTATGTATGATTAATCCAACAAATATTTTGGCTCTTTAAAATTGCGCGTTACAGGCTGTCGGGCAATGTTTTGTATTTGTTTGAATCACACTTGATGCAGCAGTGCGAATTTAATCAAAATTATCGTCATGTCACTTGCACGTAGCAAGCTAATGATAGAAGTACCTCAAAGAAACGTCCTCCTGGCTCTCCTCCCTCTCCAAACTGAAAAGAGTATTTATCATTAAAATTTCCTCACGAGTATGCTTTTAAAATAATTCATTTCATATCTCCTTCCTTACTTACATTCCTGTTCCCTATAGTAAGGGAAATCAACTGAAAATGTAAATCTTATTATAGGCGAGTTTATAAAATTGGTGAGCTCCATTGGGGTGGTCGTGCAGTGCCATGGAGTTGCAGATCTGTTTTTATTTCAGATTTCCAGCATCTGCAGTATTTTCTTTTTGTATTGCAAGCTTACTTGCTTGTGTAATTAGAAAAGTAAGAAATCCAGAAACAATGGACGTCACTTGAACTATACAGAATTTGTAAAGGTGTCTTCTTATCAGGCATCAGGAGATCAGAAACTACTGGATGTAAACTCAAGTTAAGTTGAGGAAAGGGTCTAAAATGGTATCTACAATAAAATCTGTGGTAATGTTCAGTCATAATTTTTGCACAATTCAAAAGTATCACATAAATAATCCTTAAAGTATCACTATTGTAACAACTACAATGGACTTCTTTACGAACCATGATTCAAATTAGTCTCACTTTTGTAAGTCATGCTAAAAGATACTTGCTTTATTCAGAAGGTAGGAATAACTCTTTATTTCACTTTACACGCAAGAAAAGGTTGGTTTGAGCAGAGCAGCATCATGAGGAAATTGCACATTCAATATTTTACAAATGTGGCAGCTCCCAAATTATTATTGCTTTACTTTATTTTTGCAATCAATTTATCTGATCAACTTTAGCATACTTTGTGCCAGACTATTTTTTGGTCCAAAGAGCACATGGACAACCTGTTTCCAAGTCTTTGCATTTCCTCTCTCCTACTGCTGGAATAACGTGTGCAAGAGATGCCTCAGATGACATGATTTTGTTGCTCTCCTCATATTGGGAACCATTCCCCATTCTCTGAGATTACTGGGTGCTCACTGTATGTTAAACCATGATCTGCAACTCCATGGCACTGCACGACCACCCCAATGGAGCTCACCAATTTTATAAACTTGCCTATAATAAGATTTACATTTTCAGTTGATTTCCCTTACTATTTTACTCATTCATTTTCTCCCCCCCCCACGCCCCCCCGCACACCCACCCCCCCACCCCCCCCCCCATCTCTCCTGAAGATGATAACTCCTTGCTGGGGTATGTTTTCATGATCACCCTCTGGTACCTTGCCCACACAGCCATTATTATGAGGCTTGACAGTTAATGTCACAGGCAGCTCCTCCCAAACCTGTGGCCTCTGCCACCTAGAAGGACACGGGCAGCAGGCGCATGGGAACACCACCACCTCCAAGTTCCCCTCCAAGTTACACACCACCCTGACTTGGAAATATATCACCGTTCCTTCATCGTCGCTGGGTCAAATTCCTGGAACTCCCTCCCTAACAGCACTGTGGGAGTACCTTCACCACACGGACTGCAGCGGTTCAAGAAGGCAGCTCAGCACCACCTTCTCAAGGGCAATTAGGGATGGGCAATAAATGCTGGCCTTGCCAGCGACGCCCACATCCCAGGAACGAATATTTTTTTTAAAGGCTATACATACAAGCCAAGCTGTAGCTATATTGTACTGATGCCCACACACATGACTACTCACCCGATAAACTTGCTGAGCCATCAGGCGAGCCTGTTTTCTTTCACTTATATACATATAGATCTTTCGCAGACCCAGAATGAAATTTATAAACTTAAAGTTGAGGCAGAATGGGTCATTGGTGCTCTGCAATATAGCTGCAATGCACTGTACAAAAAAAAATTGAATGGCTGCATATTTGAATCTGAATATCTCACATAGTGGGTAAAGTTACTCATTGTAGAGCTCAAACGAATACTACGTCTGCACGTGTAGTAATTTGGTGTGTTGGTAACTACGGAGTGTTAATGTATTTTTGCCCACTCTCCCAAAATTCCTCCCAGCACACAGGCTTAATGTTAATATTTTTTGGCTTGTTAAGCATCAGTTAAAGGCAAACCTGCAAATTTGCAGATGCTACCTTTCCAGCCTACATTGCATTAATGATGACACCCATTAAGCTGGCACCAAAAGACCGAGCAAATCTGCAGCACAGACTCCAGGACGAGTGACCCAGCTGTTTCAGTCCACACAGCAGCATGGGTGCATCAAAAAGTCCTACTTTTTTGAGCATTTTAGAGGAGGAGATGGTGGATGAACACCAGAGAAGGGCCAGGGAAACTTAGGCTATAAGAGGAGAACCCCTCTGAGACCCATTACTACATCAGGTAATATGTCTATTGCTCCTCAACTTCACTGAGGAGCACCGTGTAAGGAAGCTATGCCTCCCCAAGGAAGCTATAGGCGAAGTGTGCCAGCTTCTTGGAAGACGATCTGCAACCAAGGAGCAACACCGGCACCACGTTCCCAATAGTGGTAAACGTGAAAACGATGCTCAACATGCCTCAGGTTTCTTACAGATAATGGCAGGAGACTTGGCAAGGATCCATCAGTTTTGTGATTCATCGCTTCACAACCAAAGTCATAGCTGCCTTGTTTTGACATGCTGGTGAACAAGTTAAAATTAGCGCTGGCAAGCAACAGTAGCAGGAGAGGTTGACCGGGTTTTCCGAAGGATATTGTATTCTCAGGGTACAGGGCACCATCAATTTCACTCATTGTCCATTCAACCACCTGTGCACTCTTCAACAGCCAAGGACGCAACGAACATCCAAATGGACTGCATATGATGCACAGTTTCCAGGAAGTATCCACGATATTCATATTTCCAAGGGATCATAGTCTACCTACTTAACCAGGTGCAGATAAATTGTATGGCTTTCTCTGCAAATATATTGATTACCTGCTGAAAAGTAGCTATTGACACTGCCTCACAACCTCCTCCTCAGTAAGGAATGTACAGCAATGCATATTTGAGAGGTAGGGCCATAATCAAGCAGAAACTTGTTGTGCTGAAACATTGATTTCAATATGTGCATCAAAGCAAGGTGCACTACGCTATGTCTCAAGGAGAATGGTAGTGGTGTGCTGTGTGCTAAATGCTGCACAAAGTAACTATCAAATAAGGCATGTAGTTATGTGTGGAGAATGAACAGCAGCAAGGCTTGGTACAGGAGGAGAAGACATGGGAAGTTGATGATGAGAGGCCAACACAAGCTCAGCAGTCATTGCAGTAAGTGCCAGGGATTTTCTAGGTTCTAATTGAACTGTTCTTTCCTTGAGACCTACCTTTATGCTTCATTTGATTTTAAAAAAATATATAAACAACTTCTTCGGCAGCACCTCCCAAACCTGCGACCTCTTCCACCTAGAAGGACAAGGGCAGCGGGCGCATGGGAACACCACCACCTCCAAGTTCCCCTCCTAGTCACATACCATCCTGACTTAGAAGTATATCGCTGATCCTTCATCGTCGCTGGGTCAAAATCCTGGAACTCCCACCCTAACAGCACTGTGGGAGTACCTTCACCACACGGACTGCAGCGGTTCGAGAAGGCAGCTCACCACCACCTTCTCAAGGGCAATTAGGGATGGGCAATAAATACTGGCCTTGCCAGCGATGCCCACATCCCATAAATGAATTTTTAAAAACTATTAATCAGTAAAGAGAAGGAAGAACTTGCATTTCATGACTCGCCATTCATGACCTCAGGACATCCCAAAGCACTTTATAGCCAATTTAGTCCTTTTGAATTGTCATCACTGTTGTAATTTAGGGAAATGTGGCAGCCAATTTGTACACAGCAAGGTCCCACAAACAGCAAGGAGATACATGACCAGATTATCTATTTTGTTGAAGTTGGTTGACAGATAAATATTGACCAGGATATCGGGAGAATTCCTCTGCTCGTCTTCAAATAGTACCACGGAATCTTTTGTGTCCACCTGAGGGGGAAGATGGGGCCTGGCTTTAACATCTCATCCAAAAGACGGCACCTCCAACAGTGCAGCACTCCTTCAATGCAGCACTGGAGTGTCAGCCTAGATTATGTGCTCAAATCTGTGGAGTGGTGGTTGAAGCCACAAGCCTTCTGCCTCAGAGGTAAGAGTGCTGCCACTGAGCCAAGGCTGTTTATGTGGAAACCATTCATTTCAAAAGGAAATAATGATCATAGGTTTAAGATGAGGTGCTGTGTTCTAGGGACAGGGTCACTGGCAAGGCTTGTGGAGCTAAGCAGAGTCAGGCCTGGCTAGTACTTGGAGGGG
The DNA here is from genome assembly GCF_052327205.1 of Somniosus microcephalus. Classification (NCBI taxonomy): domain Eukaryota; kingdom Metazoa; phylum Chordata; class Chondrichthyes; order Squaliformes; family Somniosidae; genus Somniosus; species Somniosus microcephalus. Next base: position 22,376,961 of record NC_141004.1, on the reverse strand, counting down.
TGACCATCAGGGAAGACCAGGTGCAGAATGTCACAGAAGGAGCCCCGAGGAGGTGCAGTTGGTGAGAAGGTCACGGAAGGAGCCCCGGGAGGGGTGGCTGGTGAGCAGGCCCAGGTGTTGGGCTGAAGATTGTCGGACAGGAGGAATGGTGGAAATGGAATGGCGGCGCGCACAGACGCAGCGGCTTTGCTTCTCCCAGGACGGTGCTATTTACATTAATGTTAATGTTATTTGTACTGGACTCACGGGAGCTTGCAAAATCACATTTCGTTGTTCATGTACTTGTACAATGACAATAAAGTTGAATTATTATTATTATTATTTATTGAAAATAACAGTGAAGATGTAGGGTGTGCTTAACGTGATGTCCTGTTGTGCCCAATCCTTGTGGTACATGAACGAGTCCATTGCAGTGTTTCTATTCTACTGCTCCTATCTGATGTACTACTGGAAGGAATAGGTATGGAGGCCACCTGAGAGGTTTGATGTGGATCTGCTTCAGCTGGTAGCCACCTCCAATGGTAGGAGCACTACTACAGTGTGGCAGGCTCCGACAGTCCCACCTGTGTGTCAGGAACAGAATCTCCTGTTCCTGCTATGGGCGATTTCAAAGGCTTCTCAGGTCACCTGTCCAAAGGCAGCTCCAGGCAAGGACTATGCAGCCACTCACCTGTTGCCCTGCTTCTAGCCACATGCACCTACTAAAAGCCAGGCCTTGCAATCAGAGATTGTTCTGTTCAAACACATAGCCCTGCCTTGTGGCCTCTGAATCCTGTACTCATGAGTCACTGGCATCTATCTCCACGCTCTTTCCACAATGACGGGTGTTTTTTTATTCGTCTATGGGATGTGGGCTTCACTGGCAAGACCAGCATTTATTGCCCATCCCTAATTGCCCTTGAGAAGGTGGTGGTGAGCCACCTTCTTGAGCCGCTGCAGTCTGTGTGGTGAAGTTACTCCCACAGTGCTGTTAGGGAGGGATGATGAAGGATTGGTGATATATTTCCAAGTCAGGATGGTGTGTGACTTGGAGGGGAACTTGGAGGTGATGATGTTCCCATGCACCTGCTGCCCTTGTACTTCTAGGTGGAAGAGGTCGCGGGTTTGGGAGGTGCTGCTGAAGAAGCCTTTGCGAGTTGCTGCAGTGCATCTTATAGATGGTACACACTGCAGCCACGGTACGCCGGTGGTGGAGGGAGTGAATGTTTCAAGTGGTGGATGGGGTGTCAATCAAGCGGGCTGTTTTATCCTGGATGGTGTCAAGCTTCTTGAGTGTTGTTGGAGCTGCACTCATCCAGGCAAGTGGAGAGTATTCCATCACACTCCTTACTTGTGCCTTGTAGATGGTGGAAAGGCTTTGGGAAGTCAGGAGGTGAGACACTCACCGCAAAATACCTAGCCTCTGACCTGTGGCGCGAATGTTACCTGCCACTTATCAGCCCAAGCCTAAACGTCGTCCAGGTCTTGTTGCATGCAGGTATGGACTGCTTCATTATCTGAGGAGTTGTGAATTATACACCTTCAACACCCATTGCACAGTATCATTGGTGAGGCCTGGGATCAGATCACCTTCCTGTTCTGTCAGCTTGGGTGGAGCATGGTGTGGGGAAATACAGAAAGGGGAAGGAACAAATAATATACAATACCGGTAGTCTTAAAAATTATATTATACATACTTCTTTTTTATCTTTGAAAAATATTACCCGGTTTTACTGCTAAAACGAAATGAATGGTTTCCCAGTTACTTCCACATGAAATCCACGATTCTAAAGGTACTCAGTACAACCCTAATTACTGTCAACAGATAAGAAATATTCTCAGGTTACTACTTTAACTAGAGAAGAACAGATGATCCTACTTGGGCAAGACTCTAATATCTTGTTCCGTTTCCTTTTGTTTCCCGTATTGACTGCTGGCTCACGTTCCATTCCGTGCTGTGTCCCCCTGACCTCAAAATGAAAGGTTTTAAAATCCAAAATCCAATAATTCCGCCCCCCCCCCACCCCCACTCCATGATTGTTGATGATCTTGACAATGTGTGACACCCTTGCACCATCATTTTATCTCTGCACCATTTTATCTCAATGTACCATTTTATCTCAATGTGCCGTTTTGATTTGTGTATTGAGTACGTCCTTAGCACAGGTTGAACCAGATTACTAGGCTAAGAAACATGAGCAACAGTTTGGCTTTATTCATCACAATCTCCAGCCATCATGGCAGAATGGAATTTGCTGCAAAGCCTAGAAGCAGTATTAAAATTGTTAACACTTGAGTTTTGACATTTATGCCAGGGTACTATAATCCTAGATTCCTTTCATATAAATCAATTTCATATTTTGCTATATCTTTGTCTTGGAGATTTTCAGTTCTCCTTTTTCTGGAAGTTACCCTTCCTTGCTGTGCATTAATAAAGTATGTTTCTCTCTCTCCCTCTCTCATTGTCGGGGCAGGTATCATAGGATCATTTAGAATCATAGAATGATACAGCACGAAGGAGGCCATTCGGCCCAATGTGCCTGTGCCGGCTCTTTGAAAGAGCTCTCCAATTAGTCCCACTGCCCTGCTCTTTCCCCATAGCCCATAGTACAAGCGGGTTTTACACTGCTTTACCATTACCTTTACACAACAAACTGCATGTGGTTCAACAGCCATCCAGATCCTTAGCCGTGAGGTGTAAGAGGCTAACAGCGAGAAGTCTGAGTTGGCAAGAGAGGATCCTGCCCAGATGGTAGAAACACAGGTTTCCAATCATTAGCCGCATATCTTAAGAAGAAGAAGATCTTTATTTTCAAGTCACACCACTGGCACCAGCCATTCTCCCAGGACATTCCAGGGAGGTGAGCTGTTTATCCACTGAAGTGACTCCTATTGTCTCACACAATGCTATACCATTTACTACAACTTGGCAATTTCCTCCAGGATTTAGGAATAATCTTGTGCTTAATCCCTTACATTGCCACAGTCTTGCAATTAGAATGTCATTCTAAGAACATTGTACAGATGCGCAAATGTTGGCAGATACGAAAGCTACAATTGTAGAGTTAATACTCAACTATGGTGTAGAATTGAAACTACAATCTAACTGTTTGAGAAAAAATATGCATTGGAAAGTTAAGTCAGCGTAACAAATTAAGTCAACGTAACATTTGGAAACAACATAAATCTGTGGGGGAATTGTGTAGTGGGGGAATTGTGCAGTGGGGTTTTGCAGATATTCCAGCCTCGGGTGACTGTCTGTGTGGAGTTTGCACATTCTCCCCGTGTTTGCGTGGGTTTCCTCCGGGTGCTCCGGTTTCCTCCCACAGTCCAAAGATGTGCGGGTTAGGTTGATCGGCCATGATAAAAAAAATTGGCCCTTAGTGTTAGGGGGGATTAAATACGTGGGGTTACGGGGATAGGGCTTGGGTGGGATGGTTGTCGGTGTAGGGATCGGGTGCTAGGGTTTGGATGATCAGCCATGATCTCGTTGAATGGTGGAGCAGGCTCGAAGGGCCGAATGGCCTACTCCTGCTCCTATCTTCTATGTTTCTATGTTTCTATGTTAATATACACCCATTTATTGTTGAGGATTGCTCACAGTGTCATTACTGCCACTGGCAGCAAACTCCTGGTATAACCGTAGCAGTGCTCCTACCAGTGGAGGTGGCGTGCACCACCAAAGTAAGTGGTTTTCATCTTTTCCTCAATCAGCATCTCTGTCTCAGCCTCCATCATCATTGTTTGGATGGATCTTTTTACATAGAATGTACAGCCCAGAAACAGGCCATTCAGCCCAACCAGTCAATACCGGTGTTTATGCTCCGCACAAGCCTCCTCCCACCCCTTTTCATCTAGCACTATCAGCCTAATCTTCTATTCCTTTCTCCCTCATGTACTTATCTAGCTTCCCCTTAAATGCATCTATGTTATTGGCCTCAACTACTCCCAGTGGTAGCGAGTTCCATATTTTAACCACTCTCTGGGTGAAGAAGTTTCTCCTGAATTCCCCATTGGATTTATTAGTGACTATCTTATATTTGTAGACCCAGTTCTGGTCTCCCCCACAAGTGGAAACATAAGATAAGAACATAAGAAATAGGAGCAGGAGTAGGCCAATCGGCCCCTCGAGCCTGCTCCGCCATTCAATAAGATCATGGCTGATCTGATCCTAACCGCCAATCTACTATCACAGAACCATCTCCTGAATCTAACAGAATTAGACACACAAAATAGGAGCAGGATCAGGCTACATGGCCCCTGGGCCCGCTCCGCTACCCACAGGGCCATGACCGATCCGAACCTAGACTCATGTCCAAATTCCTGCCCGCTCCCCATAACCCTTTATTCCCTTTACTTCTAGGAAACTGTCTATTTCTGTTTTAAATTTATGTAATGATGTAGCTTCTACAGCTTTTTGGGGCAGCATATTCCATGGACCTACCACCCTCTGAGTGAAGTAGTTCCTCCTCATCTCAGTTTTGAAAGAGCAGCCCCTTATTCTAAGACTATGCCCCCTACATCTTCTCTATATCTGCCCTATCAAGCCCTTTCATAATCTTAAAAGACCTCTATCAGGTCACCCCTCAGCCTTCTGGTATCATCCTTGTAAATCGTTTTTGCACCTTCTCCAGTGCCTCTATATCCTTTTTGTAATATGGAGACCAGAACTGTGCACAGTACTCCAAGTGTGGTCGAACCAAGGTTCTATACAAGTTTAACACAACATAATATTCTGTCCCTCAAGAAATGAACCCCATGCTTTGTTTACTTTTTTTATGGCCTTAGTAACCTGCGTCGCTACACTTTTCTGAACAGGTAAACAGGATTTCATTAAGCTGAGATCCATCTACTTGTTCAGGTAAATGTTGAAGATCCTATGGCAGTGCTTGAGGAAGAGCAGAGAGTTCTCCAATACTTCTATCTGAGTAAAAAAAAACAAGTTCAGATGAACTGCTTAGTGACAAAAAAGGACTTTTTTTCAGTGTTGCATTTTTAACTCGTATTCCTTATAACTGGAACTACATGCAAAATGGATCACTGTGGATATAGTCTTCCTCAGAAGCACTGTTCATGTATCATTCTAATTCAATGTGCTTAGCTTGACACTTCTGCTGGGCTACAAAACCTCTCCACAGTTTACTGGGAGAGGCATTTCTTTCAGAGATGGATCAAACTAGGGGAGGGTGGGAGACAAAGAAACCTGCCATTGCCAAAGGTTGACGATCCATTTAGTATTGAAAAGTGAAATGAAGCTCTTTGTGGGTGGCTGTTGATGTGATGTAATGATGAGCTAGGCAATCGTCTATTGCTTTTTGCTCCAATTGGATCTGTATTCGTGTAGAAAACCCATTTTACCAGAGAGAGTCCATTTTGACCTTTCTGCCAGAGACAAGCTCCATATTATTAAGATTGTACTGACCCAGCACGAGATCAGTTATAGGCTGTGTCCTGCTTCATGTACTTTTGTTTTAAAATGTCTAAAAGAGCTTCACACAGTGAATTACTTTTGGGTGGCAATGACTGTTTTTAATGTCGGCAGCCATTCTACACTAGCAACATTTCCACAAACAGTAATAAAAGTGTCACGTTTTGTGTTTAGAACTTAACCTGCCCAGCGGAAGGGGGTAGGTTTGGGGCCGAACTAGTGTTTTATAAAGGTTTAGCATAACTTCCTGGCTTTTGTACTCTAAGCCTCTGTTTATATAGCCCAGGATCCCATATGCTTTATTAACTGCTCTATTAATCTGTCCTGCCACCTTCAAAGATTTGTGCACAAACAGCCCCAGGTCTCTCTGTTCTTACACCCCCTTTAAAATTGTACCATTTAGCTTGTATTGTTTCTCCTCATTCTTCCTACCAAAATATATCACCTCACACTTTTCTGCGTTGAATTTCATCTGCCACGTGTCCGCCCATTCCACTTGGAAATATATCGCGGCTCCTTCATCATTGCTGGGTCAAAATCCTGGAGCTCCCTCCCCAACAGCACTGTGGGAGCACCTTCACTGAACAGACTGCAACGGTTCAAGAAGGCGGCTCACCACCACCTTCTCAAGGGCAACTAGAGATGGGCAATAAATGCTGGCCTTGCCAGCGATGCCTGCATCCCAAGGATGAATAAAAAAAAAATTTTAAGTAATTTACTGTGTGAAACACTTTCAGATATTTTGATATGGTGCTATACAAATGCAACTATTTTTATTTCAATATAAACAATGATGTTGGGGGGGCCAATACAACCAAAAATTGTGTCTGCTGATAGGCCGGGCTTGAAGGGCTGAATGGCCTACTCCTGTTCCTATGTTCCCAGCCTTTGAACCGCTGTAAGTACTGCGTTTCTAGTAACTTTGCCCAACTTCCTTAAAAAATCTCATCTACATTTCACCATTCATAGTCCTGAAAAACGTAGAATCTTTGTTCTAAGCTCTTGTGGTTTAAATCAGTTTAAATATACACCGCTTATGACCTCTGCTTAAACCGATTGAGAAGAAAGGTGAGATTTTACTACAATTGGCACTTACAGGAAAAATAACTTTAAAGAGGAAAGAAATTTAAACAAAAAAAAAGCTAATCATCAGCCGGCCCCAATCGATCAGTTATTCAAAATTTCTAGGTGTGTTTGTATCCCAAGCACCTTAGGCCAACTTAAGACACTTAGGTCGCAAAATTCCTGGGAGTGCATTCTGAGTAGACCAAAGAAACAATTGTAACGTGTTTCAGTCTTTCACTCAGAAAGGAGCCACTTAGCCTCCAAACAAGATTATTGATTCCGGAGAGATCCTTCCAGGAGGCTCAAGTCACCTCTCAATTGGCGTGAGTTCCACCGAGGCCTTTCAAGGATGTAAAAGGGCAGAATTCCCGGGGGTAGCCACGAACTCACTCTGACATGCCCCCCCCTTTGATTCCCCTCCATGCCCCCCCTACCATAATTTAAAAGATCAGTGCCAACAGGGGCAGAATCCCGGCATGACCAGGTTCTGTCCCAGATTCCACAGCCACCCACCCCCCCCCCCCCCCAACTCCTCTCCCTGACCAGAAATCAGGCTTTCCACCTTCTCCAGGCCCCAAGAGCTTTGGGGGCCTGAGGCTTTTTTGCAGGTTACAGGACGTAAGCCAGATGGCCAACAAAACCTTTGGTTCAATAAACAGCATTTAGTTAAACTGATCATGCAGCCGCAATGATGTACAACAGCTTAGCAACAACATTTCTGTCAGCAGTCACAATCACGCATAAAAATAAAGAACCCGGTGTTTTGGTTTCTCTTTTTGCAATAATCAATGCAACAATTGGTCAAAGTCACGGCCTCATTGTGTCAACAGTACCGTTACCCAAGCAGAGGTCTTTCTGCACTTTAAAACTTACTTCCATATAAAGCCGCCTCAGGTTGATCCCAACAAAGAAACATGATCTTGCAATACTCCCTTATTTCTCCTTGGCTACTTAAAATGAGAACGCTTTGCTACAGTATCCTTTGCTAGCAGTATTCGCACAGGCTCCAGCCCCCGTGACGCCCCAAAGCACCTCAGTTTCAGAACACTTCTTTCTAATCATCAGTCACCATGCATGTCGCTTCAGTTTGTACACTTTCCAATTCACGCTGATATCACATGTGGTGCTGACAGCGTGGCTCTTTACAGAATAGAGAGGTTGACTAAAGTCGAATACAGATGGCACATTGACTCATGCGGTAAGTTAGAGGTTGTAGGTGGGGGCAAACTGCTTCTTTTCATGAGGACACCTAGGTCCACCGCCACCCCCCACCCCCCCCAATCCAACCACAAGTGTAGTGAACAGATTACATTTGCTATCATGCAATTGATGAGTCAGTGAGCTGGAAAGTCCAATGCCCTTCACAACACTAACAGTTTCTCAGCATCACTTGGCCAATACTGTCTGTTCTAAAACTGAAGATCATGATTTATTAAACCTTTTATCACAAAGAAACTACGTTGATCTAGGGACACAATAGGAAGAGAAAGCACAGTAGCATTTCTGAAATAGTTTCCCTTCCCTGCCCATTTACCCGTAACTTTTGGCATCGAGTAGGTTTTCAAAAACACTTCATTTTAACTCTTTTCAGCATTCAAAAAAGCATTTAAGGATAACCTTTGTAGTTTTTGCTTGTAATATCTTCCCAATGGTAGGTGTACGCCCACTTCAGAATTTGATTTTCTTTTATTATTTCTGCCTGTTTTCCTCGCCACTTTAATACTTGCTCCACCCCACTCCAACATATCTTTCTTTCAGATTACATAGGATTACATAGGATATATGGCACAGAAACAGGCCATTCGGCCGAACCACTCGAGCCTCCTCCCGTCTTTCCTCATCTAACTCTATAAGCATAACCCTCTATTCCCTTCTCCCTCATATGCTTGTCCAGCCTCCCCTTAAATGCATCTATACTATTCACTTCAACCACTCCCTGTGGGAGCGAGTTCCACATTCTCGACACTCTTTGGGTAAAGAAGTTTCTTCTGAATTCCCTATTGGATTTCTTGGTGACTATCTTATATTGATGGCCTCTAGTTATGCTCTTCCCCACAAGTGGAAACATTCTCTCTGTATCCACTCTATCAAAACCTTTCATAATTTTAAAGACCTCTATTAGGTCACCCCTCAGCCTTCTTTTTTCAAGCAGAAAGAGACCCAGCCTGTTCATCCTTTCCTGATAGGTGTACCCTTGCATTTCTGGTATCATCCTTGTAAATCTTCTCTGCACCCTCTCCAGTGCTTCTATATCCTTTTTATAATATGGAGACCAAAACTGTACACAGTACTCCAAGTGTGGTCTAACTAAGGTTCAATACAGGTTTAGCATAACTTCCCTACTTTTCAATTCTATCCCTCTGGAAATAAACCCTAGTGCCTGGTTTGCTTTTTTTTATGGCCTTGTTAACCTGTGTCGCTACTTTTAGTGATGTGTGCATTTGTACTCCGAGATCCCTTTGCTCCTCTACCCCACCTGAATTCTTGCTGTGACTGGAACTTGACAAGCTAGCATGCTTCAAGTTTTACCCATTCTCCGAGAGAAGATGAATGAGCGAGGGCTTGTCCAACACATTAAGCAAAATGCCACTTGAAAAAGAAAGTGATTTTCAAAATACAAAAACAAGCCTCATTAGATGTAATGTGCATTTGCTCAGATAGCTTGTCACTGCTCAAATTGACTGCAGAACAATGACTATTTTAAGTCTGGTGCAGAAGCTGTTGCCAGGAAAAGAGATACTGACAGTAAGGCCACTGTGTGTGACTGCTAAGATTGGGGCATGCTGCTACAGGTTGAGACAGATGGTGGGAGTGTCATTTCCTTTCCCATGGTACAGGGCTCTACCCGAAGGCACGGTGTCCCACCTACCAGCTTGGCTGAGAATGGGTAAAACTTACAGCACAGTAGCTTGTCAGGCAACTCCAGTCACAATGAGAATTCAGATCTAAAACCACAAGAATGCAAGGCAAGGCGAGAATACTCTTTGAGGGGGAGCGAACTTTATACCAAACCCAGCAACCTGGAGCAAACATAAGATAAAAATAGTTGGAAATTTGAATGGTTACATTCAGCAGCTTAATAAGGTTGTACAGATAACTGATGTTTAACCTAATTGATCTGTATGAAATTATTTTGCTATTTTAACAAAGACAACAACAAACCTGTTTTTTTTTAATTAACTCATTCAGCAACATTTAAACTCAAGCAGCCATTTTCTGTCAACGGAAAACAAAGCAGTGGCAAGTTTTCCGAATTCAACGATAATTTCCCTGAACTAACTAGTGAATGAATCGATCCCATGTCATTGTATCATCCATGTCCACTATCGGGTAAGCTACCAAAACGAATGAACAAATTGGTGGACAGAAAAATCTCTCGCTACGTGACTTAAATGGGGCAGTCTTTCTCTTTCATTTTCCTGCAGTTTTCTTCGCTGCACTGTTTTGATATCTTTCCGTAAATATTTCCAGCGGGAAGATTAGGCAAATGAGTGACGGAGTTATCTGCAAGTTTGATACCAATGTAGCACCTGACATGTAACACTGCTGCACCACCCTGAACATTTTCCATTAGATTTCTCCCTTTGAACACTGAAACTACTCTGGATCTATCGCCTGCCACCCACGCTGGAACAAAAAAGAAGTCTTGCATCAGCAAAATTATTTTTAAGCAAACACAAAGTTAATCGACAAATATAATTTTAGAATTTGCACTACATGGAAGATATAAGTTGTGTAGCCTTAAAAATAACGTACGCCTTACTAAAACCGTCAGAATGCATTATATATCAGTAAAATACTCTTTTTAATTTCACAAATAAAGTTTCCAATAAAGGGTTATCAAAATATTGTAAGAATCAGTTCTTCCTGTCATGTGACATGATGTAAATTTGGGCACGGCAAAATTTGGCAGCAAAAACAGCAAGAGGGAAAACTCAAATATGCAAACCCATGAAAGCAAACTTGTGCACATTATAATTGAATGGGAGGGTACATGCTCCAGGATGTAACAAACGCTTTGGGACCAGATGACTTTCATATAGCATTCAAGCTTTGCGTTCTTGGTTAATGATGTTAGACTTGTGACACAATGCCGGTCATCTATCATACTCCATTTGCACAACTGTAGTCTAAAACAAATAATAAATTGCGGACACTGTATCGATGCTTTACAGCTATTTGCAAATTGGTTGGTTAAAATATATTTGGTCTCTAGAATCTGTGACGCATGCATAACTTTTCTTGGCAAATTGGTATTGATCTATGAGGATTCAACTGTAAAGATCAAAGTTATCTTCATTATTCTCATTTAAATAAATGACAAATATCTCCAGCTGAATGCTATTGCAATCTTAAAATTGCAAGTTCCCACTGCAGTGCCCACTCCAAGTATTATGGGCGGTCTTGAGCTCTGTGCAGCTTTGTTTGGCTGGAATTCTGACTCAAACCGCTCCTGTTTGCAATGCAGTCATTTTGGCTCTATTACCTTTTGGCAAATTCTATTTAATTCCTCCGAAAAAGCATGGACACTTATCATCTTATTAATCAAACAAATACGCTTTCAGATCATATTGAAGCTTTTAGAATCTCCATATCATGTGATGTTTCCAGCTTAAAGCTATCTGGTATTTTGACATCTAACGCATTAGACCTGTGAAGACCAGATTGTGGGGTTTGGTTGCAATAATATTTTCATATAATAGTTGCCTGCTGTTTTTTTTTAGTTAAAATGAGGACATACTCAGATCGCTTTCCCAAATAAATATGTTAAACTCGCTGTTCTACATTCAACACATCCCCTGTTGCATTTGAAAAAAAAATAACTTTGGCTCAATATAGTATTTATTGGTCATATCATAATTTCACTTAATGCTGCAACAAGACTTCCTGTGTAATCAACTCTCCAGAAAACACTCAGTTGATGACTTGATTATAAAAGCAGGAGTTGAAAAGTATTTCTCTGTGTCATGAGCCCAGGACTAGTTAAAGCCATTGTTCCAGATTGTATAATATCATTGGCTTTTTTACACCTATCTGTGTTGCTGTCTTTACTACCCTGCCCACCACTACCACTATTTTCTTACATCTTCATCTCTTTTGACGCTATATTTGTCTCTGTGGATAAAGCTTATTAAAAAAAAGGAAAGATGAGCAAGTCTGGTAGAAGGGTTAACAAGTTTCCTTTGGTTATTTTCTCCACTCAGAGTCTTACTAATATGCTAAAATGTGGTTGCAAAGATGACCTCCGCAAAAGAACAAAAGGTTCTGCTTGTCAAGTGTCAGCTGTGGCTTAGTGGTGGCACTCTCGCCTCTGAGTCAGAAGGTTGTGGGTTCAAGTCCCACTCCAGAGACTTGAGCACAAAATCTAGGCTGACACTCCAGTGCAGTGCTGAGGGAGTGCTGCACTGTCAGAGGTGCCATCTGTCGGATGAGACATTTTCGAAGCACTATTTCGAAGAAGAGCAGGGGAGTTATCTCCAGTGTCCTGGCCAATATTTATCCCACAACCAACATCACAAGAAACAGATTATCTGGTCATTGTCACATTGCTGTCTGTGGGAGCTTGCTGTGTGCATAAGGGCTTCCACGTTTCCCACATGACAACAGTGACTACACTTCAAAAGTACTTCATTGGCTGTAAAGTGCTTTGGGACGTCCTGAGGTCATGAAAGGCGCTATATAAATGCAAGTCTTTCTTTAAGTGCTCATAAGTCCTTATTACAGAACAATCAAGAGAAACTCTTGCAGTGTTGTTCAAGATGTAACAAAGATTGCGTTCATTATTCCCAGTTACACTGGAATTAGCTTTGTGAAGCAGAATCAAGATATCGAAGTTTAAACAGTAACTGACAGAAGCAGTAGCAGACTTGAGGGGAATGTGAGAAGCAACTATATTTTCCTTAAGTTGGCAAGTCTCATCTGACTTGACTCCTAATGCCAACTGAATCCAACTCCACTCCCAGTGTAAACTGATACGTTCAAACAAGCTTACAGTTGACGAGTCCACCACCCTTAATGTGGAGAAGATTGACATATATGAAGATACATTTTTAAGATATGAACAAAATAAATAAAATGCTAATGCAATTGAATGAATTTACAAATTTGAGTATTTTATTTATACCTTAAAAATACTGACACTTATAGCTTCATAAACCATTTATGTCCGTCCTCTCTATGTCAAAATTGGTGGACTTGTCATTTATGAATTTATTCACTGCAGTATGTGAGCTGACCCTGGCATTTTGGGGGTTAAGCTTGGATGTTGTAGTTAGATCTAGTCAGGTTGGGTTTGCCATCAGGAGTCAGGTAAGGTCAGGAATTTGGAAAATCTTCATTGGGCTATTTTGACTAAACTTTGCTCACAACTGGATTAGGAAAAAAAAAACTTTCATTTATATAGCACCTTACAGCAGGTTATCAAAATGCCTTACAATCAATGAATTACTTTTTGAAGTGCAATCACTAGGGTTATGTAGGCAAACTTGGCAGCCAATTTTCACACAGCAGAACGCAACAAAGAGCAAACGAATGAATGACCAGGTAATCTGAAATTGTTGAGGGAGGAATGTTGGTCAGGATTACAGAAATTTTCATCAGTTTTCCTGATCAATAACAAATTGGGTGATTGGATGTAAAGTAGCATTTTTCATATGGCTCCTAATTGGCTGGTTTGCATTTGCTAACGATAATGGATTTGAACTGCAAAAAGTTTGAAAGCAAAATGCATCCCTTAATCTCTCACTTTCCCTTGTTTCATAATTTACATTATTTCCTTTAGTTCAACTTTGATATTCCATTTCTTTACATTGAGGTGCATATGCTGTTTAGATACTCTTTTGATGTGTGTGTGCATTGTTTATTTACTGAATAGGCATGTTTAAATTCAGTAAATAAACAGTAGACTAGACTTTAACACCAGCATTAACCCTTTTGAAATTAATGGATTAACGCCAACATTAACATAATGCCAATAAGAAAATCAAGACTAGTGTTGATACTCTGAGTGCCTATATGCAGTTTAGATATTGATTGAGTGTGTATAGATTGTTTCTGTTCTAAACAGATGGCTATATGTTTTTTATATATTCACTGGCTGGTTATGTGTTACTTAGGTTCTGACTAAGGAAGTATATATATGCTAATGCTGTGTATGCTGCTTATATTGTCACGGTGATACTGATTCTATCCTGAGAGAATTCATACTGTTTACATTGCGCTGAGCACACAGTCCACTCCTGAAAACTGAAGGTTTTTTTGGAATAAAAAAATCAAATTAACCAGTAATAAGAATTAAGCAACTGGAATAAAGCAGCAATTCAGGATTTTTAGCACAATTCAAATTTGATATTCCAAATGATAGAGTTTATTGTGTTTTTTTTTCATTCTTGTAATGTGGGCATTGCTGCCAAGACTGGTATTTATTGCCCATTCCTAGTTGCCCTGAGAATGTAGTGGTGGCGCTTCTTCTTGGACTGGTTTTGATACAACTGAGTGGCTTGCTAGACCACTTCAGAGGGCAGTTAAGAGTCAACCACGTTTATGTTCTGAGGCTGGATATGGTCGTCTTCTTCTTCTTAGGCAGTCCCTCGGAACCGAGGATGACTTGCTTCCACATTAAAAATGAGTTCTCAGGTGACTGATGAGTCCAATGTGGGACCTACAGTCTCTGTCACAGGTGGGGCAGACGGTGGTTGAAGGGGCAGGTGGGTGGGATGCTTGGTATTTATATGGTATTTATATGGTATTTATACTTTGACTAATGATGGATATGATGCATATAGTCTAACCAACGGTGAATATAATGCCTAAAAGTGGACTGATGGCAGATATGCTGTTTACTCTCTGACTAAGGATGGGTATGGTGTCAGGGTGGATATCCTGCTTATAGTCTGACTGAGATTGAATACGCTCTTTATACTGACGGAGGGTGGATATCCTGCTTATCACTTGTGTGGACGTTTTACTATGTTAAAGGCGCTATATAAATACAAGTTGTTGATGTTGAGTGTGGATGGATATATGGGTGGTTATAGTCTTTATATTTGGACTGAAAGTGAATTTGATGCATGTACTCTGAGGATGGCTGTTGGGCTTATATTCTGACTGAGGATGGTTACCGTGCTTGTATTGTAAATGATGGTGGATATGATGTTATACTCTGATTGAAAGCGAACTTGATTTTTATACTCTGAGGGTAGATATGTTGCTTATACACTGACTATGGATGAATAAGGTTTATACACTGACTGTGGCTGGATAAGGTTTATACACACTGTGGGTGGATATTGTGTTTATACACTGACTGGGGCTGAAAATGGTGTTTATATGCTGATTGAGGATGGATTGTGGTGTTTTCACTCTGAGGCTGGGTATGGTGTTTATCTATGATTAAGGGGGATTATGGTGTTTATATTCTGAAGGTGGATATGGTGTTTATACTCTGACTGAAGGTGGATGCAGTGTTTCTACTTTGAGAGGTGTTATGTTCTGATTGGGAGTGAATAACATGTGGCTATGGTGTTTAATCTCTGAGGGTGGCTGTACCCCGTCTGAGGGTGTTTATGATGTTTATAATCTGGGGATGAATCTGGTGTTTATTCCCTACCTGACAGTTTCTATGGTGCTTATGCTATGTCTGAAGATGGATATGATGTTAATACGCTGACTGAAGTTGGATATGTGTTCATTCTTTGAGAAGTGTTTATATTTTCATTGGGCATGAATAATGCATGTTCTGATACATAGAAATATGTAGAAGATACAACATGGAAACAGGCCAATTGGTTCAACCAGTCCTTTTTGACTTATACTCTCCATGCGAGCAAATAGTCCTAATCACATTTACCCACCCTGCTCCCATATCCCTTCATTCCCCTTTCCTTCACCCACCTATCCAAACTTGAATGTTGATAAATTAAGATTTGTTTCCTGCACAGTTTGCTGTGATGTACTTGTGAGTAGGTAAAATGTTCAAAATTCTCTACACCAAAAAAGGGACACCATACTTCATAAGAAATAGGAGCAGGAGTAGGCCATTTGGCCCCTTGAGCCTGCTCCGCCATTCAATAAGATCATGGTTGATCTTCTACCTCATTTCCACTTTCCTACACTGTCCCCATATCCCTTGATTCCCTTAATATTCAAAAATCTATCGATCTCTGTCTTGAATATACTCAACAATTGAGCCTCCACAGCCCTCTGGGGTAGAGAATTCCAAAGATTCACCACCCTCTGAGTGAAGAAATTTCTCCTCATCTTCAGGGACATCCTTATGATCTTCAGTTCTCTGTATCACTTTGCCGCTGACATCTGCCAGGGCAATAGGGGCTCCATAAGAAACCATTGCACATACCCACTATCAGATATTATATTTTCTAAGAGTTTTCCAAAAAGAGACTAAAACAAATACTGATTCTAGTTCTATTCTTTTTAATTACTGTGCTGTTTTAGTATATTGCTGTGTGGTTTTGCTTCAACATATTATTTCAACTGTAAATATATCTGACCAAATAGATTTAGCTAGTCCAATTTAGAATCATAGAATCATAGAAAGTTACAGCACGGAAAGAGGCCATTTCGGCCCATCGTGTCCGCACCGGCCAACAAAGAGCTCTCCAGCCTAATCCCACGTCCCAGCTCTTGGTCCGTAGCCCTGCAGGTCAGAGCATCCCAAGTGCATATCCAAGTACTTTTTAAATGTGGTTAGGGTTTCTGCCTCTACCACCCTTTCAGGCAGTGAGTTCCAGACCCCCACAACCCTCTGGGTGAAGAAATTTCCCCTCAAATCCCCTCTAAACCTTCCCCCAATTACTTTAAACTGTGCCCTCCCCCCCTGGTATTTGACCCCTTTGCTAAGGGAAATAGGTCCTTTCTAGCCACTTTATCTGTGCCCCTCATAATTGTATACACCTCAATAAGGTCTCCCCTCAGCCTTCTCTGTTCCAAGGAAAACAGACCCAGCCTATCCAGTCGATTTGTCAACATGTTATTTTCTGCCTTTGAAGGTTGCAGTATAAACTAGTGGTCAACTGGGAACCCCATGTACTCTCCAGTAAGCAGTTTGCCATGATTCATGGTTTATTGTTGCACTTGGGCATTCTATCCAGTACACATTGACGATGCAGGAATTGGTTCTTATGGGAACTACCAGCTAAAAGTTAGCACGAGTGCCAATGTTGGGGATACGCCTAAACTGTAACATCTATGTTAATTTTTATTTTAACAAAGATCTTAATTGTAAAAACAGAGATAGTTCATGGGGCACACATAACGGTAGCCTTTATGGTACATTATTATTCATTTTATGATTGCTGTTATTTAAGCCTTTTTTCAATGCATTACAATTAACTGTACAGCTTAATTGAATATTATTATAGCAGCCACTGAGGTTTATATAGCAGAAGACTGACTTTGCAGTTTAAAGTATGGCAGCATTCAAAGGACAATCAGAATGAAGAGTGAATTTTTTTGAAGGGAACTTATGCTTTGGTCTAGGGGGGTTATTCGACTGTTGAAAACTAATGTAACAAACTTAACAATTTTTAGAATTAGGCTATCAACACCGTCTTTTCACCATATAGCTGTGGCCAGTAGATACCTGTTGCAAGTACTTCCGGTGTTACACCGGAAGTACTTTTCCTTAAAATATTTTTTTCAATTAATAAACTTTATTGGTGCAATCATATATGAAACTAAATTTAAAACAGATTATCTGGTCACTATCACATCGCTGTTTGTAGGAGCTAGTTGTGTGCAAATCGGCTGCCGCGTTTCCTACAGTGACTACACTTCAAAAGTACTTAATTGGCTGTAAAGCACTTTGGGACGTCCTGAGATCGTGAAAGGCGCTATAGAAATGCAAGTCTTTATTTAACATCAACCCGAGCAGAAAGACGGAATCTCCATTTTAATGTCCAGTTTAAAGGATGATATTTTCAACAATCCTTCTGTGGTACTTCTGCTTGACTGCCATCAATGCAAGACAAATATTGCAGACAATGCAAGTCTTGCACCTGTCACAGGCAAACTAGTCTTAGGTTAAAGAAGGAGTCTCATCACCTGGGCAGTGATTTATCAGTGATTATTGATTACATTATCAGGATACTGTTTGAAGAAGTCACCCATTGTTAAGGAGCTAAACTGACATTATTAGAAATATAGTAACCCAGTAACAGCTCCAAACTAGTGCCCTCAATGTTATCACATTCTGCTTAAACAAAAACATTTAAACATTGTACAATACAAAAGGATAACATTCGTTCCACCCACTTTTGTCGATTTTTTTTCTTTTATCAGTGATCATAGATTACATTATCAGGATGTAATTATGAATTGGAAATCAACTTCGTTAATTAGTATTTATCATAGTTTTTAATAGTGGTTTGATTTTTAAAATGGATCCTAAGGTATGAAATCCCTTTTTCGATAATCCCACAAAAAAGACATTTAGGTACCAATAAGGCAGATCAGTTGTTCAGCATCTAACATAGAACAGTCCATGTATTAACTTAGGCAAGAAGTGACATTTTGTTTTCGTTTTCCTTGCTTTTGTAATCTCCGAAAATGTTATAATTCAAAATTCATCAAATGTTTTTAAATATTGAAAAACAGCATTAATCAAATTTAAATGTAAAATAAATCCAAATTTTCAAGAAGCCTATTTGTCATCATTTATTTCAAAATCATGAAAATATAAAAAATGTATGTAAATAGAACACAGTAAACAGATCAGGTTACTTTATTGATTCGAAATCAATTTTGTTAATTCCAATTTATTTTGTTGCTGACTAAATTATATGAATGCTTAAATTTTCAATAGTTTTCATTAAAAAAAATTCAAATAAATATCAAAATTAAAAGAACAAAAAATATTTTTCATAGTATTTGTTAGCTACATGCTTCAATTTAAGTACATAATTCGTTAAGTATATATGAATTATACCTTCTGTATTCTAATTATGACTTAGTATTAAAAATAGTATTTTCACCTCCAGAGATTCTTGGAAAAAATAGAAACGAAAATCCCTCACAGCACTACTTTATAACAAAACCGTAAAGAAAAATTTAAGCATATTTACATTCTTATTTAAATGTGTATTTAAATGCTGTTAACATTTAAACCTGCACAGAAAATGAATAGAATCAGACTTATTCTGAGCTGTCTTCAGCAAGACAAGTCAAATGTGGTAATAATGTGGTTTACTTTATTAAGTGTATATTTTCTTAGAATTTCATATGATGATTATTTAACTATATTTTGAACATGTATAAGCTTGTAGGAATTCCCCCCCAAAATAATTAATTGCCATGGCAGTCCTCACAGTAATAGCAAAAGGGAGTCCATTATTTATCATTTCTGTAACTGTACAAGAAGTATGTTTTGCTTTGCCAAAATAGCTACTGCAAAAAGATGCAATTTGTACTTTTTAATGTGCAAAAGCGTGCATTGAGTAATAAGCCCCTAGCACCCTGCGCTCTTATGAAAATGTTGACCATTAAAGATGTCACACGTATCATTACAAACTTACTGAAGCAATTAACATTTGCAATTTTGCAAAAAGCCAAGTAAACATCAAAGTGATACAAAAAAAATCTAAAATATAATTTACTTGCTGGCTACAGATTTCAATTTTTAAAATGTGTCTATGAATTTCTTCACTCAGAGGGTGGTGAATCTTTGGAATTCTCTACCCTAGGGGGCTATGGAAGCTCAGTCATTGAGTATATTCAAGACAGAGATTGGTAGATTTTTGAATATTAAGGGAATCAGGGGATATGCAGGGATAGTGGAGGAAAGTGGAGATGAGGTAGATCAGCCATGGTCTTATTGAATGATGGAGCAGGCTTGAGGGGCCAAATGGCCTACTCCAGCTCCTAATTCTTATGTTATGACACCTGCATTACCAGAAAGGCTTAGTGGGGCAATTTATGGGGAAATTATTGACTCAATTAAAAAAAAGGAAAGCTGTAATCTAACTACGTGGGATGCTATGAGTATGAATAGTGTCAGCTGTGGCTCAGTGGGTAGCACACTTGCCTATGAATCAGAAGGTTGTGGTTTAAGTCACTTCAGGGACTTCAGCACAAAAATCTAGGCTGACACTCCAGTGCAGTGCTGAGGGAGTGCTGCACTGCCAGAGATGCCGTCTTTCGAATGAGACGTTAAACCGAGGCCCCGTCTGCTCTCTCAGGTGGACGTAAAAGATCCCATGGCACTATTTTGAAGAAGAGCAGGGGAGTTATCACCGGTGTCCTGGCCAATATTTACCCCTCAATCAACATAACAAAAAAAAAACATTAGTACGATAGCAAAATACTGCAGATGCTGGAAATCCGAAATAACAACAGAAAATGCTGGAAAAACTCAGCAGGCCAGGCAACATTCGTGGAAAGAAAATAGAGTCAACGTTTTGGGTGAAAACCCTTTGTCAAGACTAAAGAAGCACAGGAAATGAAATAGATTAAGAAGTCAACATTATCTGGTCATTAAAACGATAGCAAAATACTGCAGATGCTGGAAATCCGAAATAACAACAGAAAATGCTGGAAAAACTCAGCAGGCCAGGCAACATCCGTGGAGAGAAATTAGAGTCGACGTTTCGGGTCGAAACCCTTTTTCAAAACTGGAAATGAAATGAAATAGATCGAAGGCAGAGCTGCGATAGAACAAAAGAAGTAGAGACATTAAAAGGTATTCAAAACCAGACGAGATGGTAATAGGACAGTGGAGACAAAAGACGGCTCAGATTAGGTGTGAAGTGTACTGGCAGGATGAGAGACAGCTGCCATGTGGGAGAGAGAAAAAAAAAGGAAAGGGGGGGGGAGGGAAAACCCAAAACAAAGGGGTGGGAAAAAAAATATAAGTAAAAATGTAATAGGGGCCGAGGTTATGATCTGAAATTGTTGAACTCGATATTGAGTCCGGAAGGCTGCAAAGTGCCTAATCGGAAGATGAGGTGCTGTTCCTCGAGTTATCTGGTCATTGCTGTTTGTCTGTGTGCAAATTGGCTGCCACATTTCCCACATTACAACAGTGACTCCGCTCCAAAAGTAATTCATTGGCTGTGAAGCGTCTGGTGGTCGTGAAAGGCGCTATATAAATGCAAGTCTTGCTTTCTTTTATGAATTCAAATGTGAAACCTGCAGTCATTAATCATGCATAAAACTATCTTGAATGAGGCTCTCTCTCTCCCCCCTCGCCCTCCTCCCACCACCGCCACTGTCCGCCTTGCAGGCTCAGGGCGGCACGTGCCCGAGCGCGGGCTGGGCTGGGGTGGCGGTGACGTCGGCGGCGCGCCGATTGGCTGGCAGTGTATCCAATTAGCAATCGGGAGGGGGCGGAACACATCGGGTTGCGACATCAACCCGCCCCCTTGTCCCCGGGGGAGCCCCCGGATTGGTCGGGCGCCGCGCGATGGAACGTCAGGTTGCCGGGTGACGGCAGCGCGTTCCAGACGCTCCTCCCCCGGGCCCGGGAAGCTCCTGCCGCCACCTGTCAATCAATCAATCAATCAAGCGGGTCGCGCGCAGGCGCTGCTTGTGTTTCTCCTCCTCCTCCCGCTGCTGCTGCTGCTCGTGTTCCTCCTCCCCTTGTCTGTGCACAGAGGGAGCCCCCAAGTGAACGAAAGCTCATTCGCCACTACCGTCATATGCATGCATGCACGCACACACACACACACACACACACACATACATACATACTCACTCATACAGACAGACATGGAGCTGCTCTGCATGGAGAATGCCCATAGAATCCAGCGAGCCTTCCCGGACCCTACACTCCTTTCTGACCAGCGCGTCCTCCAGAACCTGCTGCACACCGAGGACAGATACATCCCCAGGACCTCTTATTTCAAATGTGTCCAGAAAGAAATCGAGCCCTACATGAGAAAAATGGTAGCATTTTGGATGCTCGAGGTAAAAAAAAAAGTAATGTCCAATTAATGCAGCATTATTATTGTGTAATTGTCTCGAGAGCTTTGCAAAAGTATTTGGGGTTGAGTGCTAAGGAGTATATAGCGGTGTCACATACTTAATTTTATTTTTTTAAGTTATTTTTAAAATATTGCTGCTGGAAGATTAGAAAAGGCGTCGCTTTGATATAGTAACTGCGTACAAGTTTAACAAGCGTTTGCAACTACAGAGAACTGCTTAGAATCGAATGCAAAATTATGCTGAATTTTTAAAGTATTTTTTCCAAAATTTATAAGAACTGATGATGGCTGATAAACAACATGCTGTCGCCATGTTGACTCGACTTAAAAAAAACTTTTCTGCGTTGCTCTATTGGGCTCCAAACTTCGCTTCACTTTCTTATTGCGAAAAGCAGCAACTGGCATGTTATTAATGGGTGTTTTAAGATGTTGCATTTGTATTCTGCGTCTCACAAATTGTCTTTTGCACTGAGTCCGCCGTCTTTACTCCTGGGCTCTTAAATGGTTGGTGCAGAGAGCGAGTTAGACCACCCAAAATTCTTGCATTATACCTTAAATTTCCTCCCTCTAGCAAAACGGTTTGTTGTCATCTGCAGACCCCAACTAAACTTCAGGATTTCTTCTTTATTTACATGTGCAAATTGTCTGTGCCGGTGCAATGGTGTAATTTTCCCGATTTTTTGAAACTTTATTGCGAACAAAAGGTAACTCTGCTGGCAGCCACGCGATATTTTTTATTTAATTTAATTTTAATATTTTTAGAAAAGACGCAGCCGTCAGGGGGAAAGAGGGCTGTTGCAGAGAAATGTCCAATTTTGTAAAAAGCCAATTTTAGGCAGATACTGTGCGTGTGGAAAAAGGGCAGTGTTTTTGACTTGTTTTGCAAATTGTTCGGGTTTATTAGATAAGTTTGCAATGGTGAAAAAATGCATAGGATTGAAATGATTTAGGCTTTTAAAATCAAATGGATGTGTTGGCTGATGACCACTTTTCGTCGTTTTTTTGCCTATCTTAGGTGTGCGAAGAGCAGAAATGCGAAGAGGAAGTCTTTCTGTTGGCGATGAATTATCTGGATAGATTTTTATCTTCGGTTCCTACCAGAAAATGTCACCTCCAGCTGCTAGGGGCAGTCTGCATGTTTCTAGCTTCAAAACTGAAAGAAACGATCCCCCTGACAGCTGAGAAACTCTGCATTTACACAGACAATTCAATCATCCCAGAAGACCTCCTGGTAAATTCACCAATATTTCAGCAATTTGACACATTTTATTTTTGCACTTTAAAAAAAAATCTATTACAGAGCCTCACTGGGAAAGACCAGGTCAAAGATAGATTGCTTAGTAATTCGTTTAACTTTTTAAAAAAAAACTCAGATGCACAGGAACTGTAAGTGCTAACTTTATGTCTAAGGTGGAAAGTCTCCGACAGTTTTTAAAAAAAAAAAGAGGACCCTCTATACAAGTTGAGTAATTTGTGCTGGCGGTGGTTGCAGTTATTGATCAGAATGCAGCCGAGAGTTACACTCACGACTAAGCTTTTGTCGCCCTCTAGTGCAAAGTGTGCAAGCCCACCCTGCTTGCACCTACGTGCTTTCAAATCATGCAATGCGATAATAATTTTACAATTAATAATCCTTGGCTCTAGTTTGTCCTGAACAGTGAAATATGATCCATGCAGTCCTATCAGCAAAAGCTACAGAATATGGATAGTGTAAGATGCATTGGATTTTGGACTGAATATTTATATTTTGCAACCATTTTATTATATATTATGCACTATTATTATACATATATTCTATAGAATCGGGATGAAAAAGTCAGTCTAATTGTTTGAGATATGTTAAGTGTTGTGCACTTTGAGCTGATCAAAGGTTACATGCCTGCAGGGCTTAAATTTATAAGTTAAGGCTTTTATCAATTAGGAAATGTACGGGGCCACGAAGTCCTTTCTGGGGTTTCCAAAACTTACAAGAATATATTCTTTATTTAAAAAAAAAAAAAAAAATTTTTAAACTTTAGTGCAGCATGCTCTTAAGTCACTAGGCCCCTCCCACTTCCATAGTTCTCTTGGGACAGTTGTTGTGGAGAGCCTGTTGCATCCGTCTGTGTACAACACACTACTATGGTAACTGGGTCAGCAGGACCACACAGATGCCGGTTCTTCACCTAGCATCCTCCAGAGATGGAAAGTGGTTACCGTTTTTAAAATGGGAAGCAGAGTTTTCTTTTTGTTCCCCCGTTACAGTCATGCTCTTGTATATTTGTTTGCAATACTACCATAGTTTGTTCTACTGACGCCAGACAGGATATTTTCAGGAACTTTACTTTGGAACAGTTGTTAACGAATGCTTCGCTAAGTTTTCACCAACGTTGCTTCTTGCACTAGTTAAACTGATTTTAGAATTAGGAGCAATGAAATGTGAACTACTGGATGCTAAAACAAACAGCAGCTGGTGAACCTCGTAAATACATGATCTGTGAAGTTCTGCTCCTTCAACTCTTGCAGTCCCAAATAAAGTGGAGCTTGTGATTGCAGTTAGCTGCACACATATGCAGAGCTTCAAGTGTTAATGCAGCGCTTGACAACACCAAGACCTAGTGCTGGATCCTGTGTAAGAGATAAGTGACTAGTGGTTATGTGGCCATTTACATGGCAAATTCTTTGCTTGGAGTCCTATCACAATTCTGCACATTTGTCAAATTTGGATGACGCTCCCTAACTCTGCTTCTTTTATCTACTTTCATTTGGTACTGGTAATATCCAGGATCTATACTGCAGGACTTTTGTCTGTGAACAAAACAAAAATGTGGGATTCTGTTTCTCTGGTAAGTAATAATTACTAGGAAAAGACAGTGCCTGGCTCTGTTACTGTGCCGTACCTCTGCTCTGTTACATCTGCTCTTCCATGAGCTATCCGATTTATAAAAAAAAAAAAAAAAAATCATGGAAACACTTATAAAAAGCTTGTTTCAGCGCAGTTTCATTTTATGGACCCGTGTCCAAAAGGATTTCCAGTTGTCGCATCCCTCAGTTCTCTAGTTGGATGCAGTAGATGTATTAATACGTTGATTGTGCGCACTGTGGATGTACAGAATGGTTCGCAGCGGAGAGGTATCTGAACAGAATGACTTGGTGCAAATGAAAGTCAATCCAATAACTGTCCATATTAATAACCAGACACGCTGTCTAATAGCTAAGTGGGTAACTGCTCCGCAGGATGTGGTGTTGAGCCGTACAGAAAGTGTTAGTTGAGCTCATTTGGCCTCTGCCCCTATGCTAAAGGGGGTGGGGGGAAGACAGGAAAATCACCTATTTTTCCCATTCCTGATCACAATCCAGTGACTCTCACTGGGAAGTGAGTGTGGATCAGTACAGGATTAGTTGCACGAGCTCCCTAACTCCCTGGTTCTTTTATCTACTTCCATTTACAGCTCGTAATATCCAGGAGCTATACTACAGAAGTTAATTCGCAGGAGTGGTAAATTGAAGGGACAAACTGCTCTCTTGAGAAGGACATTATTCAACTTGAGAAAGAAACACCAATTTCTTTATGGCGAATGCAAATATTTAATTTTTCATTTCCCATTCCCATCCACACAGTGGAATGGCCAAGTGTTAATTCCCATTCAGAGTGCCTAGGTTATGAATCCTGGCCTCGAGTTTCATTCGCATTCATCAGTAACTGCCGTTTCTCAGAAAGGAGTGCTTTTCAATAATGGAGCGCTTCACTGGGAAATCTGAAGTCCACACACTCTCACCTCTGGCTGCAAGGATGAGAATTTTCCAATTTTGTTTTTAATATATTTTCCCCCCCGCTTCACTTGGGTCTCTCCGAACAGCAATTCCTTCCCAGACTTCTGCCAATATCACTTTGCAGCCAGCTGTTAACGGGTGTGCAAGAACACGCTGGCCTTGCTCGCAACTGATATTTTTCTTCCCCTTTTGAGAAAGCACTTCCCTCAATGACTGAGCAAATGCTATAGAGCTCGGTGTGCTGAAAACTGCAGACATGAACCCTCGTCCTGTCACACTCTAGTGTGAATCCGTTGTCCCCGATTAGCATCTTGCAATTCTGAAATACAGCCACTTGTCTCCACATTATAAAAAGGATAGAGAGGCACTGGAGAAGGAGCAAACAGTGTTTACTATGTTGATGCCAGAAATGAGAGGTTATACCTATCAGTAAAGGTTGGGGCTCTTTTCTCTAGAAAAAAGAAGGCTGAGGGGTGACCTGATGGAGGTCTTTAAGATTATGAAAAGGTTTGATAGGGTAGATGTAGAGTAGATAGTGGGTGAGTACAAAACTAGAGGCCATAAATATAAAATAGTTACTAATAAATCCAAAAGGAAATTCAGGAGAAACTTCTTTACCCAGCGAGTGGCTCGAATGGGGAACTCGCTACCACATGGAGTAGTTGAGGTGAATTGCATCGATGCATATAAGGGGAAGATAGATAAAGACATGAGGGAGAAAGGAATTGAAGTTTATGCTGATAGATGAAGAGGGTTGGGAGGAGACTCGTGTGGAGCATAAACGCTGGCATGGACCTGTTGGGTCCAATGGCCTGTTTCTGGGCTGTACGTTCTATGTAGTTCTACCCGAGTTGCTTATGAATGACAATTGAGATATCTAATGATTAGGAAAGGGCACTGCATCTGCCATCATGAGCGGCACCTTCAGTGGTCAGTACTGTCAGCTTGGGATACTGTTTTTCCTTTCCTATCTCTAAGAGATGGAAAGAAATTAGTGTTCCATAAATAGAAGATTATCAAATGGCGTGAGTGTGAAGTCTGTGGTAGAATAATCGTATATGGACTCTGGCTAGTACAGGCTTGATGGCTTTATCTTGCTCCAGATTTAAAATTAATGAACACAGGAATTTCACCTCCAGCTATTTTTTTTATAAAGAATCAAATTCTTGTGACAAAATATTTAAAATATCCTCTTGATGGTGGCAGCTTTGACTCATTGATAGCAAATTTGCCTCCGAGTCAGAAAGATGTGGGCTCAAGGTGCATTCCAGAGACTTTTTATTATTTTTTCATGGGATGTGGGCGTCGCTGGCAAGGCCAGCATTTATTGCCCATCCCTAATTGCCCTTGAGAAGGTGGTGGTGAGCTGCCTTCTCGAACCGCTGCAGCCTGTGTGGTGAAGGTGCTCCCACAGTGCTGGTAGGGAGGGAGTTCCAGGATTTTTGACCCAGCGATGATGAAGGAACGGCGATATACTTCCAAATCAGGATGGTGTGTGACTTGGAGGGGAACTTGGAGGTGGTGGTGTTCCCATAATCTAGGCTGACACTTCAGTGTAGTGCTGAGGTACATCTTCTGGATCAGACCAAGGCCTCTTGGGTGGACATAAAAGGTCCCACGGCAATATTCTGAGAACAGCCGGGGAGCTCTCCTGGTGTCCTAGCCAACATTGCTCCCTCAACCAATATCATTAAAACAGATTATCTGGTCATTTAACTCAATGCTGTTTGCGGGACCTTGCTCTGTGCAAATTGTCTACACTTCAAAAGTACTTATTTGGTTGCAAAGTGTTTGGGACATCCTGAGATTGTGAAGCAGACTTTAAATGCAAGTTATTTTTTTCTTTCTGATTTATTAATGGTGAGTGTATTTTCAGCAAGGGACTATATTTATGAAATATTATTGGTAGAGCTGAGGATTAATATAAACTTAATTATTTTCTGCTGCTGTGAACTTAGAACTGTTGTCTAGTATTTTCTCCACATTGTCGCAATGTAAGCACCATCTATTCAAACCTTATTGGTGTACTATTTTCAATCAAGTTAATGGTCAGTGCTCATTGGTTTCCTAGCACAGTAATAACAGGTGGGAAAAGGGTGGCTGTAAATCTGTATGATATATCTATACTATATTAAACACCATGTGTACACTTCCTGTCTGAGCCACTTGACTTCCTGTTAAGTTTTTGTCAAACCTTTTATGTCAACCTTCTCCACTTTAAATTCTATGTCCACATTTATAATGAAAAATGCTTATGTAAACTTGTCACTCTGCAATCTGGCCACTGGGTTCCCACAGTTCTTTCAATAGTTTGTGAAAACTCTTCATCTGCCATTTTTTTCTTCAGTAACTGAAATTTCTAATGCCCTAAATTAAGATTAAACCAATTTTTTTTTTTAAAATACATATTTCAGAACAATATGATTAAACTCATCCATTGAACTGTCTTTTGTGTCTTTTTTAATCTTTTTTTTTCATCGAAGGTCACAGCCTCTCCCAAAAGCCAGGGCTTGGAGTTGATGTTTTTGTCCAGAGCTGTAATGTTGGATTGCGCAGTCTGAGCATGTTCAGTGCATCATATTCTCTGGATGCTCCAGTGTTCAGTTAGTTATATCGAAGAATATTTTTTCTTTAACTTCTAACATTCTCTGCTCAAATCTCTTTAAAATCTAGAGGACAAATTTCAAAGGCTTTACTGTGGCAAAATTGGTATGAAGTATTTTTTTAATGGGAGGCTGTGTGTGCGAGAGAGAGATAAATAACTGTTCTGAATACACAACTGTCATTTGTTTTATTTTCTGTAAAATAGAAAGTGAATGAGACAGAGAAACTCGGGTCAGGGAGAAAGAGGGAATGAGGAGAGAGTTTTTTGTGTAATGTTATTTCATCTTTCAAAGAAAAAAGCACCAGTTGAATTTTGAAGCCAGTTAATTTCTTCACCTGTGTATTGTTGATAATTAGAAAAGTTGATGGTAATGGTTTGCACCAGTGAGACAAAGATTCCACTCTCTAATGCCTATGAGATAGAGAGGGGAGAGAGAATGAGAGAAAGACACAAACTGAGAAAGGCAGACAGCCATTTTCTTTCCTCATTCTAAAATGATTTTTTTTTAGTTGAATTTTGAAAGCAAACAAAGCCTCTTTGAAGGCAACAGGAATAGAGAGTCGAAGGGGAAGGGAAATTGGCTGATGGTTAGGACTCCTGATCCTCCTTCACCCGCTCTAGAGGAGAGGGAATGGATGAAGGGTTAAGAGTTAGTTGAGTGACATTGGAGCAAGGGACAGTGTAAGATAAATGGGTTGAGCGGGTAGTTCAAAGGGGAAGAAGTGGGGTAGAAGTTGGGAAGGATCGTTGTAAGGAAGGAGAATGGGGGAACGCTCAGAGCAGGGGGGGCAGTTGAGAGGAAAAAAAGAGGTAGATTGAGATAGACAGAAAGGCACCGACAGTTTCTTGTCTCATTCTCTTTTGATATTTTTTAAAAAGCAAATTGATTTTTGAAACCAGCAAATTGAATTTTGAAACAAACAAAGCCACTTTGGGGGAAATAGATAGGTGGAGAGAGTAGAAGAGGGAGGGGAGCATGGAAACTGACATTATGGGACTTTCTGGCATCTTGCAACCTGCATTTACGGAGAACGAGTGGGAGGGGAGCCAGTGGATGGAGGGTTAATGGTGCAGTGAGTGACAACGGTGCAAGGTGGTGGGGAGAATCCCGGTGTGAGTGGGTACTTCAAAGGTGACCAGAGTGGGGGAGTTAGGGATGGCAAGAAGGGGGTGAGGTAGTCTGAACATGAAGGGTTGTGGAACCCCATGGGGGTGGGAGGAGAGCATGAGCGATTGAAGGACGGGAGCTGCTCAAGGCCACAATTTTCCTGCAAACCCCCCCCCCCAGCCCAAATGCAGCCTTCAGCTGCTGGTGGCTCCTTTCAGTATCACACCTTGCCATACCACCCAACTGAATGGAAATAAGAAACAAAAACCAGAGCAAAGTAAAACCGGGCAGAGAGAGAAGCAAAATGAGTAAGAAAAGTGAGATGTGCAGAAGAAGGGGGGGGGGGGGGAACAGAAACAGCAGCACAAAAACATCAGAGAAAATTAAGAGTGACACATTCTCCGACTTACCATGGGCAACACCAGGGGAAATCGACAAGTATATTAAAAATGTTGCACTTTCTCTCCAATTTCCAATGTCATGATTTTAAGTAACTTCCAGCATTTACAATGGAAAATGCCTATGTAAACATTTAGTCTATTGATCATTTAAAATTTTTATTGATTTTTTTTTTTAGTTAACCCATAATTTTAATTAAGCAACTGAAACAGGACAGGAAGTTTAGTGCTAAAAATTTGAATAGTCAGATATTTGAATTAAGCAACTCTGAATTATAAGTATATTATAATGGCAATTTTGCTATGTGAACACTTGCCTGTCACAGTGTAACTGTGTGCTTCCTGCTAGTGATTTCACCAGCCTCCCCCATCCATCACCAAACTGTTGAGCCTATTCTAGTTGGCTGCCTAAATTTCTACACCTGCTTGCCAACTTTTTCGTCCTGTAAATTTTGTTTTATTTTATTTCCTGACCTTATTTCTTCAGCTGCACACCTTCTCTTCCTTCCTGATCCCAAGCCGCAGGTGACGTACCATAAAACCGGGAAAGGCATTGCATGTTGAGAGGTGGTGAGACATGGCCATGTCAGACCAGGGGAGACATTGATAGGTGCCCTTCCCCGTCCTGCCACTGTTGGCCACTAATGTTCTCCACCCCAAGCTTTGGCTGTGTTGTCCTTTCCAAGCCAGCGCCTTTGCAAGCCTTGCTCCTTTTAATGTCTCTTTTGGCCTTCTCTGGCAAGGAAGGCAGGGATACGTGGGGGATTGAAAGACAGAACCGCAAATGGACAGAGATATAGAGATAAGCAGAACACATAAGGGAGAAAGAGAGAGAGACTGTGACAGACATGGGGCAAGAGCGAGAGAGAGAAATGGGACAAATGGAGAGGGGGTAGGGAGAGCAAAACAGATGAGGACAGAGAGATCATGGAGAGAGATGCTGGGGAGACATGAGAGCAGACAGTGCCGTAAACAGCAGGATACATGGCATCGAGATAAACAGGGAAATGCATGCAAGTTGAGTGATGGTAAGACATGTCAGATCAGGGGAGACACTGATGAGTGGAAGTGATCACACAGAGATACGAAGAGACAACAACTTGCATTAATATAGCGTCATTGATGTAGAAAAAACATCTCGAGATGCTTCACATAGGCATAAGGAAATCTGGTGCTGAGCCAAAGAAGGAGACATTAGGAGGGATGACCAAAAGCTTCTGCAACAGATAGGTTTTAAGGAGTGTCTTAAAGGAGGACAGGGAGGTGGAGGGAGTTCTAGAAAGTGGAACTAAGGCAGATGACCGCACGGCTGCCAATGGTGGGTCACGGAGGGGAGGGACATACAAGTGGCCCGAGTTCGGGTTGGGGTCTTGGGGCTATAGGAATTAACACAGATCGGGAGACCATGAAGGGTTTTTAACGCAGGGATGAGGATTTCAAATTTGAGGCATTGAGAGATTGGGAAACAATGTAGGTCAGTGAGGATGAGTGTGATGGGTGAGGATGACATGGTGTGGGATCGGATGCAGGCAGCAGAGTTTTAAATGAGATGAAGTTTACAGATGCCGTAGGGGGATGGGAGGCCAGCCAAATGGAGTTTGGAGGAAACAAAAGCTTGTATCGGTTTCAGCACAGATGGGCTCAAGTAGGAGTGGAGGTAGGTGATGTTTTGAGGTGGAAGTAGACGGTCTTTGTGATGGAGAGGATACGTGGTTGGAAGCTCAGGACAGGATCGAACAGGACATCGAGACTGCAAACGTTCTAGTTCAGCCTGTGATAGTAGCCAGGGAGAAAGAACAAAGTTGCATTTATATAGCTCCTTTTAGGGTGTCCCAAAGCGCTTTACAGCCAACTAAGTACTTTTGAAGTGTAGTCACTTGTAATGTAAGAAATGCGGCAGCCAATTTGCAAACAGTGAGGTCCCACAAACAGCAAGGAAATAAATGACCAGATCGTCTGTGTTAGGTGTTGGTTGAGGAGAGTCACTGGTGAGAGTACACAGACGCTGGCTTCAGTCTTCACCACGTTTAGCTGGAGAAAGTTACGTGTCATCCAAGACATCAGACAGTGGAAGGTTCGAGAGATGTAGGGAAGACACTTCAGGACAAAGAAACCGGGAGGCCACCGAGGAAAAGACATAGACCAGCAGCATTAACAATATGGGTGAGATTCACAAAAAGCAGACAGATGGTGCTAATAGATCATGGGAGAGACAGATGGAATCAGCAGACCATAAACAGTTGTGCGAGAGGACCGAGAGATATTGGGTCAAAGAGAGAGATGAGAGAGCACGCACAATATTGGAGGGAGAAGATCACGTGGATATATCAAATACAGAGAGATTGGGGGATATATTACACCACTTGCAAGCAGTAGGAAATGTCAGCACTGTGCAGATGTCATCAATAAGACTACAAATCATGTATCAAACTGGAGACTAGTCTGTAAATAGAGTGTGAATCTCTAGGATGGTTGCCATTCAGGAACCAAAAGAAGGAAACCTTTTATGGTTTGTGACATGCAGATGCATCAAGGCCTATCCTTCCTTTTTGTTTCCTGGCTCGATGGATGTTGGGATCTTTGGTTTTTAAACGCACATAGCAGCGTGGCTATGCAGATGTTGGGCTTTGCAAGCTATTTGCAGGTTGTTGAGATCAGTTTGCTGGTAAACAGGCATGGAGCAGAGTGACCCTGTTGCCGTTGCACCAAGTAGTGTGTGCATTTAGCGTCTGGATTAAATTGCCCCACCCTGTACAGACTGATAGCTGGAGGATAACAATGGCACTTCAGCTCCTTGAACCAGAGTGTTCTCTTTTGTGTCTTTAAAGTTTCATTTGTTCTCGAGATGCTTAATGGGGAAGATCTAACGGATAGGCTTGACTCATCCATCTGCCCAATAAAAATGAAAGTACATCACTATTAATGCTTTGTACAGTCGGAGGGCACTTCGAAAAGCTAGTGCTGGTCCAGTGAAAGATTTATTGCTGGTCATACAGTGCCTTCAGCATTAGAGGCCCTAAGCTCTGGTACTCGCTCCCTAAACCTCTCTACCTCTCTCGCTCTCCTCCTTTAAGACCCTCCTTAAAACCTACCTTTTTAACAATCCTAATATCTCCTCCTTTGGCTCGGTGTCAATTTATGTCTGATTACACTCCTGTGAAGCATCTTGGGGGATGTTTTCCTCCGTTAGAGGAGCTATATAAATGTTGGTGGTTGTTGGTCCCGACAGCTGTCCAGGTTTGGCACATTTCACTTGCTAGAGTCTGATAGTATCTGGATGATTGAATATAGTTTGGACATCAGTAATACCGAACTAACTTGGTCATTGTTGATCTCCCTGTGCTACAGAGGGGAATTTGCATAATGTCTTTGTTCTTTTGTATATCTGCAAACCATTATTAGCATTTTAATAATTTTAAGTCTTTTAGCTGACCGGAGTGAAGCTTGATGCACTGTTGGCTTCAAAAAGGAACCAGTCCAAGTGACCTTTTGTGTGACTGTTTTATGCCATTTTGCCCTTCAGTTGCCCCTTATAACTTGGGCCATCGCTAAATTTATACCAAATGTAACTTCTAGACTTCACTAGCAATTCTTTCTAATTACAGTGAAATTCAAAGCGGTCTACCTCCATCATATTGGCTTTTAGTTTAGAAAAATGCACTTTTGGCGAGTCTGGCTATTGGGGTACTAATTCACAAAAGTAATGGCAGCCCGCGGAAATTCAGCCGGAGCCATCGCCAGCCGTTTGGTTTCCAGCGATAGCCTCGGTATTTTGTTAAATGACTGAAGTGGGTGGCGTGACATCCCTAATTAGAACTGGTGGGTCATCAACATCTGCATGTGCCATGACATTGAATGCAAATTGTGAAATAATGGGTATTACTGTGTTTGCCCCACCCGCCTGCTTTTTCTTCCCTGTCATGAGAGGTTATGTCTGCAGAGGCTAGCAGTCCTTGATGTGGATACTGGTTTTATACCTACAAAGTGATGAGAAATGTTGTCTCTATATTCTATTCTATTCACGCTTTTGGAGTAATTAAAATCCTTCCCTATTAATTGCTAGTGCGGGTACTCTGTTCCTGTGCAGTCTGACACAATCGAGCAACGTGGTTCTATGCGAGTCAGTGCTGTGATTCAAGTGGCCCCATGAGACATCAAATAGAGCTGATAGTAAAGGCAAGGTCATGGTACAAGCCAAGGATACTTGTTGGCTGTCAGTGACACACAAAACAGTAATCGGGTCTGGGCATTCAGATGGTGAAAATAAACTGTTCTTGTGGTGTATGATATCCTGTATGAACACTAACATTGGATTATCACTTTAAATTCACTGACCGTCATCCAGTATCTTTTCTTATTTGTTCTGGCGGAGTGGGCAACACTGACGGGGCATCCCTCGGTGCCCTGAGGACATTATGATTTAACCACATAGGTGGAGTTACATGTACGTTAGACCAAGTAGGGCAGCAGGTTCCCTTTCCTTTCCTGAAGGATAGCGGAGAGTTGTTTTTTTTTTAATCCTTTCATGGTTATTTTCCAATGCTAGTCCACATTAACAGATTTTTGGAATTCAATTTCATAACCTGCCGTGGTGGGATTTGAACTCATGATGAACTCATTTGAACAGTGTCAGCTGTGGCTCAGTGGGTAGCACACGCGCCTCCGAGTCAGAAGGTTGTGGGTTCAAGTCCCACTCCAGGGACATTGAGCACATAAAGCTAGGCTGACACTCCAGTGCAGTGCTGAGGAAGTGCTGCACTGCCGGAGGTGCAGTCTTTCAGATGAGACGTTAAACGGAGGCCCCATCTGCTCTCTCAGGTGGACGTAAAAGATCCCATGGCTCTATTTCAAAGAAGAGCAGGGGAGTTATCCCCGGTGTCCTGGCCTATATTTATCCCTCAATCAGCATCACTAAAACAGATTATCTGGTTATCACATTGCTGTTTGTGGGAGCTTGTTGTGTGTAAATTGGCTGCCGTGTTTCCCACATTACAACAGTGACTACACTTCAAAAAGTACTTAATTGGCTGTAAAGCGCTTTGAGATGTCCAGTCTATATAAATGCAAGTCTTTCTTTAAGATTGCCAGTCCAGTACCCTAGCCAATAGGCTGTCATAGTGCATAGTGCATTTTCTTCCTCTTCATTTCACTTTCTCTCAAGATGATGACGACTCATGCTAGGTTACGGTTCCATAGACACCAGCAGCCCTCGAGTGCCTTGTCCAAGTGGCTAGCCGTCATGTTATCAGCCTCGACGGTGAGCATGGGCACACTGCTCGACTTCCAGGAGCACCCTGGGCAAGGCTGATCCTGTCCGCACCCATTGTCCACAGATGCATCCATTTTCCAGTCGGGGTCACTAGCTAGTGACCAACAGCAGGAACCCTGGCTGAATCCCGCCTCTGCTAGTCTGTTACAGAAAAATATCATAGAAACATAGACGATAGGAGCAGGAGTAGGCCATTCGGCCCCTCAGGCCTGCTCCGCCATTTAATGAGATCATGGCTGATCGTCCAAATTCAGTACCCTATCCCTGCTTTCTCTCCATATCCCTTTAGCCTTAAGAAATATATCCAACTCCTTCTTGAATATATTTAATGAATTGGCCTCTACTGCCTTCTTGGGTAAAGAATTCCACAGGTTCACCACTCTCTGGGTGAAGAAATTCCTCCTCACCTCTGTCCTAAATGGCTTATCCTTAGACTGTGACCTCTGGTTCTGGACTCCCTGACCATCGGAAACATCCTTCCAGCATCTAGTCTGTCTAGTCCTGTTAGAATTTTATAAGTTTCTATGAGATCCCCTCTCATTCTTCTAAACTCCAGCGACTACAAGCCCAATCGACCCAATCTCTCCTCATACGTCATTCCTGCCATCCCAGGTATCAGCCTGGTGAATCTTCGCTGCACTTCTTCCATGGCAAGAACGTCCTTCCTCAGATAAGGCGACCAAAACTGCACACAATACTCCAGATGTGGTCTCACCAAGGCCCTGTACAACTGCAGCAAGACATCCTTGTTCCTGTACTCCAAACCCTCTCGCTACGAAGGCCAACATACCATTTGCCTTCTTAACCGCCTGCTGCACCTGCATGCTTACTTTCAGCGACTGGTGCACAAGGACACCCAGGTCTCGTTGCACTTCCCCTTCTCCCAATCTATTGCCATTCAGATAATAATCTGCCTTCCTGTTTTTGACACCAAAGTGGATAACCTCGCATTTATCCACGTTATAGTGCATCTGCCATGCTTCTGCCCAATCACCCAACCTGTCCAAATCATCCTGGAGTTTCTCGGCATCCTCCTCACAGCACACACGCCCACCCAGCTTTGTGTCGTCTGCAAACTTGGAGATATTACATCTAGTTCCCTCATCCAGATCATTAATATATATTGTGAATAGCTGGGGTCCAAGGACCGATCCCTGCGGTACCCCACTAGTCACTGCCTGCCACTCGGAAAAAGAGCCGTTTATTCCAACTCTTTGCTTTCTGTCTGCCAACCAGTTCTCTATCCAAGTCAATACCTTGCCCCCAATCCCATGTGCCTTAATTTTACACGCTAATCTCTTAATGCGGGACCTTATCGAAAGCCTTTTGAAAATCCAAATACACCACATCCACTGGTTCTCCCTTATCTATTTTACCAGTTACATCCTCAAAAAATTCCAGTAGATTAGTCAAGCACGATTTACCTTTTGTAAATCCATGTTGACTTTGTCCTATCCGGTCACTTTTTTCCAATTGATCTGCTATTACATCCTTTATAATGGACTCTAGCATTTTCCCCACTACCGATGTCAGGCTTACCGGTCTGTAATTCCCCGTTTTCTCTCTACCACCCTTTTTGAACAGTGGGGTAACATTAGCTACCCGCCAATCCATGGGTACTGTTCCAGAGTCTATCGAATTTTGGAAGATGACCTGCAGGAAATCTTCTACTCTAATGAAACCTGGAGATAAAAGTTTTATTGTTTTTTTTTAAATTATTAAATTCTAATGTGCATATACATGATCAAGTGGCACATTTGATTCGTAATTTGTTCAGGAAAATTGAGACGTGCTCCAACAGGAGCTTTTCCTTTCCAGTTGAACCTGAGGTTATTTAGAGATTCATCACCTTTTGATTTGACAACTGCATGACTTATAAAGATTTATAAATGAAATGGTTGAAACAGCCGACCAACCTCGTGGAATTAAAGGCAATGCAAGCTGCAGGAGAGGACTGGATTCGTGTGTGTAATCCATCAGAACCAGGGCAGATCTTAAAAAGGCTTATTGCATTTGTACAGGAAACTCTTTTTTATCCGGGACCGGCGTGGTGCCGGTTTATCAAAAAGTCCGGATTACAGAGAGGCCTAGTAAAACTTGCGTTTTGCTTACAGGAGCATCATCATTGTTTTCTTCACCAGAATTATGCAGTGCTGAAATCCCATTTTATCCTAAGCTTTACTTCTTTCCCCTTTACATTTTTTGTCACGCCCCACGCACTCTAGACCTTTCCTTGCACTTGGGGCTGCGCAGAGGAGGGGGTTCGTTATTTGTGCAGCTTTTGTCGTTACCTGATGCAAGTATATTAAAAAAAAAGTGAATGTATGTTGGGAGGGGGGCTCACAACAGTATTGGCCTCCAGAGTTTATGCCCACGCCTTCCGCACAAGGTAAGAAGCAACGCAGACCTTTGCTGCTTCCTCCAGTGCCACTTTGTCTTCTGTAAAGAGTGCTGAGGTGGGAACCACACCCATTTCCATTTGATGCCATGCATACTTGTTGAATTATACCCTAACAAGGGCGTAACTTGTATAAATTAATGTAGAGATCTCATGGCCTTGCTCACAGTTAATGCTCGCACTCCCTGATCTTTGTGTGTCTCCTGTCCTGTCGCCTGACCTCTCTTTCTCTACCTAGCAATCTGTTTGTCTCTTTCTCCCAGTGTCTGTTTTCCACAATATCTATCTTTCTGATATCGCTCCACTTTGAGGTCTCTCTTTCTCTTTGTCCCTCTGTCAGTCTCCCTGATCTTCTGTCTCCTCATTTTTCTCCTCCTGGATCTCTGCATTTGTCATTCAATACTTATCTCTGTCCCTGTCTCTCTCTGCCTTATGTGATCTCTCTCCCTTTATGAACCTCTGATTTCTGTCGTCACTGATTTGTCTATCTTACTGATGTCTCCCCCTTTTGATCCCTCAACTGATCTGTCGTTATGTTCCTCCCTCTCCCTCTATCTCTCCATGCTTCATTGTATCTTTCTCCCCTCGACCTCTCTCTGATGTCTTCTCCCACCCCATCACCCCCAATCACACGTTGGCAGCCAATCTGATCCCCTCTTTCGGTGTCATCCAGAGCGCGCTCTCACTGCCACAATCAGTGTTGGAAGCTGTAGTGTAAATGGCAGTTGCAGGGTAGCATACAATGGATGAAATTGGCCAGATGTGGGAGTGGAGCTGGTTCATATTTTTTAATTGGGCCGCAACGGAAAAAGCTGGTAATGAGAGGCAGGATGCATTCTTTTTTTAAAAAAAAAGAAAGACTTGCATTTATATAGCGCCTTTCACGACCACCGGACGTCTCAAAGTGCTTTACAGCCAATGAAGTACTTTTTGAAGTGGAGTCACTGTTGTAATGTGGGAAACGTGGCAGCCAGTTTGCACACAGCAAGCTCCCACAAACAGCAATGTGATAATGACCAGATAATCTGTTTTTTAGCGATGTTGATTGAGGGATAAATATTGGCCAGGGCACCGGGGATAACGCCCCTGCTCTTCATGGAAATAGTGCCATGGGATCTTTTACGTCCACCCGAGAGAGCAGACGGGGCCTCGGTTTAACGTCTCATCCAAAAGACTGTACCTCCAGCAGTGCAGTGCTCCCTCAGTACTGCACTGGAGTGTCAACCTGGATTTTTGTGCTCAGCCCTGTTCTTTTGAATTAAATAGGCTGCCTGTGGAAAAGTTCCCAGAGCGGGCAAGGACTTCTGGTCAGCAAATTGGGAGCCACAGCAAGGGAAAAGGGCATTTGGGGCCGTTAAATCAGAAGCAGGACGGGAGTGGAAGATTTTGGGCGGTCAACTGGGGAGGTGAAGTGGGGAGGGAAAGACTCTCGGGCTGGCAAATCAAAGCACATGGGGTCAGTTGCCATGGTGGCAGTTTTCATGAAGTGGGATCACATTTTTAGAATCATAGAAGTTTACGGCACAGGAGGCCATTCGGCCCATTGTGTCAGTGCCGACCGAAAAAGAGCTATCCAGCCTAATCCTTCTTTCCAGCTCTTGGTCCATAGCTTTGCAAGTTACGGCACTTCAAGTGCATATCCAAGTACATTTTAAATGTGATGATTAGAGGGATAAATATTGGCCAGGGCACCGGGGATAAATTTCTCCTCAACTCCCCTCTAATCCTTCTACCAAATCTAT
Organism: Somniosus microcephalus; assembly: GCF_052327205.1. NCBI lineage: Eukaryota > Metazoa > Chordata > Chondrichthyes > Squaliformes > Somniosidae > Somniosus > Somniosus microcephalus. The sequence continues at coordinate 22,338,280 of NC_141004.1, read as the reverse complement.
GCCCCCTGGTTAATGACCTTGACCTGGTTATTTATTTTTTATTTTTGAGGCAGAGTATGTTGAAAATAAACTAAATCTATAGAAAACTGAAAAATACCCTGAAGTTTTTGGGAGTGAGTAGACGGGCCTGTAGTGAAGACAGCTGGGAGATGGACCAGGGTAGCAGCGCCACTTAGTGTTGCAAGGACTGAAAGGTAAGTATAATGGTTAAGTATGGATAGTTTCGCTTGTTAGTGTTATTTATAGCATTACACAGGACAGGCATTACTCAGGCGTGAAAAATGTCATACGAGGCATGACTAAACCGTGGCACAGGAAGTTCACAGCACGAAGTGGTGCCGTCACAAGACTTTTGTTAAAATCTATGTGTAGAGGCATTCAGCAATTATGTAACATTTAGATTTTTTTTTTCTTCCTCAGGATTGGGAGATAGTTGTCCTTGGGCAGCTGAAGTGGGATCTCTCGGCCATAACTCCAAATGATTTTATTGAACATATCCTGGGGAAGCTGGCTTTTCCAGTGGACAAGCTGGAACTTATTAAGAAACACACTCAAACATTCATCGCCATGTGTGCCACAGGTACTTTGTTGTTTGACCTTCTGGTTTTACAGAAATAAAGGAAATTCATTTTATAAATGCTGCGATTGACTTGCTAGTCCTTCTCATTTAAGACCAGACCCAATTAATCTCTCGGGGCGGATATTTCACCATGTGTGCTATGTGTAATAAAATTGTAAGTCCATTCTTTGCAAGATGATTTTGTTGCACATTCTGAAACTGAATAATAGAGGAATGGTATTTCCAAAAGCTGATATCACAACTCCCTGTTGTTCTTTTGGCTGTAGCTGTTGCTATCCTGGGAAGATGTACACTACATTGGGAGTGATGCTATCACTGGTAAAGATTTCCCTTCCCCTTCCCCTTCCCCTTCCCCTTCCTGGCCTTTGTGTACAAGTGCTAAAAAGATACTGGCAGGAGCAAAGCTACTGTCTCATTGCCAGATTTTCCTTAATTTGGTTTTGGGTTTAATTCGTGGAAGATGCAAGGACAAATGAAAGTTCCTTGCCTCCCTGCCGCAACACAAAAACCCTATTCTCTTGGTTACTCTAAATGCTGCACTGCCTGGGGGCCACACGCTGTTCAGCAATTGGGGGGGATGAGCAGTCAACCTGCTGCCAGCCCTCTGTGAAATCCCACTTTGTTATCAGCCTCTCGGAAGTGTAAAAATGGCTCCGAGTGACTCAGTCATTTCCCTTCTATACAGCAAATGCCTGGCCTCTATAATGAACCCTGTTTCCTTCCTACTAATGGTGCAGCTGAATTTGGAAATTTTACCGTATGGTGCTTGTGACATCTTGCCCTGCTGCGTCATACTACACGGAGGGGCTGCCCATCTCGGAGCTTGTGGGAGCAATCATGGGCCTCCAATTACAAATGTTACTTGACAGAAAGTTTAAAAATTAATTAATTTTGTTGTAGAGCCAGTCAGTATGGAATAACACCATTCCAAATCAAAGACAGAGGTTTAGTCCCCCATTTTAAAAAATGTTTCCTGTTTGCCCGTGTCTCTCCTCCAGTAAAGGGAATGAACCAGTTTGCCTTGCAGATGTCTTTAAGACTGAGGCTAGCAAGCAGTTAGTGGAGTGGTGCAGGAAACATGGTGGACCCCAAAGCCAGTTTGTCATCACAAGCCAGACTGAGGCAGAGTAAAGCCTGTGTTTGGATGGTGGCCATTCAATTTGGATTTCGGGAATCGGCGCTTGAAGCGTAGTAACTACTGAACCACAACCTTTCCAGCCTAGCTCGCTTGACCCTTACCTGTGAGTTTAAGCCCCAGGGCAGGAGTTGAGCACACAATCTGGACTAACACTGCACTGTAATACTGAAAGATGCTGTACCTTCAAAGGTGCTGTTTGTAAGACCGACATTAAACCGAGAACTTGTCTTCCTTTTCCAGTGGTTCTGATGGATCTTAAATATCCTATGGCAGTGTTCAAAGAGCGAGGAGTTGTTTGTGTTCTTGCCAAAACCACCAAAAAACAAGAGTAACTAATCATTCATCTCATCTTTGGCTGTGAAATCTTGCTATGCACACAATGTTGTGATTTAATGCATTTGAATATATGCAAATTAACTTTGTGGAATAACTGTTAACAGGCCTCTGATCAGATTATCCTATTCTGTTGAGGTTTTGAAAGCCCTGCAATGACCTTTTTTGTTGCGTATCTGTTTCAGATTTTAATTTTGCCATGTATCCACCTTCAATGATAGCAACAGGAAGCATAGCAGCAGCAATCCGTGGACTTGGCATTTCATGCCGTTCCCTTTCAGAGGAGTCTTTGACGGAGCTGCTGGCCAAGATCACCTGCACAGAACTGGTGAGTTTGGAACACAGCATCTAAGAGACCGGATAAAAGATCCGGAACTAATTCATTAATAGACCAACTAGTTCCTCGTAGACCTACGAGCTAAACCAGGAAAGCAGGGGGAAGTAACTTGGCTACAATCAGCCATACTTTACTTCTTTGTTAAAAAAAAACACTTTCTTTTCACTTTTCTCCTCTCCTCTCCTTTTCAAGTTGGAATGTAATCCAGATAGTAGCTTACCAACCTCGTGTCACAACTGCATCAGTGAAATTGCAACCTAAAATCCAAACCTGCTAGTCACTTGGTGAGATGAGGTTTGTAAGTATTTGAACTGGATCAGTGGTAGCCGTTGAACCCGCTGTAGAGTGTCCTTGACTCATCTCTGGAACACTAGCTGAGCCACTGTTTGCTGGAACATCTCATCTTGAGAGTAACCAATTAATGTCAGTTGGGTCTCATTGGCGTTGTATATAAAAAGGAGTCCACAGCAATCAGCGACTCTGAAGTTATATTTTGTGCTCCATTTATGACTCTCTCTTATTGATGGTAAATATACATGCTGACTGGTGATCTTAGGATGCAGATACAGTAGCATCTGGAAAAACTACACGTTCAGTGTAATACTGTACTGGATTGAGGAGGGACATTTTTAATTCGTTGGGAAGCAAGGTTTTTAATGAACAGAAAAGGGAAATTACAGAGTTAAGATTAATTTCAGCATTGATATTAATCACCATTATTACTCTCATTAAAACCTACCTCTTCAACCAAGCCTTTTGTCACCTGTCCTGATATTTCCTTATGTGGCTCGGTGTCGAAATTTGTTTGATAATGTTCCTGTGAAGCGCCTTGGGACGTTTTACAGGAAACTCTCGTTTAAACGGCACCTAAATATCCGGAATTCCCTATTAACCGGCAAAATTCATACTCCAAAAACAACACTTCAATAACCGGAAATGTTGCCAAGTCCGAGCCTGAGTCTCCCGCGGTGGCCGAGTTAGTCAGTGGGGGTAGTTCTCCAAACTGCCACCACTCGGCTTCTTGGCGCTGTCGGAAGTCCAATTACTGTATACTGCACATTTCTTGAGTTTTTTCATTTTTGTTTGTTAAAAATAGCCTCGGTAGATAACCCCCTCCGTCATCCGGAATTTTTAATCAACCGGCGCCATCCCAGTCCCGTCGGTGTCGGATACCAAAGAGTTTCCTGTACTATGTTAAAGGTGCTATATAAATGCAGTTTGTTGTTATAGGGTGATATTTTGATGCTTGATCTATAACAGTTCATCTTTTGGGGGCGGGGGGGTGGTGAAGAGAGCCTTTCATTGTACAGGAAACTTTTTTTTATCCGGCACGGACGGCTCCGTATAAAGCAACAAACCCTGCTTAGCAACAGCTTCAGAACAATGGGCACAAGTTGCAAGCGTCTCTGTAGCTTAGCAACAGCTGCAGCCACACCCTTGCACAGCAACAAATGGAGTTAAAAAAGTAATAAAAGTTACCTGAACCTACTCCTGAATTTTGCCGGTTAACCGACATTTCCAGTTATTTAGGTGCCGGTAAATCGAAAGTTTCCTGTAATGAAACCTTGTGATACATCATCAATACTTTAAATAATGATTGATGCAGCATCAAGGTGAATAAAGGGTGTTTTTGATCTGTGATTTATAAATGTATCATTTCAGCATCGCCTGAAAGAACAAGTTGAAGTTTATTTTTCCTCTTGCAAGACAAACAAGAGTTTGGGTCACTTGGGAGTTCCTGTGTTGGAGCCTGAATAGAAAGATTGTGGTGTACTTCCACTAGATGCATTGAGAGCTAGAAATAGAGGAATCTCATGATGACAATAAAACAATTGGTAATCAAGAGCTGGAATGCAAAATATACAGCTCAAACAGGAAAACTATCTTCGGTAACCAAGATAGCAGGCTTGTCAGCTGCTTGTTGTTAGAAACCTGGCCAGAGTAATCTGCATTTTTTTAAGCTTTATCTTTTTGTCAGTTGCATTTTAAAAGTCAAGGATAAATTCGCCAGAATTTTCCGTTCTTAACACCTTGGTATTTTTCCTGTTTTGAGAGATTTTGAAATATTGAGATCCAAAATAGTATGCGACATCTTTTCAAGTTTTAGTGAATACAGCTTTAGATGACAAAATGCTGAGGGACAATGAGGATGTGCCTGATTCCCCACAGGGAGTTCTTGATCTCAACAACAACTTGCATATACAGGAAACTCTTTTTTATCCGGCACCAACGGGACCGGCGTGGTGCCAGTTGATCAAAAAGTCCGGATTACAGAGAGGTATACTTACCAAGGTACGAGAGCCCCATACACGGCCACAGGTGCAGGAGCCCCGGTTACACGGCCACAGATCCAGGAGTCCCTGTTGCACGGCAACAGGTGCAGGAACCCCGGTTACACGGCCACAGATCCAGGAACCCCGGTTACACGGCCACTAACATGAAGTAAAACTTACCTGAACCTACTCCTGAATTTTGCCGGTTAAAAGAGATTTCTGGTTATTTAGGTGCCGGTTAAAAGAGAGCTTCCTGTAGCGCCTTTTAACGTAGCAAAACGACCCATAGCGTGTTATCTAACAAATGTTGACACCAAGCCACATAAGGAAATATTTGGACAAGCTTGGTCAAACAGGTAGGTTTAAAGAGTGTCCTAAAGGAGGAGAGAGCAGCAGAGAGGCTTAGGGAGGGAGTTCCAGAGCTTGGGGCCGAGGCAGCTGAAGGCACGGCCGCCAATAGTGGAGCGATGGAAATCGGGGATGCGCAAGAGGCCAGAATTGGAGGAGCGCAGAGGTCTCTGAGGGTTGTTGGGCTGGAGGAGATAGGGAGGGGCGAGACCATGGAGGAATTTGAAAACAAGGATGAGGATTTTAAAATCGAGGCATTGCTGGACCAGGAGCCACTGTAGGTCAGCGAGCACAGGGGTGCTGGGTGAATGGGACTTGGTGCAAGTTAGGATATGGGCAGCAGAGATTGTGCCATAAATTGTCTTTTTTTGTTGACCATGTTGGGCATAAACATAATTAATGCATGCTCACCTTTCTGTTGACTAGCTTGTTGGAACCTTGGATTTATTTTTCCAATGAAGATCATGGTTGTCCTAGTGCACAGTGGCATTTGGCTAGAGCCTACGATACCTAGAATTCACAGTCAATCCCTGGGTATAATCTGGTATCACTGCCGATTGCAGAGATTGGAATTTTTGTCTGTGATCAACCTGGTTCTTAGTACACCTGTGTGAGACTAGCCTGAAAGCAAAGCCTGGTAGGGTTAAACATTAAAAACTGAACTTTTGAATGTAAGAAGAGTAAATCTCAGATGGTGCAACGAAGGTTCATTAGATTGATTCCTGGGATGAGAGGGCTGTCCTATGATGAGAGATTGTGTAGAATGGGCCGATACTCTCTGGAGTTTAGAAGAGTGGGAGGTGATCTCATTGAAACATACAAGATTCTGAAGGGGAGTGACAGGGTAGATGCTGAGAGGTTGGTTTCCCTGGCTGGAGAGTCTAGAACTAGGGGTCATGATCTCAGGATAAAGGGTCGGCCATTTAAGACCGAGATGAGGAGGAATTTCTTCACTCAGAGGGTTGTGAATCTTTGGAATTCTTTGCCCCAGAGGGCTGTGAATGCTGAGTCTTTGAGTATATTCAAGGCTGAGAGAGATAGATTTTTGGACACGAGGAACCAAGGGATATGGGGATTGGGCGGGAAAGTGGAGTTGAGGTCGAAGATCAGCCATGATCTTATTGAATGGCAGAACAGGCTCGAGGGGCCGAATGGCCGACTCCTGCTCCTAATTCTTATGTGTTGGGTGAGATTTGTACTCGAGCTTTCTCTACATGAAAACACCAAGTATGAAATGAAAGTTAAAAATATTGAAGCTGTTCATTGCAACACATCGTGTGTAATTTTTTTTTTACTGTCATGGACTCTCCTAAAGCTTTTGAGAGATGTGAAGATCAACTGTAAAACTTCCGAGAAAACTCTAAATTTTCTCCCTGACTCCAAGATAATAGAGCACAAGTTCCAGGATATCAGTATAACATTGTTATTCAACCCTGACCAATTGCATTCCACAGATAATGTCCCCTTTGCCCCATTAGCAATGTAAACATGATAGACAAGAAAATACTGGATGGACTATCACTACATTTATCCCATTCAGCTCCAATCTGACTTTAACCACATACTTGTCCTGCTCTATTGTAAAGTTAATTGATATATTTTCCATTTTGATGGGAGTCTATTCTATAACCAATGAAATGTTGTCACTGTTGTAATATAGAAGTGCGGCAGCCAAAATGCACATGGCAAAGTCCCACAAACAACAATGTGATAATAACCAGAAGTTTTTTTTAGTCATGTTGGTTGAGGGATAAATATTGGCCATTGCTGCTCTTTGAGTAGTGCCATGGGATCTTTTACTTCAGAGGGCAAATAAAGCCTCGGTTTAACATCTCATCCAAATGACAGCACCTCCAACTGTGCAGCACTCCCTCAGTACTGCTATGGAATGTCGGTCTAGATTTTGTGCTCAAGTCTCTGGAGGGGGATGTGAACCCACAACCTTCTGACTCTGGAGGCGAGAGTGCTACCCACTGAGCCATGGCTGACACAGTTGTTGTGGACACTGCATCATCCTGCTGTTTTGGGGCCAGGACCTTTAATGTTTACACAAATGCATACTCCAATGATGACCTGAAATGTAGCACTGACGAGTGTTTCAGGTAATTCAGCAACTGAGAGTCTGAAAGTGAGTTCCCTTAATATTCTGGAGTGCTGCAATGAAACTTCTTTTAAAGGGGTGCCGTTGCCATGTTTGAGTGTTTTCACAAGGTCACTGTTCCTAAAACACCTGCTCCAAAAACTGTGTAGTGCTGCGAGTGAACAAATACACTACAAATCATAAATAAAAACAGAAAATGCTGGAAATACTCAGCAGGTCAGGCAGCATCTGTAGAGAGAGAAACAGAGTCAACGTTTCAGGTCGATGACCCTTCGTCAGAACTGCTACAGATCATGTTTTCAGTGCTGTTGGGGCATTATCAGTGGAATGTAACTGGTCAGGGTTGAAAGCCATCATTGCAGCAGATGCTTTGTCTGTTGGAGCATCAACTTTTTGCAATGGAAGTTCTTGATAACTTCAAAAAAAATTATACATTTTTGAAATGCCAGATGTGTTTTGTCCTTTCCCTGCTCTCCTGGGCTGGCTGATCCATGTTGGACACAGTTCCATAGGTGTTGGCCCTTTGATGCCTCACCCACACATGATCCTCGAGCGTTTGTAGACTAGTCAACTATGGAGGGTATCGCAGCTGACCCTGATCGCATCCTTAGCTGAAGCATACGTGCATTATTCAGCATGGAACACTGGATAGCAATCCTGAACCTTGGCTGATTCCTACCCCCTCCCCTCCACAACCCTCCCCTCTCTTCCGCAGAAACCCCAGAGGCTTTGAGGCCAATTCTTGCTTCCCGCCAAACTCGACACAGACTGGAGATTGAATCGGGGAGCGGCCTGGTCTGCATCATACTCAGTGGCTCAGTGTTACTCACGAGTGGTGCATTTACCCACTAGGCCATTAGGGGAGGGATGTACCGGATATATCCAGCTATTCAAGCACCCTCCTCTGCGACGTGCTTTAGAAATCAGATTACCACAGCAACAATTCCCCTATTTAAAGCTGAATCTGGGTGATGGCTCATGCAAATTAGGATAAAGCGGAGGTCACTGTTGGCCTGTTGAGGATGATGCGTTGCTGTGTTGCATAAAAAGCATCGGCCCTCCAGTTCAAGTGGGGAGTTTGTACGCAAGTAACTCCCTTCAGTGCGGGAACCAGCGAGTATATACTCATCCCACTATCCTGGAGATATATATATATATTTTGTACTGAACCCTTCTGAAGGTGATTTTTCACATGTCCTTAAACTGGTTGCTTTTATTGCTTTCCCCTTTGTGAATTTTTTTTAACAGAAGTGGAGGGGGGGTTGGATTGGAAAGAAATAAGAAATAGCCAAGCTGTTAGCTGGATAGGCTGCTCAGAGTCTAGTTTCCTGCCTCTCCTTTGATCCTGGTAATTGGAACCAATTATGGTGCGACCGGCCCCAAAGGCCCTTGTTCTGCTATTCATTCTCCAGCAGAAAGACTGGGATGAGTTTACTGCAGTGTATTATTCTCGCTCTTTGATCTTGCTTTCTGTCAAGCACTCAATACTACAGCTCTGCAGCAGTGTTACCTGCACTCCAGCTGGCTTTAGTTTTTTTTCCAAAAAAGTTGTTGTTCCCTTCGGTTTTCAACTGCTTTCCTCTTCGACAGCTGTTGAAGATAAAAAAAAAAGGCTGCTCTTTGAGGGCTGTGCCTCTGCATTGTGGACTGGAAATGCTGGAGCGAGTGGTGTATAATAGATGGCAATAGGTGAAAGGAATCTGACTACTTCTAAAGTTACTACAACTGCATAGATGCAGACAAAACCAACAGCTTAGGTATTTGTACACTGCCTTGTGGGGCAGACTGGTTGGTTGAAAGAGAACAGATGGGAAGCTGCATTCATTTCTTTAGTGGAGCCCAGTATCTGATGGAAAATACCAGACGATTCACTACTATGGCTTTTTCTTTTTCCCAAGCACAAAAGACATACGAAGATTAAAACATATTACTGTAACAGGACTTCGGTGTATGCTGTTGCACTGTCCCTGAATTAATAAGATCTGGCAAAAGAAAGCAAGACTTGCATTTCTATAGCGCCTTTCACGACCACCCGTCGTCCCAAAGCGCTTTACAGCCCATGAAGTACTTTTTGGAAGTGGAGTCGCTGTTGTCCTGTGGGAAATGCGGCAGCCATCTTGCGCACAGCAAGCTCCCACAAACAGCAATGTGATCATGACCAGATAACCTGTTTTAGTGGATGTCGATTTGAGGGATAAATATTGGCCCAGGACACCAGGGATGTGACTCTTCTTCGAAATAGCGGCCGGAGGATCTTTTACGTCCACCCGAGAGGGCAGACGGCGCCTCGGTTTAACGCCCCAATCCAAAAGACGGATGAGACGGTATACCGATGGAGGTTGTGAATTTGTTCTGTATTGAAAGTCTGCTTCATGCTTTGCATTTTGTTTTTTGAATCATTTACGAGCAGCATTTTAGTTATAATGAAAAGTGCTTTTTTTTTAAAAAAAAAGACAAAAGGCAAATTTCCTGTTTTAGTGAATAAAGGCTCTGGACGCTTTAACACTTAACTCTGTTGTATAACAATTAGGATCGATGGGTGCAATCACCAATGTTTCCATTGGTGCAGGAGGTGAGAATTCTTGGTAATGATATAGTGGAGCTACTATTTTAGTTCACCACTTCCTCTGCAATTTGAACCTCGAAGCATTTATTTTAAATTCCTAGTAAGAATAGACTGCCCTCTTTTTTTTTTCAAATGTTGTACTTGTGAAGTAAAGGACTGTTGACCTTTGTCACTCCAAGCCATTGCCACGGCTGTGCAATGCTCCAGTACAGCCCAAGAATATCCTTGCCACTTGAGTATTTTACTTTCTCTTTCCCGTTGACTTTTTATACCTATCTGCCAAATGATGGGGCTAGAAGTTTCCCCCAGGATGATTCACCTCTCGATGTCCTTGCTTTCCTCGGGGAGGACTGAGGAGGGCCAGTTCTTGGCCTCCAGTCACCACTTCCCAACAGCCGCACAAAGACATTATATTGTGGAGAGTCGTGGCGATGAACTCGCACCTTCCCATTGCCTCATCCACAGTGGACTTGGTAGTTATATTTTAAGCTGTGAATTTATATTGGTACCTGCGGCTTGTCTGCAAGCCGTCCTAAAGGCTAAAGAGGAAACTCGGCAAATACAATAGCAACTCGGAAAGATTGGAAAGTAGGTAATCCTAGATTTGACGTTCTGTGTATGTCCGAAATGTTCCTGGCTTTAAAGTAAATTTGGTTATGGGTTTTCTTTTTGTAACCGATCGTGGAAAATTTATATTGAGAACTTCATTTACACGCTAGTTTCTGATGGTTTATACAATTGGCAGAGGCTAGCATTCTCTCTAATGGAATGTCCTGATTTCATGATTTGAAATGGTTTATGGAACAAGTGAAAATTAGTGTCCCTGGGTAGTAAGGAAAGAGTGATGTTTTTTGGTAGTCAATACAGTGTGCATGTTACATAAAATCAGTATTCTGCCGAAGATGATGTGCACTGCCTGTACAGGAGGGGTATTGCACAGTTAACAGCTTTTGTACCGAGCTACCAGTGATGCTAAACCCAGAAATGGGTGGCACTGTGTGCTGGGACACTTGCTATAATCCAGCCACGCTGCTTGGATGAAGACCTCATCTCTCGAATACCCTGTCTGGGTCTTGCGTGACGAGGAGTTTTGCCAGTTCTTGGCAGTCATACAGTGGATCGTAGGTATAGCTCCGCTAATTGGCACCATATTGGTAATCTCATCCACCGAGACCACAAGGATGGGCCGTGTGGGAAGCAGAAATGTGATGCAGGCGTGGTGGGGATGCTGTACTGAAGCTGGGAACGAAGCGCAGCATCCGGGCACAAAGTGGAAAGAGCTTTATTCTGCATTGGGCACCGATGAAATGGAAGTGCTTCACGCCGAGAACTTTCTGACCTTGCGCTCCTGATTGAGAACCTTGCCCAGTGGAAGTAAAACGCCGTTGATGTCCTCCTGCTTTATTAAGGTGTATTTAGCTTATTTTGCAGTGTTTTCTCATGTTCTGGTTGCACTTCTGCAGCACATTGAAGTGTAGAGAGCTGGACAGGATGTTCCCTCCTGTGCTTTGAAATAATGCTGCGTTGCAGAGTGACGACGACTCCTTCCTCGGGAAGCAAGTAGCTGCTGGTCAACTGTAGGAGTTTGGGCAGTGGAATTGTTCCGTTGGATCACACTGGCAGGGTGCGGGGGGGAATGTATTGCAATTAGGGAGACCCCCTCGCAGGTTGGAATAGTGGGGTATAAGGACCCCTTTCCATAGATTTTAAGGCAGAAAAATGTGCTGATCTTTCACAGAAGTGAATTGGTGGCCACAGCCTTTCAACTGGTCCGACTGAAAGAAGCCTTCCCGCCCCCCCCCCCACTTTCCCTCGGGTATGCATAGATACATAGAAGATAGGAGCAGGGGTAGGCCATTCGGCCCCTCGAGCCTGCTCCGCCATTCAATGAGATCATGGCTGATCATCCAAATTCAGTACAGGAGACTTTGGTTTATCCGGAGGTTGTATGTCCAGAAACCTCGATCTACCGGCAGAAATCAGGAGCTGTTTTGTTAGGGTTTTTTTTCTTCTCGTGGCTTTTTTTTCAACAGTCAGGCTCTGGAAAGTCTCTCTGAAGCTGTTGCTAAGCTACAGAGATGCTTCCAAGGTACGGGCCGACTGTTTAGAAGCTGTTGCTAAGCAACAGTGTTTGTTGTCAGATATGGAGATGAAAACCTCTATGCTTCAACATTAACGCTGGTATGTCCGGCAGTTTTGATAGATCGGCAACAGCTCGGTCCCGTCGGTGCCGGATATCACAAAGTTTCCTGTACCCTGTCCCTGCTTTCTCCCCATATCCCTTGATCCCATTAGCCTTAAGAAATATATCTAACTCCTTCTTGAATATATTTAATGAATTGGCCTCAACTGCCTTCTGTGGTAGAGAATTTCACAGGTTCACCACTCTCTGGGTGAAGAAATTCCTCCTCATCTCTGTCCTAAATGGCCTACCCCTTATCTGCAGTTACTCTTGCCTACCTGACTGTAGCCTAGGGATGGGAAGGGAATGTCTGTGATTGTAAATTAACCTTGTTCAGTTGTGGTAAGAAAATCCACTCTAGCTGTCTGCACCGTCTGAACCTTGGATGGAGCTGGCCTTGCAGGTAGACCTTCTCCCTTGACAGAAGCCCATAGCAGAAATTGGGGAATGCGGTGTTCATCATTTTCCGACCATCTATGGTTGTAAAATCATGTGCCTAAATTTCTGATATGAACTTCCAGTGAGCGAGATTCCTTTTGAGGAGTGCAATGCTAGTATATTATCCCTTGGGTTTTACCTCACCTTTTAATAAGCACACATAAATGATCCAAAAATAATATCTTAAGATGTTAAACCAATAATGGAGCAGGACCCTCGCAGCTTTCTGTTGCTCAACTGGTGTCTAAGCTTTGACTGTCCGATGTACGAGCGCTGTACTATACCAGTTGGGGATGAATTACATGTAGAAATCTTTCACACGGCGTGTACTGTAGCTGACTGAGCTCAAAAGATTACACTTGTTCAGTGACCACTGCAGCCACCTACTCTTGTTTAAAAGGTCACCTACTTTTGCTCTGCTTGTTCCTGCAAAGTGCTGTGGTTCGAAATACTGCAGTGTGCTGATACTGGGGAAATTTGGTTAATTTCAGAGACTAGTTCAGTAACCTTTGCTGGGAATGTGTTTCTGTAGCTGGTAAATGCTGCCATGCTCTGCTTTTGAGAAATTCTAACGCTCGACAAGACAGAGTGGCTTTCTTGCAGACTGCTCTAGAGATTATGTGGGAACCTGATGGGGAAACCTGTGGTTGGGTGCCTGACTCACTTGAATCAGAGCAAAAGTTGATAGTTAAGTCTGTTCTATGTATTAAGGATTGTTCTATTTGGCCCTAATTGAATGCCGTTCCCATCTGGGGAGGGGCTGGGAGGGAGAATAGCAACAGCAACTACAGGAAACTTTGATATCCGGCACCGACGGGACCAAGCTGTTGCCGTCCCATCAAAACTGCCAGACAAACCAGCGCTAATGTTAAAACATACGGAGCTGCTCTGTATCTAGCAACAAACCCTGTAACAGCTTCTAAACAGTCGGCCGTAGCTTGCAAGCGTCTCTGTAGCTAAGCAACAGCTTTAGCTAGACCTTGCAGAGCCTGACTGGTGGGGGGGAAAAAAGCAATGAAAAGAAAAAAAAACTTACTGAACCGACTCCTGAATTTTGCCGGTGAATCGAGCATTCCGGACAGTTAACCTCCGGATAAACCAAAGTTTCCTGTACTTGCAACAGTAACGTGGGAAAATGTCCCAAGGCGCTTTGTAGCAGCGTAATCCGAGAAAAATTGACACCAGGCCAAAGGAGAAGATATTGGGAGAGGTGATGAAAAGCTTGGCCAAAGAGCAAGGTTGTAATGGGTGTCTTTGAGGAGGAGAGAGGGGCTTAGGAGGAAATTCTGAAACTAGGGCTTCACGGTTGAAGGCACAGCTGCCAGCGGTGGGGAAAGGGACCGGGGGGGGGGGAATGCGTAAGAGGCCAGAGTTGGAGGAACGCAGTGTTCTTAGAGGGTTGTTGGGCCGGAGGAGGTTACAGAGATTAGAGGGGTGAGGGAGTTGAACACAAGGATGAGAATTTTAAATTTGAGGCATTGGTCAACCGGGATCCAATGTAGGTCAGTTAGCACAGGGGTGATGGGTGAACGGGACTTGGTGCGGGTTAGGACACGGGGCAGTGAGCACAGGGGGTGATGGGTGAACGGGACTTGGTGCGGGTTAGGACACGGGGCAGTGAGCACAGGGGGTGATGGGTGAACGGGACTTGGTGCGGGTTAGGACACGGGGCAGTGAGCACAGGGGGTGATGGGTGAACGGGACTTGGTGCGGGTTAGGGCACGGGGCAGTGAGCACAGGGGGTGATGGGTGAGCGGGACTTGGTGCGAGTTAGGACACGGGGCAGTGAGCACAGGGGCGATGGGTGAACGGGACTGGGTGCGGGTTAGGACACGGGGCAGTGAGCACGGGGTGATGGGTGAACGGGACTTGGTGCGGGTTAGGACACGGGGCAGTGAGCACAGGGGTGATGGGTGAACGGGACTTGGTGCGGGTTAGGACACGGGGCAGTGAGCACAGGGGGTGATGGGTGAACGGGACTTGGTGTGAGTTAGGACACGGGGCAGTGAGCACAGTGGGTGATGGGTGAACGGGACTTGGTGCGAGTTAGGACACGGGGCAGTGAGCACAGGGGCGATGGGTGAACGGGACTTGGTGCGAGTTAGGACACGGGGCAGTGAGCACAGGGGTGATGGGTGAACGGGACTCGGTGTGCGAGTTAGGACACGGGGCAGTGAGCACAGTGGGTGATGGGTGAACGGGACTTGGTGCGAGTTAGGATAAAGACGGCAGAGTTTTGGATGAGCTCAAGTTTATGGAGGGTGGAAAATGGGAGGCCGGTCAGAAGAGCGTTGGAATAGTCGAGTTTGGAGCTTACAAAAGCACGGATGAGGGTTTCAACAGCAAATGGGCTGAGGACAGATTGAGGATTGTCCTATGAGGACACATGATACAAAGCTGGGTGGGAATGTAAGCTGTGAGGAGGATGCAAAGAGGCTTCAAGGGGATATAGACAGGTTAAGTTTAGTGGGCAAGAACATGGCAAATGGAATATAATGTGGAGAAATGTGAAGTTATCCACTTTGGTAGGAAAAATAGAAAACCAGAGTATTTTTTAAATGGTGAGAGATTGGGAAATGTTGGTGTTCAGAGGGACCTGGGTGTCCTTGTACACGAATCACTGAAAGTTAACATGCAGGTACAGCAAGCAATTAGGAAAGCAAATGGTATGTTGGCCTTTATTACAAGAGGATTTGAGTACACGAGTAAAAATGTCTTACTGCAATTATATAGGGCCCTGGTGAGACCACACCTGGAGTATTGTGTACAGTTTTGGTCTCCTTACCTAAGGAAGGATATACTTACTGATATACCTATCGATATACCTATCAATTCGTCCAATAAAAGCGACGAGTTAGGAACGTAACTAAAGGTTTACCACATTCACCCCTTGTTTAGATTTGAGTCCGGCGGGGTGAAGTGTACTACCAGTTCTGGTATGTCAGTCTGTCCGGAGGCCTCGTAAGCCTCTCCGATCGTCGCAGCGGCGGTGCTGCGTTATCCGGTGTTAGTGCTGGTGTCTGCGTGGTCGGCGAAGGCTCGTGGGGTTCCGGCATGCCGTCTACCTGGGCTGGAATTGGGGGGGTGGTGGGGGGGGGTAAAGGTGGTGTCTCCGGAGTGCCCGAGGGTGCGAGGTCTCGTAAGGAGACAGTGTCCTCCCGCCCGTCTGGGTAAGCCACGTAGGCGTACTGGGGGTTGGCGTGCAGGAGGTTCACCCTCTCGACCAGGGGGTCTGTTTTATGGGCCCTCACGTGCTTTCGCAGCAAGACGGGCCCCGGAGAGGTCAGCCAGGTTGGTAGAGTGGTTCCCGTAGTCGACTTCCTGGGGAAAACAAACATTCGTTCATGGGGGGTGGCGTTAACGGCAGTGCAAAGTAGTGACCGGATGGAGTGCAGCGCTGTCGGGAGGACTTCCTGCCAGCGGGAGGTTGGGAGGCCCTTAGACTTTAAGGCTAAGAGGACGGCCTTCCATACCGTCGCGTTCTCTCTTTCCACCTGGCCGTTCCCTCGGGGGTTGTAGCTGGTGGTCCTACTTGCTGCAATACCTCTCGCTAGTAGGAACTGACGGAGTTCCTCGCTCATGAAAGAGGAGCCCCGGTCACTATGTATATAGTTTGGGAACCCGAACAAGGCGAAGAGGTCGTTCAGGCATTTAATGACCGTGGTACTGGTCATGTCTGGGCAGGGGAAGGCAAAGGGGAAACGGGAGTACTCATCAACAATGTTGAGGAAGTACACATTACGGTCAGAGGACGGGAGGGGCCCCTTAAAGTCGATGCTCAGGCGCTCGAAGGGGCGGGTGGCCTTGATCAGGCTTGATCTGTCCGGCCTAAAGAAGTGCGGTTTGCACTCGGCACAGGTCTGGCAGTTCCTGGTTATGGTCCTGACCTCCTCGATGGAGTAGGACAGGTTGCGGGCCTTAATGAAGTGGTAAAGTCTGGTGACCCCGGGGTGGCAGAGGTCGTTGTGGAGGGTCTGAAGTCTATCACTTTGCGCGCTGGCGCATGTAATTCGTGACAGAGCATCGGGGGGTTCGTTCAGCTTACCTGGCCGGTACAAGATATCATAATCGTAGGTGGAGAGCTCGATTCTCCACCTCAAGATCTTGTCATTCTTGATTTTGCCCCTCAGCTTGTTATTAAACATAAAAGCGACCGAACGTTGGTCGGTAAGGAGGGTAAATCGTTTGCCTGCCAGGTAGTGCCTCCAGCGTCGTACCGCCTCCACAATCGCCTGGGCCTCCTTCTCGACTGACGAGTGTCGGATCTCAGGGCCCTGTAGGGTCCTTGAGAAGAAGGCCACCGGTCTCCCCTCCTGGTTAAGGGTGGCGGCTAGGGCGAAGTCGGATGCATCGCTCTCGACTTGGAAGGGGATGGACTCATCCACTGCGTGCATAGTGGCCTTGGCAATGTCTCCCTTAATGAGGGAGAAGGCTGCGCACGCTTCCTCCGTAAGGGGGAAGGATGTGGACTTCATGAGGGGTCTGGCTTTGTCCGCATAATTGGGCATAGTAGGCGAAGAGCCCCAGGGTTCTCTTAAGTGCCTTAGGGCAGTGGGGGAGGGGTAGCTCCATGAGGGGGCGCATTCTTTCGGGGTCGGGGCCGATGAGTCCGTTCTCTACTACACAGCCAAGGATGGCAAGGCGCGAGGTGTTAAACACACATTTCTCCTTATTGTAGGTGAGGTTCAGCCGTTGGGCTGTACGGAGGAATTTCTCCAGATTCACGTCGTGGTCCTGCCGGTCGCGGCCGCAGATGGTGACGTTATCTAGGTAGGGGAATGTGGCCTGCAGTCCGTTCTGGTCAACCATCCGGTCCATCTCCCTTTGGAAGACCGAGACCCCGTTGGTGACACCGAAGGGGACCCTAAGGAAGTGGTATAGGCGCCCATTCGCCTCGAAGGCGGTGTACTGGCGGTCCTCGGGGTGGATAGGGAGTTGGTGGTAGGCCGACTTAAGGTCGATGGTCGAGAATACGCGGTATTGTGCAATCTGATTGACCATGTCAGATATGCGGGGAAGGGGGTATGCGTCCAGCTGGGTGTATCTGTTTATGGTCTGGCTGTAGTCGATGACCAGGCGATTTTTATCGCCGGTCTTAACGACCACGACCTGGGCACGCCAGGGGCTGTTGCTCCCCTCGATGATGCCCTCCTTCAGGAGACGCTGCACCTCAGAGCTAATGAAAGCTCTGTCCCCAGCGCTGTACCGCCTGCTCTTGGTAGCGACGGGTTTGCAGTTGGGGGTGAGGTTAGCGAACAGGGAAGGTGGCGGCACCTTGAGGGTGGATAGGCTGCAGGTGTTACGCGGTGGGCGGTTTAACCTTCGCTGGTTGTCGACTGTGAGTGGGGGGAGGGGTCCACCGTATGCTAGGGTTACACTTTGGAGGTGGGATTGGAAGTCCAGCCCTAGTAGGACGGCAGCGCAGAGCTGGGGGAGGACGAGGAGTTTAAAGTTTTTATACTCTGTACCCTTAACCGACAAGGTCACAGCACAGTAGCCGCTAATGTCCGTGGCGTGGGACCTCGATGCCATCGAGATTCGGTTGCGCGTTGGCAGGACAGGGAGGGAGTAGTGGCTCACCGTGTCTGGGTGGATGAAGCTCTCCGTGCTTCCGCTGTCGAACAGGCAGGTCGTGGCGTGGCTGTTTACTTTGATGTCCATCATCGACTTGGACAGGTGGTGTGGGCGGGCTTGATCCAGAGTGACGGAGGCTAGTGTGTAGGTAAGCGAGTCGTTGTCGTCTGCGGGCGAGGCGGTCGTCGGGCCCGGTGGCAGTCGGGCGTGGTGGGTAAAATGGCGTCTCCCACGAGGTAGGACAAAATGGCGGAGAAGATGGCTGCCCCCATAACTCACATGAGGCACTATTGGGGTCGGTTGCCTTGATCAAAGATGGCCGCCCCCATGACTCACGTGTGGGGATACTGGCCTCAGTTGCCGTGAAAGAAGATGGCCGCCCCCACAGTTCGCATGAGGCACTGCTGGCCTCTGAAGATCCGCTCCTGCAGGCCTTAGAGAAGTGGCCTTTCTTCCTGCAGGTTGCGCAGGTAGAGTTCCTGGCTGGGCAGCGCGACCTTGGGTGCTTCTCCTGGCCGCAAAAGAAGCAGCCGGCGGCCCGATCGCGGGTGCCCGATGTCGGAGCCGGTGGCGGGCCCGGTCGGGTCCGGGACGCCGACGCTGAGGTAGGTCCCGGGGGCGGCGCTGCGAAGGGTATTGCGGTAGGGGTCGGGCCCGAGTCCCAGGGTCGCGAGCAGTACCTGGAAAACGCCTCCTGGTCCTGATGGGCCACCTCCAGGGAGAGAGCGAGGGCTTCAGCTTTGTCCAGGTCGAGGTCTTTAGCTTCAAGCAGTCTTTGCCGTGAGTAGTCGGACCGTAGGCCTTTCACAAAGGCATCACGGATATTATCTTCCGTATTTTCAACAGCCGTCACCGCTTTAAAGTCACAGTTCCTGCCGAGTGCTCTTAGCGCCCGTAAAAATTCAGCTACAGACTCTCCTGGCTGTTGCGGGCGGGATCTTAGGAGGTGCCTGGTGTACATGTAATTTACCGGGCTGCGGTACTGCTGTTTCAGTAGGTTGATAGCGGCCTCGTATGTAGTCGTATCCTGGATGAGTGCGTATACTCTCGGGCTCGCTTGGGCGTTCAGAAGTCTTAGTTTGGATCTCTGCAGGGCGCCGGATTCTTCCAGGTAGGATTCGAAGCAGTCCAGCCAGTGTTTGAAGTTGAGGGCTGAGTTTGCTGCCTGTGGGTTTAGATCCAGGTACGGTGGTTTGAGGGCTTGCAGCCAAGCCGGCTGGTGTAGCCCGGTGTCTGAAAGCTGCTGTGGCTGTGCTTCTGGGAGGGCTTCTGGCTGGCCAGTAGTAGACATCTTTAAAATTTAGTCAATAAAATTGATATACCTATCAATTCGTCCAATAAAAGCGACGAGTTAGGAACGTAACTAAAGGTTTACCACACTTACCATAGAGAGATTGCAACCAAGGTTCACCAGACTGGTTCCTGGGATGGGGGGATTGTCCTATGAGGAGAGATTGAGTAGACTAGGCCTATATTCTCTAGAGTTTAGAAGAATGAGAGGTGATCTCATTGAAACATACAACATTCTTACAGGACTCGACAGGGTAGATGCAGGGAGGATGTTTCCCCTGGCTGGGGAGTCTAGAACCAGGGGTCACCGTCTCAGAATAAGGGGTCGAACATTTAGGACTGAGATGAGGAGACATTTCTTCACTCAGAGGGTGGTGAATCTTTGGAATTCTCTACCCCAGAGGGCTGTGGAGGCTCAGTGGTGACTATATTCAAGATAGAGATCGATAGATTTTTGAATGTTAAGAGAATCAAGGGATCTGGGAATAGTGCAGGAAAGTGGAGTTGAGGTAGATGATCAGCCATGATCTTTTTGAATGGCGGAGCAGGTTCGAAGGACCAAATGGCCTACTGCTCCTGTTTCTTATGGCAGGGGCGGAGACTCTCAATATTATGGAGATGGAAGTAGGCAATCTTTGTTATGGAGAGGATATATGGTCGGAAGCTCAACTCGGGGCCAGATAAGGCACTGAGGTTGCGAACAGTCTGGTTCAACCCAAGACAGTGGGGGGGGGGGGGGGGGGGGGTAAAATTGGTGGTAAGGAATTGGAGTTTGTGGCGGAGGACAAACACTTTAGTCTTCCCAATGTTTATTTGGAGGAAGTTGCAGCTCATCCAGGACTGGATGTTGTACAAGCAGTCAAGACAACTTGGAGGCACTGGAGGGTTCGAGAGAGGTGGTGGTGAGGTAGAGCTGGGTGTTGTCAGCGTACATGTGGAACCTGATGCCATGTCTTCGGATGATGTCACCGAAGGGCAGCATGTAGATGAGAAATAGGAGGGAGCCGAGGATAGATCCTTGCGGGACTCCAGAGGTAACGGTGTGGCGGAGGGAAGAGAATCCATTGCAGGAGTTTTTGCAGTCTGGCTATGACTGTATAGGTAAGAGTAGATCCAGGCAAGGACAGTACCATTCAACTGGTCAGTGGAGGAGAGGCGTTGGAGGAGGTTGATGTGTTTAACCGTGTCAAAGGCTGAAGACATCAAGAAGGATGAGGAGAATAGTGCACCATAGAATGTCATTTTTGACACTGATTAGGGTAATTTCAGTGCTGTATCGGGGTGGAAACCTGATTGGAGTTCTGGGAAAGATGGACATGGATTTGGGTGGCAACAACATCTTCAGGGACTTTGGAGAGGATAGGGAGGTTGGAGATGGAGCAGTAGTTTAAGGACAGAAGGGTCCAAGGTGGGATTTTTGATGACTGGAGTGAAGACGGCAGATTTGAAAGAGAGTGGGGGGGGGTCAGTTTACAATATCAGCTAGCATGAGGAAATGTGGTTGGTCAACAGAGGTCGGGACCAGAAAAATTATAGAATGAGAAGGTAGGAAACCGGATTTAAAATGTAATAATCAAGGAGGGTGAAAGTAAAGGGTTAGGTGCCACTACAGGCTTGAGATATTGCACTTTACTTTTTGACCCGTTTTTAGTCCATGCAAAGAGCTGTGGCCCCAAACTTCCAATCGGTGTCTCCGCCAGCGAGAGTGTGGTGGGTCAGGGCGCGCTGTCAGTGCATCCAAGTGAGAGAACCCAGACCCCATCCTCAGTTGCAATGGTGAGGTGATTCATGGGTGTGCATATTGGGGGAATTTTAACCACCGCAAACCCCCAACCCTTGTGTTGCAACACAGTGTTATGTCAAAGAAACTGCGTTATGAATTGGTAGGACAGCAACCCGTGCTTGTGTTCAGTTCTCAATCTGTGCCATGTCAGCATGGAGGTGTTTCTCCTCCCCGCTTCCCGGTGGAGAATACAACACCATTATTAGCGTCACACCTGAAAGATGAATTGCCTGATTGGTTAAGTGTGTACAGTACAAGTCGTTTAATGACATGCTAAGTATTCCTGATCAATGTCTAATTCTAAACTCGAGCCATTGCAACCGAGCCACAGCTGTTGGGAATTTGCAGGCTTGAGGTTAATTGTGTCCTGGATTTTTCTCTGTTCATGCACTGATTATCTTTGAGGACCTTGGTCTGTGTTGGGTGTGTAATCCAAACTAATTACACACACTGTCTCATTTTACAGATAAAATGTAAATTGATTTATGAATAGAAATATACTGGTGAAACTTTAATTTGATTTCAGAAATTCTCATCTATTTTTATTGGGGCTGGGCACCAGCACGGGTTACCTGCACTGCTGTTGCATCCAGTCATCACGCAGTAACCCCTGTTGTATCGTTACCACTGCTACATTTCTCTCTCCACAATTGATGGCTTAATGAAAAGAAAAAGATAGCCTTGCATTTCTATAGCGCTTTTCACGACCTCAGGATGTCCCAAAGCGCTTTACAGCCAATTAAGTACTTTTGGAGTGTAGTCACTGTTGCAATGTAGGAAACGCGGCAGCCAATTTGCGCACAGCAAGCTCCCACAAACAGCAATGTGTTAATGATCAGATAATCTGTTTCAGTGATGTTGGTTGAGGGATAAATATTAGCTAGAAGTGTTCAGGAATGGTCTATTACTGCATCATCTTGCTCTCAGCATCTCTCTGTATGATCAGGGACTGATCCAATTTGGTGGGGGGGGTTTTTTCCTTTTTATATATGCATGATCTCATTTACCTGTTCGTTAATGTCATTGTTCTTTATACCAGGACTGCCTGAAGGCTTGCCAAGAACAGATTGAAGCTGCCCTGGCAGAGAGTTTAAAACAATCTCAACAACAACAGCAGGAGCAAACCATGTCCTCAAAGACTGTACATGAGCCAGACCAAACCAGCACTCCTACAGACGTAAGGGATGTCAATCTGTGATCATCCTCGTGCAATTAAAAAAAAAAAAAAAAAATCCAATGCAGTGAAATTGCATTTACTATTTTAGTACTCTGATGCTATAGAAAAAAAGAAAAAGACTTGCATTTATATCCGAACCAGATCCTGCTTATTTCTATATGTTGTCATGTGGGGTGAAAACGCTGAAGAAGACACAACTTGAAAAGAAAAACAATTGTGGAGTGAGAAATGTAGCAGTGATTATCATCTTGTAAAATCCCTAAACTCCGCCACTCTGATTTTATATGAAAAGAAGCTTGATTGCGATTTGTTCGCCATCTAGTACTGAATACAGGAACAAATTGTGAGGTTGGCGGATTGTAATAAATATTGAGGGGTTCTGGTTTCTACTTTTTTTTTTTTTTTTAGTGCCTTCCCAAAAATGTAGGTCAAAAAGTGCAAGGTACATGCTTTTATAGCCGTTCTGTTGCTTTTAACTTATTTGGTACTAGTCACACAGTTTGATAACATCCAGTATCTCGTATACAAACAATACGCAAAAGTCCAGGCAGGGGCTACATGAAGATTGTCTCCTCCGATCTAAACTGAATTGTCTCAAAAGTTCACCCCATGATTTAAAAATTTAAGGATATTCCGCTTTGCCTCAACAAATTCTAAGTACAATTAATACAGATATTCATTTAATGAGGAAATGATTGAACACCATCTGATTACTGTGTGTTTAAATCGGTATTGATATTTTGCTTAATGGAGACAATCTGATAAGTGGGACATTTAAATTTTATGTTGTGATGTCCCAATTAACAGATTTGGACTATTTTGCACAGTGACGTACAAGAATATAACTCTATATAATATATAGATCAGTACTGGTGTTCTGCTTAATGTGGGGGGGAATCTCACAAATGGGACATTTTAATTTGACGTTGTGATGTACCAATTAACAGGCTTCAGTTCTGTTTTACACGGTGATGTGCAAGGTTTTAATTGTATATAATATATTTAAAATAGGGCTGTAACAGGAAGCAAGATTTGGGTTTTTTCCTAGAGGGCGGGAAATCAGGACATGAGGCGGTGGGGGGAAAGCTGACACAAATTCTGAAACAAAATGTTTCAGCTCCCATCCCCAGACGGAAGTTTTCAGACTGCTGCAGCCCTTATTTAAAATATATTTATATATATTATACACACACATAACTATAAATGGAGTACTGGTTTCTTGATAATGGAATGTATACCAACTGCGTTATATCTAATGAGAAATATATTTAATGACCGTTAACTGGTCTTCCCAGAAACAACAAATTCCTGTATATAAACAAAAGGACCATCAGAAAGGGCCATGAAAGTCCACTACAATCTTTAAAACGTGTCAAGATTTTACAGTTCAACCTTCAAACCAAATCTATTTTAAAAAACAAAATTATTATGAAGATTCTGTCAATTCTGTTATTAATTAAACAGAGCTACCCACATTGTTCTGGTAACATCTCTTGTTCTGAGCTATTACATGTTACCCTGACAGTGGGATAAACATAATTACACATTACTGTGTGTAAAATTTACTCCTCGAAAAAATAAAATGGCACTCATTCGTGCACAGTGATATTATAGGAAATGTATTGGTTGGGACCAAGGTTCCTTAATATTTGCCTCTCCTGTGGGGGCAAATGCTTTTCACTTGTAGGATATCAACCTGTGGCAAGTCCTCCACATCTAGGTAATATATTGCAGATTCACTTAATGGATTTTGCAAGGGAACTGCAGCCACAATGGTTGCTTGCCGCATCATATATAAACAACTTGTAGTCTGA
Organism: Somniosus microcephalus; assembly: GCF_052327205.1. Classification (NCBI taxonomy): domain Eukaryota; kingdom Metazoa; phylum Chordata; class Chondrichthyes; order Squaliformes; family Somniosidae; genus Somniosus; species Somniosus microcephalus. The sequence continues at coordinate 22,314,346 of NC_141004.1, read as the reverse complement.
TTCAGCAAACAAAGCTGTGTTTCTGAATGGTAAAAAAGAACAAAGTCTCCAAAGCCACATTCACTTGCTAATGAGGGGGGAGACTGATGTGCTCGTGGAGGTATGAATGTGCTCGAGTGTCCATGTGGATAAATGCACTCAATAGCAGGGGCAAAGTAAGAGTGGTGCAGCATGACGGCCAAAGGGTACGTAGTAGCAAATCACCTTAACTGTAGTTCATTCTTTCGAGCAAATGACTAAAGTGATTTCAGCAGCATTTGTAATTACTGCTTCCTTGTATAAGACCAGCTGAAGAAAAAAGTATTGGTCAGCCCTGGTCAGATCAAGCCTTTCCCAGCTAAGGCCCACTTTTTTTGAAGGCAATTTTGCATTGAGAATTTGGCTACTAAAGAGAGAGATTTCCACTGTTCATTTATTATAGATAATTCTTTAAATTTGTAGACTGAAGCTACTAATTTTACATTTCCAACTTATCAGATGTATGATAGGTAAAGTTGTTATTTTGATATGTCTGAGTGTGTGTATATAGCTATGGCATGTAAAAACACACAGGCAGACAATTATAAGCCATGATCAATTGTAAAAGAGTTCAGTGCGCCCCTCAAAAAAACAAAACAAAAAACGGCTTTAGATGTTTTTCATAAAAGGTTATATTTCTGATGGGGGGCAGGGGGAGGGAGTTGATGGTAAAATCATAGAATTTGGCAGCAAAGAAAGCAGGCATTCAGCCCAACAACGTGCATTTATATAGCACCTTTAACAGGAAAAATATCCTGAAGCACATCACAGAAACGTAAGGAAAAATCACGCGTCCAATTACTGCCATTCCCTTGACCTTTCCCCTTGTATCCTTTTTTAGTTTTTCGTCTTCAAATACTTAGCTTTTAAAAAAGGAAAGTAAGTTATTATTGATTCTGTTTCTACCACCGTGTCTGGTAGAATTTTTAACAAACCTTTAAATTGGAGGGGAAAAAAATTCCTAACCTCTACCTTGTTGTTTTTCATAATAATCTTAAATTTCTGCCCTCTTACTAACTCAGCAAATAGTGGAAATAGGTTTTTCCCCATTTGCCTTAGCAAAAACCTTTTGTAATTTTGAACACACCTTGTCAGATCTCCTCTTGCCTGTTCGATTGAACAAGCCTCAGTGTACACTCTGCTTGCAGCTAAAGCTTCTCAACCCGGGTATCGTCTTAATAAACCTCTTCTGCCCATGCCTTAACATCCCTTCTAAAGTAGGGCTCACAAAAGTGGACATAGTAGTCTAACTCTGCCTAGGCAATGATTTGTGTGGTTATAGTATTTTTCAGTGTTACTATCATACAGTCAAAAATGAGACTCTAGTTTTACCTGTTATTCCTTTCTGGGCCGGATTTAAACCACACCTTTTTTGATGTTTTTGACCATTGCCTGTTGCGGCATCTTATCCATGTACATAAAATTCAGTAATGCCATAATATGCTTCAAGCAGCATACATTTCTATCATACCCTTGATTACTTGGTAAAGTGTAGCATTTAATTTTTGCTTTACAGTCTGTGAACACAGGCATAATATTTAATGCGTCGCTGCATTTTATTTTTCCAACTCTGCTTTATAGTTATGTGGGGTTTCTTTATTCCCTCAATTAGTAAAGGGTCTTGTTTGCCAATTGCTAAGATTTTTTTTTTTTAAATACTACCGAAATTTTCTGATTAACCATAATGCTTTAGCAAACTCGGGGATGATCAGAAGTATCCAAGAACTACACAGATTTTGACAGGAGAATTAAGATAGGTTCTTGAGTTTGCAGTGAATGCAACCAAATATTTAGTATGAGCTTAAGGGGGCTATGTTTCGTCGTGCAAAAACATCTTGCAACACAAACTAGATGGGGTGAAATTGCCAATACTAAACATGACATCAGTCATTTCATCCACAGAGTTGTTTATTTAAATTGTATTTCTTTAATTCATTCATCCTCCACATTCAGATAAATCAGGGCTGTCATTCAAAGGTTGGAGGGGGGGGGGGGGCGGAATCGTAGGACATGGTACCTCTTCTGAATTATACTTGCTATAACGTTCTGAGAATGCTATTCCTCCTGCTCCCATACTGCATATAAGGACTCAATTTGATTTTTTTTTATCCTTACTGATACCTCGAGTTTGGTCCCATGGAGTTTTTGTTTTGGAAAATACCGCAGCCCCCCTTTGAGTTATATATGCTGAATCAAGTTTAAAAAAAAAAAAAATGAATGCACCCTCATTTCTTCTGCAGGCGCACTCTTTTATTGGGTAATTGGTTCTTTAATGGGGTCGGCCCTGCTGCAGTGACAGCCGTGATAATGAACCTGTCATTTCTAACACTGCCTCAGAAATGGTCTCGGGCTCCAGCTGAATGGGAAACATGGCCGTCTGCTCTCCCTTGGCCGACATTTTCAATTGCAGCCCTGCGCCAGCAGCTACTTCATTTCAATCTAATTTATGTTGCTGATCTATATTTAATTAGCCAACCGTTGGCAATGTTACCGATTCGCCGGCTTGCCACCATTAAGGCGCGCAGCTCTTTTAACCAGTGCAGACTATTAATTGCCTGATTTGTCTATTAAGGTAGTAGCATTATAGGGAGTCGTTTTCCTGAGTGCGCTTCTGGCAGTGGAACCTTGCCCGCTGCCACCCGGAATATGCTGGGCAGCGAGATTCCCCACTGCTAGGGACGTACTGCAAAAATCACCCTCATCAATTTGGTTTACACTTAAGTACCAACCTAATGCCGCAGCTCTGTCCCAGAAACAGAGTGATGTGTTTTAGTCCTTTTGTGCTGTAAATCTTTCTGGACCTATTGATCATATTTTGATTAGTTTTTAACCAATCTCCTTCCTTGTTAGCCGGCAAGTGATTGGTTAACAGTTCCAGACTCTCTCTCTAGTAACGTGCAACTTTTATAAAAGGCAACTGTCTAATTTCCCGATGTGGCAACTCATCGATATTATCGGGACCCGTCGAGCCAAAATTGACAGTATTTTGACATAGGATCAGCTTGTACACTAATTATTTATGCCACACAAACCTTGCCGGTCGTGAATGACCAAACGAAAAGGGACTAAACTGCATGGTTTCATCATTTCTGGGGCACGTGCTATCCACCAGTAGAAAACCAAGACATACAGAATATTTTTCAGGGCACTTTTAATAAGTTTTCTCTGCATATCAAAGCACATATATATATGAAAATATAGTTCTGTGTGAATTGGGTTGTTTTCATCAAGAAACATTGAAGCTAATTTAAAAAAAAAAAAAAGTGGCAAAATAAGGAATCATATTGAAATTAAGCAACTTTGGCAGTCTGGTTAGTGAGGTTGGTACCTGTGACCACTTCTACAGCAGGCTGAGTTTGAAGCATCTAGGCCTTTGTGCATTGCTGTTGCTGAGTGTGGCGAAGAATGGAGTGAATCTTTGTTATTTTTGTGCTGCTAAAAGGGCTGATTTTTTTTTTTTTACATTTTATTTTCTTAGTATTGTTTAATGAAACTTGCTGCTATTTTTTTTGTATACAGGGTTGTACAGACAACTGAACTGAAAGTATCTGTTGTTGGTTGAAGAGACAGCGAGACTTTTATCTTGGTCTGCCAGAGTTGTAGTCTAAAACTATTGAAAATCCACCATACTTAAATGCTCCAACCTGTTTTCAAAATGATGTTGAATGCTGCAGTGGTTTTTCGGAAGGAGGGGGGAAATCAGTAGAGTTTGCACAGTAAGACCTTGAGATTGAACTGCGATGATCTTTGGTGTGTGTTACTATTGCTCCCCCATTTATTAATTATTAGTGAGTTTTTATTGTGAATATTTATTGAGCACAGTTTCTGACGAGCTGTTCCCTGAAAATATCTGGATGTCCAAGACCAAATCAGAACTAGTTCAGTTGGTTGTGCAGCACCGTTTTATGTTTGAAAAAAAATTATAAACTTTTTTGCTGCTTATGTTTAAAGTCATACAGTAAAATGGGGGTGGGGGGATTACAAGAACATTAATGTACTCAAATGCCTATGTAAATTTGACTGTTCGTTCTGTTGCCTTTTTTGTGTCTGCAGATATTCCACTTACAGTATCTCAGGTTACTAGACAGTTTCTACAGTACCTCAGCTTTTTTTTTAGAGCTTTTTAAAGATCACAATTGCATAACGTCCTAAGGAGATACCATTGCCTATAGTCCTTTCTTAAGGACAGGAATTGGTGTAAATGTTTTTGTTCGACAGGCAAAGCGCTAGTCTTTGGTGGTCCTTGTGGGCATCTAATTGTCATCAGTATCAGTTTCAGATCAGATGTTTTTTTTTTCCCCTTGTTTGGAAAATATCCTGAACTTATTACAGCATGCGTTTCTTATGGTTTCTTTTGAGACTATATAATGAATTTCTACAGCAGCAATTTGTTAGTAAATGCGACATTGTGTAAAGTTAGGGCAAGTTACAATGCTTTGTCAGTGAAAACAGTCTGACGGATAATTGGTCCAAAAATGACACCTCTTTGACCAAAGTTTAGCAATTGGTTGGATAGCTCTTAATGCAGTAATTGTATGTTTAACGGTAACATTCTCCAACCATTTCACTGACTATTATATAAACGCGAAGCTTCAATTAATTGCTCTGAAATGGCAATCATACAGAATTAATTTCTGTAACTCTGACTTGTATATCTGAAATTCGAGCAAATAAATGTTGGTCCTTTTGAACTGTGCTGTTGGCTTTTGGAAATGCTGAGCATGTTTACAAATCCACTGTGTAGTATTTTCACGGGAAGCTACGCGCATGATGTGTCGAGTACAGATGACTGGGTGTGCATTGTGTAGGTAAAGTTTTAGTTCGCAAGCTTTTCATTGGTAAATGCACCACCCAGTGTGGAACTGAGCCATACAGACCATCAAGGTCAGTTGAGGGGAGGAACAAACAGGCTGCTAAAATTGACCCCGTTACTTTCGGTGGAGAAAACTCAACCAGTGCTCCTGTTCCTGATTGCTGCTGTTACCCCTGCTAGGAAGTGCAACAAGTGCCATGTTGGGTGAGAACAGAATTGGGCTCGGCTGTGGTGTCCTCCCCTGCGTTAAATATACTGCGAGCACTCATCGCCAAGGCTCCTACGCAAAGAATAGCTAGTTGGACAAGGCACTAGAGGGCGGCTGATAACTTGCGGAACCTGGTCCCAGCATGAGTCAGTGCCTTCATGAGGGTGGGGTAGAGTAAGCAGTGAAGCTTGTTCCCTCATTTTTGGATGACTTACAAAAGCAGTGACAATGAGCCAACTGTAAAATTTATATTGGTGGTTTTATCCAGTATTAATTGTGAATAACTAATGACTTTTGAATAATCATCCAGTTTATTTCATTTTACCAAAAGGGGACACTGCATCTGCAATTATTGTGCTTTTTTAAATCTGAGAAGTATCCAGTACTTTGTAGCTGATTATTACACAATTTGCAGCCTTGTTGCATCTGTTGCTAAAATTGTTGGGCAATATTCTGATAGCGCATTATCTGACTTGCATTAAGGCGTCCATCTTGGGTGTAACAATGTTTTAAGTCTTGTCAATAATATGGTCTAATTCTTTGTCAAAATACTATGCAAGAACAAATATTACATTTTTTCACTTCTTGTGAAACATAAAAGCGCGCAAGTTTCAAGAAACCACGTGCTCAAGTTGCTTTACAAATCGTGACAAAAACAAATCATACACTGGTTAACTGGAGGACAAAAATAATAATTACAACAGGGTCTTAAGGCAATGGGTGTTTGGAAGTAATTACTTTTGGATTTCAGTCTGTGCTTACTGTATATACTTGAGTACAAGACTAGAAATTCATCTCACTGTATTAAGTTAGAAATAGGGGTGGTCATCTTATCTGTGGGTTGTATCCGCCTTTAGATTTTGCTCATGGCTGCTTTCCTTCCTGGCCAGAGCAATTTCTCCAAAGACTGGGCACAGCAGCAGCACCACACCAGTGCCTTCCCATCCATTGTTGCAGTCAGTTGTTGCTCTGCCTGGCTTTCACAGCACTGAGATATTTAACTGGCAACTTAACCTCAGACTGCAATCAGAGACCGTCCAGCAGCGTAAATACAGCAGAAGACTGGAGTTGGGAGGGAGAGAGAGTTTCCATTTAAATATCAGCGCTAAAGGAGTGGAGCAACAGCTCACTGGAATAAACTGCTTAAAATGAGAAAGGACAGAAGTGTATTTGCAGGCACCAGCCAGAATGAAAGCAAGAATTTTGGTGCAGGGAAGTTTTGTAATATGAGGTAATTGGATTTTTTTGGGGTGGTGTTTTTGTGTTGCCTTATACTCAAGTATATGTGGTCATTTTTAATGTAAATTCCTTTTTAAAACATGCTAAAATTGCTGCAGTAACTTCCTCTTGTTACAATCTATTGTTAGTCCATGAAATTTACAGCAAAAAGCTTAAATGAGTTTAAGTAGGTGGCTCAGTAGTCAAGTGATGACGGCACTGGCTACCCAACTAGATTGGGGGAGGGGAGGAAGGGGTAGAGTAGTCCTATCTACCTAGAGCAGCTAAGAGGAGTGTTATCAATCCTCAGCCGAGCTGTTTGGTGGAACAGATATGACCCTATCAAGCTGCTACAGGAGAGCCTCCTTTAGTTGATCATAGAGCAGCATTGGTAATAATTATAAATAATCTTAACCAGGATCAGCATGTTTGTCTTCCTGATTGAGGGAGAGCTTCTGTATGTAGCAGGACTGGGGCAAACTAGAGAAGGGGGGGAGGGGAATGTGAATATGGGAAATAACTTCTTTTAAGATAGTTTGATTATTACTTCTAAAGATTATCTATGGGAAAATATACTCAGTAACTTTATGCAGGACTGAAGCATTAATAATACATTGAAAACACCAGACAGTTGCATGATCAGGGCCCCCCCGAGATTCAGGAGAACTAAGACGTGCACTACATTAGGCGAGGATTAGTTGTAATGCTCCCACGGCAGATTGCCTCCTGACACTGGGGCGATGTTAAGCATAAGCCCAAAACAGCCCTGAGGTAAGTGGAGCGGCCAACTTCTGGCGAATTCAGCCAACAAGCTGGTTGTGGGAGGGCGGGAAATTGGCCAGCGTCTGTGCTGAGCTAGCTGGCAGGTCAAGTAAGTGGGTTGGCAGGGGCGAGTCATTCATGGAGGCGAATAAATGCAGGATGCACTATTCCTGCTCCTCCTGGCCCCACAAAAAGAGATATTTGGGCCCTTTTGTACTTAAAAAAAAAAAAAAAAACTGCATAGGACCTTGATTCACCTATTTAAACAGCCTCTCACTTGGAAACAGGCAGGTCTGCCTGAAAATTGCATGAGGCAGGCCTTGGGCGTCCACAGAGCAGCCGGGGTTCCTGCCCTCTAACTTTCCTCAGCTGGCTGTATTTCAGGCAAGAAATGGGAGGGCGGCAGTTAAGAATCGCCCCCCACTAGCTCTTTGGGCTTTTACCTGAAGAGTGGGCACTTGGCAGAAGCTGACCGGCACCTGTGGAATTGTATTAAAACCTCCGCCAGCAAGATTTTCAGTTAAGGGCCATTCTTAGTTCTGATGAGGGACTCCTGTACATTGATTATCTAAATATGATAAAGTTGAGCACAAATCAAACTGTACATTCATATTAACCAGGCAGTAGACTGCATTCAGTGGGGAAAAATAAATATCTGGGATGACAAAAATAGCTGAATCCAAGTAGCAAACTAGTTGATCAATTTCTGTGTGGCGACAGTGTCATTTCAAATGTAAGATTTGGTTTTAGAAACCAAATTGCTCAGTAAAATGAGTGCAATAATTTCCACTAGTCATTACCAGTCAGAAACCTATTGTGCAGTTGGGTTGGATGCTCATTATGCTAACGTCATGAAGTTTGATTTATGTAGATGTTAAGCCTCTGTCTTAGTTGCCATGAAAGTATTTTTTATATATCTTTGCCTGCTCTGTCCAAAAGTCCAGCAATTGCAGTGACATTTCTTTGTAAATACTGCATTCTCATGGAGTTTTAAACTTCTCATTAATTGTGTTACTAGATGTATTTTTCCAACAACTCGGGGCTCTCTACAATTGCTCATTAATGTTTGCTGCCCAACAGTCAGAAGTGACAGTTTCGTCTAATCTGAGTATTAAGCAGGGTGAGGATTTGTTTTTTTTCCCCCCAGTTAAGCAAATAATTTGTTGAAGGTCATTGAAGTGCCAAACATGATGACTCGGAAAGAAATGAAAACATTTTGGGGAGGTGAAGCAGATTTGAGAAGCGCCATCAAATGCAGCAGACTAAAGAGAACACATTGGGTTAGAGCCCTACAGTTGCCATTTGTTTCACTCAGATTTATAACAATGGTGTGTATTGAACCCCTCAACTCATGTTTTTAAATCTTCATTAATTCTGATTGTTTTATATTTGATATTTTTTGGCACTGGAGAGTGCCCATGTCATGATTAATTCTTCAGTCCTTATTCATATTTTGTCACTTATACTTAATGAAGAAATGTGTTTTTTGTTCATTGTTGTATGCACTAGGGGTGTCATGAATACCAAGTGTTCACCAAGCAAGGTGTAGCTTTGTGCTCTTAACCGCTTACCTTGGCAATCGGTTTGTAAAAATCTGATTGCTGATTGCATATGCAAATCCAAATGAACTTTGTGGAAAGAAAAATAAAATTTTCAACTGATGACTTATCATGAGGCCTGTTGCTAGGCTGGTGTTACAGTGCCCCAATTTGATGATATCAAGAACCCTTTTTGAAATGGTTCTAAGTGGTTGCCTGCATCACAGGTAAGAAGTGTTAAGGCATCAGATTTCACAGAATTCTTTCAGTCTGCCATAGTTCTTCCAAGTGTTGTCGCCATGATGGACACATGTGTACTTAATGTTGAATCCTTGCTTAAAAAAAATAGAATCTAGCTTAGCTTTCCCACCTAACAACTACATAAGCCTGGCAACTACTGAGTGATTTTATAAAAACGCTCAATGCGCTTGTATGAAATGACCGCCACTATTTTAATGAAGACCTTTTTTTAAATGGGTTTAGCATTCATTCAATATCACCACACATGGTAATTTCAATTACAACTTTTACTGATGTAGGAATAGAGCTGTCACCTGAAGTAATGGGTATATTTTTGAAGGATTACAGTTTATTTGTCTTTAACCTAACTTTAATAAACCTGAAGATTTAAGCAAAGCTGAAGTGAAATACCACGATGGTGATATCCCTAGTCAGCTACATGGTTTCACTGTTCCATTGAAGGATCTTTGTGAGATACATGCAGAGGAAAACACTGAACAATAAATGCAGTTTTTCAAAACTAAATGTGTGATTGTATTTTGTTTCTGTTCTGAGGGGGTGATTTTTTTTTTAAGAATGTGAGGGGCCTGATGTCTCGCTTCTTTACTTCACACCTCGATAGACTTGGGTTTCAGGCAAGGTGTCTCACAACTGCCTCCACCTCCCACGCATCTCAGGATACACACATCCGTAGTACATCAGGCTTCCAGCATAACTTACACTAAGGGGCACATACCTATCCTTCAGCATTGTGGCCCCAGATAACCTACAGTGAAGTTTCATTGAATAACACAAATTGAAGTCACTGTTTATTTCAATAAAATACCAAAAGTAAGGTTTAAAGGAAGCTCTGCTAGGTATTTGTCTGTTACCTTCGTTTTACATATCAAGTTTGTGATGACCGTGAAACAGAACTTTTTTTTTCCACCATATATATTAAACGACAGAAAAACAGAAAGCACCAATAAAACCCAGATAGTGAAGTGGAAAAAATGGCTTAGCACCAAAAAGCAAAACCTTGTGGTAAGGGTCAAATGCACTCAGTAATTCTGGGTTTGAAGGAGACCAACAGTGAAGAACATTGCAGTTTAATTTTCATTATCAAAATTAAAGTTCTATTTTTGGAAGGTAATTTGTGGGAGACTTAAAATAACCCTTTAAGCAACATAGCATTCTGCGCTGTAATATAATCTGCAGTATATGCAGGAGCGTTATGCTGTTACCAAACAATATCATTCCTCAATTTTTTTTAATCAACTGACCCTATCCCATCACTGATCTTGCATCATAATGTAAAACACCCTATCTCTGAATGATAGGATATGGAAAACATAGCAACATATTGGTGACAGAAGGTCAGAACTGTGAAGCTAATAGTGAATCGCCCTGAAAAGGCAAGCAGCAGTACAGCATACAATTTTGTTTGAGTGTAAAACCTTGCTACTTTTTCCTCCTTGTACATACTGCACTGGGACAATCGCTTCTGTAGCTTTGAAAGCAGGCTGGAAACCCACTTCCAGATCTACAATAGTACTGTTCTTAAGCTGCCTGCTGGAATACACATGACAATGTCCCAACAACTCTCCTCAGGGTGGGGAGGTTGCCTCCCTATGGTACTGCAGCCAAGATCTAGATAGTTGAAATGATATCTGGGTGATACATTGATGCTGAAACATACTGCACCACCATACAAATTATTCTATAATATATATTAAACATATCTGGGGTGTTTTTACAGCATTGGCATGCTCTCGGGATCAGAGAGTGGTCATACATTACTTGAGCTATTAGTGCTTTTAGTGTCTCAAATAAAGTAGTAACATTTGGATTGGAACTACTTCTCATTTTACTGTCACTCAGGAGTTTCATGAGACCTCAAAAGTCCTCCTTCACCAATGTGGGACAGCAACTACCGAACAGTACATTACATTTATCTTCTGAACAAACCCATAATATTTTTATAAAGGAGATATCTGCATAATTAAACCAACTAAAACTTTAATGATTTTATGCCCAGGCCCTACCTAAATAAATCTCTTCTCCAAACAGCTTGGCTATCCAAGCATTGTTACTGTTTTGCTGCAGAAATGTTTTTTGAATGCTCAGTTCTTCTTTGAATTACAGATATTTCTTCAGGTTAAAATAGCCAAGCATTCCCAATGGTTTAGTGGGAAAATGCACTGTTATGCCACAAAGCATCCAGAATAGACCCAGGTTTAATCCCTAGCCTATGCTATAAGTGGCCTTGGCATCCTGGAACCAAAGGCGTGTGTGTACGAGATCTACTTGCTGTGCATTTTAAGCATTTTTTAAAATTTCATGTTACCAATCAATTAGAATAAAATTCTCTGAATTATATAATTTTACTGAGTACAGATGTAATCTATGCAATAGGCCCACAAAGCCTGTGAAGGGTACTGAGCAAGAAACCCCCGTGAATGATGAAGAATGAGTGGAGGTGTGAATCTTCGCTCATAACTATCACTAAAGCTATTAGACAGAGTTGATATACTTTTCCAATGTACTTTCAACTAATTGTACTTGATGTTGTTTTGAGGATGTGTAATGAGCTTAAATATAATCTGGCAACATGTTGCAGAGGTTGTAATGTCAACATTCCTCTATTTTGTACATGTGCCCCTTTTAAAAATGAGCAAAGCAATGTTCAGATCAAATAGCTTTGATTTGAGCAATTCCTTAGTGGGACGATCAGATGGGGAGGTATTAGGGTGCACAAATTAATGCCTGATTAATATTCTAATGGGAACTACAAGGAAATGCGTTTTTTTTTAAACTGCCTTCAGAAAGAATCTCTAGAAATTCAACTACAGTTGAACCTTTTACAGGAAACCATAGCAATGGGAAAAATATATACGTACAGGGATTTTGTCAGGACTTCTTTGAGATACTATGACAACCACTGGTTCACTTTTGTAGTCACTGAACTGTAACTTGACCAATATAAAGTGAGGTTCCAAAATTCCAAATGCATAGTTATGACATTATATACTTAGTTAATAAAATAATGCTCCTGTACCACTCCTGTTCCTTTTCATAACAATCTCACAAGCCTGGACCAGCTGAAATGACCCATGCAGTGCTGGCTTCTTCACATCATTAGGAACTTTGCCATCATCTTGGGAGACTATAGAAATAGAAGAACAAGTATTAGACTGGTGGCAGCAAGAAATCTCTTCAAACAGAAGTTACATGTTACTATATTGTGTGCTATGCAGCTGTAGTGCAAAGTATTCCTGTGTATTAATAACTGAGTGAGCATGTGGAGGAGGAAGAAGAATAAGTAAAGGATTAGGGTTCCATGATAAATCATAGAATTACCGAATAGTACAGCACAGAAGGAAGCCATTCGGCCCATCGAGTCTGGGCCGGTTCCTTCTAAGAGCAATCTAGTTAGTCCCACTCGCCCGCTCTTTCCCCGTATCCCTGCAATTTATTTCTCCGTCAAGTATTTATCCAATTCCCTTTTGAAAGCTACTATTGAATTTGTATCCACCAGTCTATCCGGCAGTGCATTCCAAATGTTACTTCAGTTACGTGGATAGACTGGAGAAGCTGAGGTTGTTCTCCTTAGAGCGGAGAAGATTGAGAGGAGATTTGATAGAGGTGTTCAAAATCATGAGGGGTCTCGATAGAGTAAATAGAGAGAAGCTGTTCCCATTGGCGGAAAGGTTGAGAACCAGAGGACACAGATTTAAGGTGATTGACAGAAGAACCAAAGGCAACATGAGGAAAAACTTTTTTACGCAGCGAGTGGTTAGGATCTAGAGTGTACTGCCTGAGAGGGTGGTGGAGGCAGTCTCAATCGTGGCTTTCAAAAGGGAGTTGGATAAGTACCTGAAGGAAAAAAATTTGCAGGGCTGCAGGGAAAGGACGGGGTAGTGGGACTAGCTGAAGTGCTTTTGCAGAGAGGCAGCATAGGCTTGATGGGCTGAATGGCCTCCTTCTGTGCTGTGACCTTCATTAAGGAAGCAGTAGCAGGGCATTTGGAAAATCATAATGCAGTCAAGCAGAGTCAGCATGGTTTTATGAAAGGGAAATCATGTTTAACAAATTTGCTGGAGTTGTTTGAGGAGGTAACGAGTGGGGTGGACAAAGGTGAGCCAGTGGATGCGGTGTATTTGGATTTCCAGAAGGCATTCGATAAGGTGCCACATAAAAGGTTACTGCATAAGATAAGAGCTCACGGAGTTGGGGGTAATATATTAGCATGGATAGAGAATTGGCTAACTAACAGAAAGCAGAGAGTCGGGATAAATAGGTCATTTTCCGGTTGGCAAACGGTAACTAGTGGGGTGCCACAGGGATCGGTGCTGGGGCATCAACTATTTACAATCTACATGAATGACTTGGATGAAGGGACCAAGTGTAATGTAGCCAAGTTTGCAGATGATACAAAGATGGGTGGGAAAGCAAGTTGTGCAGAGGACTCAAAGAATTTGCAAAGGGATATAGACAGGCTAAGTGAGTGGGCAAATATTTGGCAGATGGAGTATAATGTGAGAACGTGCGAGGTTATCCACTTTGGCAGGAAAAATAAAAAAGCAAATTATTATTTAAATGGAGAGAGATTACAAAATGCTACAATTCAGAGGGACCTGGGGGTCCTTGTGTACGAAACACAAAAAGTTAGCATGCAGGTACAGCAAGTAATCAAAAAGACAAATGGAATGTTGGCCTTTATTGCAAGGGGGTTGGAGGGAAGTCCTGCTATAACTGTACAGGGTATTGGTGAGACCACACCTTGAGTACTGTGTACAGTTTTGGTCTCCTTATTTAAGGAAGGATATACTTGCATTGGAGACAGTTCAGAGACGATTCACTAGGTTGATTCCAGAGATGAGGGGGTTGACTTATGAAGAAAGGCTGAGCAGGTTGGCCTATACTCATTGGAATTTAGAAGAATGAGAGGTGATCTTATTGAAACATATAAGATACCGAGGGGGCTTGACAAGGTAGATGCAGAGAGGATGTTTCCCCTCGTGGGGAAATCTAGAACTCGGGCATAGTTTCAGTATAAAGGGTCGTCCTTTGAGAACTGAGATGAGGAGGAATTTCTTCTCTCAGAGGGTCGCAAATCTGTGGAATTCTCTGCCCTAGAGAGCTGTGGAGGCTGGGTCATTAAATACATTCAAAGTGGAGACAGACAGATTTTTGCAAGATAAGGGAGTGAAGGGTTATGGGGAGCGGGCAGGGAAGTGGCTTTCAGCCCAAGATCAGCCATGATCTTATTGAATGGCGGAGCAGGCTGGAGGGGCCAAGTGGCCTATTCCTGCTCCTATTTCTTATGTTCTTCTTATAGCCACCCATGTTCTACCCTACGTAAACTTGAGGTCATCCAAAACTCGGCTGCCCGTGTCCTAACTCGCACCAAGCCCCGTTCGCCCATTACCCCTGTGCTCGTTGACCTACATTGGCTCCCGGTTAAGCAATGCCGCGATTTCAAAATTCTCATCCTTGTTTTCAAATCCCTCCATGGCCTCGCCCCTCCCTAGCTCTGTAATCTCCTCCAGCCCCACAACCACCCCCCCCCCCCGAGATATCTGCGCTCCTCTAATTCTGTCCTCTTGAGCATCCCTGATTATAATCGCCCAACCATTGGTGGCCGTGCCTTCTGTTGCCAAGGCCCCAAGCTCTGGAATTCCCTGCCTAAACCTCTCCACCTTTCTTTCTTCCTTTAAGACGCTCCTTAAAACCTACCTCTTTGACCAAGCTTTTGGTCACCTGCCCAAATTTCCCCTTATGTAGCTCAGTCAAATTTTTTGTCTTATAACACTCCTGTGAAGCGCCTTGGGACATTCTACTACATTAAAGACGCTATATAAACAGGTTGTTGTTGACCATTCTATGATTCTAAATACTAACCAGTTGTTGCGTAAAAAGGATTATTCTCATGTCACTGGTTCTTTTGCCAGTCAGTAAAAGTCCAATGATATCACCCATATAACTGGCTCAGTGGGTAGCAACCTTGCCTTTAAGTCAGAAGGTTGTGGGTTCATAGCCCCACTCCAGGGACTTGAGCACAACAATTCTAAGCTGACACTCCAGTGCAGTACTGTGGGAGTAGCTGCATTGTCGGAGGTGCTGTCTTTTGGATGAAATGTTAAACCGTCATTGTGAGGTTTGCCCTCTCAAATGGATGTAAAAGATCCCATGACACTATTTCGAAGAAGAGCAGGGGAGTTATCCCTGGTGTCCTGGCCAATATTTATCCCTCAATCAACATAACAAAAACAGATTATCTGGTCATTATCACTTTGCTGTTTGTGGGAGAAAGAAAGACTTGCATTTATATAGCGCCTTTGACGACCACCAGATGTCTCAAAGCACTTTACAGCCAATGAAGTACTTTTGGAGTGCAGTCACTGTTGTAATGTGGAAGCTTGCTGTGCGCAAATTGGCTGCCACATTTCCTACATTACAACAGTGACTACACTTCAAAAGAACTTCATTGGCTGTAAAGCGCTTTGGGACTTCCGGTGGTTGTGAAAGGCACTATATAAATGCATGTCTTTTTTTCTTCCATTTGCACCTGTGACCTACTTCTTCTTAGGCGGACCTGTTGGCATAGCAAGAGCAGCAGCTACATGCCAATTTTACTTTTCTCTTGCCCCCACCACCCAGCCTCAACCCCAGCCCGCTCAGCAGCCGAGCTCAGGCGCAGACCTCGTGGCTCAGCAGGAAGCGCACATGTGGCAAATGGCAACAAGCGAGCAGGAACGCGCAGGCGCGAGTGGGAGAGGCTCTCCCCCCTCCCCTCCCCGTGCTCTCGCAAATACGTCACCACAACACCATATATGGAAGCGGGCGAGGGCGCGCGTCATTGTGAGGTCGCCGTCAGGACACAAGTCTCTGCCTGGCAACAGCTGGGCTGAAGCCGCCACGCCTGCGCAAAGCGCCCAGATTGAGATGGACGTCATTGGCAGCGGAGCGAAGTCGCAGGAGTTGCCAGTGCCTTACACAATTGTGGGCTGTGTCTCCTATTGCAACACAGTGCTGAGTGCTAACAATAAATGCAACCCTTGGTGTTTTGTTTTAAAACATTTCCCTACGTTTTAAAAATAATTACATTTTAATAATTTCTATACTTTTTTAAGTAATTTCTCTACTTGTTAATAATTTCCCTACTTTTTAAATAATTTCTCTCCTTTTAATAATGGCTCTACTTTTTAAAATAATTTCTCTACTTTTTAATTTCTCTACTTGTTAATAATTTCCCTACTTTTTAAATAATTTCTCTACTTTTTAAAATATTTTCTCTACTTTTTAATTTCTCTACTTTTTAAAATAATTTATCTACTTGTTAATTTCTCTATTTGTTAATTTCTCTACTTGTTAATAATTTCCCTACTTTTTAAATAATTTCTCTACCTTTTTAAATAATTTCTCTATCTTTTTAATAATTTCTCTACTTTTTAAAATATTTTCTCTACTTTTTAATTTCTCTATTTTTTAAAATAATTTATCTACTTTTTCATTTCTCTACTTGTTAATAATTTCTCTACCTTTTTAAATAATTTCTCTACTTGTTAATAATTTCCCTACTTTTTAAATAATTTCTCTACCTTTTTAAATAATTTCTCTACTTGTTAATAATTTCTCTACTTTTTTAAATAATTTCTCTTTAAAATTTCTCTTTGTTAATAATTTCTCTACTTTAAATAATTTCTCTAATTAAAATAATTTCTCTGTTTTAATAATTTCTCTACTTGTTAATAATTTCTCTACTTGTTAATAATTTCTCTACTTTTTAAATAATTTCTCTACTTTTTAAAATAATTTCTCCACTCACTTTAAATAATTTCTCTACTTTTTAAAATAATTTCTCCACTTTAAATAATTTCTCTACTTGTTAATAATTTCTCTACTTTTTAAATAATTTCTCTACTTTTTAAAATAATTTCTCCACTTTAAATCATTTCTCTACTTTTTTAATAATTTCTCTACTTGTTAATTTCTCTACCTTTAAATAATTTTCCTTTTTAAAATAATTTAGCTACTTTTTTAAATAATTTCTCTTTTTTAATTTCTCTACTTGTTAATAATTTCTCTACTTTTTAAAATATTTTCTCTACTTTTTAAATAATTTCTCTATTTAATAAATAATTTCTCTACTTTTTAAAATATTTTCTCTACTTTTTAAAATAATTTCTCTACTTTTTAATAATCTCTCAACTTTTAAATAATTTCTCTGCTTTACTGTTGAAGATTATATTTAATTAAAACCTCATTGAATTAGAAAAAATGTAGAGTTTAATGTGCAAGAATATCACATAGATGAAGTTGTCCACCGGATTTTGTGTCCAACTCTTTAGCCCCTTATCTGGAAACAGCCTTCACAGAAAGTTACTTGCTGCAAAAGAGATTATCATGCTAATATTTCTGAATTGCGGCAAGCTGAAAATGATCATTAGTTCAAAACTATAAAGGGAGGTATTATATACAATGAGGTTTTTGTATAAAAAGTTATTTAGCACCTTTTTTTAAATGTTTATTTTTCCTGACCTTTTCCCCAGTCGCATTTTCTAACTAGAAATAAAGCAACATTTTTGCCAAGGGCACAGGTGTTGTTAAGCAGGGAAAAGGTGCCATCTACTGGTCCACTTAACAACTACCAAAAGCAACACATAAGTGGCATTACCTCATCTTTGCACTCAATGGAAAATAAAATCTCATAAAACCGAGAAGTGAAGGCTATACTTTGAAACATTAATTTATCGACTATCAAGATAATTATTACTTCGATAATAGTGCGTAAAGTGGAGGTTTATATTTAATATCTGGAGATAATTACCATGAAAAGTGTTTTGCAACCTCCAAATACTCTTGACCCAATTTTTTCTTTTAGTCTTCAAGTTAGTGAATAATAATGGTATTAAAAGGTAGTGTACTTGTATTAGAAGTACTGGATATTACATTGGACTGTAATCAAATTTAGACTTAGACAAAATGGCTTTTGTCTTTTCCAAGATTAAGTTGCAGCCTATCTTTAAGCTTTCAGTAGTTTTTTTTCAAACATGCATAATGTCAGATGTGATATGTACATCTCCATGTTCTGATCCAACACCTGCCCTTTTACCTTCTCCCCAAACACTCCTTCCAGGTGAAACAGTGATTGACTTGTACTTCTTGCAATTTAGTATACTGTATTCGCTGCTCACGATGCGGTCTCCTCTACACTGGGGAGACCAAACGCAGATTGGACGACCGCTTTGCGGAACACCTCCGTTCAATCCGCAAATGTGACCCCCAAGCTGCCGGTCACCTGTCACTTTAATTCTACGCTACACTCCCACTCTGATCTCTCCATCCTCGGCCTCTTACACTGTTCCAACGAAGCTCAATGTAAGCTCGAGGAACAGCACCTCATCTTTCGATTAGGCACTTTACAGCCTTCTAGGCTCAACATAGAGTTCAACAATTTCAGATAATAATCTCTGCCCCTATTTTTTCACATGGCAGCTGTTGATGATTCTGCCATTCCCATTAACACCTCTTCCAGACTCATCTTTTGTTTCTTGTCCCAGTACCATCTTCTTTTGCCTTGCACCATCATTCCTTTTGTCTTTTAATCTCTCCTGCCTTCCATCCTATCACAGACCTCCCCTTTTGTACTTTCCTCCCCGCCCATCCCCTCCCCCTTTCCTTGCCCATGCACTTGCTTAAAATCTGTTACATCTCTAATTTTTCCCAGTTCTGACGAACGGTCTTTGACCTGAAACGTTACATCTGTTTCTGTCTCCACAGATGCTGCCTGACCTGCTGAGTATTTCCAGCATTTTCTGTTTTTATTTCAGGTTTCCAACATCTGCAGTATTTTGCTTTTGTCTCCATGTTCTGTGTTGTTTTAAATATGTGTAGTTTCCAAGTAAGTCCACACTTTTTCCATGGAATCGGAGGGCAAGCAGTACAATTATTGGATGTATCTGAATAGCAACAACACAGTCCAAAGGCGGAAGTCACACCCCCATCTACATCAATGGGGCTGTGGTGGAAAGGGTGGACAGCTTTAAGTTCCTCGGAGTCCACATCACGGAAGACCTCTCCTGGTCCCTCAACACCTCCTCTCTGGTGAAGAAGGCCCAGCAGCACCTATATTTCCTAAGGAGGCTGAAGGGATGTAACCTGTCACCCCTGATCCTCTCCAACTTTTACCGCTGCACTATAGAGAGCATCCTGACAAACTGTATCACAGTATGGTATGGCAGCTGTAGCTACTATGACCGGAAAGCCCTGCAGCGGGTAGTCAAAACTGCCAAACGCATTACTGGCACCCGGCTACCGACCATAGAGCACATATACCAGAAACGCTGTCTACGGAGGTCACGGTCCATCATCAAAGACCCTACCCACCCCAGCCACAGTCTGTTCACCCTCCTGCCATCTGGGAGACGCTACAGATGCATTCGCACCCGTACGACCAGATTTAGGAACAGCTTCTTTCCCAGGGCTGTCATCCTACTGAACTCCACAAATAAACTCTAAAGCCTGCACATCTGCCAATGCACTTTATTATGGTTATATTTATGTTAATATACTACAAGCCAAATGTATGTTGAATGTTTAAATGTCTTAATCCAAATGTACACTCTCGGGAGCCGCAAGCCTACATTTCGTTGTACTGCACTTGTGCACTAACAATGACAATAAAAGTTGATTTGATTTGATTTTGATTGTCATATTTTAATAGTTATCCACACCAAACCACACTGCCCATTGAAGCAAAAGATAGGCGACTTGATCCGAGGCCGCTATCGTCGCCATTCCCTACCTGCCATCCCAAACTCTCTGCTTTTTCTTTCCTTTCTGACTTGGATGTACCTGGCTTCCGCTCTGCACCTGCATCTGACAAATTAAGCCAAATATAATAGGGAATTTGCAATGGTGAATCGTAAGCACAAATTCACACCCCAATGTCTCTAGCACAGCGTGTACACAAACCTGATGCCACTGGATGTGCTGAAATGATGCAGGGAGGTGTCCTCCCTATAATAAAAGACTTAACAAACTTGCTCCATATGAAAAGGCTAATGATGATATTCAAAATTTGGATTGGAATTTCCCAAGCTCTGTGTTGTAGGTATTAAACAACCTTTGTACATTTTTTCAAATCTGCCATTCTCAAATTTGGAATATTTTTTAATCTGCTTTGATAACCTCATGTTACCACTGCAAGTGCTGTATTTGCATTTTAAGTCAGCCTGCCTTGAAATGACTCATTACAAAATCTCAATTAATTCATAGAATCATACAGCACAAAAGGAGGCCATTTGGCCCATCGTGCCAGTTCCAGCTCTTTGAAAGAGCTATTCAATTAAATCCACTCTTTCCCCATAGCCCTGCAAATTTTTTTCTTTTCCAGTATATTTCCAATTCCCTTTTGAAAGTTAATATTGAATCTTGTTTCCATCACCCTTTCAGGCAGTGCATTCCAGAACATCATAATTCAGCGTGTAAAAAAAATTCTCACCTCCCATCTGCTTCTTTTGCCAATTATTTGAAATGTGTGTTGGGGTGTATTTGTTGTTTATGCTGATAATTGGTGTTTTAATTGGGGCCCAGAGTTAGTATATTGCTGTGACTCTATGAGTGGTCTTCCAACGGTCACTCTCACTCACCTCTGAGCACCTGTTCCGAGGTGCACTGAGGGGCCGCGACCACGCTGGCCACCTGCACCCTTGACCCAGGCCACACGCAGCCAGCGGGAGTATGGATAGGTTTGAACCGCATGCAGATGGAGTAAAACTGCCTATTTGAACACATCATAAATATATATATACACCCTTCTTCTCTTCTCAGGCAGTCTCTCGGAACCGAGGATGACTTGCTTCCACATTAAAAATTAGTTCTCAGGTGACTGATGAGTCCAATGCGAGACCATACAGTCTCTGTCACAGGTGGGGCAGATGGTGGTTGAAGGGGCGGGTGGGTGGGGTGCTTGGGTTGACTTGCGCTGTTTGCGCTTGGCTTCCGCTTGCTCCCGGCGAAGAGACTCGAGGTGTTCGGCGCCTTCCCGGATGCTTCTCCTCCACTTTGTGCGGTCTTGGGCCAGGGATTCCCAGGTGTCGGTGGGGATGTTGCACTTTTTCAAGGAGGCTTTGCGGGTGTCCTTGAAGCATTTCCTCTGCCCGCCTGGGGCTCTCTTGCCGTGTCGGAGCTCCGAGTAGAGCGCTTGTTTTGGGAGTCTCGTATATACCCACTAATTTATTCTCTTCCATGTGCTTTAATGTTTTCACTCGGGACTGCGCTGTTCTGACTAATAACAGTGTTAACATAGCAGATAGGAACTTAATGCAAACATTATTAATAGTTTACTGAAGAAATTAAACTCTCAAGTGTACATTTTGCCAATTTATTCAAAACTGGACTTGATGCTCAACAATAAATATTCATTATTCCCCTTTTCTCTATGGAGCTGGTTAAATACTAAACACTAAAAAAAAATCAGGGAATCTCCAAAGCTTTCCTTTCCATTTTGTAATTGCATGTCAAGTGCTCCCACTTTACTTGAGCAAACACATTTGAAACTTTATTGTACTATATTAGAAGTTAACAAAGGGATCTTTTCTCTCCAGTTGTCTGACATGCATAGAAAACCCATTGCCTAACTTTGTGTCTTCAAACCAAGCTCCGGTGAAGTCCCCACAGCCAGACTTACTGCTTGTTCAGTACTGCATAAATTGTACTATTTTCCACAATAGGGACAAACCTCACTTATCCAAGTGCAAAGAGCTTAGGTGCAGGTTGGCAACAGCCAAGACTTAGGGACCCCTTCTTTGGCACAGGAATACTGCTGGAATTTAATAAGCTGAAGACATACATCATTGATAAGCCTCATTAATGATGGGACCTGGAAGGGTAAATGTGCCACTGGGGCTGAGAATCATACCAGAAATGCGAGGGTATACATATCAGGAAAGGATTAACAGGCTGGGTCTCTTTTCTCTTGAAAAATGGCTGAGGGGGTGACCGAATAGAGGTCTTTAAAATTATGAAAAATTTTAACAGAGTGGATAGAGAATGTTTCCACTTGTGGGGAAGAGCATTTAACTAGAGGCCATCAATATCGGATAGTCACCAAGAAATCCAATAGGGAATTCAGAAGAAACTTCTTTACCCAACGTGTGGTGAGAATGTGGAACTCGCTACCACAGGGAGTGGTTGAGGCGAATAGTATGGATGCATTTAAGGGGAGGCTAGACAAGCATATGAGGGAGAAGGGAATAGAGGGTTAGGCTGATAGATTTAGATGAGGAAAGACGGGAGGAGGCTCGTGTGGAGCATAAACGCCGGCATGGACTGGTTGGGCCAAACGGCCTATTTCTGTGCCGTATATCCGATATAATATAGCTGATCAATACAGAGCTACTTGCCCAACTAAGAGCACTCTTATCTTCGAGAGCATTATTGTGTAGGGTTAGCTGGAGCCAAGGGGGGTGATTTGAAGACCCTTCCAGGTCCCATCATTAATGAAGTTGATCAATCATCATTGATGTCCCAGAGTACTACAAACCTGCCTGCCTCAAGAATCAGATTATGGAGATTGCCATGGATGCTTGACTCAGTTCCAATCTTGTGTCGGTTGGCACGTTTGGAATCCAATAATATTTTAAATAAAAAGGAAAAAAAAGACCTGCAAATGGTGGAAATCTAAAAGCCGAAAATACTTTGCAGGTCTTTCTGAAAATATTTTAAATGCTGAATACTGCAAGTTATTGTTTATATATAGATTTCCAAATCCAGGGTCTGAAGCACTTCTTAGGGTGTTCATTTTCCTAAAGGAACGACAACCTGTATTAAAAAACCATTACAAGTAGACAAATATCCCAGTGTTTCACACATGGATCACCAAATAATAATTTTATGTATAATTTTCTTTCCCTCCTCCATAGGCACAATTCCCTCACTGGACCCCCCGTTCGTTGTGTGGCAGTTGCCCTCAGTGCTTCTCCCAAATGGTCGTTGTTCATGTGCGAGTCACGACGAGGAGTGCCGGCAGCCTATCCGACTGTGGAAAATATCACAACCAAGCTCTATTCTGAACTCCACAAAAGGTCCACTTCACATAAAGGTCTCTGTACAGGAAACAAGAAGCCGGAATCTTAACCAAATTTCACATCTCTGCTCCAGAGTGCTGTGACAATTGGAGTGCGCTTACTGAGATCAGCAACGTTTCTGAATCAAAGCTGACAAAATGCTGTTTATTGCTGATCTCTGCACTAGACATATGGATAGTTCCAAACCAGCGTGAATGGACAAATGATGGGACAAATTTCCCATCCCAATTTTGCTAGTGAATAAAAATTAATCTAATGACTGCACTCAATGTAATGAACACTTGGGATACATTTCAATATACCTGTGCTGCATTTTTTAAGTTGTGGTTTCTGTGAACAATGAATTGTTGGATCTTTAATATCACAGAGATGTAAATCAGCAAATATTGTCGTGCAAGAACCTTTTCCTTCCGACCCACAAACTTCACACACACTATAAATCTTTGCCGTGCTGGTCTTAAAGAAAAAGGATTTGAATTTATATCGCGGCTTTCACAACCTGAGGACGTGCCAAAGCGCTTTACAGCCAAATTAAGGTTTCTTTTTTGAAGTGTCGTCACTGTTATAATGTAGAAACCACAGCAATTTGTTCAGGGCATTGTTCAAAGCCTCATGAACAACGATGAAATAAATAACCAGACCTTTTTTTTTTTTAAAAAGTGATGTTGGTTGAGGGATAAATATGTCCATCGAGGACAGATGCGGCCTCTATTTAACATCTCATTCGAAAGACAGAACCAGCGACAGTGCAGCACTCCACTAAAGTGCCAACCTGAATTATGTGTTCAAGATCTCTGGAGTAAGGCTTGAACCCATGAGCTTTTGACTCACAGGCAAACGTACTACCAACTGAGCCAAAGCTGACAGCTACTTTCTTCTGTCATTGTTGTGCATCTCGCCTTTACTGAAAACTGTAATATTTTATTGTGGCTAGAATTTTTTTTATTGTGGCTAGAAAAATAAGTGCAGTAAAATCCTATTAACGAGATAACTGATTTGAAGTTAGTGATATTGAGATAGTACCATCTGCACATAAGAAATATTCCCAAAAAATCCTACTGCAGAGGTCATCCAGTCCCACCTCCGACAAAGGATAAAGTCGCTTGTATGTACTGAGTTAGCGGATTAGCCAGGAACCTACAACTGGCCTTGGAGAGGAACAACCAACCTGGGTTCATGCCTAACCTTTACTCAGTGACCCCTGTGTGGCTATGTGAATGTCAGGTGAGCACAGCTTTGGGCTGGTCTATGAATGGCCACTTCAGCTCGGTACCAGAGGGATGACAGTGCTCACAAAGCTATAAAACAGCACGACTCCGTTTCTTTAGGAGGGGAAAAAGCTGAGGGGAGCAGGGGGGAAAAAAAAAAGAGTGGGTGCAAAAAGAAATCAATAATTGTAAATGATGTGTAACAGATAAACAATTATTTGCTCCCACTTCCTTGTGAGAGTTCGATATTAAACAGAGAACAAAGCTGATCAGGTAGAATAACCTCACTTCAAACCCAGATATTTATTCACACAAGAGCACACAATCAGTAGGAAATGAGATATAAGTACGTCATTCCACTGCCATTCCTACTTCGACATCCCTCGATTTGGAGTTGACCAGTTCACGCCTGATCTCAGGTGAAATATGTGGATGGCAGTGGATCCTCAGCAGTTCCAGTAACGACTCCTTCTGTTCGGAGGACAGGTCCTCCTTATAGCGCTGGGCAAAGGTAAGCAGACACTGGTGCCACAGTACTGGCAGGTTTCGCTTATCAGTCCTGAAATGCAGGAAGTGAAAAGCCAGAGCATCGATAACTCGGAAGGGAAGCGCGTACTTCTTGTCGATCATCAGCCGAAGGAAGATGCTGTTTGCTCCATTATATTCCATTTCTGCAATCTTCAGCATTGCAGCACTATTAACAGAAGAAAGATTGTGGTAAAGAGATAGAGATACTGATATCACCAAACTGCAGATTATTAAATGCATGTATGCCTGCACCATAGGAACCATCTGAGTCACCACGGAAACTTAGAATGATTGTTTAATTGATTTAGAGAATAGCCACCCGTACCTGAATTTGTATTTTCACACATGCATCATTTTGGAACCAAGATACAACTTGCATTCCATTAACCGTTCGTCGTCCTCCACGAAAATATCATTTAAGAGCGGAAATTGTTGACTGTTTACTTATTTTAAAACACATAATTGGGTGGGGCAGAGAGCATAGGAAGAGTTGCTTTAGTTACTATGGGTCGTAGCAACAGCAACTTGCACCTTTATCAGAGAAAAAAATGTTCCAAGACCGTCACCGAGATGTCATCAAAAACAAGTCGACACCGAGCCGGAGAAGGAGATATTAGGAGGGGTGAACAAAATTGCAAATACAAGTGTCACAATTTCATACAGGAGTGACAACCTGCATTTAAGTAACACCTTGAACGTAGATAAATGTCCCACAGTGTTTCACACATGGATCACCGAACAAACATTTTTATGTATAACTTTCCTTCCCGCCCCTGCACTTAGAAAGCACCCACACACAAACCAACAATTACCTGGTATGTAGAACTGGGATAGAGCATTTAGTCAGAATGCTGCCAATAATGATAGCTTCTCTCAGTGTGCACGTGCCAGATTCACACAAAGGAAGTAGAATACCTGGGGAATGGGGGAAAAGTTAATAAAATTAAATGTTGCAATTAAGCATCAATTCCTGCCTTTCCCTCGCAAATTATCTATATTGTTTCCGTCTCACTCTCGCACAATGAAAGTTAGAAATTCATTTGTTGAGTCAGGGATGAATTGACCGGCTGACTTGTCCAGAGCAGACACGGGAATTGTGACACTTCCTTCCACACTTTGGAGACATTTTCGGCAAGTCTTTTTGTGTCCCCAGGAACCACCAGCATCAGACTCGTAAGGTACCTGTCCTTGTTATAGTAGTCTCTAGTTGTCATTTTTTGCTCGTCACTAATCAAGCAGGAGCCACGAGAACAATTTGGCATATTTGTACCAATTCTCAATGGGATGGGGGGGGGGGGAAGCATTTATGTAAATGCATAGTGCTCTTAATTGAACACCTTAAAATGGGTTGTCCTCCACAAATAATCTGCCAACATTCACTGCCCAGGCTCATGTGAAAAAATGGTCTATGGATGAGATAGCAAAGGGCTGATGGCACCCATGGAACCATAACCAAAGCAAATGGGGAGCGGGCAGGGAAGTGGCTTTGAGCCCAAGATCAGCCATGATCTTATTGAATGGCGGAGCAGGCTCGAAGGGCCAAGTGGCCTATTCCTGCTTCTATTTCTTATGTTCTTATGTTCAAATGCCAGTACCTTCAGCACAGGAGAGGAAAACACATGTGCTTTTAAATATGAATTGTCTTCAGCTGGAACCATCAGTACTTCAGCCTCGCATTCTACAGCTCAAATTGCTCTCCAATCACAACCCAAGTTCAGAAGGACAATCTACAATTTACTGCTACATGTTCTTCACAGTTCAAGTTAAGAAATGTCACCCCTCCCATGCCCCCAATTCCACTTTACTGAAGTCCCAATGCTAATCTGCGTAACACATTTGATGACTGGGAAAGGGTTCTACAAAGCTACAAATCAACCGTACGCTGCTGAACAGCGGAGACAAAAGCTTCCAGGTATAATTTATCTACCGCCGCAACACATGGAGGTCAAATAGGTAGTAAAAGTCGCAGAGTTCATTTATTGATGAGTTAAAACAGAACTATGCTCATCTCAATTACCTTTACCAGAAGAAAACCATCTTACCTTTAAACCAAGCTCCAGGTTTGAAAAGTGCTTTTTTTAAGGCCATGTAAAGGTGAAAGTTCAGGCGTTTGTATTCTGCAATGTCATCTCTCGCTCGAGGCAAAAGCACCAAATTATAGAATCTCTGCGCCATCCTTGCTTTCAGGTTGGCAGAAAAGATCCTATGGGAGATTTTGGGGGGGGAGAAATTACACAAACATAGCATCAAGATTACACTTTTATTTCTTTAAAAAAACAAAGATGGTGAAATCACCCTGAAGCACACCACTACTAAAGATGCAACATGCTTTGGACACTGAATCACCAAACTAAGCTAATGATCAAGAATATCACAAGCAGCTAACCCCAACACAGCAGCATGGCTGCCACCCTCAGCAGAAACAGTAAGTAACGCCACAAAGCAAGCTTCTTGTCAGTAGTTGGGGGGGGGGGGGGGGGGGGAGTTAAAACTAATCAAAGAGCTCCTTAGAGCAGGTTGAGCAAAAAATACTTGTGTGGTAAACCACTGTTATAGTTATCACTGTATATTGTTCTCACTGTTCTCACTGTCACATCACTACACGAGGTCGCCTCTTGTCGCACTGTTATACCTGGGCTGACCACCTCCGACTCCGCCCATTACCTGCCCAGGTATAAAGGTAGCTGACTGGCTAGTATTCCTCCCTGTTGGATCGGATCACCCACGAGGGTGGGCTCTGTTATTTAGCCAATAAAAACCTTCAGTTACGTTCTTAACTCGTCGCCTTTTATTGGACTAATTGATAGGCATATCAATTTTATTGGCTAAATTTTAAAAGATGTCTGATAATGAACAGCAACAGCAAGGAGCTCACCCAGCAGCACAGCAACAGCAGCCTCCAGACAACGGGCCACACCAGCCGGCTTGGCTGCAAGCCTTGAAACCACCATACCTGGATCTAAACCCACAGGCACCAAACTCAGCCAACGACTTCAAACACTGGCTGGACTGCTTCGAATCGTACCTGGAGGAAGCCGTCGTCCCCCAGAGATCCAAACTAAGAGTCCTGAAAGCCCAAGCGAGCCCGAGAGTATATACACTCATCCAGGACATGACTACGTACGACGACGCCATCAACCTACTGAAACAGCAGTACCGGAGCCCGGTAAACTACATGTACACTAGGCATCTCTTAAGATCTCGCCAGCAACAGCCAGGAGAATCGACAGCTGAATTTTCACGAGCGCTGAGACAACTCGGCAGGAACTGTGACTTTAAAGCGGTGACGGCTACTGCGAACATGGAAGACAATGTCCGCGACGCCTTGGTGAGAGGCCTACGTTCCGACTACACACGGCAAAGACTGCTTGAAGCTAAGGACATAGACCTGGACAAGGCCGAAGCCCTCGCCCTCACCCTAGAGGCCACCCAGCAAGACCAGGAAGCGTTTGCCAGGTACTATTCGCGACCCTGGGACTCGGGCCCGACCCCCACCCCACCACCCTTCACAGCGCTGCCCCCGGGACCTACCTCAGCGTCTGCATCACGGATCCGACCGGGCCCGCTAGCCCCGGTACCGGCCCCGACATCAGGCAACCCCGATCGGGCCGCTGGCTGCTTCTTTTGCGGCCAGGAGAAGCATCCGAGGTCACGCTGCCCAGCCAAAAACTCGACCTGCAAAACCTGCCTCAAGAAAGGCCACTTCTCCAAGGCCTGCAGAAGCAAATCCTCAGAAGCCAGCAGTGCCTCATGCGAACCCTGGGGGCGGCCATCTTTGTGCGGGGCAGCCGAAGCCTGCAGAGCCTCATGGGGAAACCAGGGGCGGCCATCTTTGTGCGGGGCAGCCGAAGCCTGCAGAGCCTCATGGGAAAACCAGGGGCGGCCATCTTTGTGCGGGGCAGCCGAAGCCTGCAGAGCCTCATGGGAACAGCAGGGGCGGCCATCTTTGTGCGGGGCAAACGATTTAAACAGAGCCTCATGTGAACTACGGGGGCCGCCATCTTGTCATGACAACGACGCGCTCATCTACACCCTAGCTTCCGTGACCCTGGATCAAGCCCGCCCGCACCACCTGGCCAGCTCAATGATGGACATCAAAGTCAACGGCCACGCCACGACCTGCCTGTTCGACAGCGGAAGCACGGAGAGCTTCATCCACCCAGACACGGTGAGCCACTACTCCCTCCCCGTCCTGCCAACGCGCAGCCGCATCTCGATGGCATCGAGGTCGCACGCCACAGACATCAGCGGCTACTGTGTCGTGACATTGTCGGTTAAAGGGACAGAGTATAAAAATTTTAAACTCCTCGTACTCCCCCAGCTGTGCGCTGCCGTCATACTAGGGCTGGACTTCCAATCCCACCTCCAAAGTGTAACCCTAGCATACGGTGGACCCCTCCCCCCACTCACAGTCGACAACCAGCGAAAGTTAAACCGCCCACCGCGTAACACCTGCAGCCTATCCACCCTCAAGGTACCGCCACCTTCCCTGTTCGCTAACCTCACCCCCGACTGCAAACCTGTCGCTACTAAGAGCAGGCGGTACAGCGCTGGGGACAGAGCCTTCATTAGCTCTGAGGTGCAGCGACTCCTGAAAGAGGGCATTATTGAGGGGAGCAGCAGCCCCTGGCGTGCCCAGGTGGTGGTAGTCAAGACCGGCGACAAAAATCGCCTGGTTATCGACTACAGCCAGACCATAAACAGATACACCCAGCTGGACGCATACCCCCTCCCCCGCATATCGGACATGGTCAATGAGATTGCACAATACCGCGTATTCTCGACCATCGACCTCAAGTCGGCCTACCACCAACTCCCCATCAGCCCGGAGGACAGCCAGTACACCGCCTTCGAGGCGAATGGCCGCCTCTACCAATTCCTTAGGGTCCCCTT
This sequence comes from Somniosus microcephalus, assembly GCF_052327205.1. NCBI lineage: Eukaryota > Metazoa > Chordata > Chondrichthyes > Squaliformes > Somniosidae > Somniosus > Somniosus microcephalus. The sequence goes on along the minus strand of NC_141004.1, from coordinate 22,284,845 downwards.
TGGTGTCACCAACGGGGTCTCGGTTTTCCAACGGGAGATGGACCGGATGGTTGACCAGAACGGACTACAGGCCACTTTCCCCTATCTCGATAACGTCACCATCTGCGGCCGCAACCGGCAGGACCATGACGTGAATCTGGAGAAATTCCTCCGTACGGCCCAACGGCTGAACCTCACCTACAATAAGGAGAAATGCGTGTTTAACACAGCGCGCCTTGCCATCCTTGGCTGTGTAGTAGAGAACGGAGTCATCGGCCCCGACCCCGAAAGAATGCGCCCCCTCATGGAGCTACCCCTCCCCCACTGTCCAAAAGCACTTAGGAGAACCCTGGGGCTTTTCGCCTACTATGCCCAATGGGTACCCAATTATGCGGACAAAGCCAGACCCCTCCTGAAAACCACATCCTTCCCCCTCACGGAAGAGGCGTGCGCGGCCTTCTCCCTCATTAAGGGAGACATAGCCAAGGCCACAATGCACGCAGTGGATGAGTCAATCCCCTTCCAAGTGGAGAGCGATGCATCCGACTTCGCCCTAGCCGCTACCCTTAACCAGGAGGGTAGGCCGGTAGCCTTCTTCTCAAGGACCCTACAGGGCCCCGAGACCCGACACTCGTCGGTCGAGAAGGAAGCCCAGGCAATTGTGGAGGCAGTACGGCGCTGGAGGCACTACTTGGCAGGCAAACGATTTACCCTCCTCACCGACCAACGCTCGGTTGCCTTCATGTTTAATAACAAGCTGAGGGGCAAGATCAAGAACGACAAAATCTTGAGGTGGAGAATCGAGCTTTCCACCTATGATTATGAGATCTTGTACCGGCCCGGTAAACTGAACGACCCCCCTGATGCTCTTTCACGCATTACATGCGCCAGCGCGCAAAGTGATAGACTTCAGACCCTCCACAATGACCTCTGCCACCCCGGAGTCACCAGACTCTACCATTTCATTAAGGCCCGCAACCTGCCATACTCCATCGAGGAGGTCAGGACCATGACCAGGAACTGCCAGATCTGTGCTGAGTGCAAACCGCACTTCTATAAGCCGGACAGAGCAAGCCTGATCAAGGCCACCCGCCCCTTCGAGCGTCTGAGCATCGACTTCAAGGGGCCCCTACCGTCATCCGACCGTAATGTGTACTTCCTCAACATCGTTGATGAGTACTCCCGTTTCCCCTTTGCCTTCCCCTGCCCAGACATGACCAGTAACACGGTCATTAAATGCCTGAACAAACTCTTCGCCTTGTTCGGGTTCCCGAACTATATACATAGTGACCGGGGCGCCTCCTTCATGAGCGAGGAACTCCGTCAGTTCCTATTGGAGAGGGGTATTGCAGCAAGCAGGACCACCAGCTACAACCCCCGAGGGAACGGCCAGGTGGAAAGAGAGAACGCGACGGTATGGAAGGCCACCCTCTTAGCCTTAAAGTCTAAGGGCCTCCCAACCTCCCGCTGGCAAGAGGTCCTCCCGATTGCGCTGCACTCCATCCGGTCACTACTTTGCACTGCCATTAACACCACCCCCCATGCTCGAATGTTTGTCTTCCCCAGGAAGTCGACTACGGGAACCACCCTACCAACCTGGCTGACCTCTCCGGGACCCGTCTTGCTGCGAAAGCACGTGAGGGCCCATAAAACGGACCCCCTGGTCGAGAAGGTGAACCTCCTGCACGCCAACCCCCAGTACGCCTATGTGGCTTACCCAGACGGACGGGAGGACACTGTCTCCTTACGAGACCTCGCACCCTCACCCCCCCCTCCCAACCCCCCGAGTCCAGCCGAGGTAGACGGCATGCCGGAACCCCACGAGCCTTTGCCGACTACGCAGACACCAGCTTTAACACCGGATAATGTAACACCGCCGCTGCGACGATCAGAGAGGCTAACGAAGCCTCCGGACAGACTGACATACCAGAGCTGGTAATACACTTCACCCCGCCGGACTCTAATCTAAACAAGGGGTGAATGTGGTAAACCACTGTTATAGTTATCACTGTATATTGTTCTCACTGTTCTCACTGTCACATCACTACACGAGGTCGCCTCTTGTCGCACTGTTATACCTGGGCTGACCACCTCCGACTCCGCCCATTACCTGCCCAGGTATAAAGGTAGCTGACTGGCTAGTATTCCTCCCTGTTGGATCGGATCACCCACGAGGGTGGGCTCTGTTATTTAGCCAATAAAAACCTTCAGTTACGTTCTTAACTCGTCGCCTTTTATTGGACTAATTGATAGGCATATCAACTTGCATTTAAAAAAGACTACTATAATCCCCTCCCAACAAAGCTTAATGGCTGAACTGCCCACCGTGTACTTAATTGGCGGGAAAGCGCTTTGAGGCATCCGGTGGTCGTAAAAGGCGCTATTTAAATGCAAATTTACATAAATGTATTCCCACCCCCCCCTCCCCGATCCCATACCTGCCAAAAGGGAGCAAAAAACATCAGAAAGGGCACTTTGGTTCTCAAAGGGTTACAAACATGCTGGTCTCTGACCTTGTCGCCTGATACATGGCTGCTGCTGTCCAGGTCTCTGGTTCAGTGATGTACAAGATCTGCTCCCAGTTTGACAACGCCGGGATAATCTTAAAGGCTTTGGGAAGTTTCCCACTTCTGTACTTGCACAATACCTTTTGGGAAGCAAAATGTAAAATTTAACAAGCACAGCCACTGTTATATCCATTGAATACAGTGTGATTTTTCTCATTTCATTCCTGCTTTAAATTTATTTTAAAAAGGGGGCTTAATTTTTAACAAACTACATTTGCAGAAAAATTCAGTCAAATGCACTAACAATGGAGGCTGGAAGTATTTGAGAAAGGAGATTCTGGTTGTGAATGGTTCAATGGGAAAATGCGGCTGCGTTTCAATAAACTGAATATAGAAATTGGTAGCGTACAAGTTTGCCCACATGACTCACCACATGCCATATTTCCTCTCTCAAATGGGTCACGACACAAGAGAAGCACTTTCCCCCAGAAATAAGGCGTAGGGGAAGGCAAAAGGAAGAGAAAGTAACAATCAACTTAACCTATTTGCATAGATGTTAAACTCAGTCGTAGAGAGATAGCAGCTCACCCTGTTCGCCAGAGATCGATACATAGAACAGACAGGAGATAGATAATTTAAGTAACGTATTTAGAGAACGGATATCTTTCTGCTTCAAAACATCTTTTTGTATCTAACTTTTTAACCTTTGTACAATAGCCCCTTTTTTTTTAAAAACAATTAACTCAAAGTTTGCTTTCTATCCATTTTTCTAGGCTTTGCAAAGAGTAGGGGGGGGGGGGTAAAAGGAAATGTTTTGGACCTGAAAGGTTTGGTGAGGGGCGTTCCATAGTGACCACATATTTATTTACTACATACATCAATTAGGAATTGAGGGAACAATATAAAAATGTCTTGATGAGACCAAACTTGGGGTGGGGGAAATGGCAAATTGTGACGAGGACTGTGAAAGACTGCAGGAGGAAATAGATGGGCTAGTAGGATGCACTTCAAATGTAGAGAAACGTGAAGCAATACCTTTTTGAAATAAGAACAGGGGAAGGAAACACACCTTAAGTAGTAACATTTCAAATGGAATGGAGGGATCTTCGTATGTAGGTACATAGATCATTGTAGGTACCAGTTTAAGTAGATGCTGCACATGGAATTATTGGTATTTAGAGGCATACAATGCAAAAGGAGGTAATACTGAACTTGTACAAGGCCTGAGTTAGGCTACAACTGGAGTAAGAAAGACTTGCATTTATATCGTGCCTTTCACGACCACCGGACGTCTCAAAGCGCTTTACAGCCAATGAGGTACTTTTTAAGTGTATATAGGATAGGAAGGATAAAAATGTTTTTAAATGTCCAGCTTAGCTCCACTGGATGTTCCCACAGATGACGAGTTACAGTTAAGACTTAAGTAGTTAGGTTTTCTCACTAGAGCTGAGTAAGTTAAAGAATGACTTGATGGAGTTCTTCAAGATTACGGAGGGTTTTGATAAAGTAAGTGATAGATTGTTTCCACTGGTCAGGAAGATGCAGAAGAGATTTACTAGAATGGTCGAGGATGAGGGATTAGTTACGTGGATAGACTGGAGAAGCTGGGGTTGTTCTCCTTGGAGCAGAGAAGGCTAAGAGGAGATTTGATAGAGGCGTTTAAAATCATGGAGGGTTTAGATAGAGTAAATAAAGAGAAACTGTTTCCAGTGGCTGAAAAGGGTCGATAACTATAGGGCACAGATTTAAGGTGATTGGCAAAAGAATCAGAGGCGAGATGAGGAAAAACTTTTTTTTACATAACAAGTGGTTAGGATTTGGAATGTACTGCCCGATAGGTTAGGGGATACAGGTTCAAGAGCAGCCTTCAAAGGGGAATTGAATAAATACTTGAAGGAGAAAAAAATTGCAGGGATATGGGGAAAAAGCGGGGGAGTGGGCCGAACTGGATTGCTCTTCGAAAGAGCCGGCGCAGACTCGATGGGCCGAGTGGCCTCCTACTATGCTGTACTATTCTATACAATAAGGCGGCATATAATTAAGATCATCACAAGAATTAAAGGGGGAAATTAGAATTATTTTTTTTTTTCTTTATACAGAGGATGGTTAGAATATGGAATTCTCTGCCACAAATCATTTGTTGCTTGAAAAAGAATATTAAAAGGGTTTAGCGAGAAAACAGGAGAATGGGACTTGACTAACTGACATGCGCGGGAAAACAAAACAGTGCAGAGTTGATGGGACCAATAGCCCATTGCTGTGCTGTTACGTTCGATATTCAATGCTTAGTAGGTAAATATACCATGGAGACCCAAGTAAGTCTCAGGTTCAATGCCTAGTCTTTGCAGAGTTAGTGCAGCCGAGCTGTACAGTGATTGAGACACTTTAATTGCCCTTACCACCTCCATGTGAAGGGTGGGTGAAAAACACATGGCCAGGATTCCAGCTCCTATCTGTTGTTCCACAACCCCAGTTGGAATTCATATGCTCGCTGATGTTGACTGGAAACAGGATCAGCTTGACTGTGGTACCCTGCTAACCCCCATGGTTCAATATGCTTACTGACACTCACTGCCTGGCCTAACCCATGAAGAACAGCTACTTGGGTGAGGTACCAGAGGATTGCTGTCTCCACCGGAACCATAACTCAGCCTTCAGTGAAAGGAGAGAGAAAAAGTGGAAATAAAAAGCCAAAATCTTTTACAACAATTTGCATTTTCATAGAACCCTGAACGTAATTAAAAAATTTAAAAAAACACAAGGCATTCGTTCACAGAGACACACGAATGGAAAAATTGATGCTGTTGTGTATGTACCTTTAAGGGAATAACTGGTCTCAGACTGCAGTACCGGCAGTGACCACCCCTGTATAAAAGGCCCTAGCAGGCTTCTGTAGTTTCAGTTTCCAGGCTGTCTCCATTCAGTAAAGACTTGTTATAATCCACTCCTGCAGTCCGTGTCTCAATTATACACGGACATAATACTGGCGACGAGTAAGAAACGAACTTACCTGCAACTCGGCAGCACCTCAGACGACGTTATTGAAGGTCGAAGCCAGAAGAAAAAAAATAAAATAAAATAATCCAAAGAAACTCGAGAAATGGGCGTCGACCGTGGGCAACCGCCCTCCAAATCATCGAATTGAAAAGTGCAGGAGAGACTGTCGAGAGCCAGGCTTGGTTCTCCAGTCTGTGGTTTCCCAGCTAATCGGGCTGGTGGCAGGTAGTGCACTGATCCTTCCTGGGCTGCGGTGGGCTAGAGCTCGATTGGGTGGCTCTGCAATGGGGCCGGGCAGCGAGTCGGGAAGCAAAGAGAGAGAGAGGGTGGAGCACACAGGGCGCGGCCGGTGCTTCGAAGCCGGGCAGCGTTCGGACCTAAGAGGGAGGGAAGTGTCCCAGAGGGTCCGTTCCACGACGGGAATGGTTCTTCAATTAACGGAGCAAATATTGAAGCGCGATAGAAAAATAAAAATACCGCGGAGAGCGGCGTTGGCAGCAGCGATCGGGGAGGCGCGAAGACCATAGGGCGTCGCCATTACAGGATAGTAAAATAAATAATCGCCAGCAACAGCATTGGCAGCAGCTGCAGGAAAGCGCGGGAGGCGCCATCTTAACTCGGCGGGGAAGAAGGAAAAGCGCGGGAAGCGCCATTTTGATCCATCGGGGACGAAGGCAAAGCGCGGGAGGCGCCATTTTAGATTTTCAAGATGCCAAAGACTGGCGATATCACTGCCTTCGATAATGCAATAGAAGACTGGACCACGTATGTGGAAAGAGGCGAAGTATATTGCGAGGCAAACGAAATAGCCGATGAGAAAAAGGCATCGGTATTGCTAAATTTAATGGGCGCAAGAACGTACGGCCTATTGCGGGACCTGATTACTCCAGCCAAACCGAAGGCGAAGAGTTTTAATGAAATTGTTGCTATCCTACAGGAACACCTAAATCCTACACCGCTGCTGATAGCAGAAAGACTTAAATTCCACAGGAGAAATCAGCATAAAAATGAGAGCAATGCTGATTACCTTACGGAACTACACAAGCTATCAAAGCACTGCCAATTCGGAGCAGGACTGGCAGATACCTTACGGGACAAATTTGTCTGTGGACTCCTGAGTGAAGGAACCCAGAAGAGGTTACTCTCAGAGAAAGAGCTGACGCTAGATAAGGCTTTCAGCGTGGCAGTATCGTACGAAGCAGCAGCAAGGGGAGCTGCGGAAATACAACAAAAGCCACAGGAATACGGCACCCATGAAATGACACGGGGATTTGAAAAATGCTGCGGCAGAACAAACCATGACCAGAAGGACTGCTGGTCCAAGGACAAAATATGCAGGCAATGCAGAAAGATGGGACACATTGCACGAGTTTGCAGGTCTGGGAAGAAGACTAACGACAACAAAAAGGCTACTAAGGAACCGTACAGGAAAGTACAAAAGATGACGGACAGTAGTTCCGAAGACCAGATGAGCGATAGTGAATCCGGGAACAAGAGACTAAGCTGTCTCAAACTTCACAACGTAATCGCAAAAGAGGATCACCGAACCATTTGGGTCACCCTCACGATAGCAGGGTCCCAAGTCAAAATGGAATTGGATACAGGATCAGCTCTAACCGTCATGAATTGACGAGACTACGAGCGGCTATTCTCACACATACCCTTGAAAGACACATCCATTGTCTTGAAGACATGTACGGGGCAAAAAGTATACTCCAGAGGAAAAATAAGGGTGCCCGTCGAATACAACGGCAAGAAAATACGGAAATTGTATCTCTACATTCTGCAAGATGGTGGACCACCGTTATTGGGACGTGAATGGATCAGAAAGATAAGTTTAGACTGGCACTCCATTCAGGCACTGACGGTGGCTGGTAAAAAGGATGAAGACGTCACTCCTGGACGATTGTCAACAATCTTAGCTGACGCCAAAGAGGTATTTCAACAAGATCTGGGCACTCTTAAAGGCGTAACCGCCTCAATAAAAATAGAGGAGAATGCAATTCCCAAGTTTTTCAAAGCAAGACCGGTACCATATGCAATTCGCCCAGCCGTCGAGGCAGAGCTGGAGAATGCAGGCGTGTTATCTAAGGTAGACTGGAGCGAGTGGGCGACACCCATCGTTCCTGTCATGAAGAAAACATTAAACAATAAGTCTGAGGAGCCAAGGAAGGTTTGCATCTGTGGGGACTTCAAGGTGACGGTGAACCCAGTCCTTCACACAGTACAATATCCTCTTCCAAGGATAGAAGATATCTTCGCCTCACTATCTGGAGGGAAGCGTTTTACAAAAATTGACCTAGCACAAGCATATTTGCAGATGGAGGTTGAAGAATCCTCTAGGAAGTATCTCACGATAAACACTCACAAAGGTCTTTACCAGTATAATCGACTGGTATTCGGAGTAGCATCAGCTCCGGCGATATGGCAAAGAGCGATGGAACAAGTCCTGCAAGGGATTCCGGGAACTCAGTGTTACTTGGACGACATCCTAGTGACAGGTGAAGATGACAGTGAACACCTTGCCAACCTAGAGCAGGTGCTCACTAGACTACGTGAACATGGGCTACGAGCCAATCGCCCCAAGTGCGAGTTTTTTAAGAAACAGATATCGTATTGTGGCCACGTGATTGATGAAGAGGGGTTGCATAAGTCCCCTGACAAAATTGAAGCGGTAGTTAAAGCTCCAGCGCCTGAAAATGTGTCGCAACTGAGGTCATTCCTCGGATTGGTGAATTACTACCATAAGTTTTTGCCGAATTTGTCCACAATTCTGCATCCACCGAACGCCCTACTACGAACGGGAGTAGCATGGAAATGGAGCGATGAATGTAAGCTGGCCTTTCAGAAGAATAAGGACCTAATCACTTCAAGAGAAGTATTGGCTCACTACAACCCATCACTACCGATAAGACTGGCGTGTGATGCGTCTCCCTACGGCATTGGGGCGGTACTGTCACATAAATTCCTTGATGGTTCAGAGAGGCCGATAGCTTTTGCGTCACGCTCGTTAAATTCAGCCGAGCGTAACTACGCCCAGATTGACAGAGAGGCCCTCAGCCTGGTGTGGGGGGTGAACAAGTTCAATCACTACCTGCATGGTCAGAAATTTACTCTACTAACTGATCATCAACCTCTCGTCTCCATTTTCAACCCTCAGAAGGGCGTACCGATAATGACGGCACAACGGCTACAGAGGACTTTCCTAGGGGCACACCAATATGACATCGAGTACAAAGGAACTAAACAGCATGGGAATGCTGATGGATTGTCGCGCCTACCGTTGCCGACGGTGGAAGAAGAACTGGCAGTGGATCCAGTGGAGTTATTCCACTCGACTATAGTCGAATGTCTCCCTGTGACGAATGCAAACACAGAAAAGGAAACACGAAATGACCCGACACTCTCCTGGGTCTATGATTTAACGGTGAAGGGATGGCCAGCACATGGCGAACCACTGCTGCCAGCATTCTCGCCGAGAAGAGAACAGCTGTCAGTGTGCAGAGGAACCTTGATGTGTGGATCCAGAGTAGTAATTCCACCCAAATTGAAGGATAGAGTGCTCAATGAGCTTCATGAGGGTCATCTGGGAGGGGTAAAAATGAAGAACTTAGCCAGAGCGTTTGTGTGGTGGCCGGGAATCGATAGAGAAATCGAAGAGATGACCAAGAGTATACAGGATGCCAGAAGGTCCAAAACGCCCCACCACAAGCCCCTCTACATCCATGGGAGTGGCCCTCATCTCCATGGCAAAGGGTGCACATTGATTTTGCTGGTCCCTTTATGGACTCGATGTTTTTAATTGCGGTGGATGCACAAAGTGGCCAGAGGTAATAAAAATGTCCTCAACCACCACAGAAAAAACTATCACAGTCTTACGAACCATATTCGCCAGGAATGGGCTGCCTGAACAGATTTGCTCTGACAATGGACCACAGTTTGTGTCTGAAGAGCTCCGGAGGTTCTTAAAGAACAATGGTGTTAAGCATTACCCATCCGCCCCATATCATCCAGCCACTAATGGATTGGCCGAGAGGTTTGTTCAAACATTCAAGAAGGCTATCAAGGCAATGTGTAATGAAGATATACCCCTACAACACAAGGTGGATAACTTCTTGTTTGCCTACCGGAATGCGACACATGCGGTTACCAACCAAACTCCAGCCATGATGTTCTTCAATCGAAGACTACGATGCCGCTTGGATTTGGTTAAGCCAAACGTCAGAAGAGATGTGGAGAACAGGCAGTTTCAGAATATGAATGAAAAGCCGACCAGGAGTTTTAAGACAGGTCAACCAGTTTTGGCCCGGGACTACCGCAGAGAAATGGCAGCCAGGAACGATCTGTACACGGCAAGGACCTCTAATGTATACCGTGGACGTTGGAGAGAGCATTGTAAGACGCCATGCTGACCAGATTCTAGAGTCACTGGAAAACGGCAACTCCACACCACGATCTGATACACCTGGCGATGAAACCGAAGTACCAATTGCATCTACCACAGAATCGGTGATATTGGAAGCAGACGAACCAAACAACGACATTGATCCCGACTCAACCTTGCCAGAAGAACCTGATATCCCAAAGAGGCGTTATCCAGACAGAATCAGGAAGCCTCCTCAAAGACTGAACTTATAATTGCTTAACTTCAACCAATGTATCTAGCAACCGTAATTGTAATTAGTTATTATTTAGTTGTTAAATGAATGTTATGTACTGTTTATCTAAAAGGGGAGGAATTGTTGTGTATGTACCTTTAAGGGAATAACTGGTCTCAGACTGCAGTGCCGGCAGTGACCACCCCTGTATAAAAGGCCCTAGCAGGCTTCTGTAGTTTCAGTTTCCAGGTTGTCTCCATTCAGTAAAGACTTGTTATAATCCACTCCTGCAGTCCGTGTCTCAATTATACACGGACATAATAGATGCTATGCCAAAGAAGATGCTAGGAGGTGACCAAAAGCTTAAATCAAAGAGCCGAGTTTTAAGGAGAGTGTTTAGGGAGGAAATTCTAGAGCGTGGGGCAATGTTCCTGTTAAGCCGCACTGCTGCGCAGTGATCTGCAGGTGAGGCGCAGACCGCTCAACGGCATTCTAAAGCGCAGTAATTTGAATGGCGAGGGGCCGCGCACCCAAAAGAATTTAGCAGGAACATTGGCATGGGGCCTAGTTGGCTGATGGCACGGATGCCAATGGTGGGGCGAAGGGTGAGGAACGCACGAGAGGATGGAATTGAGAGTTCGGGGTGAGGGGGGTTAGTGGAGATGGAGGAGGTAACATAGATAGCACTGTCATATTGCACTATGGCAGAGGTAGAATGCAGGCTAAACGCCTCACACCTCAGAGCTCCCACCCATAAGGTTGTGGGGAGGCACACGTGCTTCCCCGTGAAGAAAAAGAAAAATGAATCTACCTCAGATATCTATTGATTGACAGGCAACCCTAGCAAGTCATCTATAAGACTTCTCAGTCGGAGGTGGCGCGTGCCTCTGGGAGAGTGGCAAGAAAATTAATTTAATTTAAAAAGAAAAAGTTCTTGAAAAACATGCTTCACCTAAAAGGCGTCAGCACACAAATGTATTTGTTGTTAAACAGAAAATCGTGCAGGTTCCAATTACTGCCACCACATTTCTTTCTTCATTAAGAAGTATGAGGTGGTTTTGGTCATATCTAACTGCTTCTCTCACTCACTCTCCAACACAGCACTCCCTCTAGTGGCATGGCTGAAAACTAGTAAAATATAACAAGATACCCGAGATCAGAACACGGGCCCTTGAGGTACAATATAATCATATAATAGTACAGCACAGGAGGCCATTCGGCCCATCGAGTCTGCGCTGGCTCTTTCGACGAGCAATCCCGTTAGTCCTACTCCCTCGCTCTTTCCCCCCATCCCTGCAAATTTTTTCTCCTTCAAGTATTTATTCAATTCCCTTTTGATAGCTGCTATTGAATCTGTATCCACCGCCCTATCAGGCAGCGCATTCCAAATCCTAACCACTCGTTGTGTAAAAAAGTTTTGCTTCCAGTCGCCTCTGGTTCTTTTGCCAATCACCTTAAATCTGTGCCCTCTGGTTATCGACCCTTCAGCCATTAGAAACAGTTTCTCTTCATTTATTTTATCTAAAGCCTTCACAATACTCCATTGCTAAACCTACTGCCATGTTAATAAAATATCATTTGCTATGAATGTGACAGAACCCTTTACCTCACGAACTCCCTTATACACCTCCAGGACTCTGGGGTCGAGCTGAGGCATAGGTCGGCCAGAGATTTCAGACATGGCTGTTTCCACTTCCGTCTGCTTCTCTGTGATCTTCTCCATAATGATGTCAGCAAGAGTACGCCTTCAGTGCAAAACAAGAAAGTTAACTGACCAGTGCACACCTGCAGCCAAAATACATTTACATCCATCTAACGTTTGGACACAAAATGGGAGGGGGTTGATAATTATTTGACGACATCTTCCAACTCTACAACTAGTGAGAGTGGAAAGAAAGTGGCGTTGAAGACCTCAAGTACATTAAAGGGTCATCAGAATAAGTAACCCTCACTCGGCAAAACAGTTCCATGGATAAATTCATTGCCCAATGTGGTACTGAGCCAGATAGACCAGAGGAGCAGAGAAGCCCAAGCTCATCCCCTGCTCTATGCTGGGTTTTCCAATCCGCAAAGACGGCAGTGGAGGCATTGCACTTAGCTTCAGCATTCTGGGGTCGGCAGATGGTCTGAGGGGCCCAAAAGTACAGAAATCAACCCACTAGTGACTGTTCCTGATCGCCACACAGTGACTGTTCCTGATCGCCACACAGTGACCGTTCCTGATCGCCAGTGACCGTTCCTGATCGCCACACAGTGACCGTTCCTGATCGCCACAGTGACCGTTCCTGATCGCCAGTGACCGTTCCTGATCGCCACACAGTGACCGTTCCTGATCGCCACACAGTGACCGTTCCTGATCGCCACACAGTGACCGTTCCTGATCGCCACACAGTGACCGTTCCTGATCGCCACACAGTGACCGTTCCTGATCGCCACACAGTGACCGTTCCTGATCGCCACACAGTGACCGTTCCTGATCGCCACACAGTGACCGTTCCTGATCGCCACACAGTGACCGTTCCTGATCGCCACACAGTGACCGTTCCTGATCGCCACACAGTGACCGTTCCTGATCGCCACACAGTGACCGTTCCTGATCGCCACACAGTGACCGTTCCTGATCGCCACACAGTGACCGTTCCTGATCGCCACACAGTGACCGTTCCTGATCGCCACACAGTGACCGTTCCTGATCGCCACACAGTGACCGTTCCTGATCGCCACACAGTGACCGTTCCTGATCGCCACACAGTGACCGTTCCTGATCGCCACACAGTGACCGTTCCTGATCGCCACACAGTGACCGTTCCTGATCGCCACACAGTGACCGTTCCTGATCGCCACACAGTGACCGTTCCTGATCGCCACACAGTGACCGTTCCTGATCGCCACACAGTGACCGTTCCTGATCGCCACACAGTGACCGTTCCTGATCGCCACACAGTGACCGTTCCTGATCGCCACACAGTGACCGGTCCTGATCGCCACACAGTGACCGGTCCTGATCGCCACACAGTGACCGGTCCTGATCGCCACACAGTGACCGGTCCTGATCGCCACACAGTGACCGGTCCTGATCGCCACACAGTGACCGGTCCTGATCGCCACACAGTGACCGGTCCTGATCGCCACACAGTGACCGGTCCTGATCGCCACACAGTGACCGGTCCTGATCGCCACACAGTGACCGGTCCTGATCGCCACACAGTGACCGGTCCTGATCGCCACACAGTGACCGGTCCTGATCGCCACACAGTGACCGGTCCTGATCGCCACACAGTGACCGTTCCTGATCGCCACACAGTGACCGGTCCTGATCGCCACACAGTGACCGGTCCTGATCGCCACACAGTGACCGTTCCTGATCGCCACACAGTGACCGGTCCTGATCGCCACACAGTGACCGGTCCTGATCGCCACACAGTGACCGGTCCTGATCGCCACACAGTGACCGGTCCTGATCGCCACACAGTGACCGGTCCTGATCGCCACACAGTGACCGGTCCTGATCGCCACACAGTGACCGGTCCTGATCGCCACACAGTGACCGGTCCTGATCGCCACACAGTGACCGGTCCTGATCGCCACACAGTGACCGGTCCTGATCGCCACACAGTGACCGGTCCTGATCGCCACACAGTGACCGGTCCTGATCGCCACAGTGACCGGTCCTGATCGCCACACAGTGACCGGTCCTGATCGCCACACAGTGACCGTTCCTGATCGCCACACAGTGACCGTTCCTGATCGCCACACAGTGACCGTTCCTGATCGCCACACAGTGACCGTTCCTGATCGCCACACAGTGACCGTTCCTGATCGCCACACAGTGGAAACTGCACACGTCAGATAAAGACACAATCAAGCTCAGCTGTGATGCTCACCCCATTCCCCCACCCCCCTCACACAGACAAATAGCCTTCTGTCTGTCTGACTTGGACTCAAAAAACAAGAATTTCTGCTAGAGTTATGTTGACTCCCTGGGGAGGCAGAGAATCAGGCAAGGCCACACTCCGGCAGCTCCCCCTGGTCCCCAGCACTTCCAAGATTTTCCACGAAAGGTGATGGGGGGAGGACATACACGTCCACTTTATTATGGTGAAGCGTATTCAACACATGTACAATAACGTACTTATCATTTAAAATAGCAATGCTGTGCGCTAGAAACACTGTTGTTATGGTGTTCGGGGGTTGATTGATTCAACTCCCCGTCCCTACAATATCAGATTTTTAAAAAAAATCTGACTCCCCTCTCTGGCTCCCCTAGAGGCCACTGGCCACTCTACACGGTGGCAGGCACCAGAGAACAGCCACAGAAATCGGAGTTCTGACGAAAGGTCATCGACCTAAAACGTTAACTCTGTTTCTCTCTTCACAGATGCTGCCTGACCTGCTGAGTTTCTCCAGCATTTTCTGTTTTTAATCACAGAAATCTCCCTCCCCACCTCCCGAGGTGGGAATCCTGCTTGATATTCAAAATTAGCCCAAGACCGGAAAACTCGGCTGGCATCGTGAGCACGGGAATGGAGCTGGCATGAAGCACAACTCGCAGCGTTTCCCCAATGAAAGAACGGCCACTTTCACATACAGGAAACTTTCGTTTAAACGGAGGTTAAATATCCGGAATGCTCTATCCACCGCAAAATTCAGCAGTCGGTTCAGATAACTTTTTTTTTTACTTTTCATTGCTTTTTTTCTCCATTTGTGGCTGTGCAAGCGTGTAGCTGAAGCTGTTGCTTAGCTACAGAGACGCTGGCAAGCTGCGCCGACTGTTTTGAAGCAGGGTTTGTTGCTTCAGACGGAGCTCTGACCTTCGTATGTTTTAACATTAGCGCTGGTTTCTCCGGCAGTGTTGATCGACCGGCACCAGCTCGGTCCCGTCAATGCCGGATACCAGAAAGTTTCCTGTAAATACCAAAAGGCAGCGCGTGCGCATTTACTTAACGTTACCTCAGTGGTGGATTTTTGCTCATGAACATATCGATGGCCTTTTCATCCTCGGGGTTTACCACGACTTCCTCGCAATACTCTTGCTTCGCGATCGCCGCAGCCCTGTCCAGCGTAGGCCATTCATCATCCGAATCGGAGTCAGAACCATGACCTTTTGAACTTGAGCCTACAAAATCAAAACAGATTTAATAACCACCGTGGGGCTCCTCTTCAAATATCCATCTAATTTTTTTTTTTAAATTAATTTTAATGGTCTCTTTTTATTTTCACCCCCTTGGTTTCGCTTCCTCCGTTCTTTAGCAGAGGTCAGCCAGTGACCCCTTCCAGCCATGCTTCTTTTGAACCAAACCACTGGAGGTCTGCGAGGATTATTTGCTTCTAAGTTTACAGCTGCAACTGATAAGACAGCAGAGATGGGAAAGTGTCAGAAGCCGAGATGCCAATTTGCCATATTTAATACAGAGCTGCTAAGTTTATCTCTGGCTGTGTGTCTTTTCTCACAGTAACCTGTATTAAATATGGCAAGTTGGCCTTTCTATATCTGGAATCCTGCCGCCTTTCTGTTCAAGCCTCGTCTACATTCATTACGGTGGTGCTCCTCCTGTCTTTTAGACCACATTCAATAGTTTCATTTCTAGCTCTGGATAACATTAAAAATAAATGCGATCGTTAAATCCTGTACTGCAAAACACACTATACTGGTCTTTGCCTCTGCTACAGACAGAGCTTTTAGCAATGTTGCTCCAGAGAACTGAAAGCAGTTTAGCAGCTGATGAAATTGGTCTTGCCGTTTTCCCAAGATTACCCACAACTGGTTAAACAGATGGTGCAAATTACAAGACTTTGCTTTTACCCAAGTCCTGCCCTGCACCCGTAGGGATACTGTGCTCCACAAGCAGTGGGTAAGACAGGAGCCTCTAGTGAGTTCAGCACCAACAATACCACCAATGCTTCGGGACTGGTAAATCAATTGGCTCAATGTGCTTCGACTCTCTGAAATAAAACAGACAACGTTGAGATTACAAGGAGGCTGGGTCAGCATCGGAAAAGAAAAGGCAGGTTTACATTTTGAGTAAAAACCCAAAACCTTCACCAACCCTTTCAGATGCTGAGAGACCTACTGTGTAGTTTTTTTTATCCACTTTATCTATGCTTTGGTCCCCTGCTAGTCTAGTGTTTCCTGAAACAATGGGATATCAAAGAAATAGATAGTTATTTAAATACATTTTTAATATGTAATAAGGAAATATACGTATAATAAAGGATTACATCTTCCTCGTCATTTTACTTAAGGAAACAATAGCAGCTGACCGCCAAACACAGATTTCCCTTCCCATTCTCCTGAAGATTCATTAATGCAGGGGTACAATTCCACAGGCCCTACAACCTCAGCAAAATGGCCATTCTTTCTGCACGTGCATCCCACCATGCCAAGCCATGTACAACATGCCATTTTGAGATATACAAGACCAGTCTGGATCAACTCACACTGTAATTTTGCCTCCTGCTTTCAGTTTCCCCTCAAATATTCCCTCGGATACAGCAGGGCTGGTCGCTCCCATAAGCAGTCTCACGTTTAGGAGTTGGCCCGTATTGCCCAATTTCTAACTAAACGATGATGTACCTCACCAATGTCACAATAGGACCTCATTGTGATATGAACTGCATCTATGGCCCAGAATTTGTGGCGAAGTAAAGGCCCTCGCCGCTGGCCCCGAAGAAAGCTGCCCAGAGATTTCTCTCTGTGGCGAGTAGTTTGCCTTCAACGTTGCATTTGATTTCCGCTCTCGGTAGTGGGAATCCCTAGTGCGATGCTGTGGTGATGTCAACAAGCTGTCTAATCACATTGCAGAATTCTGACAGACAGGAAACCAGGAAATGAGAAGCTGCTTTTATCCGGACTTTTTAAAAATGTTAGAGGGCGAAGCAAAGATTGGGACTCTCACATGGGGATACGGTAGAATTTTTTTTTTTTTTTTTTTTTAAATTGTAATTTTTATCATAATGGAGAAATTTGACACTCAACAAATATAAAAATTAGTTTTTCAGGGCCATAACGTTTGTTTAGCAGTCACTATGCTGTTAAAACCCCAGTTACACCTAATCCAACAAGGCTTAACATTTAATGGGGTATTTAACAGCGATATTACAGTGGAAAAACCCAAGTTTCGCTGATTGCCAGCTATGGGGGGGGGGGGGGGGGGGTCCACAGCGCAAACTGTATTGGAGCAGTGAATGACTGACCACAACTTCAGGATTTCCGCGGTTAGATGTGTGCGCTACATCCTGAAGTTGTGGTCAGTTTCAGTGGACGCAGACAGTTCGCCGTTATTACCCACCGCAAATTCCAGACCTTTCTGCCCACATGGGTGCCTCACATATCTTTTCAAAGTCAAACCAAGAAAACACTTGGTAAGACGAGACCAGGTACAAGTTGCTGAGCGACTTTATTTCACAGGCAGCAGCAAGTGCACCAGTTAAGACTGGAGTCACATTATTCAATCAGTACTTGTCTTCAGAGAATAGCAAATAATGAACATATTACACTTCCCCACATGGCCTGCTTGATTCAAACAAAATAACATCTAACTACTCTCGTGCATTCTAACCTCGGAGTCTGGATGAAAGCCTACTCTAGTAGCTTTTTTTGTTTGCAACCCTGACTGTGTTTTTGTCTTCATTTTTATCTCCCTGTGTTCCCAAATAGAGGAGGGTGGAGGACCAGGGACTTCCCAACACAATGGTTAGGAGATGTTTATCAGTTACCAGACAGGGTAACGGATTGCTTATTGTTTTGTTTGTGGAACCAGTGTCAATGCTTAACTTATTAACATTTTAACCACCTTTTGTCTCGGTACTTTAAAAAAACACGAATATACTTTACTTTAAAGCCCCAACATTTAAAATCTAATTCTTTTTCAAAATCCTGTGGAAAAAAAGAAAATGATCAAAAATCCCAAAGTGTGACAGGAGGTCTGGGGAATTGGTGTACACTGAAGCAATCTCACCACAGTCAGTTATACAACATACAGGAAACTTTGTGCTATCCGGAAGTTGAATGTCCGGCAACTTTGATCTAACGGCAGAAATCAGCCGCCATTTTGGTTAGGTTTTTTTTTCTCCTAGCATTCTTTTCACAGGCAGGCTCTGGAAAGCGTCTTTGTCGCTTAGCAACAGCTTCAGAGACGCTTCCAAGCTACTGGCCCGAGTGTTTACAAGCTGTTGCTGAGCAACAGTGTTTGTGGTCAGATACTGCGATGAAAAGCTCCTATCTGATAACATTGACGCTGGTCTATCCGGAGCTTTTAAAAAAACAGCAGTAGCTCGGTCCCATGGGTGCCGGATAGCACAAAGTTTCCTGTACTGAAACAACAAACTATAAAATGGTCAGATCACGGTCTCCATCTAAAATCTTAACATTGGTTCCATTCCTTTAGTTGCTACACTTCTCTACCATTTTCCTATCTTATTAGTGAAATAGAATTGTGTATCTTTTAAATAATCTGAAGGAATACACAGAAAAGGTGTAGTTTGTACTCGTCAACCGTGGCCATATAATCAATACACATCACACAGAAAAATGTATAAATACATAGTAGGCCTGCCAGCTTCTGTAAAGAAAAGGGCTAATATTTCGAGTGGACACACTTGTACAGTATTTACAGCACAGAAACAGGCCATTCGGCCCAACTGGTGTTCATGCTCCGCACGAGCCCCATCCCACTTTACCTCATCTAACCCTATCGGCATATCCTTCTATTCCTTTCTCCCTCATGTGCTGAGCTGGCTTCCCCTTAACTTGGTTAGAATTCCATCTCCTTCAAAATTCAAAAACACTTTTTTTTTGTTGAAAAACTAATTTCAGAACAAAATAACAACAGAAAATGCTGGAAAAACTCAGCAGGCCAAGCAACATCTGTGGAGAGAGAAATAGATTCAATGTTTCGGGTCAAACCCTTTTGTCAAGATAATTTCAGAACAACTCTTGACAAGTTGGTGTAATGCAGATTTAACACCAATGCTGTTACAACATTACAACAGTGACTAAACTTCAAAAAGTACTTCGTTGGCTGCAAAGTGCTTTGGGACGTCTGGTGGTCGTGAAAGGCGCGAGATAAATGGAAGTCTTTCTTTCTTTACAATAGCTGTCATGCCTCCCCCTGGTTGTGTCGTGCACTCAGAAAAAGAAAATGCCTTTCATGACCTCAGGGCATGCCAAAGCGCTTTACAGCCAATGAAGTACTTTTTGAAGTGTAGTCACTGCTGTAATGCAGCAGTCAATTTGCACACAGCAAGCTCCCACAACAGTGATAATGACCAGATAATGTTTCTTTTAAAGTGATGTTGATTGAAGGATAAGTATTAGCCAGGACACCGGGGATAACTCCCCTGCTCTTCTTCAAATAGAGCCATGGGATCTTTTACATCCACCCGAGAGAGCAGACGGGGCCTCGGTTTAACGTCTCATCTGAAAGACGGCACCTCCGACAGTGCAGCACTCCCTCAGCCTAGATTTATGTCCTCGAGTCCCTGGGGTGGGACTCGAACCCTCAACCTTCCAACTCAGTCATAGAGTTATAGAATTATACAGCACAGAAAGAGGCCCTTCGGCCCATCATGTCCGCCCCGGCTATCAAGCCCTGTCTATTCTAATCCCATTTTCCAGCACTTGGTCCGTAGCCTTGTATGTTATGGCGTTTCAAGTGCTCATCTAAATGCTTCTTGAATGTTGTGAGGGTTCCTGCCTCTACCACCCTTTCAGGCACTGAGTTCCAGATTTCAACCACCCTCTGGGTGAAAAAGTTTTCCCTCAAATCCCCTCTAAACCTCCTGCCCCTTACCTTGAAACTATGCCCCCTGGTTATTGACCCCTCCACCAAGGGGAAAAGTTCCCCTCTATCTACCCTATCTATGCCCCTCATAATTTTGTACACCTCAATCAGGTTCCCCCTCAGCCTTCTCTGCTCTAAGGAAAACAACCCCAGCCTCTCCTCATAGCTGAAGCGCTTCAGCCCAGGTAACATCCTGGTGAATTTCCTCTGCACTCCCTCCAATGCAATCACAAACACAATCAGTCTCTGGAATCATAGAAAGTTACAGTACAGAATGAGGCTATTCACCCCATTGTGTCTGTGCCAGCCGAAAAAGAGCTATCCAGCCTAATCCCACTTTCCAGTTCTTGGTCTGTAGTCTTGTAGGACCAAAATTATCGCTGTACTCTCCTCCAGCCCTACAACCCCCATCCCCGAGATATCTACGCTCCTCTAATTCTACCCACTTGAGCATCCCTGATTATAATCACTCCAGCACTGGCAGCCGTGCCTTCAGCTGCCTGGGCCCTAAGCTCTGGAATTCCCTCCCTAAACCTCTCCGCCTCTCTCTCCTCCTTTAAGACGCTCCTGCAAACCCTACCTCTTTGACCAAGCTTTTGGTCACCTGCCCTAATTTCCCCTTATGTGGGTGGGTGTCAAATTTTTTTGGTCTTGTAATAATCCTGTGAAGCACCATGGGACGTTTTGCTACAATAAAGGCGCTGTATAAATACAAGTTGTTGTTGTATAAGGCACTTCAAGTGCATATGCAAGTACTTTTTAAATATGATGAAGGTTTTTGCCACCCTTTCAGTGAGTTCCAGACCCCCACCACCCTCTGGGTGGAAAAAAAAAAGTTCTCAACTCCCCTCTATATCCTAATATACAAAAGCAAAATACTGCGAATGCTGGAAATCTGAAATAAAAACA